>NC_067250.2:291113680-291738680 GCF_019359855.2 Lolium perenne | reverse complement strand
AATGATGCACTCGCAAGAAATAGTATTTGAAGCAAAAGAGAGCATCAAGAGGCAAATTCAAAACAACTTTAAGTCTAACATGCTTCCTATGCATAGGAATCTTGTAAATAAACAAGTTCATGAAGAGCAAAGTAACAAGCATAGGAAGATAAAACAAGTATAGCTTCAAAAATTTCAGCACATAGAGAGGTGTTTTAGTAACATGAAAATTTCTACAACCATATTTTCCTCTCTCATAATAACTTTCAGTAGTAACATGAGCAAACTCAACAATATAACTATCACATAAAGCATTCTTATCATGAGTCTCATGCATAAAATTATTACTCTCCACATAAGCATAATCAATTTTATTAGTACTAGTGGGAGCAAATTCAACAAAGTAGCTATCATTATTATTCTCATCATCAAATATAGGAGGCATATTGTAATCATTATCAAATTTATCCTCCATAACAGGTGGCAACAAAAGACTACTATCATTATAATCATCATAAATAGGAAGTAAAGAATCATCAAAGTAAATTTCCTCCTCAATTCTTGGGGGACTAAAAAGATCATGCTCATCAAAACCAGCTTCCCCAAGCTTAGAATTTTCCATATCATTAGCAACAATGGTGTTCAAAGTGTTCATATTAATATGTTCCATGGGTTTTTTAATTTTCGGATCAAACCATCCATGTCTTAAATCAGGAAATAGAGTAAAAAGCTCATTGTTGTCCATTATGCCTTACTAGTGTAAACAAGAAACAAAAAGATGCAATTGCAGGATCTAAAGGAAATAGCTTCGAGTACTTACGGCGCCGGGAAATAGCTTAGTAGCCGAGATCCGGAGTGTGAGTACCTTTTACCTTTCCTCCCCGGCAACGGCGCCAGAAAATAGCTTGATGTCTACTTCCCCCTCCTTTTGCTGTAGACAGTGTTGGGCCTCCAAGAGCAGAGGTTTGTAGAACAGCAGCAAGTTTTCCCTTAAGTGGATCACCCAAGGTTTATCGAACTCAGGGAGGAAGAGGTCAAAGATATCCCTCTCATGCAACCCTGCAACCACAAAGCAAGAAGTCTCTTGTGTCCCCAACACACCTAATAGGTGCACTAGTTCGGCGAAGAGATAGTGAAATACAGGTGGTATGAATATATATGAATAGTAGCAACGGTGCCAGAAAATAGCTTGCTGGCGTGTAGTTGATGGTGGTAGTATTGCAGCAGTAGTAACACAGTGAAACAGTAAACAAGCAGTAGTAACGCAGCAGTATTTAGGAACAAGGCCTAGGGATTACACTTTCACTAGTGGACACTCTCAACATTGATCACATAACAGAATAGATAAATGCATACTCTACACTCTTGTTGGATGATGAACACATTGCGTAGGATTACACGAACCCTCAATGCCGGAGTTAACAAGCTCCACAATTCAATGTTCATATTTAAATAACCATATAGTGTAAGATAGATCAATACAACTAAACCAAGTACTAACATAGCATGCACACTGTCACCTTCATGCATATGTAGGAGGAATAGATCACATCAATACTATCATAGCAATAGTTAACTTCACAATCTACAAGAGATCATGATCATAGCATAAACCAAGTACTAACACGGATGCACACACTGTCACCATTACATCGTGCAGGAGGAATAAAACTACTTTAATAACATCACTAGAGTAGCACATAGAATAGTAGTGATACAAAACTCATATGAATCTCAATCATGTAAAGCAGCTCATGAGAATATTGTATTGAGGTACATGGGAGAGAGATGAACCACATAGCTACCGGTACAGCCCCGAGCCTCGATGGAGAACTACTCCCTCCTCATGGGAGTAGCAGCGGTGATGAAGATGGCGGTGGAGATGGCAGCGGTGTCGATGGAGAAGCCTTCCGGGGGCACTTCCCCGTTCCGGCAGCGTGCCGAAACAGAGACTCCTGTCCCCCAGATCTTGGCTTCGCGATGGCGGCGGCTCTGGAAGGTTTCAGTGGGTTTCGTCGAACGTATCAGGGTTTTCGCGACGGAGGCTTTAAATAGGCGAAGAGGCGGCGCAGGAGGGCTTCTGGGGGGCCCACACCATAGGGCGGCGCGGCCCCCTTCCGGCCGCGCTGTGTGGTGTGGGGCCCCCAGGGCTTCCCTCTGGCGGCTCTCGGGTGTTCTGGATGGTTCCGGGAAAAATAGGAACCTGGGCGTTGATTTCGTCCGATTCCGAGAATATTTCCTTACTAGGATTTCTGAAACCAAAAACAGCAGAAAACGGCAACTGGCACTTCGGCATCTTGTTAATAGGTTAGTTCCAGAAAATGCACGAATATGACATAAAGTGTGCATAAAACATGTAGATAACATCAATAATGTGGCATGGAACATAAGAAATTATCGATACGTCGGAGACGTATCAACGGGCCCGCTCTATCGGCGAGAGAACAGACGAACCCCACCACTTTGTCGACACAAATCCCTCCTTCCCTCCCTTTGCTGTCTCCCGCCGGCACCACCCCTCGGCAATCCGCCAGCGGGTTGCCCCAACTCCGCCGTCGTAGTGGAGGTCTCCGTGTTTACTGGAGGAACCCTCTTAAGCTAAACATGAGGAATTTATCTAAGTAGCACATTGGCATGGAGGTCGTCCACCCAGCAGCCTATATTCCGCCGCCCGTCGTACCCTCTGCCTATTTTCCGTCGCCGGGCAGCTCCCTCGCGCCGCTCCTCGTCGACACGCCCGACAGGTGTTCGTCCAACTTCCTGGCCGGACATGGACTCCGACGAGGAGAAGGAGCAGATGTTCGCCGAGCTTCTTGAAGAAGAAACGGCTGCCGCCGCCCAAGACGAGGAGCACCTGCTCATCCTCGCTTGCCTGTCCGGCTTGTATGCCGAGTCTGTCATTGGTCGCCGTGGTGGGTCGGCACCAGGTCACCGGAAGTGCAAGCCGAGGCAGCGAATGGAGGGGTACTGCATGCTCTACGCCGACTACTTCGCCGATGATCCATTGCACGGTGAGGCTGTTTTCAGGCGTCGTTTCAGGATGAGCCGGAAGCTCTTCTTGGAAATTGTGTATGCTCTTCGAGACTACGACTCCTATTTCAGATGCAAGTTTGATTGCGCCGGCATGGCAGGGTTTTCCGCCCTCCAAAAGTGCACGGTGGCTATGTGGATGCTGCCATATGGAGCTCCTGGTGATTCTACAGATGACTATCTTCGGATGGCGGAATCCACCACCTTTGATTGTTTCTACTGGTTCTGCAGGACGGTGATAGCGGTGTTCGGGGACTTCTACTTGAGATCACCGACTGTCGAAGACACTGCTAAGATCCTCGCTATCAATAAAGCTCGAGGATTTCCAGGATTGCTTGGAAGCATTGTAAGGGTATTTTACCCTTATCCATTATTTTGGTAACAATGACACCGTGCTAGAGTATTTGGCCTAATACATGTTTGAAAGGATAATCCCAGGTATTAGCCAAAGAGGCATAAATGGTGTGTCAAAGGAACAAGAAGGCTAAAAGAGACCCCCCACTTCGACAACAATCAAAAAGGGGTCTACAGCATCCAGCCGGTCAGAGGCCCGGTTGGACCGGCCCATGCGCCGGCCGGTTCCGGTATGCCGCCCCGTCGACCGGGCGCACGACCGGGCGCTCCGGCGCCAACCGGCCCCTGCGCTGATGCCTTCCGGGAGACGTACTGGAAGACACGGAGCTGCCCCCGGTCGGGGTCCGGTCTGCCGCCCGGTTTGGACCGGCGGGTCCGGTCCCTGGCCCGGTCGGACCGGGCACTCGACCGGGCGCCCCAGCGCCTACCGGGCTCGGCGCTGATGCCAACCGAAGGGAGTACTGCGCGACACTTCGAGGCTCCGGTCGGGGTCCGGTCTGTCGCCCGGTTTGGACCGGCGGGTCCGGTTGACGAGGGAATACCTCGGCAATGCCTACATATTGTAGACTAGGGTTTTCGGGAAGAGCGACGATGGAGATTCCGGGGTCGAGATTAGGCACACGACGTACCCAGCTTCGGGTCCCCTCGGTGGAGGATCCCTACGTGCTGCTAGCAATCCACTATATGATCACAGTATGTTTACATGGTGTCGCCATCGGCGGAGCTATGTTGTCTATCTCTATGTCTATATGTTGTCCTCCCTATTTCGGGTGCCCTGGCTAGCTTTATATATGCAACCAGCCTAGGGTTTTACAAGAGTCCTAGTCGACTACTTCTTCGGGTTGCCTTGTTGGGCCTTCTCCATATTTGGTCTTCTCCATCTTGGGCCGAGCCGGGTATACTAATAATGGGTACCCGAAGGGTATGCCCATGTCAGTAGCCCCCGAGTTTATAGGGAAGTCGAAGACTTGCGTAGAAACTCTAAGCATAACCATCTCCGAAGTCGAAGAAAATACAAGGCGAGGTTCATGTCGTAGATCATGTGTAGCGTAGATGATGTCGACGATTCTTGAAATTATCGGGTGCACGGCAGCGCTCCCGATGGGAGTAGCCCCCGAGTCTATGGGCAAGTGCTTGCACTTGGGCATAGACTCAAGTTGTACTACTCAATGAAGAACTTAACTATATTTCTGGAAGACTTGATGAAATCCATGTGCTCCTGATGGGAGTAGGCTCCACTCGAGTCGTAGAATCGAGTTGAGTCTACAAACCTTGATTGTCGTAGATGCTGTCGGAATTATTTTCTATCGGGTGCGCGACCAGCGCTCCCGATGGGAGTAGCCCCCGAGGCTACAGCCAAGTGTTTGCACTTGGGTGTAGGCTCAACTTGCTTGTAATTGACTCCATAATTTTTCCTCTTTCTTATCGGGAGGGTGAACAATACTCTCGATAAGAGTAGCCCCCGAGCCTATGAGCAGGTACTTGCACCTAGGCATAGGCTCAAGTTGTACTACTCGATAAATAACTTGGTGCAGACCCTCTTTTTATCGACTCCAGGCCGTTGCTATTTGTATTTGACATCCATATCTATATTGTACAGGGATAATGGTAGTTGGGGCTAGTTCATCTGACGGATCAGGTACTAGTTAACTGCTCTAGTGGCAATCCGCAAAAACCTACTTCAAGATCACGTCCCTGGACATGATCTCGGGATACTGGTGTAAACTTCGACAGGTGCCGCTTAAGGTCTTACCATTCTGTCGAGTCCCAGTCATGTTTATCGGGTACCTAACGCGTCCGTTAGGATTTTCTTCGTATCTGTTGATACGGATAAAAGTAGCAGAGCGCAGTCTTCGGCGATGCCACGCCCAGCAGAACGGATCTGGGGTCTTACCTTCGCAAATTTGCGGCATTCAGAAATTGATCGCAACTTTGGCGTTCTGAGAATATATTGTCGAGTGCCTTGTTCGGCTGATGCAATGACCCATTTTGCGGGTTCTTCTATTTTTCTCTCGGGCTTGATGAGACAGCCGAATATATTGGTTCTTCTATATTGTTGGATACATCACCGATGCTCTTGCTCGGAACAATATGACGAGTCAATGGACCCGAAGATTTGTCCATCCTCTTTTTTTTTTCTCCTCCTTTTTTTTTTTTTTTTTTTGGTTTCTCCTTGATGAAAATTTCGTCGAGTTCCTCTCTCAGGAAAAATTTCTTCGGGTCCTCCTTGAGGACAATTCTTCGGGTCCTCTTTGAGGATAATTCTTCGGGACCTCCCTGAAGATAATTCTTCGGGACCTCCCTGAAGATAATTCTTTGGCACCTCCTTGAAGATAATTCTTCGGGTCCTCCTTGCATAAAATTTCGTCGGGTTCTCTTTTGAAGAAAATTTTGTCGGGTTCTCTCACGATTTTATCGGGTTCCTCCCTGAAGAAGATTTCGTCGGGTGCTATTTTGATTTCGTCGGGTACCTCCCTGAAGAAGATTTTGTCGGGTGCTATTTTGATTTCGTCGGGTTCCTCCCTGAAGAAGATTTTGTCGGGTGCTATTTTGATTTCGTCGGGTTCCTCCCTGAAGAAGATTTTGTCGGGTCCTGTTCTCTCTTGAAAACAATTTCGTCGGGTTCTCTCTTATATACTTTGAAATTTGCTTTGTCCTGCACAAATAAACAAACTTTTTCTATCTTTTCCTCGACTCTCTTTTTTGCATGCGGTGTCAGATGCTCGAATTCGATGATATGTAAAGTGAATATATGCCGCGCAGCCCCCAAGTGTCAGGTGCGACGAAAGTAAATGATAATCAACTTTGCGTAAAAAAGAACACTTAGCTTATTGGGCACGACGGAGTCGATGCGATGAAGTCTTTGAGTGCCGAGAAGAAGTCAGGCTGAAGTAGAAAACACCAAACAGCGAAAGCAAATGCCACCATATTTGTTGATGAAGAAATAGCCGAGCCCCCGAGCGCTGTTGGGGTGATATGATGATATTTACTTAAATGTTGTGTCGCAGTTGCGACCCGAGGCGAAATCATGGTCGAGCCCCCGAGTGTTTGCTATGATATCGAAAGAAATTGATGGAGTCGCGGCGTCATATACGGTAAAACCATTTAGGATGAAGCCATTGTCCATAATGTAATATGAGCCCATGAAGATGAATCGAAGATGAAGTATTTGAGATGAATCCATATTGAAGATTACGCCATTAAATATGAATCATATATTGAAGATGAATCCGCCGATATCATAGGAGATGAATCCATTGTCTCGCAGAAAAATAAATCCAGTAATAACCATAAAAGATGAATCCGCTGATATCATAGAGGATGAATCCATTGACTCGAAGAATCCAGTAATAACCATAGAAGATGAATCCGCCGAAGAAAATAAATCCAATAATAATCCTTGATGATAAATCCACTGATCCGAAATGCCTCGGGTAATATTGTATAAGAGTAAACCAGTAATATCCATATAGATGAATCTTATAAGATGAATCCGCCGAAGATAAAATCCAATAAGCCGAAGAAAATGAATCCACTAAGCCGAAGAAGATATATCCAGAGCCGAAGAAAACAAATTCATTGGTGTATTTGCGGTAACGATGTAATGGCGCAGCCCCTAACGTCGGGTGTATTTGTTGTAATATTGCAATGGTGCAGCCCTCGAGTATTCGGGTATGATGAAAATAAATAATAATTAACTCTCGGAAGAGGAACACTTAGCTTTTTCTCTGGGTGCGACGGAGTCGACGTGGAAGTAGGTCACCCGGCATATAAAGTCGATGTAATGGACGAAGCCGATGCAGTGGAGCCGTGTGTCGTTTAGCCGAAAATATTCGACAAGGTGGAAGTAGTCGGCATGGAAGAGGGAATCGTCGAGTCCGCGGTGGGCGAGCCCCAGGGCGAGGTGCGTGCGCGTTGTTGGGTTAACGACAGGCGAGCCTCCGAGCATGCGACTGTACGCGGCGAAGTCGTCGAAACTTGTTCCGATCTGTAGTTATATTACGGCGCAAAAAACTGTACGCAAATAATAGTACGAGCCGAAAAATATTTTGTCAAACAAATTTTTTGCATAATTGGAAATATAGCACCTGGATTTGTATTGGATGGCGAAGTCGGATGTTATTCGGCTAGCAGCCGAGTCGCTATTTTTTTGTTTCGCTGACGAACTTGTTGAAGTAAATTTTCTTCGGATCCAATCTGTGTGCCCGCTCCCTGCGCACGATGTGTGCCATTGAAGTAGATGTGTTCACGCAGCCGAGATACTTGTCCGTGTCGATGTCTGGGTTGCCAGATGAGGAATTACTGATTGGTTGTTCATCAGCAAGGTCCGCCTGCCTTGGGTGATAAGATGATCAGCCGCCGAAGTCTCCGTACGTGCGCAGGTCAATATGTCTTCAGCTGAAACAATCTGTCCCAAACTCCCAATAGCTTTCTTCGTGCACGTCGTGATTTGGCTTTTGGATGAGAAGCAGATTCTCGACCAGAATCTCACTGCCTTATGTTGTACTGGTGAATCCCTCCAAGCTCGTATGCGCGAAAAAATCTAGCAGGCCACAGCATATGCTTCCGCGTGAATACTTCTCTATAGCATCCGATGCATCCAGCTCTTGATTGAAGACGACAAGAGATCTCGCCCGAATAACAAAATCCAGTCGCCGTGATTCCCACAGACGGCGCCAATTGACGAGGGAATACCTCGGCAATGCCTACATATTGTAGACTAGGGTTTTCGGGAAGAGCGACGATGGAGATTCCGGGGTCGGGATTAGGCACACGACGTACCCAGCTTCGGGTCCCCTCGGTGGAGGATCCCTACGTGCTGCTAGCAATCCACTATATGATCACAGTATGTTTACATGGTGTCGCCATCGGCGGAGCTATGTTGTCTATCTCTATGTCTATATGTTGTCCTCCCTATTTCGGGTGCCCTGGCTAGCTTTATATATGCAACCAGCCTAGGGTTTTACAAGAGTCCTAGTCGACTACTTCTTCGGGTTGCCTTGTTGGGCCTTCTCCATATTTGGTCTTCTCCATCTTGGGCCGAGCCGGGTATACTAATAATGGGTACCCGAAGGGTATGCCCATGTCACCGGTCCCTGGCCCGGTCCGACCGGGCCCTGCGCCGGACGCTCCGGTCTGTGGTCCGGTTGACCGGGAATCTCGGGAGAAAGCTGAGTTGGCAAGTTGACAACGGCCATATTTCAAGTGACACTATATATACCCATTCTCCTACCTCTGAAGGGGTAGGCACTACACTACAAGCTGTTCTTGAGCTCTCTCTCTCATACTCCATCGCTAGAAACACCAAAAGCCTCATATCTCCCTCCTCCTCCACCCAAACTCAAATCCCTCCGGTGAAACGATAGAGGAGGACCCGATCTACTGTTCTACCAAGCCAAATCTCATTCCCCCTTGTATTCATCAAGAAGCTTGCTCTCTAGAATTTCTTGGAAACCCTAGGTGGGCAAGAGTGGTCCGGAAGCATCCGAGCTGTGGATTTTCTCCTGACAAGATTGTGAAGGTTTGGAGGCTACCTCAAAGTCTACCACAAGTGAGAGAGCTATTCCTTCGTGGGATAGGCTCCGGAGAATAGGGTGAGCCTTCGTGGCGTGGGGAATCCTTCGTGGGACCTCCACCCCTCCAAACGTGACGTACCTTCTTGCAAAGGAAGGGAACACGGGAATACATCCTCGTCTCCGCGTGCTATCAGTTATCTCTAACCGAACTCCTTACTTGTGATATAACTGCATGTGAGAGCCTTCGTGCTTGAGTTACTTGTATCCTCATATAGGTTGTTTCACCTAGTTTGCATTAGGCTCATCTTTATATTCCGCAAAGCCTAATATTGCAAAGAAAGAATTAAAATCTGTAGAAACCTATTCACCCCCCTCTAGGTTTACCATCTGTGAACTTTCAAGCATTGACTGCATGCATTGGAAATGGAAGAACTGTCTGTTTGCCTGGCAGGGAATGTACAAAGCTCACAAAAAAGGCTGCACTGTGATACTTGAGGCAGTGGCTACCCATGATCTCTGGATTTGGCACTCCTTCTTTGGTATGTCGGGATCCAACAACGACATCAATGTTTTGCAGTGCTCGCCGGTCTTCTCCAAGCTTGTTGAGGGTCATGCACCCCCAGTTAACTTTGTGATCAATGGCCGGTAGTACAACAAGGGATACTATCTTGCAGACGGTATCTATCCAAAGTGGGCAACATTTGTGAAGACTATCTCAAACCCCGGCCTTCCGAAGGAGCATCAGTTTGCCAAGGAACAAGAAGCTTATCGAAAGGATGTCGAGCGTGCATTTGGTGTCCTCCAGCAGAGATTTGCTGTAGTCCGGTTCCCCGCTTTAACTTGGTCGAAATATCAGCTGTGGGAGGTGATGAACTGTTGTGTGTGCTTACACAACATGATTATCGAGGATGAGCGGAAGGATCCGGTCCCTCTGAGCGAACAAGCTGCACCATATGACAGAGAGGGTCCTCTTGCACAGCCTGACCACCAGGTGCTGGCATCGTGGGCTGCGTTCATCGCTATGCATCAGGAGATTCGATACTCCACAATGCATCCACATCTGCAGGATGATCTGGTGGAGCACTTATGGACGCTTCGAGGCAACACCAACTAGTTTCCATTTGATTTGTTTGAAAACTTGTCTTGTTTTGTTAAACTGTAACATTTATTTGTAAAAATAAGCCAAATGTTGGCAAAAGTGGTCAAATTCGCCGAATTATGCATGAAAAATTTCATCTAGGGACGTTTTTCTCTAAAAACGGCGAACCCCGGGTGTGCCTACCGGGGAGACGGCTAGAACTTCGGCGCTCCCGGGCCAAAGTTTCGTCCACCCCGGTGCTAAGAGCATCTCCACCAGTAGCCCCCAAATAGGCGCCGGCAGGGGCCCCGGCACCTCCATTTGGGGGGCGCCGGCACAGCATCCTCCATTTGGGACGTTGTTCCCACACCGGCGCCTCCCAAACGGCGGCCCCCAAGTTTTTCTTTTCTTTTTACATATTTTGAAACAACATATCAATCAGATTTTATTCTTAGAATCACACAAATAGAATTAAATTATTCATACAATCAATCAAACAAATAGTACTTAAATTATTCATACAACCCAACAAACAAATAGTATTTAAATTATTCATACAACCCAACAAACAAATAGTACTTAAATTATTCGTCCAGGCAAACAAATAGAAATAAAAATCATGCATTGTTCGCTGCTCCTCTCCTCGCCCACAAATGCGCAGCTAGATCCGCCTTCAGCTGTGCATGGACAACTGCATCTCGAATTTTATTGTGCATATGAAGAAAAGCAGCAAATTCTTGGGACACATGCTCTACCTCAGCTAGTGTCCCTTGATAATCAAATGGATGATCATCCTGCATAGGTGCGTCGCGCTCGCTCTCAATGATCATGTTGTGGATGATCACACATGCGTTCATCACCTCCCACATCTGTGCCTCAGACCAAGTGAGAGCAGGGTACCTGACAATGGCGAAACGCTGCTGAAGCAGCCCAAAAGCACGCTCAACATCCTTGCGTGCTGCTTCCTGGCATGTTGCAAAATAGGCGTCCATCTCGTTTGATGGAGAAGGAATTGTCTTCACAAATGTAGCATACGTCGGGTAGATACCATCAGCTAGATAGTACCCCTTGTAGTATGTGTGGCCGTTTACCTCAAATTTCACGGCAGGAGCTTGTCCCTCAGCTAGCCTGACAAACACCGAAGAGCGCTGCAGCACGTTGATATCATTGTTTGTTCCTGCCATGCCAAAAAGTGCGTGCCAAATCCAAAGCTCCTGGTCTGCCACCGCCTCAAGAATGACACTGCACTCACCAGTATGCCCCTTGTAGATCCCCTGCCAAGCAAAAGGGCAATTATTCCAGCCCCAATGCATACAGTCAATGCTTCCGAGCATCCCAGGAAACTCTCTTGATGCATTCTTCTGCAGGATCCGAGCTGTATCATCTGCTCTTGGTGCTCTCAAATAGTCTTTCCCAAACACCACTATGACGGCTCGACAGAACCTGTAGAGAGTCTTTGTGCATGTCGACTCTGCTAGTCATAGGTAGTCATTGGCTGTATCTGGAGGAGCTCTGTATGCAAGACAGCGCATTGCAGCAGTGCACTTCTGAATTGAGGTGAAGCCCCACAAACCTATGCAATCTTGCTTGGCCATGAAGTACGTGTCGTACTCCCTAACACCATGGACAATCTTCAAGAACATGTCCTTGTTCATCCTAAACAGGCGCCGAAATTCCTTCGGCGAATGAGTTGCGTCATCGTTGAAGTAGTCGGCGTCAAGCAGCATTGCGACGGCTTCACGATGCCGGTTGATGTTCCTCCTCTTGACTGGCTTTGAGCGCCGCGCCGAGGCACGACAAAGAAAGGCTGGCGAACGCGTAGCATGTCCGTCAGAATCAGCTGATGTTGTTGCCGCCAAACAGCCTGACCGTTCTGCTCCTCCGTGAACAGGTGCACCATCATCTCGTCGTCGCTGTCCATCGCGGCAATCAGACGAACACGTTGCGGGCGGGGCGATACTATTGCGGTGGCGGCGAGCTCTGTTCCGGGCGAAACAGCGGCCGCCGGTCGAGGGGGTGGCGGCCGTGTCGATGGACGGCGGTTCCTAGACAGTCGGCGGTGTCTATTGCAAGCAGGATGGGTGCGGCGGCGACGGCGACGATGGCGATCTAGAGGGGTGGGAGTCGGCTCAGGCGTTTGTAGGAGGTGGGAAAACGGTGTGTCTGGCTGCCAGGCGGAGCCCACGCACGTTTTCAGACGTTCCGCGAGGCGTCGGCACGCTCGATTCGCGCCCTTGGTCAAGGGGCCTACACGGGGTTGCCGGCGATTCTATTGGGCTCGAAAATTGGCCGGCGTCGGTGCGAGCTCATTTTCGCTCCCGGCCCCCAAAATGTTATCGGGGCAGGTATCGGGGGTGGAGATGCTCTAAATAGCGCTGGATTTCCTCCCGGGCTGGGATGCTCTAAGCCCCGTCGTCACCCGTGGCTAACCCAGAAACTTATCAAATTAATCAGCAGACAGGGCCGTGTCGTCTAGGCACCTCGCCGGCCGGCGCACACCAAGAAATCGGCAACGGCTACGAAGTCCATGGGGAAATTGGGCGGGCAGGTCGCGGGCAGGGAGCAAAGCTGGACAGGGGCACAGGGATCGACGCGGTCCGAAACAAGGAAATCAAGTTAGCAGTTTACTCGTCGCAGCTTCTCTTTTATTTCTTTCCGAGCCTCGTGCGGCGGCAGCGTGCTTTCGTTTCGTTGGCCGCCTCCGGCTGCTTCCATCGCCACTGCTTTCCTTTGCCACGAGACGCTTTTGAAGCTTCCGCCCACCTTTCCGGAAGCTACCCGGGCCGACCACGCATAAACATTGCTTATTATCCTACTACACTTTCCCTTGCTACGACGAATTTCCGTCAGTTTCGTCGGGAAGAGTAGGTCAGCGCCGAGGCTGAACAACAAGCAGGGGAAAAGCACAAACGCTGGCAATGTCACATCCAAATCCTCCTGCGAAAAAGAAGAGACGTCACGTCCGACAGCGACGGGCTTTCATTTGCTTGGCGCCTCGATCGGTTTTCCCAGAGCTCGATCAGACCGAGTAAACACACGCTGAACAAAGCATTACTAGAAGGAAACTGACACCTCGGACAGCCGGCAGGCCAGCGCGCGTTGTTGGTACGGGATCTGTTCTTGCTCACATTTATCAGCGCTTCTTGGCGGGATGACTATGATTATCAGATGAAACAAACTACGCTCGCTTTCCTTCTAGTGTGACACTATGGCTCTGTTCTACTGATCCGATGATTGAGGCGAATGATCGCGGGTTGCAGAGCTGTACATGTACGTAGTGAAACCGCACAAGCTTATGTCGATTAAACCATAGAGATTCCCCGCGGAAACGACCGGGGAGAGTACAAGTGGAATTCCGTGATCCAATCGACAGTGCCTGCCTGCCTTCGTGAACAAATCCTTACTATGAACAACGGACAGAAGAATCGTACTAAAAAAAAAAGAGAAATCTCTAGCTGGTGAAGAGGAACTGGGACGCCTGCGCGACGGCGTCGTCGAGCCACCTGCGGGGCTCGTCCATGAGCTCGGGGCTGAGCCTGACCATGAGAACACAAAACTCCATCTCGCTCAGGGCGCCGTCGCCGTCGAAGTCGCCCTCGGCGAGCATCCCGCGGAGGTCGTCGTCGGACATGCCGCCCAGCCCCAGCAGCGGCGCGTTGCGGCGGAGGCTGGCGAAGGTGATGAGGCCCAGCGCGGGGTCCTGCAGCAGCCTGAACCCGGAGGCCAGCTCCTGCATCAGGCCCTCCTCGCCCAGCCGCTCCGCCATCACGGGCAGGTAGTCCTCGAACCCCACCGACTGCTGGGGTTGTTGCTGGTTAGATGCCATGGTGGATTTGGAGATCGGTGTGAGTGGATTGATTGCTGTGTAGTTCTTGCTGTGCTGTTGATACTTGGTGATTGCTCTGTTCTTGAGTTGTGATGGATGGTTTGTTGTTGGTCTGTGGAGAGAGTGGGAGGTGAGGGAATAAATAGGGGGAGGAAGAAGGAGGGAGGTTCAGGGAAGGTGCTGGTCACGCGGAAGGCGCCGGCGGGAGAGGGACGGTGGGATTGGATGGGATGGGTCTCACTCACGTCACGTGTGTGTGTGGTGGTGATGCTTGTGATGGTTAGGCGCGAGGGGACAGGCTGGGTTGTAGGGGTGAGTTGGCCGTGGGCTGTGCGAGGGCAGCTTCCTGGCTCCTCCCTCCGATTCGGCTGCGATCGACGTCGTGTGTGCCGCGTCGGCGTCGGCGCCGGCCTAGGCGTGTGCTTGCTGGCTTCGTCTGCCTCCCTATTTGGTATTTACCCGTAACCAACAAGCAACAGTGTTCCATTACGCGGAGATGCTACGAGTTTCAAAACAAGCCATTTTCTACATGATCACTCTACCAGCGAGGCAGCGACTGACTACAAAATGGCTCGTGTCGAGCTTATTGTCAGTACCCCCTTCACATTTGCATCATAGGGTTTTCTTTTACAAAAGACAAGAAAAATTGATTGTTTAATTGATTTAGAACGAAATTGCTCAATTATTTAACGGAAAATCGCGCTAAAGACTATACAATTTATTACTAACTCGTTTCTATTTTTCCTTTGCTTTTCAACTTGCTCTACTTTCATAGAATTTCATCAAGAGACTACAAGAGCATGGTAGATAGGGAGGGCATTTTTAGAATATGAAGAATTAATACCGATAGATTTACCCCACGTCAACCAACACAGCTTGTTTGAAAACTAACAATTGCTAAAACTTGTTATTTTTTAAACATGTTCATTGATTGTTCATCCATAATTTACATTCATCTAAACTACATTAGCTAGCCCTCGATACGTAAACTAGTCTTGGGGGTCGCCATGGTGTCGCCGACGACTTCACGGAGAGTCGGAGTCGTTGACGAAGACGAAGACGCTTTACCACATCACCAATGCAATGGAGGCCTTCCGGGTCTCCTCCATGTTCCACCCCTTCTCCTCATTGGCCTCTGTTGTGGTCATGGAGCAGCGGAGCTTGCCAAGAAAAGTTGGGCGGGCCAACAGGCTTAAGGACACTAAAATGGGTTGTTATTTGGGCTAAATTTACCAATATGTAGACAGAAAATCTCTAAAGGTTGACGGGCCATGGCACAGTTTTGTTTCAACTAAGCTTCGCCCCTGTGATGGAGCAGTGCACGATGAGTAAACGAGGCGCTGCCCACCCGGTGGGAGTGAGTGCTGTGTCGTCCATTTCCATGTTAGAATTGGAGGCTCGCCCGGAGGCTCTCATTTCCCCCCTTCTCCCCTCTAGACAGTGAACAGTAGTTGAGAGGCTCCTCAAGCCATCCGGGCCGATCCCGACCCCTCTCCGGTGGCTCTGCCGGCCGGAGATGGCGAGGGAACGGCGCCGGCGTAGTTGTAGATAGGTCTAGTAGTCCCGTAGTGGCGTCTTGGAGTAGATCACCAGCTCTCCCCCGTCAGATCTGGTGTATCCTGCTGTTGGGCGGTGCGGCGGCGTGGCTCCGGTGGTGTGGGCGACGGCGGCTGCGCGACATCAACGCAGGCATCTCGGCAAATAAGGCGGGTTGGAGCTCCAGCTTCTCGATGTGGTGGAGCAGCATCGGAAAGCAGATCATGGTGGATCTTTGCTCGCGTCCATGGTGGGCGCACATCAGAGCGGCTGTGGCGAGCTCGGTCAATAAGCGCTGGCTCCGGCAGCTTCCACTCCTTCTTCTCCTTGGTGTCCTCTCGGCCGGCCGTGGCGGCGAGGGACAGGACACCGACGGCGATAAGGAGTCCGTGGAGGCCGGCAAGACTTCTGCTGCTACCTCGAGCTATCTCACGGTGACCACGAGATGGTCATCGATCTTGGATGCCAAAGATTGGCATCAGTCGACGCAAGGAAAGCGTCGCAGCAACCTCCTTCGGAGGCCTTCTGATGATGCGGCGGCGACGCCTGGCACCGGCCTTCTCCCAAGTGGCCATGTCCCCGGTGAGGATGCTGGTGGTCGCCGGCGCAGTTCATCCCCCTGTAGCGGGCTGGTAGAGGGACCTGATTGCTTTTCTGCAATATTTTTAGAGGTCCTTTTTGCAAAATCTAGGGACTTGAGTGTAATTTTCCTTTTTCTGGTGTCCCATCATGTAACTTATACCACCGTTTTGACTAATGCAGCATAGTCTAGGTCCTTCTGGACCTTGCCTTTTCAAAAAAAAAATGTTAGAATTGGAGTAGAAGGGGATGCGGTGTACCACATTTTTTTTAGTGTTCACCGCGAGGAGCACAAAGGCTATCGCCTGAATATTTTACATTTCATCAAAGACTGGGGTGGAACCCCATGGTGTCAGCAGGTTACAAGGGGAGAGGGAGACATCACTCAACGCGACAAGGGAGTGAGCTCAAGGTAGGTGAGCCATTGATCGACGTCGCAACGTAGCTCAACCGGGAGTCTGGCGCGCCACAGGACTGCATCGTTGCGGCAGTTCTTGCTGAGCAGAGAGCAAGGGAGGAATTCCATTGAAAACCACTCCATTGCGGTGTTCCAAAGGTGCCAAAGACAAAGGAGGCGAAGAGTCGAGGCCAACGTGCGGGGCGCCGACGTAGGGAGAGCACAGTTCGTGGCAGATCCGAGTATTAGTAGTACGTATAGTATAATAAATCGGGGTGATTAGCATTGAGCTGTACACTACGTATACCACACGATCGAGTTAGTTGCATATTGCGCCTTGTGCAGAGTATGTATATCATCCTGGCTGTTCCTTGCCACGCCTAGATTCCCTCAACATCTTGTCCCCTCGACGGACCACACAGTGACAGAGGCGTCTGCTCCCGCCAGCCCGCGTGCTTATTTTGTAATCTGAAGAGAGGGGTCACGCCTCCAAATAATCAAGTCAGCTCGCATCAGGACTAGTTCTGACTTGTTGCCTCTTGATCTTGATCTCTGATGTCTGAGGATCATCCCGTTGTTTTCCCCGCTGCAACGGTACGCTCCCACCTGGGCAGTGAGTCAGATGTGCCCACATTGCAGCTGCCTGGTGCCTGCAGATTAATTGAAGGTTGATATGAGCTGTCCGCTAACCGGAGGCACAGCTGCGGTGCACGCTGACACTGTCATTTGCATATAAGCAGGCGCGAGGGCTAAGTTTCTCGGATTCTTCTGCATTTGACTAAGAGCATCTCCACTCGTCCCTCCGAACAGGCCCCCGGCGAGCGTTTTTTCCATCCGGACGGCGAAATTCGGCCCAGTCGCGCCCCCGGTTCCTCGTTTTCGTCCGGATTTGGGCCTAAATTCATCCGGCGATCCCACGCCCCCCCCCGGCCCCCCGGGGAGCGCTCGGGGACTCCGGACGAAACGAAAGCGCGCGAAACGGCGAGGAAACTTCCCGCGCGTCTGGTGGCCCCAACTTGTCGGCGAGAGAAACCGATCGTCATCCTCATCGCATCGTCTTCCGCGCGCTGTAAAAGCCTGCCGCCGGCATGCATTCGCCGGCCACGCGGCGAGTTAATGTCGTCGTCTTCCGCGCGCTGTAAAAAGCCTGCCGCCGGCATGCATTCGCCGGCCACGCGGCGAGTTAATGTCGTCGTCTTCCGCGCACGCATCGTCTTCCGCGCGCACTAAAGGCTGCCGCCGGTCAGCTCGCCGCGGACTCGTCGCAATCCACGCGGCATTTAATCCCCGCGCCAGCCACGCCTATATACGCCGGTCCGCTCGCCGCGAGGCGTACCCCGTGCTCCACTCTCCCTCCACTCTCCCTCTACTCTCAAGATGGCGTTCTACGACGACGACGGCGCAGCCAACAACGGCTTCCCCCGCCGGTCGCTGCACGCGTGGGAGGGGCACCTCCTCCACCAGGCGGGGTACCCCTGCCCGCCGGACACGAGGCCTCCCGGCGGCGGGTGGCGGCTTAGTGCTGGCGGCGTACCAATCCCGCCGCCGCCTCGGGGCCACGCCCTCGACGTCGCCATCGAGGAGGCGCGGATGACCTTGACGGACGAGGAACGTGCCGAGCCACGCCACCACCCCGACAACTACACGGCGTGGAACTCGTACTTCCTGCGGCGGTGGGAGCGGGAGCTGGCGGCCTACGACGGCCCGCTGCCTCCGCCTGCGCGCAACAACGCCGCGGGCCGCCGACGGTGGTGGAGCGCGCCGGGCCGGACACTCGAGGCCGTCGTCGAGCACATCGAGGGCGGCAACTCCCCGGTGCTCACGATGCCCCCTCTATCGGCATCGAGGGCATCGGCGAGCCGCCGTCGGGGAAGCGTCTGGCAGCCACGGCGCATGGCTGCCAGCTCGTCGTCTTCCGGATCGGCGTCAAGGTCATCCTTGGCGCCGGTGAAGAGGGAGGAGGCGTCGTCGCCTTCGACGCCGGTGCGCGTCAAGAAGGAGCCGGCGTCTCCGCCGGCGACCAGAGGGCGCAGCAGCGGCGCCCTCGTCATCCGAGAACAGCCTTCCGCGCCGCAGAGCGGCCGGAAGAAGACGAAGAAAGAGGCCGCCGCCGCAAGCCAGCTCGCCGAGGAGGAGGCGAAGCGCGCGGAGGACGCCGCGATGGCGGAGGCGATCGCCAGGTCGCTGCACGACATGGAGGAGGAGAAGCGCGCGGACGACGCCGCACTGGACTGGGCCAGGCGCGACTGGCAGCGCCAGGAGGCGGAGCAGCAGCGGCGGCCGCCGGACCTGGCCGCCGCACGCCAACTCGCCGCCCGCGCCGCTCCAACCGCCAACGACGATGTCGCGCGGTACCGCCGTCCCGCGACACCTCCATCCGCGTCCGCTGTCCCCGTCGCTGCCGACCTCGAGTCCTCCGACGACGATCGGGTACAAGCCATCCCGGGGTGGGAGACGCCGGCAGCGGCAGCAGCCCGGGCCGCGCAGCTCGAAGGCCAACGACGACGGCTCCGACGACGACGGCGACGGCGACTACACGGTGTTCTACCGCCATTTGGGCATGTAGAGCGCCGTGTTTTAAAATTAGCGTTTGAATTCCCCTAGCCGAATTCGAAATATAGTCGAATTCGGCCTCTATGTATGAACTCCGCCCGTTTTAGTCTAAATATCATTAAATTTAGTCTATATTCACCCGAATTTAGCCGAAGTTTGTCAAGTTTCCGTTTTTTAAATTCGCATCGTCGACTTCGCCTGGGCACGCGGCTGGGAAACTACTACTCCCCACGCCAAATCTTCCTCCAATCCGGACGAAAATTTCGCCAGATTTGGGCGTGGGGAGCGCCAACGAGTGGGGATGCTCTAAGCAGCAGAGCACACCGGATCAGGACCCAGCTCCATCGGTCTATCTCCGGCTAGGAAATAACGCATGGATGACGCGGACGGCCAGCTAGCATCTCCAAGTTCAGGCATGGTAGATTGATACTACTACTAGCCAGTGTCTACTGTCAAGTACAGTAGTATACTAAGAGCATCAGATCCCCTAAATTTCCGCCCCGTAAAACACGTGTAGAGGGTCCTGTATATAAAACGCGAGTACTTTTAACCGGACAAAAACGCCTCCCGTCTAGCAGTCCCCGTATACGAAAACTGTAAAAGAGGAATATGCTTCTTTTTTCATCTCTTCGCGCTGCAGCCCCGCCGGACCTGCCTGCGGTGACCCAGCATACCACTGCATGTTGTAGTATACAAGTCGTTGATATGATCTTTGTGAAGGGGCTTCCTCACAAATTGCCATATCCCTCAGAGTGGTACAACAGAAACATTGCAGGTCATACACTCCATACTTTATTACAAACATTGTCTTACAAGTTGGTATTCTCACAGGTCCTATGAGAACACCCTAATATACTACTAAAGTACCATTACAACTCATACTAAAGATGAAAAGAGCTCAACAACTTATTTAGGTAAGTTCTACGTTGCTCGGCTCTATGATACTAGGGTATGTCACTACTCCTCCACCTCCGTGTTATCTGGTCCATAGATTATCCCATAGTCTACGCCTTCCACTCCGCCGGTAAGATCAGGTTCTTCGTAGACCAGCTCGTAGCTTCCTTCTGGTGCTCCATCGTTGATAGCCTCCACTTCGGAATCACAGTCTAGCAAGGGTGTCGAAAGAAAGTGAGTACAGAGGTACTCAGCAAGTTCTAAAAGAATAAAAGGTGTTTGATGCACTAGCTACGACCATTGATCAGGAAATCGCCGGTCAATGCATGTTTTGAAAACATTTCTTCAAAAGGTTGCTTTTATTATGAAAACTATGCCCGTCAGTCTTCACAGGTTGACTAGAACTTCGTGGAGTTCCTTTCCTGCCGCGTTCGCGATTCCTTCCCGGAACAAGGAGTGATGCCACAATTTGATACACTGCAGAGGTGCGTTACTTTTCCCACAAGAGATCTCACCCTTTTTGCCATCCGCAGGGACTTGCCCCCGTTCACACTTCCTTTGGTGTGAGGCCAGGTATAAAGATCAAAGCCCACACCGCCTTCTCCGCGACTGCAAACCCACCCTTTTGTCCACCCGTACACCTCCAGTAGACTTTCCCCCGATAATACGGCTTTACTCATGGTGTACTTTGGACAATCCTTCATAGATCGTAGAGCCATCATCACTAATGGATGGGGATTTAAAAGGCTATCCCAACCTACGGCAGTGCCTCCAACACCCCGCCGGCTCTACCAATCCGTTGGCGTGCAGAAGGGAAAAGATACAGCTGGCTTTTCCAGAGCCATTATAGATCTCATGGTCAACGCGGTTTGTACGGCGCTAGAATCACTGGACGGCATTGGTAATTTAATCCTAGGGTGATATAACCCATTGCAATGGAACCTCCACCATATCAACACATACCATGGTTCCATTGCCAGCCACATAGTCATATTCATAATTGGAAAATAACATTTCATTTGCGATGCAGGGAATGATAAGTATATAGTTTTGCATTAAAGTAATAGAAAATAATCAAGTTGACATGAGCAAGGGTGAACTTGCACGTGGACTGCGAGATAGTGCGCTTCAATGCGCTTGATGGAACCTGGACCTCGGGTTCTGTAAGAAGCATCATTGTCCGGTAAGGACAATGTTATAAAAATCCAAATAATGCAATCATGGATGTATTATTTTATGTTGAATCCCTTTACCCCATTGAGTTATTACGAGTTAGGGTTGTATTTAAGATTTATGTCTTTGACGGTAATTTACAATTGATTTAAAAGTGTTTAATCATGGTAATTCACACAAAGTACAACAATTTTCAAAGTAAAATGATTTTACTTGATAATTACCTTAGTCATTCCAAAATAATTTGAAATTATAGAGTTACCTCTATAGTTTTTGGAATAAAAAGGAATATAGTAGTTTTCTGGGAAAAGTTCCCTTGTTCAAATGAAATGACTTGGAATAATAGAATCTCATGTTGAAATGTTTGAAAATAAGTTTTTGAACTTATTTGAGATTTTTCCTTGAATTTTAAATACAAGGAAATAATAATTGAAAATTCCAAGTTATTATTTAAATTCTAAAAATTCATAATTTTGAATTTGTTCCATAATTTCATTTCCTATTTTATTCTGGTTAAGATTTATTTTTCATTTATAAATCCAATTTTTATTGGATTTTTAAAGTTGTTTATGATTTATAAAAATTTGGTAAAGTTTTGGTCTTTTATTAAATGTAAAATGACCAAAATACCCCCTGGACCCCTATTGGGCCCAGCCCAATTAAACTAACCTGTGGACGGCCCAAATAGGCTGGCCCCCTTTTGGGTTTGGTGGCGCCGAAGCGGCCCACCACTCTCACTCTCACTCGGCCCTTCTTCTCACTCGTCTAACCCTAGCCTCTCTGGCGATTCCGTGGCGATGGCGTCGCCGCCATGGCCGCCGCCTGCTCCGGCCATCACCGGCCTCCTCCGCCGTAGCCACTTACCGATCTAGAACCGCCTCGAGCAGATCTATCGACCGTCCGAGCCGTTTCTCTCCTCTCGTCCTCTCTGGCGAATCGCCTCGATCTGGATCTCGTGGAGAATCGCCATGGGCGATCTGGTGGTCTCCGACGAGCTCTCGCCTTCGTCATCGTCGTGTGCGCCTCCGAGACCGACCTGGCGCGGGTGCTGCTCGCAGCGCCTGTGCCGTCGTCTCCGTGCTGTGCTGCTGTGGTGGTGTTCGTCGGCGTAACGCCGGCGACTTCCCTGGCTTTGCAGCTGCTATGGCCGCGCGGGCACTGCCTCGCCATGCCATAGTTTCTGCCTCCAGGCGCGGGTAAGGTTCTCTGTTCCTCCTCCTACTCCTCGGTGCGCCTCCTTGTTACTGTGCTTCTTCCTCCTCATGCTATGTTACTCTCTGGTGATCTTGTGATCATCTAGAGTCATGCTACTGCTGCGCAATCTTGCTGTGCTTCGGTTTACTGTAAGCTTATGGTCAGATTACCAGTTATTGGTACTGGCACATGTCGATTTGCTTGCTGTTCATGCTATGCTTGCTTCTCTGCTACTCCTAGCTTGCTCTACACTTGCCATGCTATGCTGTGCTTGCTTATGGCTTGATATACCCTGCTGTTCATGCTTATAGGCTTGCTATGCCTTCTGGTTTATTCATACTTGCTTGTCTAGGTGCACTTGTGATGCATCTGTGACACTTGTGTGTGTGCCAGAGGTGCCTGTGATATGATTCAAGATTACTACTGCAAGCCAATGATCCATTGGATCATTTCTTGCTTGTTGGCTAATCCCTCTGTGTAGCTTGACTTGCTATGATTGATCAATTTGATCAATAGCTTGTCAGTGATTGCTTACTGGCTAATTCTGTGGCTATATGAATCAATTGTCTAGTGATGCTGATGCTCAAGCATCACTGTGTGGTTGCTTACTTGTGCTGTTGCTTATTTCTAGCTATCTAGAGTTGCTCTAGTGGCTATGAATTAAGTTGTCTTGCTTAACAGTATGCTGCTGTCATGTCTAGCATGGATCTGTAATAAATTCATGCTTGGATTATTTAATTATGATGAACTGCTTATGCAGTGATGATTTAAATGTCTTGCTTGTATATGAGTTTGCTGTTCATGATTCTTTTACAAGCAATTAAAATCTGAATCCATTTCTGGATAGTGATGTGATCTATTTGGCTTGCTCTTATTTGGTGCTAAGTGTGATGTGACCTCAGTAGCCTTGCTACTGATTGGTTGCTCACATGATTGATTTGATCTTGTTGGCTACTCACTTTGCTTGCATATTTGGGAATCATATTAAGTATGAATGCCAGTATGCTTGCCTGTGAAGAAATCTAGGGTTTTACTGATGGTTGCTTGCTTAGGATCTTCTGTATAGTCTTAGCTGCTAATCTATGCTATCTCTTGGTGCTATCTGTGCATGTGATCTTGCTAGTGTGTGCATCTGTGCAAGATTTCTAGCTTCTGTGCACAGGATCTGTATCTGGATGGTTTCTATCTTAGTAGCTTTTGACTGGCAGTAATCCTTGGTGAAAACCAAGTGATGATCTACTCATATGAGCATCTGCTCATCCCATGCTTATGCATATGATGGATTAGATCCATTGGATCTCTTCCAGGAACTAGGTATACCTTGTTCCAGCTCCTAGAATGAAATGTTTTGTTGTTGCAGTCTTGTGGTTTGTGCATAGCCCTTCACCTCCAGTCCTGGTTGATCTTCTAGGTCACCATGATTTCTGGTGGCTGAGTGTTTTGTGTTTTTGTTCTGTTCTTGAGCAAGAACAGTGAAGAACACTTGATGTTGTTCTTGGATATGGCTTGCTGTGTGTTGCTCTGGTCGACAAAGCATGGTTTCTAGGGTTTCTGCCTATTTATTACTGCTGTGGTTCTCCTCTGGCTTGGACACCTTACCCTGGCATATCTAATGACTCATCTATGGTGTTGTGCTGTTGGTGCATTGCACCAACAGGTGCTGTGGTGAAACTTGAGCCCCTGAGGTGCTCAGGTTTGGTCTGCTGGTGCTCTTATCTTGATACTGTCCAAACCTTTGGACAGACACAAGTGTCAATGACACTTGGTTAACTGACCAAACTGCACATTGCTAGTTTCTAATCCCCTGGCTAGTGTCTTTGCTTTGTTTTGCAGGTTTTTGAAGGTGAATATGACCAGAAGATATTCTCCAAGTCATTAGTCTAAGTTTTAGTTTAGGAATCAAATTGTAATCTTCCTTTTTTTTTCTGTTTATTATTCATTAATTCTTGTATCAAGAATTTTGTAAAGACAATATAATTTGTGTTGTGATATCAATAAAGCCCAAGGTTTTTGTTTATGAGCTTTTGATTTATGTAATATTTATATTCTGGAATAATCATTGTATTTGTGATTCACTTTGAAATTCAAATTTGTTTGAATTCATAAGTTGTTTGAATTATGAATTCCATTTATATTGTTCAATGTTTATTGTTTAATGTATTGACACTTGTCAAATGAAATCAATTCCCCAAATCAAGCAAGATACAAAAGAGATCATGTCGAAATTTCCCTAACTCACAATGCCTAACCCTAAGTGCAAAATGAGAGAGAACCTCGATCCCTCTTAGGTTTAGTTGCAATAAGGCGCGAAAATTTCCCCCGTTTTGCGATGAAATGCACATCCCATTTCTAAATCTACCCTTCGTTGTTCCTATGTTCTGGGTTATTACAGCCTCTCCCCCTTAACAGAAACTTCGTCCCGAAGTTAAGATTGGTACCTGAACATCTCGGGGTAAGACTTCCTGAGTTCTTCTTCTTATTAGTCATTGGTAAACCAGTAACAAAATCCATTCCTATTTCATCCCATTTCCATTCCGGTATCTCTAGTGGTTTGAGTAATCCCGCAGGACTCTGATGCTCTGCCTTCACTCGTTGACATGTATGACATTCCGAGACATATTGTGCTATTTCTCTCTTCATGTTGTTCCACCAGTACATCTCCTTCAAATCCATATACATCTTCGTACTTCCCGGATGTATGGAATAAGGGGTTTCATGTGCTTCTTTTAATATGATTGACTTCACCTCTGGATCATCTGGTACACAGATCCTTTTCTGGAAATATAATGAATCAAAATCCCCTAGATGGAATTCCGATGGTCTTCCTTCGCCAATCCTTTTTATCTCCTCTTGGATGAACAAATCATCCGCTTGCTTTCGGATAATCTCATATTTCAAGTCTGAGTACATCTCATCCATTATCCTCATGGTTGCTATACTTCCTTTGACATCACCCTGAATAAACAGAATCTGAGCATCTTCTAACTCCTTCCGAAGTTCCTTCGGAATTTCCCATTCCGTAGGTTGATTCTCCGTACTCTTCCTACTTAAAGCATCTGCTACTACATTAGCTTTGCCTGGTGTATAGTTGATCTTAAGATCGTAATCCTTAATCAACTCTAACCATCTCTTCTGTCTCATGTTTAATTCTTTCTGGGTGAAGAAATACTTCAAACTTTTGTGATCAGTGTATAACTCACACTTGGATCCATATAGAAATTGTCTCCAACTCTTCAAAGCATACACAACTGCCGCTAATTCGAGATCATGTACTGGGTAGTTGTGTTCATGTGGTTTCAACTGTCTTGATCCATAAGCTATTACCTTCCGATCTTGCATAAGAACACATCCAAGTCCATTCTTGGAAGCATCACAATACACCGTATAATCCTTTCCAGGTTCAGAACCGCTAACACCGGTGCTTTGTGGTTAACTTATCCTTGAGTGTTTGGAAGCTGGCTTCACACTCATCACCCACACAAATGGAGTATTTTTCTTGAGTAACTTGGTCATTGGTCCTGCAATCTTCGAAAATCCCTCTATGAATCTCCGATAATAGCCTGCCATACCAAGAAATCCTCGTATCTCCTTAGCATTTTTAGGTGATTTCCATTCCAATACGGACTGAACCTTATTTGGATTCACCGCTATGCCTTCTTTGGTTATCACATGTCCAAGAAATTCAACACTATCTAACCAAAACTTGCACTTGCTGAACTTCGCATATAGCTGATGTTCCCTCAAAGTTTGCAGAACTATCTTCAAATGTTTGGCATGTTCTTCTTTATCTTTGGAATAGATTAGAATATCATCTATGAACACTATCACAAACTTGTCCAAGTACTTCATGAATATCTTGTTCATCAAATTCATGAAAATTGCTGGTGCATTTGTTAGTCCAAATGGTACAACCAAGTATTCATGGTGTCCATACCTTGATACGAATGCTGTTTTTGGTACATCTTCCTTCTTGATCTTGATTTGATGGTATCCTGACCTTAAATCTATCTTTGAGAAGACTCCTGCTCCTTGAACTTGATCAAAAAGATCTTGAATTCTAGGTAAAGGATACTTGTTCTTGATAGTTACATTGTTCAAATTTCTGTAATCTCCACACATTCTCTTTCCTCCATCTCTTTTATCCACAAAAATAACTGGTGTACCCCATGGTGACACACTTTCTTGAATAAATCCCTTCTGTTCCAGTTCATCTATCTGAGCTTTTAGTTTCCACTAACTCCTTTGGCCCCATCTTATATGGTGGTTGTGCTATTGGTGCTGTGCCTGGAATCAGATCGATTGTGAATTCTATCTCTCTATCGGGTGGCATCCCCGGTAGTTCCTTAGGAAATACATCCTTAAACTCATTTACTACAGGAATATCTTCAATTCTCACTTCCTTCAGGCTATTGAGTTCCAATCCGATCTCCAACTCACTGTACCTATCTCCTTGGAACACTATTCGACCTCCTATGGAGTTGCGAAGTGACACTGTTTTATCTCCACAGTTAATCACCGCTCCATTTTCTGTCAACCAATCCATCCCTAAGATGACTGATATGTCCTTCATGGGTATGATGAATAGGTCCGCGAAATACACACAGTCACATATGGTTTAGGACTTGTGCTTCTTTCACGTGGGTTACTAAGATCGTTCCCCCCGCGGATAGGACAGTTATAGGGGTTTCTAACTTAGAACATCTAAGCCCGAATTTTTCCACAAACTCCAATGCAAGAAATGATGTGGTTGCTCCAGTATCAAATAATACTTTGCCAGGATGAGTAAGAATGCTTAGCGTACCTAAGACTGTTTGATCCGACTCTTCCGCTTGTTCCAAAGATGTGCAATTCAGCTTTCCATAAGGCTTTCCCTTCTTGTTGTTGTAGTTATTGTAGTTGCGGTTGGTGTTGTTGTTATTGTTGTTGCGGTTGTTGTTGTTGTTGTTTCCACCTCGTCCTCCAGAGCTCTGTCCGCTCCAAGATGCCTTGTTCGGACACTCCGGCTTGATGTGTCCTTCCTTCCCACAACCATAGCAGATGATTCTGGGTTTCTGACAGTCCTTCTGCAAATGACCCCTTTGGCCACAAGCGTGCAGAGATGATCTCGGTTAATTGGGTTCGACTCGACCTCCCGGTTGTATTGATTACCGGTAGTAGGTCCGTATCGAGGTTTGAAACTCCGATCAGGTAATGGTTTACTGATTGGGTACTTCCTTGGCTCTATACGAGCTCTCTTCCTCCTGTCCTCCTGGACTTGCCTGTAGTCATCCTCGAAAGTGATTGCCGAGTCAATCAGTTCCTGGAATTCGGCAGTCCGTGCCAACCTCAGTTGCATCTTCATGTATGGATTCATGCCTTTCATGAATCGCTTCTTCCGCTTCTCCTCGGTATCTACATCCTCAGGTGCATACCTGGATAACCTATTGAAATCACGAACATACTGCATAATTGGTGCAGTATTCTGTCTCAGTTCTTCAAATTCCCTCTTCTTCAACTCCACCACGCTGTCCGGAACATGAGCATCCCGACACTGCTTCGTGCACTCCTCCCAGGTGAATACCTTATCTGGAGGGTGTACTGCTACAATGTTCTCCCACCATGATGCTGCTGGTCCTGACAACAGATACGTGGTGTATCTAATCTTCTCCTCATCGTTGCATCCAACAGTCTTCAACTTCCGTTCCGTATCCACGAGCCAATCTTCAGCGTCCATTGGTTCTGGAGCTGATGTAAATGGTAATGGTCTTGCATTTTTGGAAGTCCGATAGTGTTACTCCCTTGCCTTCATTACCCCTATCATTAATGACATGGGTAAAGAAATCCTGCATATTCTTGCTCTGGCTTTCCTGGTAACGCCTCCTATCTTCCTCCATTGACCTCATATATTGTTGGAAGTCTGGGTGCAACATTGGGTGTGGTGGTGGTGGTGCGTTTTCTGCTCTAGCTGCTGCATCTGCTTCCTCTTTCTCTCTGGCTTCCCGCTCTCTGCGAGCCTCTTCAGTTTCTACTAACGCCATTTCCCCCTAGTCCTGTAACAAAGAGCGATTACTCATAATTACACCATGCAAATGTTTTCTGAGCTCAACTCATTGCCCAGAACTAGTCACACAATGAAATCAAGAAGCAAATCCAAAACAAACATTTATTATGTATATACACTGTATAATACATAACACACTCACAAACTTATATTACATGTGGTACATATAAACCACTTATTTGGCTCAAAGCCCAAGCCAACGGAAATTTAAAATACGTTCTATTACAATACCACCTAGATTACTTTATTCTTCATTGGAACTCTACTCCTCATCGTCTTCATTCGCCTCCGCGTACATCCCTGGGGTCCATCCGGTACAACGGTCTGTCCTCCGAAGACCGTCCGGAATGAAAGTTCTTCCCGTAGGTATGTAATCTGAATCGGACGAAGTGCCGAGACAGAGATCCGTCATGCCAAAGTAACTAGATAAAGACTCGTACATATCCCCAGTGGAATACATCTCCTCTTCCCCAGTCATCCATGGAGGATTCCTATTAACTTGACCCCTCATCTTCTTCTTCTTCTTTTTCTTGGTTCCAGAACTCTCACCTACTTCGTACTGTGATGGTTTAGATATTCCCATCTCCAAATCTAAAGAAATGGAATCAGTATCTTTCTCTTCCTTCCCGTAGTGTTGGTTAACATTCGGGTTAACCGCATCACTCTCATCTCCTGTATCACATGGAATTGGCTCCTCCTCATCACCGAAAGGTTCCCCGAAACGCCAACCCGTCGAGTTTTCAATCGGTGACTCCGAGCAATTTATGTTCCATGAGTGGTCTCCCCCATATCCAGTATCATATGATGCTGACACGTGTGGGTAGTGCGGAACAAAGTTAGGTGTAAGTGGATCTCTTGTAGGTAGATTTCTCTTGAACCACTGGTCACTCAAATCTACATCACTGTCTGGGTTAAAGAAGGGTGTAGTATGTTGTGGTTGTGCCCTCAAGTCATGCATCCGAGTTTGGACTTTATCAGGGTCCGTGAACTCAGCTAGCATGTGGTCAATCTCACCTCTCATCTTCATGTGTAAAAGGTACATAGTGGTCAATAAAGACTTACAACTATCCATGTGCTGTGCTGCAGCTTCAGGACTTCTGTGTGCTAACACCAAATGATTCAGAGTGGGATCCTCATCTTCCTCGGCATGAGGTATATGAGAAAACTCTGAACATAGCAGTTCTACTGACTTGTGCTGCCTTATCTCAAGGATTGCCTTGAATAGGCCCATATGGTAGGCTGTGGTGATAGTTTTGGCTTCTCCGTATGGCATTATACGACTCATCAGCAGTTGTTCCGGTAGTTGGACCGATACTCTGCACTTGGCTAGGATTTCCCCATCATAGTAAGTATACTTGATAACAGGTATCCGTGGATCGCAATGAAGTTCCTTCAGCATCCCACACAGGAGAGCTGTTATTGGTCCATCATAATCACCGAGCCAACCCTCAACTTTCCTCAAAGTCCTCTTGGGAAAAGTGTTCGCCATTATGGCTGTATACAAAAGCAGAATATTAGTAGTGATAATGCATCATAATAGCTATAATAAAGAATTATCGCACTAAAATATATGGTTTTGCTATTCTCAAGTGAATAATCACCATACTTCTAGAGAATCCTTTACTATTTCTACTAGACTCCTACAGGTTTCTTCCCTATACTAGGTTTTTCCAACCTAAGGTCGCAACATTTGCTACGATACCATTGCGGTGACCCAGCATACCACTGCATGTTGTAGTATACAAGTCGTTGATATGATCTTTGTGAAGGGGCTTCCTCACAAATTGCCATATCCCTCAGAGTGGTACAACAGAAACATTGCAGGTCATACACTCCATACTTTATTACAAACATTGTCTTACAAGTTGGTATTCTCACAGGTCCTATGAGAACACCCTAATATACTACTAAAGTACCATTACAACTCATACTAAAGATGAAAAGAGCTCAACAACTTATTTAGGTAAGTTCTACGTTGCTCGGCTCTATGATGCTAGGGTATGTCACTACTCCTCCACCTCCGTGTTATCTGGTCCGTAGATTATCCCATAGTCTACGCCTTCCACTCCGCCGGTAAGATCAGGTTCTTCGTAGACCAGCTCGTAGCTTCCTTCTGGTGCTCCATCGTTGATAGCCTCCACTTCGGAATCACAGTCTAGCAAGGGTGTCGAAAGAAAGTGAGTACAGAGGTACTCAGCAAGTTCTAAAAGAATAAAAGGTGTTTGATGCACTAGCTACGACCATTGATCAGGAAATCGCCGGTCAATGCATGTTTTGAAAACATTTCTTCAAAAGGTTGCTTTTATTATGAAAACTATGCCCGTCAGTCTTCACAGGTTGACTAGAACTTCGTGGAGTTCCTTTCCTGCCGCGTTCGCAGTTCCCTTCCCGGAACAAGGAGTGACAGCCACAATTTGATACACTCTGCAGAGGTGCGTTACTTTTCCCATAAGAGATCTCACCCTTTTTGCCATCCGCAGGGACTTGCCCCCGTTCACACTTCCTTTGGTGTGAGGCCAGGTATAAAGATCCAAGCCCACACCGCCTTCTCCGCGACTGCAAACCCACCCTTTTGTCCACCCGTACACCTCCAGTAAACTTTCCCCCGATAATACGGCTTTACTCATGGTGTACTTTGGACAATCCTTCATAGATCGTAGAGCCATCATCACTAATGGATGGGGATTTAAAAGGCTATCCCAACCTACGGCAGTGCCTCCAACACCCCGCCGGCTCTACCAATCCGTTGGCGTGCGAAGGGAAAAGATACAACTGGCTTTTCCAGAGCCATTATAGATCTCATGGTCAACGCGGTTTGTACGGCGCTAGAATCACTGGACGGCATTGGTAATTTAATCCTAGGGTGATATAACCCATTGCAATGGAACCTCCACCATATCAACACATACCATGGTTCCATTGCCAGCCACATAGTCATATTCATAATTGGAAAATAACATTTCATTTGCGATGCAGGAATGATAAGTATATAGTTTTGCATTAAAATAATAGAAAATAATCAAGTTGACATGAGCAAGGGTGAACTTGCCTGTGGACTGCGAGATAGTGCAGTTCAATGCAGTTGATGGAACCTGGACCTCGGGTTCTGTAAGAAGCATCATTGTCCGGTAAGGACAATGTTATAAAAATCCAAATAATGCAATCATGGATGTATTATTTTATGTTGAATCCCTTTACCCCATTGAGTTATTACGAGTTAGGGTTGTATTTAAGATTTATGTCTTTGACGGTAATTTACAATTGATTTAAAAGTGTTTAATCATGGTAATTCACACAAAGTACAACAATTTTCAAAGTAAAATGATTTTACTTGATAATTACCTTAGTCATTCCAAAATAATTTGAAATTATAGAGTTACCTCTATAGTTTTTGGAATAAAAAGGAATATAGTAGTTTTCTGGGAAAAGTTCCCTTGTTCAAATGAAATGACTTGGAATAATAGAATCTCATGTTGAAATGTTTGAAAATAAGTTTTTGAACTTATTTGAGATTTTTCCTTGAATTTTAAATACAAGGAAATAATAATTGAAAATTCCAAGTTATTATTTAAATTCTAAAAATTCATAATTTTGAATTTGTTCCATAATTTCATTTCCTATTTTATTCTGGTTAAGATTTATTTTTCATTTATAAATCCAATTTTTATTGGATTTTTAAAGTTGTTTATGATTTATAAAAATTTGGTAAAGTTTTGGTCTTTTATTAAATGTAAAATGACCAAAATACCCCCTGGACCCCTATTGGGCCCAGCCCAATTAAACTAACCCAGGGACGGCCCAAATAGGCTGGCCCCCTTTTGGGTTTGGTGGCGCCGAAGCGGCCCACCACTCTCACTCTCACTCGGCCCTCTTCTCACTCGTCTAACCCTAGCCTCTCTGGCGATTCCGTGGCGATGGCGTCGCCGCCATGGCCGCCGCCCTGCTCCGGCCATCACCGGCCTCCTCCGCCGTAGCCACTTACCGATCTAGAACCGCCTCGAGTGCATCTATCGATCTGTCCGAGCCGTTTCTCTCCTCTCGTCCTCTCCTGGCGAATCGCCTCGATCTGGATCTCGTGGAGAATCGCCATGGGCGATCTGGTGGTCTCCGACGAGCTCTCGCCTTCGTCATCGTCGTGTGCGCCTCCGAGACCGACCTGGCGCGGGTGCTGCTCGCAGCGCCTGTGCCGTCGTCTCCGTGCTGTGCTGCTGTGGTGGTGTTCGTCGGCGTAACGCCGGCGACTTCCCTGGCTTTGCAGCTGCTATGGCCGCGCGGGCACTGCCTCGCCATGCCATAGTTTCTGCCTCCAGGCGCGGGTAAGGTTCTCTGTTCCTCCTCCTACTCCTCTGTGCGCCTCCCCTTGTTACTGTGCTTCTTCCTCCTCATGCTATGTTACTCTCTGGTGATCTTGTGATCATCTAGAGTCATGCTATCGCTGCGCAATCTTGCTGTGCTTCGGTTTCATCGTAAGCTTATGGTCAGATTACCGATTATTGGTACCGGCACATGTCGATTTGCTTGTCGTTCATGCTATGCTTGCTTCTCTCGCTACTCCTAGCTTGCTCTACACTTGCCATGCTATGCTGTGCTTGCTTATGGCTTGATATACCTCATTGTTCATGCTTATAGGCTTGCTATGCTTACTGGTTTATTCATACTTGCTTGTCTAGGTGCACTTGTGATGCATCTGTGACACTTGTGTGTGTGCCAGAGGTGCCTGTGATATGATTCAGTACTACTACTGCAAGCCAATGATCCATTGGATCATTTCTTGCTTGTTGGCTAATCCCTCTGTGTAGCTTGACTTGCTATGATTGATCAATTTGATCAATAGCTTGTCAGTGATTGCTTACTGGCTAATTCTGTGGCTATATGAATCAATTGTCTAGTGATGCTGATGCTCAAGCATCACTGTGTGGTTGCTTACTTGTGCTGTTGCTTATTTCTAGCTATCTAGAGTTGCTCTAGTGGCTATGAATTAAGTTGTCTTGCTTAACAGTATGCTGCTGTCATGTCTAGCATGGATCTGTAATAAATTCATGCTTGGATTATTTAATTATGATGAACTGCTTATGCAGTGATGATTTAAATGTCTTGCTTGTATATGAGTTTGTCTTGTTCATGATTCTTTTACAAGCAATTAAAATCTGAATCCATTTCTGGATAGTGATGTGATCTATTTGGCTTGCTCTTATTTGGTGCTAAGTGTGATGTGACCTCAGTAGCCTTGCTACTGATTGGTTGCTCACATGATTGATTTGATCTTGTTGGCTACTCACTTTGCTTGCATATTTGGGAATCATATTAAGTATGAATGCCAGTATGCTTGCCTGTGAAGAAATCTAGGGTTTTACTGATGGTTGCTTGCTTAGGATCTTCTGTATAGTCTTAGCTGCTAATCTATGCTATCTACTGGTGCTATCTGTGCATGTGATCTTGCTAGTGTGTGCATCTGTGCAAGATTTCTAGCTTCTGTGCACAGGATCTGTATCTGGATGGTTTCTATCTTAGTAGCTTTTGACTGGCAGTAATCCTTGGTGAAAACCAAGTGATGATCTACTCATATGAGCATCTGCTCATCCCATGCTTATGCATATGATGGATTAGATCCATTGGATCTCTTCCAGGAACTAGGTATACCTTGTTCCAGCTCCTAGAATGAAATGTTTTGTTGTTGCAGTCTTGTGGTTTGTGCACAGCCCTTCACCTCCAGTCCTGGTTGATCTTCTAGGTCACCATGATTTCTGGTGGCTGAGTGTTTTGTGTTTTTGTTCTGTTCTTGAGCAAGAACAGTGAAGAACACTTGATGTTGTTCTTGGATATGGCTTGCTGTGTGTTGCTCTGGTCGACAAAGCATGGTTTCTAGGGTTTCTGCCTATTTATTACTGCTGTGGTTCTCCTCTCGGCTTGGACACCTTACCCTGGCATATCTAATGACTCATCTATGGTGTTGTCTTGTTGGTGCATTGCACCAACAGGTAGTCTTTGTGGTGAAACTTGAGCCCTGAGGTGCTCAGGTTTGGTCTCGGGTGCTCTTATCTTGATACTGTCCAAACCTTTGGATGACACAAGTGTCAATGACACTTGGTTAAGCGACCAAACCGCACATTGCTAGTTTCTAATCCCCTGGCTAGTGTCTTTGCTTTGTTTTGCAGGTTTTTGAAGGTGAATATGACCAGAAGATATTCTCCAAGTCATTAGTCTAAGTTTTAGTTTAGGAATCAAATTGTAATCTTCCTTTTTTTTTTGTTTATTATTCATTAATTCTTGTATCAAGAATTTTGTAAAGACAATATAATTTGTGTTGTGATATCAATAAAGCCCAAGGTTTTTGTTTATGAGCTTTTGATTTATGTAATATTTATATTCTGGAATAATCATTGTATTTGTGATTCACTTTGAAATTCAAATTTGTTTGAATTCATAAGTTGTTTGAATTATGAATTCCATTTATATTGTTCAATGTTTATTGTTTAATGTATTGACACTTGTCAAATGAAATCAATTCCCCAAATCAAGCAAGATACAAAAGAGATCATGTCGAAATTTCCCTAACTCACAATGCCTAACCCTAAGTGCAAAATGAGAGAGAACCTCGATCCCTCTTAGGTTTAGTTGCAATAAGGCGCGAAAATTTCCCCCGTTTTGCGATGAAATGCACATCCCATTTCTAAATCTACCCTTCGTTGTTCCTATGTTCTGGGTTATTACACTGCCACCCCGCACCACCGGACATGCCGCCCCGAGCTGCTGCGACGCGCCGCCCCGCCGCCTCGCCCCGCTTCTCAGGCCGCGGGCGGCCCCCTTCGCCTTGCGCCGCCTCAGGCCGCCATGGCCCCCGTCGCCTTGTGCCGCCTCAGGCCGCCATGACCCCCGTCGCCTTGTGCCTCCTCAGGCCGCCATGGCCACCCTGGCCCTGCCCCGTCGCGGCGCACCCGCCCTGCCCGCACCGGCGCCAGTTCCGCCCCGTCCCCGCCAGCTCCGCCCCGAGTGGGAGAACGCGGAATTTTGCTTCAAAATTCATCTAGTTTTTTCATTATTTGATAGAAATCTTGATGGGTTGAAAGAAATTGGTAGAGATTTGATAGAATTTAGAGCTCGTTGGCTGGAATTGGTCGCCGGAGTGGAGTTTGTTTGGCGGCGGCGCGGCGAGGTCCGGTGGTGCAGAGTGCAGTTTTCACCCCCTACAAGCCCCTCCACCCTCTATAAGTAAGGGGCGAGGGAGAAAATTCCCAGGGCCCTGTATATTTTAGATACGGGGTGAACCGTTTAGAGGGCCTGCTAGACGGCCATTTTCGCCCGCACCCTGTATACCGCCGGAATTATACAAGTCCGGCGTGGTTTAAGGGGTCTGTTAGACCTGCTCTAAGCCAAGCTGCAAACGATCGATCAGTAGGATCATGGCATAGAACAGTGGATTTCCTTGAACCCATCGATCATCGCTGCAGGAACTGTCGTGAACACAGTGGGTGACAAAAGGTCAGCCATTTGGTCAAAGCCGCTAGCTCGTACGTCATGGCTGAAATTCGATCGCAGCATCCTGTCCGGTGGTGCCGAGGTCAACAGAACGAAACCCAGGCCCGTACCAACACCATACCCACACGCCGGCCGGCCGGCCAGCAGGGGAAATTCGTGACCCTGGACGCACGCACGAACGGCCAGTTCAACGCGACGCAGATGTCAACTTCTTCTAGTGCTTCGTTCAGAGTGTTTACTCAGTCTGAGCTCCAAGATATATCGATCGAGGCACCAATCAACTGAAAGCCCGTCCACGTCGATGTCGATGTGGATAGTGGATGTCACAATTTTAATTTGCATTTCCCCAGCCTTTTGGCCTCGACGCTGACCAACTGTAATGTGTGACGAAACTCAACGAAGCTCACCGTAGCAATGCAAAGCTTAGCAGGGTAAGTAAAATGTGGTCGGCTGGGCCTGGGAGCTTCCTTCTTCCCGGAAAGGTGGCCGGAAGCTTCAAAAGCGTCTCGTGGGAAAGCGGAAGGCAGGCCACGAAACGAAAGCGACCCTGCTGCCGCACGAGGCAGCCTCCCTCAATGTCCAAGAGAAAGATAACCGTCAATTAATGTCGCGCATCAGCATAACTACTCTTTGGATTCTGGGGTTTTGGGAAAAAAAGTCTATTTTAACCCTTTTGCTAATTTTAGCTGACCGAGAAATTTTGTTAGTTTCAGATCAATTCGACAACCGTTAGATTGCAGTGTGATTCGTGCATACGAGAATTACACATAAAACCCGAGAATTCATCTAATTTAAAGTTAACTGAGAACTAGTCGCGTCCCTATTTTAAACCCGCACATGGTGCTATAAACGATTTTTTTTAGACATGGGTACTCCTAATAAACCCTACATTACTTAGTCTGGCCTAATTTGCCTAGTGTACGGATCTGTAACAGACATGTCAGGAGGAGTTTCATTTAGACTGTTTATTCAGAGCTTGACATTGTTGCCTAAAGTACATACTTTTAAATAAGTATAAAAAAGCACGCAAGTACGTACGGTGTATCCTCAACATTTTTTCGTTTGCAATTTTTGATGACATGAAAATACGGAATTTGGGACCCCCCCTGTTATCAAGTACTCCTGGCAACCCCCTGTGCGAGTCCCGCGCTCGGCAGGCTCACATACCGTCTCCACCAAGCTTTCACGGCCGACGGTCGCGGTGCCACGTTTGGCCAAGTCAAGTACCCCCTCTACCAAACTTCGTGATGGCAACGGATGACGACAAGGGAGGAGAAGGACTCCGTCCCGTGGCTGAGCCAGCGCGCACATGGGTCCAATCTCGTCGCACGCGGGCATGCCACTCACATGCTCCATATCACCGTTGGCCAGTAGCCTCGCCCAGACATCGGGAGCTTAGGCCGCCGCACCTCTCGCTTGGTCGTCGTGCCCCTAGTCCGTCCCCCGGTGCCCCCTAGCACTATTGCACGCCTTGGCATCTCACTCTCCGCCGTTGCTGCCAACAAGAAGAAGGGAGAGATGGATTGGGAAGGGAGATGAATATGATATTCGGGCACATCTTATCAGCGAGACAATTACACTATTCCCCGTTGGGATTATTCTTTTCCGGTTAGCCAAACATCTATGAGATTCCATGTATACCGCTATTATAAAGTTCAGGGTACAAACGCCATATATTTAGAGCTCAACGTTTCCTTTCGGTTGAATCTATACAAGTTGAGAGTTTAAAATCGTTGTTTTCTTTTAAACCGTGTTTTCCGCGTCAATTGACTGCGGGAATCATTTTCTTGACCGGAAGGACCGATGAACACAAATTTCGTGCCAATGGAAGCGGCTACATGTCAGTGGGGTCAAGGTCGCGCAAGCGTATATGACCATGCATGAGTACGTAATGGCATCTCCAGCGGTCCGACATAAACGGTCCATGAACGTCGGTAACTTTCTCCATACCGGATTCATAGTACCCGCAACCAGACTTCTCTCGAAAAGAGGTGGGGGTAGATCCAACAAGAGATAAACAAGTTTGTGTGGCGATCAACATTGTCGTTTGGAGCAAAGTGAGCGGCCACAGTGTTGCGGAGTTGGTCAGGGCAAGGCCTGCTTCACTCGGGCAACGTAGATGCCTTGGTGAACCATAGCCCATTGTGCCTACAGTTCCCCGGTCCTTGGAGTGCTTCCACACAGCTTGGGGCAAGGGCTATCACATGGTCCATTGTTGGTATGTGGTGAAGAACGCTCCTAAATGGAAGCTAGGGTATGCGACCTACCTGGTCAGCATAAAAAACGGTGGAGTCAGTGTGGCGGTGGCCGTCGATGGCGAGGAAGAAGCCCCGGGCCAAAATGACCTTCCATCTTCACCAAGTGGACACAAGGCCACCAATACCAACCTGAAGCGGGAGGCATTGGCCCTCGCGTTGAGTGAGACCCTGTAGAAGATGATGGCCGACACACAAGATGCCATGCCCAAAATGGATAAGAAGCGGTGCAGGGAGAAGGAGAAGGATGCCACGCTGCCATCTTCATCAACCTCACCAAGCAGTCCATAGAGGCCCAGAAGATGGAGGCCGCGGCCAAGTTGCTTGCGAATGAGAACAAGATCATGTTTACCGACTTGAGCATCATGGAACCGGAGCAAAGAACATGGTTCAAGAAAAAAAAAAAAGCCATTATTTGCCAACATTACGCTTGATCGCCCACAACTATCCTACTTATCTTGTGCCCCTTATGTAACTTGCCTAGCTCGTACTTATGTGCACTTCATGATTGACTAAATTTGCCGAATTTGGAACCAATATTTTTATTGTTTGTACGGCTTGTTGGTGTATTTGGTTTAGAATTAAAGCTTTGACCGGGCGGCATAAAATGCATCGGGCCATTGGGGCTACCTAGACTCAACGGACATTCTAGGCAACAAAGCTAAATTGATGTCCAAATGGAAACGTTATGCCGTTGGAAATGCCCTAAGTTACATTTCACTATAGTATCTACCCAATCTTACAAAGGTTCTTTTTATTTTTTTATACAAAACCACAAATAAACATGTTTAGAGCATCTCCAGCCGCGTCCCCCAAAGCGTCCCCCAAAGGGATTTGGGGCGCGCCGGACAAAAAAATGCGTTCCAGCCGCGTCCCCCAAAGCCCATTTTTGTCCGGCGCCCCCCGATACGGTGTCCGGCGCCCCGAGCCCGTCCCACAGGGGACGCACCGGGGACGCCGAACACACCGAAAAGCGAGGCGGGGAGTGGCGGGGCCGACCCGTCAGCGGCACAATTAATTTTAACCTAACCGTCGCCTACCTCGGGACGGAAGTTATTGGCGCGCAGCGACGGTGCAGTTCCCGCAGAGGGCGCAGCGACGCGTCCCGTCGCGCCTAGCTCTGCGTGCCAGCGTTAATAAGCGCCACCGCTCATCCGCCTCCCTCCGGCCTATAAAAAGGGGTGCCTCTCATCGTCCCTCTCACACACAAACCCTAGCGCCTCTCTCCCAAACCCTAGCCGCCACCATCTCTCAACAAGACTCGACGCTATGTCTGGTAGAGGCGGAGGCTCGCGGCCGTGGTCGTGGTCGTGGCCGCGGCATAGCTGAACGCTCGCCGTCGCCTCCCACGCCGTCATCTTCATCGTCGGAGATGGACGTGGAGCCGGACGTGCTGTTCGAGTTCGTCCTCGTCCTCAAGGGCGACCCGCGCGGCATCCAGAGGCTGCCGGACTCCTTCGCCGAGTACGTCGGCGGCGTACGCCCGCACAAGATGCATCTGCGGGAGGCTTCGTGCGGATACTACCGGTGGATCGTCGATGCGATCTACGACGCGCGCGGCAAGATGTACCTCAACATCGGCTGGGAGAAGTTCGCGCGCCACCACAGCCTCGAAGCCGGCTTCATCCTCCTGTTCTCCTACTTCGGCAACAGGGACATGAGCGTCAAGGTCTTCGACGAGAGGCGCTGCCACCGGGACTACCACGGCGACAGGGACGGCCACGGCGACAACACCGACGAGGAGGACGACTGAGTGTTGTTTCTTCGCAGCGAATACGTGCACGGAGGTTTCTGCCTGTTCGCCTCATCGGTAGAACCAACAAGGGCACCATCCTCACGCTGGATTTTCCAGTTTAGGTGACTGGGTGTGCCCTCGAGTGTTCTTTCTTAGCAGCGAACACAGGAAACCTCCGATGCACGGCCTAGTTAGGTTTAGTTTATTTGCAATATTTTATATTTGTGTCCACCACGGTTCCAACTATGTATTAGTTTGTGGAAACCACATACCCAATTATGTATTAGTTTGTGGAAATTGAAATAAAAATGCCAAAAAAAGTATTTTAAATGTTTGGGGGAGGCGTTTGGGGGACGCGGCTGGGGAGCGACGTCCCCCAAAGGCGGCACGAACAAAACACGTCCCCAAACGCTCAATCATGCGCGGTTTGGGGACGCTTTGGGGGACGCGGCTGGAGATGCTCTTAGGACTTCTTTGATTCATAGGATTCATATAGGAATTGTGTAGGATTTAGATCATATGGAAATTTTTACTACACTAATTGTTTGAATCATATGCACATATCTTACATGAACTAATCCTAAAGAAATCTTGTAGTGAAAATTCTATAGGAATAAAACATTAGGTCATACCACATGGAAAATTTTCTTTGGCACAATAAAACACAACTCATCTTCTTATAGGATTCAACTAGCCATGACATCTCAATCCTAGGTTTTTTCTATTCCTATAATTTTTCTATCTTATGAATTAAAGGAACCCTTAAGTTTCAAACCCGTTGACATATTGCTGGATCTGTTAAGTATGTGCGAATATTGCTTTCAAAATTTTCTAAAATCTTGGCAAGAAAGGAATAGGTGTGTTTTCTGTAATAAAGAGTTCAGTGTGTCTTGCCTTGTCCACCTTGTAAGACTACCCACAATGGGAGTATCATAAGTAGTATCATGCATTCCGTGCATGCAAAATGCTGATGTGGCAGTGCAATTAAGGATGAGAGAGGGGGTACTAGTATCATAGGTAGATACTGTATCATAGCACATACTACTAGAAAAATTAATGTCAAGTAAATCTTGTACATATATTTGCATTGGGATTCTACAAAAAATTAATATATGAAAACTATGATACTACTATATGATACAATGCATTGTGAAGATAGGAACATGTAGTAATATCATACGCATGATACTTCTATATGATAGTATGCATTGTGACTAGTCTAAGGCGAGAGTATGCGTTGGACTTTGGTGGGTTCACCACCTGGTTGTGTTCTGTACAGTTTTTTTTCTCCTGCTATATACTAGCAGCTCTCCTGCTGAGATTTAATTTTTCTTCTTCTAAAATCTAAAAATACGGTTTCCAAAAACGTGTTTACTTCTGTCCATACAGCCCCACCAGCTGACACTAGCGCCTCGCAATTGGCTGAAAGGTCCCCCTACCTATTCATCTTTACTCTCGACGCGGCTAGCTGCTGTTTCACGGGTGTGCCGGGAGTAAATTACAGAAAACTACCACATTTCAGGCTAGGTTAACAAGTCAGTACCAATTTTACTAATTTTTGCAAAAACGTACCACTTCTGGGGCAACGAGGTACAGATTGCACAAATAGACAGTTAATCGCAATCTAAGAGCGGTGAGCCCACTGTCAGGCGCCACGTCAGCAGACGGCCGTTGGTCGTCCGTTTACTACTCGTGCCATGCCTATTTGTTGCTATTTTTCAGCGGCATGCTCCACGGGTCAGCGCGTGCAGCGCCTCCAGCGTCGCGGAAAGGTTCTTGAGGGTGCCGGTCGTTGCGGACTGGGACACAGAGTCCCCCATCTGGCAGATCTCGATGAGCATGCAGGCGCCGTCGTAGCCAGCAATGGCGCGGGCGACGTGGAGAGGCGGTGCAGCGTGAGCACGGCCTTCTCGCGGCCCACGAGGCTGCTGCCCGACTCGGCCAGCCGGATGAGTGGCGGCACCACGCCCTCCGACACGAGCAGCGCGTCGCAGACGCCACCCCCGGTTCCGCGAGCTGGCATATCACCGTCGTCGGCGCCGCGACCATCTTCACCAGCGCGGCGACTTAGCGCGGCTGAGCGCGGAGACGACGCTCTTCTTATTCAAGGCGTCGAGCTTCCTGTTCATCGCTCGGGCCTTGGCCTCGCCGTGCCTGATCTGTCGCTGCGCGAGCAGCTCCTGCACGTCCGTCTTGGCCGCCGCTAGAGGAGGAGTCGAGGCGTCGGATAGCACGCCGGATCGGACACGCAGTTAATGTCCAGCCTGCTTGCAAGTGTGTCAACCGCGCTCTGCATCTGAAGCTTTGCGATGCCGGGCGGCTGCGCGGCGAGCTCTAACGCGTCAGCGAGGGTAGCGGCTACGTGCTGCAGCATTTCGCGGCAGAGTGCGTTTCGATCGAAGCAAGGGTGGCTGGACAGGTCCGACAGGCGTGCTGGGCGCGTGCCCAGCTTCACGGCGATGGCCTTCCACCGACCCGGGAAGCCCACGGCAGCGGTCGCCGCGTTCACCGCTGTCGGCACCATCCCGGTCACGCCGCCAGCATATCCCCGTCCCTGTACACTCATTTCTCGCAGCTGGCGGCCGTGATATAGAATCTGGAGTGATTGAGGAACTCGAGAAGTTTGTCGCAGTTTAGTGGTGCCTGGTGCAAGCTGGCCATGAGCACCACACCAAGCCAAGACACCAAAGTCAAGTTCTGTAGGCTAGCAGGTTGACCATGTTCGATCTTAACCAGTCGGAATGCTGAGTAGCAAACGGATGATCAACGGCCGTCTGCCGGCGTGACGCCTGACAGTGGGTCCGCCCCTGTTAGAATGCGATCAACTGCCCATTTGTGCAATCTGTAACCCCTCGCCTCAGAAGTGGTACGTTTTTGCAAAAATTAGCAAAGTTGGTACTGACTTGTTAACCTAGCCCGAAATGTGGTAGTTTTCTGTAATTTACTCGTGTGCCGGCCACCGGCCGGTGAGCTACGTAAGGCATCTCCAGTGGACGCATTTCAGACGCCGAAATGTCCGCGGGCGTCCGTTTGCGTCGCGTGGCGGACGTCAAAATGACCGCGAGGAGCGAAATATCCGTTTGTGCGGGGGCCACCCCCAGCGGTCAGACGTATTTTGGGTATGAAACTGTTTTTTTCTGCTCCTTTTCATTTTGGTTGAACGAGCAAGTTTAAACGCGAAAAAGTAGTACTGAATGATGTCATACTGCTCCAATCGAATAGATTACCGGATACTTCAAACGAATATGTTCAAACATATTTAACATATAAACAAAAACAAATTTAAAAACATATAAACTAAAACTAATTTTTGGCCTTCTTGTTAGAAAGCCCTGCCTCGTCGTCCTCATTCCTGCGCCTCTTGCTTGTCACCTCCTCATCGGAAGAGGAACTGGAGGACGACGCGTCCGTGGAGGAGTTGGAGTCGGACTCAGTGTCGTCGTTGAACGGACGATGACGACGACGCGCCGCCCACGCCAACGACCTTGCCCTTGCCCTGGCCTCCTTCCTTGCCGCCGCCTCGCCGTCCGGCGCCTCCTGCGCCTCCAGCAGGTCGAACCTGGCATCAGAGTCCTCCTCCTGCCCCTCCTCCTCCTCCTCACCGTCGTTGCCAGCGGCGCCTCCGTCCACCTCCTGGCCATCGCTGGCATTGCCGGCTCCGTCCTCCTCCTCCTCACTCGGCGTGGAGGCTGGGTCACTTGGCGTGGAGCTCGGGTCGCTTGGCGTGGCGTCTGTTTTCCACCAATGCATCCATCCCGGCGGCTTGCTCTCGCTCTCGGAGTCGGACGGCAGGGTGTAGTCGCTCATGGCTCGCCGATGTTGGAGAAGAAGAAGAAGCGTAAGAAGGAGGCGGTTGGACGTGAATTACAGCGGACGCAGGGTTATATTCTGCGGGAATTAATGTCCGCGCGTATGACGAAGAGGCCGGCGATTGCTCTTCCGCGGCAGTTCGGCGCTCCATGCCGACGGTTGGCAGGTTGATCGCCGTGGTTGTCACTCCGGCGGTTGCCATTCGCGCGTTTGCTGTGGTCTAATTCGACGCCGATAGGACCAGGGTCGCTGCCAGCACTGGTAGAAAAACAGGCTTCCGGTGAGCCCATAAGTCGCGAAGCTGTAGGAACCGCGACTAATGGAACCTTTAGTCGCGGTTCGGGAGGCGAACCGCGACCAAAGGCCTGGGCCCAGGGCGCTCGGTGGCCAGCCGGTGCACGTGGGGGGCTTTAGTCCCGGTTGGCCAGGCCAACCGCGACTAAAGGTGCCCGAGGGCCTTTAGTCGCAGTTGGCTGTGCCAACCGCGACTAAAGACCCCCCCTATATATACCCATCCAGCAGCCAACACTTAGCCATTTGGAGCCATTCTCTTCACAAACTTCACAAGTGGGTGTTAGGTTTGCTTTTGGTTCCTCTTATGCACATAAGGTGTTTGATGAAATGCCCCAAGAGCATGAAACAAACATGATATGAAGTGTTGGAGCCACACTTGAGCTTTCTCATTTATTTTTTCCTCCTCGATCGCGGTTAGCAACTTGAACCTTTGATGTGTCGTTGATAAAATATGCATGTGTGTGTAGTTCATTGTTTAATTTATATTGTTTGTAGCTAGTTAGTTTAACAAATGCATGATGGTTAATTATATATTTTATATTATAATAATGCAGATGAATCGACAATGGATGTACGGTAACCGACTCTCCGGCGAGTTCAAGTACGGGTTTGAAAGATTTCCTCGTAGTGGCTAATGCGAACAAAGGTGGGGTTTTGTTATCTGTCCATGTGTTAACTGTAAGAATCAGAATGGTTACTCTTCCTCAAGAGATGTTCACATGCACCTGCTTCGCACGGTTTCATGCCAAGCTATAATTGTTGGACCAAGCAAGGAGAAAGAGGGGTTATAATGGAAGAAGATGAAGAAGGGGATGATTTCAGCGTGGAAAGCTATCTTGCTCCTTGCGGTGATACTTTCATGGAGGATCTTTGAAGGTGAAGGGGAAGGTGAAGGGGAAGGTGAAGAAGAGGCACGTGATGATCCCGTTGATGATCTTAGTCGGACCATTGCTGATGCACGGAGACGCTGCGAAACTGAAAAAGAGAGGGAGAATTTGGATCGCATGTTAGAGGATCACAGGAAGGCGCTGTACCCCGGATGCGATGATGGTCTGAAAAAGCTGGGCTGCACACTGGATTTGCTGAAATGGAAGGCAATGTGCAGGTGTAGCTGACTCGGCATTTGAAAACTTGCTGAAAATGTTGAAGAATATGTTTCCAAAGAATAACGAGTTGCCCGCCACTACGTACGAAGCAAAGAAGGTTGTCCGCCCTCTAGGTTTAGAGGTTCTCGAAGATACATGCATGCATCAACGATCGCATCCTCTACCGCGGTGAATACGAGAATTTGAATGAATGCCCGGTATGCACCGCATTGCGTTATAAGATCAGAGGCGATGACCCTGGTGACGATGTTGAGGGCCGAAACCCAGGAAGAGGGTCCCCGCCAAGGTGATGTGGTATGCTCCTATAATACCACGGTTGGAAACGTACGCTCAGGAACAAAGAGCATGCCAAGTTGTTGCGATGGCACAAAGAGGACCGTAAGTCGGACGGGAGTTGAGACACCCCGCAGATGGAACGCAATGGAGAAAGATCGACAGAGAGTTCAAAGATTTTGCACCGACGCAAGGAACATAAGATTTGGTCTAAGTACGGATGGCATGAATCCTTTTGGCGAGCAGAGCTCCAGCCATAGTACCTGGCCCGTGACTCTATGCATCTACAACCTTCCTCCTTGGTTGTGCATGAAGCGGAAGTTCATTATGATGCCAGTGCTCATCCAAGGTCCGAAGCAACCCGGCAACGACATCGATGTGTACCTAAGGCCATTAGTTGACGAACTTTTACAGCTGTGGGGCAGACCTGGTGTCCGTGTGTGGGATGAGCACAAAGAAGAGGAATTTGACCTACGAGCGTTGCTTTTCGTAACCATCAACGATTGGCCTGCTCTTAGTAACCTTTCGGGACTGTCAAATAAGGGATACAATGCATGCACGCACTGCTTACATGAGACTGAAAGTGTACATTTGCCAAATTGTAAGAAGAACGTGTACCTTGGGCATCGTCGATTTCTTCCGAAAGGTCATCCAAGAAGAAAGAAAGGCAAGCATTACAACGGCAAGGCAGATCACCGGCCGAAGCCTGCGGAACACACCGGTGCCGAGGTATTTGATATGGTCAAGGATTTGAAAGTCATCTTTGGAAAGGGTCCTGGCGGACAATCAGTTCCGAAGGGAGCTGACGGGCACGTAGCCATGTGGAAGAAAAAATCTATATTCTGGGAGCTAGAATATTGGAAAGTCCTAGAAGTCCGCTCTGCAATCGACGTGATGCACGTTACGAAGAATATTTGCGGGAACATCCTAAGCTTCTTGGGCGTGTATGGGAAGTCAAATGATACAAAGGAAGCACGGCAGGACCAGCAAAGTTTGAAAGACCCTGATGACCGGCATCCGGAACGGTTTCAAGGTCGTGCCAGCTACGCTCTGACCAAAGAAGAGAAGGTCATCGTTTTTGAATGCCTCGAGCGTATGAAGGTCCCGTCAGGATTCTCGTCCAATATAAAGGGAATAATAAACATGGCGGAGAAAAAGTTCCAAAACCTGAAGTCTCACGATCGCCACGTGATTATGACGCAATTGCTTCCGATTGCTTTGAGGGGCTCCTGCCGGAAAATGTTCGAGTAGCCATTGTGAAGCTATGTGCATTCCTCAATGCAATCTCTCGAAGGTAATCAATCCAGAAGTTCTACCACGGTTACGTAACGATGTGATCCAATGTCTTGTCAGTTTCGAGTTGGTGTTCCCGCCATCCTTCTTCAATATTATGACGCACCTCCTGGTTCACCTAGTCGATGAGATTTCCATTCTCGGTCCTGTATTTCTACACAATATGTTTCCCTTCGAGAGGTTCATGGGAATATTAAAGAAATATGTTCGTAACCGTGCTAGGCCAGAAGGAAGCATCGCCAAGGGCTATGGAAATGAGGAGGTAATTGAGTTTTGTGTTGACTTTGTTCCTGACCTTAAGCCGATTGGTCTTCCTCAATCGCGGCACGAGGGGAGACTAAGTGGAAAAGGCACGATCGGAAGGAAATCAACGATATGTATGGATGGCCATTCTCTGACTGAAGCACACCACACGCTTCCGACCAATTCCAGCTTGGTGGCTCCGTACTTTGAGAAACACAAGAATATTTTACGCTCGGACAACCCCGAGAAGCCCGAATCCTGGATTAGGAAGGCCCACATGGAGACTTTCGGCAGCTTGGTTGAGAAAACATTTAATGAGTGACGATCATGTTGTAGATCAGATGTACATGTTGGCCAAGACACCATCTTCGACTATAACGACTTTCCAAGGGTACGAGATAAATGGGAATACATTTTACACGATCGCCCAAGATAAAAAGAGCACCAACCAAAACAGTGGTGTCCGCTTTGATGCAGCAACCGAGAATGGGCAAAAGGTCACATATTATGGTTACATAGAGGAGATATGGGAACTTGACTATGGACCCTCCTTTAGGGTCCCTTTGTTCCGGTGCAAATGGTTCAAGCTAACAGGAGGTGGGGTAAAGGTGGACCAGCAATACGGAATGACAATGGTGGATTTCAACAATCTTGGTTACCTTGACGAACCATTCGTCCTAGCGAAAGATGTCGCTCAGGTTTTCTATGTGAAGGACATGAGTAGCAAACCGAGGAAACGGAAAGATAAGAAAACGATCAGTACATCATGCGAGGATTCAAAGCGCCACATTGTTCTTTCGGGGAAAAGAAACATCGTGGGAGTGGAGGACAAGACAGACATGTCAGAAGATTATAATATGTTTGCTGAAATTCCGCCCTTCAAAGTGAACACCGACCCAAGCATTAAGTTAAATGATGAGGATGCTCCATGGATACGGCACAATCGTAAGCAAGCAGGGACACAAGGGAAGAAATAATGTGTAATAATTTATTGTACCAAACTTTGTTGAATGAATCATGTGAATTATATTACCCGTGATGTGTTTGGTGTCCATTTTCGAATGATTCAATTGACTCGAGATAGCACTGATGATACATGAAATTTGGAGTGACTAAGTCATACTCCTGCATGCATACATGAAATTTGGAGTGACTAAGTCATACTCCTGCATACAGGAAATTTGGAGTGACTAAGTCATACTCCTGCATACATGAAATTTGGAGTGATTTAGTCATACTCCTGCCTAGGCGTATAATATGCATACTCGTAGTCTTCATAGCCGCCGCCGTTGTACTGGTAGTCGTCGCCTTCTAAGTTGCCGGCGTGCTGCCGTCGCTGCCGTCGTCAGCTGTCGTCGGGCGGCGCTCGTGGCTCGAATCGAGGGTAGCGCGGGCGGGGATATCGCCGGCCATGATGTAGTCCATGACGCTCTGCAGAGTCCGGCCGTACCACCATAGCCGACGGCCGGCCTCGTGGAAGTTTCCAGGAGGCAGACCGTCCTCCTCATACCTGGCGAGCGCCCTCTCACGCCGATTGATGAAGAAGGCGTCCCAAGTATGCTGGTTATCGGGATGCCAACGGGGATTCATCCGCTGCTCCGGCGTGAGGTCGAGGTAGTAGTGGTTCGTGATGGCCGCCCGGCGCGCAGTACCCTGAGGGACGGGAGGGACCGGCACGCCGCCGGCGCTTAGGCTCCAGCCGGCAGGGACGAGGTAGCCCGGAGGGCAAGGGTAGTTCGAGGCGCAAAGCTCCTCCACCTGCTGGTAGGTTAGAGTGGGTGCGGTGGAAGCCATGAGAGAGTGATGAGAGATTGTAGAGATGTGATGCTGGCCAAGCCGGGCTACCTATATGTAGTGACAAATGGCGGGAAAAATGGGAGCGGGAAGACAGGAGGCGGGAAGAAAGAGGCGGGGAGAAAGTGACGGGAAGAAATTGGCGGGAAAAAATTGACGGGAAGAAAGAGGCCGAAAGAAATTGGCGGGAAACAATTGGCGGGAACAAAGAGGCGGGAAGACAGGGAAGAAATGGCGGGAAGACGAGGAGGGAAGAGGGGGTCGACGGAAAGAGGCGGGAAGAGGGGGCCAACGAACTTTTGAATTGAATTAGTTTTATTTTTATGAATTTTTGATAATTTGTATTTTTAAAATTTTGAATTGAATTAGTTTTTTTTCTGAATTTTTTGATATATTATTTGTATTTTTAAGATTTTGAATTGAATTAGTTTTATTTTTATGAATTTTTTGATATATTATATGTATTTTAAACATTTTGAATTGAATTAGTTTTATTTTTCTTAATTTTTTGATATATTATTTGTATTTTTAACATATTGAAATGAATTAGTTTTATTTGAATTAGTTTTATTTTTATGAATTTTTTGATATATTATATGTATTTTAAACATTTTGAATTGAATTATTTTTATTTTCTGATTTTTTTGATATATTATTTGTATTTTTAAAATTTTGAATTGAATTAGTTTTATTTTTCTGAATTTTTTGATATATTATTTCTATTTTTAAGATTTTGAATTGAATTAGTTTTATTTTCTGATTTTTTTGATATATTATTTGTATTTTTAAAATTTTGAATTGAATTAGTTTTATTTTTCTGAATTTTTTGATATATTATTTGTATTTTTAAGAGTTTGAATTGAATTAGTTTTTTTTTCTGATTTTTTTGATATATTATTTGTATTTTTAAAATTTTGAATTGAATTAGTTTTATTTTTCTGAATTTTTTGATATATTATATGTATTATATGATTTTCAAAAAAGAAAAGTATTTTCAAAAAAGACCTTTAGTCGCGGTTGGCCTAGCCAACCGCGACTAAAGGTCCTTGCGCGCGGGAAATTAAAAACCCGGCGAAAAACCCTTTAGTCGCGGTTTGGGTCGCCAACCCTTTAGTCGCGGTTGGCGACCCCAACCGCGACTAAAGGGGGGGTCCCTATAAATACATGCGCGCCGCCCGCAGGCGGTTCACTTCGTCTTCATCCTTGTTCGCGCGCGACGTCTCGTCGAATTCTTCGCCGTCAGGCTGCCGCCGTGCGCCCTCGACGTCTCGCCGTGCCGCCCGTGACCGCCGCCGCCGCCGCCGCGCCCTCCTCTTCTCGATCTGTCGCCGCCCAGAAGTCTCGCCGCGCGCGCCGCTGCCTGCGCTTCGCCTCTTCTCGATCCCGGCCGCTGATCGCCGCGCGTCGCGCGTCTGCGCCGCGCTGCAGCACCGTGACCGCCGGCGCGCGACCGCCGTGGACTGACGCCGCGCGCTTTAGCTCCTCGGGCCACAGTGACCGCGCGCCGGCCGACGCAGATTGCGCCGCCGCCGCACAGACCGTGACACCAAGAACAAAAAGAAGTTTTAGAAAAAATTAACAAAAAAAACAGTTTTTAAAATTTGCAAGAATTAGTCCGGATTTTTTCTTTTTTTGTTATGTTTGTTATTTTTAATTTTAACTATATACTTAACAAAAAAAACTTAAAATTTTGTAATTAACTATAACTTCAACTTAACAAAAAAACTTAAAATTTTGTAATTAACTATAACTTCAACTTAACAAAAAAAACTTAAAATTTTGTAATTAACTATAACTTCAACTTAACAAAAAAACTTAAAATTTTGTAATTAACTATAACTTCATATATAAAAACTTAACAAAAACTTAAATTTTGTTAAGTTTTGGCCCGTCTTCTCCGCGAGCCTCGACACGCGCCGTGACGCCGCCGCCGCCGCTGCTCAAGACGTCCCGTCGCGCGCCCTTCGCCCGATTCTTCGTCCCCGCCGCGCGGGCGGCGCCGTTTCTTCGTCGTTGTCGCTGCGTGGTGTCGCCGCTGCACCGTCGTTAACGCCGTCAACGCTACCTCTATTCATAAAATGTAACGCCGCCGTATCACGCCAACTTAAAAAGAACTAAAGTTTTGACTTAATAAAAATGAACTAAAATTTTGACTTAATAAAAATTGACTTAATAAAAAATGAACTAAAATTTTGACTTAATAAAAAATGAACTAAAATTGTAACGCCGCCGTACCGTCGCCAACGCCGTCAACGCGCCAACGCTACCTCTATTCATAAAAATGTAACGCCGTCAACGCTACCGCCTCTATTCAACGCGCCAACGCCAACGCCGTCAACGCGCCACCGCCACCGCGAGGGTTATGTGTCCTCGTCACCGCCACCGCCCTTTCGCCACCACCACCGGTCTCTCGGTCACGCGGTCACTGCGTCCCCCCTCTCGCCTCCCGCTCGTCGCCCTCTCTGTTTATATGTAGAAGAGATATGATAATGCTGGCATATACACAATTAATTATTTTTTACTACATGTTTTCAGGACTGACATGGCGGACGATAGAGCTGACCCGATTCTGGACAACTATGATCTGGACGCTGAAGACCATATGTTCGGCATCATAAAAGGCGATATTCTATATGTGCCGACCGGAGAAGAAGAAGATGATATCTCTTCTTATCTGAACCTTGAGGGTGAAGATGAAGGGCGCCGTCAGCAAGATGATGCCGAAGAAACGTCGATAAACGACGATCTTCAATTGGAAGTAGCAACCACCTCCGGCGCCGAGGTATATATATATATACATATTGAGCGTCTGGTGATACAAACTAACTGATTTGAATAAATGTGTGTGTACTAACGCGCGCGACTCTCTTTCTTATTTTAGCCCTCGGCCGGATCGTCGAAAAAATCGAGTACGTCGTCAAAGCGTGGCGCAACCAAGACGATGAAACCAAACGAAACATGCACCATCGAGGTTGTCGATGAAGAAACCGGCAGGCCGCTGGAGCCCAGCAAGAACGCCACCAAGTTTGTCAGCCAATGCGGAGCCGTTGTTAGAGACAACGTCTCGATCACCGTCCAGGAGTGGAATGAGCCAAAGAAGGCACGTCTTGGTTTCACTTTTGTCGATAAGAGAACAAAAAAAGATTGCTTCAAGAAGCTTATGGAACATTTCGTTCTACCTCCGGAATACCGCAGATACGATGAGGCGGGTAACAAGATTCAGGAAAACAAGGAGAGGTGCAAGCTAGTCAAACAGTTCGCTCTTTCTAAGATGGCCAACGCATTCCGGAAATACAAGCAAAATCTAGCCCATGACTTTGTCAAGCAGGGCAAGACTCCGGATTTCAAAGGACAATATGAGAAACTGCAACATGATTGGCCATAATTTGTGAAGCAAAAGAAATCGGAGCAGTTCCTTGAAATATCGAAAAAAATAAGGAGAATGCGGCCAAGAAGGAGTACAATCATATTATGGGGCCAGGAGGGTATCGCTTTTGGCAGCCTAAGTGGGAGAAGATGGAGAACGAGCTGAGGGCGCGAGGAATCCGTCCAGGTACGGAGGGATGGGACCCAAGGGCCAAAAGCTGGTGGTACGGGCATGGGGGATCGCTGAACCCGGAGACAGGGGAGTGTGTTTATCAGGGCAAAATAATTACACCCACCCAAAAGCTTATTGAGGCAATGAGGGATGCTCAAGAGGGGAGGATCAAGTTCAACAGAGAGAACGACGCCCTGACAAAAGCCCTCGGGAATCCTGAACACGGAGGACGTGTACGAGGCATGGGGCCCATTCCGTGGAAAGTAGGGTTCCCCCAGAACGATGACCCGTACGGTTACAGAAGCCGTAAGAGAAAGATGGATCGGGATGCAGATGTTGTGGCGAAGTTGGTAACGGAAATGGATGTGATGAAGAAAACCGTGAGTGTACTAGTCGCCGAAAGAGATGCAGCTCGGGCGCAGCATGAAGATCATCCAATGGATCTCGGAAGCCAGCAGCGGAGAAGAAGCAGCGTGGCTTCCACGGAGGCCTCACCGGCTGGTGCACCGACGATCGAAATTACTGCACCGGAGCCTCTGGTGGACGAAATTACTGCACCGGAGCCTCCTCGCTACCCCGTGGACGATATAAAGGAGATGAAAGCATGTCATCTGTATTATCCTATCGGGAACATGTCCATGAAGGTAGCCATCGGCAGTGCTTTACCACCTGGAGCACTCCACCACAACAACCCCATTCAAGATGGCTATGCTCGTGTCACGGTGGAGGAGATAGTCCAAGGGTTTGAGGACCTGGACATTGACATTGCTACACCTGAAGGGGTGAAAAGACTTGGAGATGTCAAGCGCCAGTTCATTCTATGGCAGAAGAAATTTATCAAGTTTCCAGGCGAGGCGCCAACAAGTCCACCCCCGTACGGTGGTGGTGGTGGCGGTGGCGGTGACGGTGGCGGTGGCGGTGGCGGTGACGGTGGCGGTGGCGGTGGTGGTGGTGGTGCTTCACCTACACCTCCTTCACGTCAGCCGACGCCGCCCCCCAATTCACCTCCGGCGGGTAAGCAGACGCCGCCCCCGGTCCTCGTCCGGCGGGTGATCGACACCGCCCCCAATCCACCTCCGGCGAAGAAGCGAGAAGCAGTCCTGGGTTATTAACCCGGACCCTTATGTACCTAGAACCACAAAGATACCAGAGCCATCATCGAAGCCTCTCATCCCGAGGCCTTGGGAACTTAGTGTCGAGGAAAATGCAGCGGCCGTGGCTGCTCAGCATGAGAAATGGAAGGAGGAGTGCAAGAAGAAAAGAGAGGGCGAGCCCAAGCCAGTATTTTCTGACAAGCAAAAGCAGTGGGCTAAGTCATTTTTGAACACACCGTCCTAAGCCGCGAAGAATCTGCCTGACGACTATTTACGTGAACTTCGTAGGCAAGCACTCGCGTTCAAGAGGAACCAAGAGTTGGCGGAGAAGAAAGCCTTGGAGGAGGCCGAGAAAAACTTAGAAAGGGGGAAAGAAGTTGCCCAGCTCGGGAACAAAGTAAACAATCGATCGCCCCGCTCATAGTGCAAGCCGCCGGTCCGGATGCCCCGATATCATAGCAGCCGCGGCAGCACATGGATTGACCGTAACGAGTGCCGTAGAACAAGCGGCCGACTTAGGTATCACTCTTCGTGCAATCGTTAGGCCTTGATGAGGCGCCAATGAAGGACGTAGTATTTACATATGTGAAGAATGGCCCTCTCGTCGAGCCTGCGCAGGAAGAGGATCTACCTCGACAAATGAAAGGTCTGCTAAATTGGTACAAGGGTTACATAAAACATAAAAACGCCAAAGACTATATCTATGCGGAAGTTAGATATGAGCATCACTTCAAATATTACTATGTACAAATTCATCTGAGTGAATTGTTCCAGCTGTTCAATCTGCGCGACCTCGACAAATCTATCATCAGTTGCTACGTTCTGTAAGTGATTTATTAATTTCTACCCCATCTCGTTCATTGCCTGCACTATATATATATATATTGTCCTAACTATCTTGTTGTGTACGCTATTATGCAGAATGAAGAAGCGGGAAATGCGAATAAGGAACATCCATGATGTTGGGTTCATTGACCCACAAATCGTTAATTCATATGTGTTAGAACACCACCCCGCCGACGTGGAGGATGACCTGTGGCGGTTTATTAGAAAACAGACACTCAAAAGTGATATTCTATTTCCTTACCATTTTGGGTGAGTGTTTCTGTCTTGAGCACATTCTATTTTGTTTACTCCATGCATGGTATGTGGCTAATCGATGAGTTATGCATGACTGTGCATGTATCGTGTCCGCAGGTTCCACTGGATTCTTATGGTAATTCAAGTTCAGACCTCCTCAGTTCTCGTCCACGACTCTCTGAATATGGATCCGGCGCTTTGGGCCGACATGAGAAAAATGATGCAAAAGTAATTATTTTCATTCATTTGCGCTCTATATCGATCGGCCTATTTCGTTCATCATTTCCTAATATCAAGTAACTAATTAATAACTCTCTTGTTCATTTAATTTTCTTTGCCTCGTAGGGTTTGGAGACGGTTCGTAGATACCAAGGTCGGTGAATTCAAAAAAGAGCTACATTTTAAAATGGCAGTGCGGACGACTGGGGATATTCAGCCACCGGGGACCAATCTATGTGGATACTATATTTGTGAGAGGATCCGGAGATACTGCAATGAGCGGGACCAGAAGTGTGAGAACAACATTCTGAGGAATAACCTCCGGAAGACGCTTAGTCCAGAAGCTCGCTTCCGACCACTTCAAGAGGAACTAGCTGGATGGTTGGCGAGGGAAGTCATCGATCCTAGAGGAGAACACCATTACGATGACGTAGAACTTTATATGCACTAAATTATGGATGAAAACTTGTTTAAAATTGTATATGGTCATCCGATATTGAATATATATTGTATATGGTCATCCGATATTGAATATATATTGTATATTCCTCTTGAATTCTTTTTGGTTCTAATTTCAAATTTGTTTGAAATTGTACATTCATATGCATGTATGTAGTACCGTGGAATATGTGAAACTCCTTCAAAATTAAAACCCAAAAGAAATAAAACAATACAAATTAAAAAGAAACCAGATTTAGGGGGAGGGGGGGCTAAACCCTAAACCCTGCGGAGGCCTTTAGTCGCGGTTGGCCAGAAGAACCGCGACTAAAGGTCCTCCGCCCTGGCGCTCGCCTGCGGCCCACGTGGACGGGCCTTTAGTCGCGCTACTTTGGTCGCGGTTTCGCAACCGCGACTAATGGCAGTTGCGAACCGTGACCAAAGCCCCTTTTTCCACCAGTGCAGGCGGGCCTGTGGGGGAAGCGAGCGGACGCTAGGCGCGACCGTGCAGCGTCCGCAGAGACGCAAACGTGCCGCATATTTGCGTCGCTGCGAATGCCCCGAACACGATACGTCCGCCCTGCTGTTGCTGTGCATGAACCGAGAAATTTCATGCAATTTCTGATACTGCGAGTACCAGTACGTGCTTGGTTCGATGAACGGGAGGAGGATCGGACCCGCTGCCGTTGCCCGCGACACACGATCCATCGATTATTTGCCCAGCCCAGATGATGATTCATCAAATAATGCAACGCAACGCACGATTGTTCTGTGCGATTTTGCTGGTGAGCTCGGTACGTACACGAATTAAGCAAGATTCTTGGTACCGTGTCTGTTGGCTGCCCTGGTTGGCTGATGGAGGTGAACTGTACCCAGGTCACGACGGCCCAACTGGTCGCCATCCTCTCCCCTGCCTACGCGCACTTTTTTTTTTTTGAAAGAAAGGCAAAAGGTTTGCCTTAATTCATTAATAGAGAAGAGCAGAAAGTTTGACAGTCAAGGTTTTGGCGTTACAACCCTGCCATGGGCAAAAAGGATTACACTCCCGCTATGAAAAGACCCAAGTGTTTAGCACCGGCTACAGCCCAAGTCCTAGCCTCCGATTTGATTCTCTCAAAGATGATAGTGGGCATGGTCGACACATTCTTGAAAGTTCTTGCATTGCGCTCCTTCCAAATCTCCCACGAGACCAACATGAGAAGAGTAGCCATAGCTTTCCTTCTTCCAGCATGAGCGAAGGCGATAGAAGTCCACCAAAGTTCGACACTACCGAAACCGCTCCAAGAGGAAGGGTCGAAATCATGGATGTGTAGCCAACCCTGGATCATCTTCCACATACGAATCGTGAAGCGGCACTTGAAGAGGAGGTGGTTGGCGGATTCATCATGGCATCGACATAGGGGGCAGATCCGACCATTGGGCCATCCCCGTTTGGCTAGCCGGTCCGCCGTCCACACGCGGTTTTGGATGATAAGCCAGGCGAAAAGCTTGCATTTAGGGGGTGCCCAGGCCTTCCAAACAATAGCATCCATACATGATCGAATTGTCCCAGCGAATTGCGCCTTGTACGCCGAAGAGCACGAATAAGCCCCATTTGTGGTTAGCTTCCAAACAATGGAGTCCTGGGCGTTTGCACGAAGGTGAAGCTGCGAGGTGTGAGACCACAACTTGGTGAACTCCATGAGATTTTGCACCGAGAGCCCCTCCGAGGTATCAAGGTGATCGACCCAAGCATCATCGGTAATGGAATCCCGAACATTCCAAGATTTCTTGCTCGAGAGAGCGAAGATGGAAGGGGCGATGCATTTAGGGCTTAGACCATCAGCCCAAGGATCATACCAAAAACTCGCCTTCATGCCATCTCCAATGGTGACCTTTGTCAACGAGTGGAAGAGCTCCATATCGTCATCATTGCATGGGTTTTCCATTCCGACCCATGGTTTATCCGGCGAAGTCTAAGCAAGCCAAGGCCAACGTAGGCGCAAAGCCCTACCAAATTTGTCCATATTGAGGATGCCGAGCCCTCCAAGGTATGTGGGGCGACAAACGATCAGTACTACGGAGTACAATAAATCTCAGGGTGATTGGCATTGAGCTGTATGTTACATTGTTACATAGTATACCACACGAGCCGACGATCGAGCTACTTGCATATTGCATCGATCCTTCCTGCACATATTTAATTTCCCTGTTGCATGTCTCTTGCCACGCCAAAGATTCTCGCAACATCCTGCCCCCGTGTCGGCCCTTGCGACGGCAGCGGAGAGTCCGTCCACCGTGGCGTGGCATGATCTGCTCCAGCCGGCTCGGGTGGTTCGTGTGGTCTGACGAGGGTTCACGCCCTAAATAATCAAGTCAGTTCGCGCCAGGATTAGCTCTGACTTGTTGCCTCTCGATCTCGATTTCCTTGAGGATCATCACATTGTTTTCTCCGTTGCAGCTGTAACAGGTGAGCCTTGCTCCCTCTAGATTGAACAGGCAAATTGGGCATACAGGTGCCTGCTCCCTGCTGCTGGTGCCTGCAGGCTGAGGGTTGAGATGATGCGAGAGCTAGCTTCTCGGATTCTTCTTCTCCCCCGTGCGAGTGCTTCCGTCGCCACTGGATCTGGATCATCGCTACATTTGACTAAGCAGAGAAGCACCGGATCACGAGCCTGCTCGATCGATCTATCTCCAGCTAAGAAATAACGCATTTTACGCGTGGATGACGCTCGCCCGCGCGCGGCTAGCGAATCTCCATGTTCCAGTAGCTAAATTAATACTCCACCTAACCTAACGAGTGTCTACTGTCTTGTAACTTGTAAGTATAGAACAGGGGTGACTATCAAAGCGGATTTCTCAGCGACTGAGCTGCGGAGCCTGGAATTCGGGGGACAGTTCGCTTGGAACTGGCTGCCGGCGGAGGGCCATTCCGGGGGTATGCTGCTCGGTTTTCGTGATGAGTGCTTTGATGTTGGGGCTTGGAGGCAGGGGACCTTCTTCATCTCGGCTACCATACTCCAACGGAAGAACAATATGAAGTGGTGCTTCTTCCTGGTGTATGGGCCGGCGGATCATCGTCGCACGGATGAGTTTCTGGGAGAACTTACCCACGCGGTGGCAGGGTGCCAATTTCCGGTGGTCATTGCCGGGGATTTCAACCTCATCCGGACAGCGGACGAGAAGAGTAATGACAATATCTGCTGGTCGAGGGTGAGGCGCTTCAATGAGGCGATCGCCAATATGGCCTTGCGCGAGCTGGAGCGTACCGGGGCGCGCTTCACTTGGACCAACAAACGACTCCGGCCGACACGGTGTGTTTTGGACCGGGTGCTCGTGGCGCCGGCCTGGGAGGCGGCGTTTCCTTTGTGCTCGCTGACGGCGATTACGAGGATTGGCTCGGATCATACGCCTCTCTTACTATCTACCGGAGAAGAGACAAGGCGCCCACCGCCGAGATTCTTCTTCCAGACGTGGTGGTTTGGTGTACCGGGCTTTGGGGACCTCCTCAAGGCCAAGCTTGGCAGCTTTATCCAGGCGCGGGGAGCGCACAGGTGTTGCATTGACCAGTGGCAGTGCGTGGCGCGCAACACTCGCCAATTCCTCAAGGGATGGGGAGCCAATTTGGGAAAGGAGAAAAGGGACTTCAGGGCTAGCTTGCTCCTGCAGGTCTCTGAGTTGGACAAGGTGGCGGACGCCACTGGCTTGGATGAGGATGGCTGGGCGCTTAGATACTACTTGGAAGACCAGTTATCGGCCCTGGACAGGGCTGATGAGGAGTACTGGCGCCAGCGCAGCAGGGTGCAATGGACTCTCAGGGGAGATTCTTGCACGGCCTACTTCCATGCCATCGCGAATGGGCGTAGACGGAAGTGTTCGATACCGCGGCTGATCACGGATCAAGGGGAGGTCCAGGAACAGCAAGGGCTCATGGAACACATATATGTGTTTTACCAGGGCCTCATGGGATCGGTCGGGGAGACCAGGCGGTTCTCCCTGGGACATAACCTTTGGGAAGGAAACCAAAGGGTGTCCCAGGAGGAAAACCATGAGCTGGAACTTACTTTTACTGCGGACGAATTAGACGAAGTTCTGGCTAGCATGAAGCAAGATTCGGCGCCAGGTCCTGACGGCCTACCAGTCATCTTCTTCAAACGGTTCTGGGGAACTCTTCGAGGTCCAATCCTGCAGCTTCTCAACGACTTTGCCCTAGGGAGGGTTGACGTTGCGCGGCTCAACTATGGGATCATCACTCTTATCCCCAAGGTTAAAGGGGCGGACCATATTAGACAGTTTAGGCCGATTACACTTATTAACGTCATTTTCAAGTTTATTGCGAAAGCCTACGCGATTAGACTAGCTCCCGTTGCGCATAGGGTCATCGATCGTTGTCAGACGGCCTTTATTAAGGGGCGTTGCCTACACGAGGGGGCGCTGGCCCTACATGAGATTGTGCATGAGCTGCACGTCAGGAAGCAAAAGGGTTTGCTCCTGAAGCTTGACTTCGAGAAGGCCTACGACAGGGTCGATTGGGATTTTCTCCAAGAGATCCTCCTGCGGAAAGGCTTCTCCGCCATGATGGTGCACAGATTGATGCAACTGGTCAGGGGTGGCCAGACTGCGATCAATGTTAACGGGGAAATAGGGCATTTCTTCCGAAACGCGCGGGGAGTGAGGCAAGGGGATCCACTCTCGCCGATCCTCTTCGATTTTATGGTGGACGGCCTGGCCGCGATCATCTGCAAGGCCAGGGCGGCAGGACACGTTAGGGGGCTTGTGTCACATCTGATCCCGGGAGGGGTTACTCACCTGCAGTACGCGGATGACACCATGATCCTTTTGGAACCCACAGGGGTGGGTATTGCTAATCTGAAAACCCTGCTCCTGTGCTTCGAGAATATGTCGGGTTTGAAGATTAACTTCGACAAGAGCGAGGTGGTGGTGATGGGGGTCACCCCGGCCACACAACAAAGGGTGGCCAACCTGCTCAACTGTCGTCTTGGCAAATTCCCTATCACTTATCTGGGCTTGCCGATTAGTGATAAGCCGCTGAGGGTGTCAGATTGGGGGTTTTTGCCGGAGGTCGTGGCACATAGGGTTGAGCCATGGCAGGGCCTGTACCTGGGGGCTGCAGGAAGGCTGGAGCTCACAAACTCTTGCTTGTCTAGCTTGCCTTTGTTCGCCATGAGCATGTACCTGCTGCACGATGGCACCCACAAGGCTATGGACAAGCCGCGCTCGCGTTTTTTCTGGGAAGGCGTGGGGGACAAGCGCAAGTATCACATGGTGGATTGGGCCACGGTGTGTAAACCCAAGGCGCTGGGGGGCCTGGGGGTCATGAACACCAAGGCCATGAACATCGCTCTCATGGTCAAATGGATATGGAAGCTGTACCAAGGCGCGGAAGGTCTATGGGCAGACCTAATTAGGGCTAAGTACCTGCGGGGCAGGGACCTATATGCGGGAGGGGTCCCAACTCATGGCTCCCAATTTTGGAATGCAATTAAGTGGCATTTCAAAATGGGGGCCAAACATCGGGTGCGGAACGGAAGGAGGACTTACTTCTGGACGGACTGGTGGACGGGCAATGGTCCACTAAGGACGAGATTCCCTAGGTTGTTTAGCTGTTGTGAGTCCCCGTTCATCACCGTCGAGGGGGCGAGGGTGCACGACGGGGCGCCAGGGGAATGGCGCCTCCGCTTCCGACGCCAATTGGGGCTGGCAGAGCGGGTCGAATGGGACAATCTCTGCAGGGAAGTACAGGGGCTTCCCACGGAGCATACGGAAGACGAGGTGTCTTGGGCGTTAGAGCCTTCGGGCGTTTTCTCGACTAGCTCGGTCTATGTTCGTCTGGCGCAAGGGGCGGCCGTTGCTTCGTTCAAGGACGTTTGGAAGACCAGAGTTCCACCGAAGATCAAGGTGTTCCTCTGGCAACTGATTAGGGGGCGGCTGCCCTCGGGGGAGCAGTTGCTTAAGCGCCATGGACCGTCCAATGGACTGTGTGCGCTTTGTGGTGCCTGGGAGGACTGCAACCACATCTTCTTCACCTGCCCTACCGCGAGACTGATGTGGGCTGGGGTGAGGGAGCTCCTTGAGTGCAATTGGAACCCGGCCGGGGCCGGGGACTTCATTGCACTTGCTCAGGGCTTGAGCAACCCCCTCCGAAGGCTGGCTTGGTTTACTTTTGCGGCGCAATGTTGGACGCTTTGGAACATTCGCAATAAGCTAGCTATTGAGGGAAAGCTGATCGGCAACCCGGCTGACGTGTTCTACCGAATGTCTATTCATATGCAGTGCTGGAGGGTTCTGGTCAGACCGAGGGACAGGGACTTGCTGGACTTGGCGGTGGGAGACGTCAGGAGGCTCTACTCGCGGACGAGGTCTGAGGGGACATGAGGACTACATCTACACCTTGAGCGGCTCCAGCGAGCTTTCAGGATATCAGGAGTCTCATGGGGTGGTGTAGGGATTCCCGTGAGGGTTTGGGAGCTGTGTTTGAGCTTGTATGCGAACCTTTTTTTTTCGATGAGTGTGGGTGGTGTTGTGTTGTATCGAACCTTATGCTTGTGTGGCTTTATCTATAAAGCTGGGCCGATGGGCCTTCTATTTAAAAGTATAGAACAGTAAAAGTACACGTTGCACGCGCGGCACCTTCATACTGTATCGAGCTGGTGACAAAATCACATAGTACGACTTTCATCGGTCTAGCCAGCGTGTCTCCGACTTTATGAAAACGAACCGGTGTGGCTCCTGCACGTCGCTCCCGCGGGCGACGGCAGGGGTGAAAATCCTAACCCGCGCCTCCACCCGTCCTCCTTCCCTCCTCCCCCGCTGTCGCCGGCGTGGGCCGCCGGGCGGCGGGATCTCCCTTACCCGCTCGCGTGTGGTCCTGCGCGGGGCAGGAGCGGTCGGTGGCGGTGCGGCTCGGGGCGCCTCGTGCTCGGTCCGATGGCGATGGCAGGGCATGGCGGCGACGGTCCCGACGGAGAGGTGGGCTGGTGCGGCTCATGGCCTTGGGCGGCATCGGAGGGCGGTGGCGGAGCGGCTGCCGGCGGTGCGGCCCAGTTTGGGGCCAGGCGGGCCCCGATCTGGGCCAGAAGGGCCTTGGTCTGGGACAGGCGGTCCTCGGTCGGGGCCAGCTCCGGTGGAGCTCCGCCCTGCTTTCTCCACTGTTGGTGCCAGGGCTGGGCCAGGTGGGCTCACCTCCGCCGGTCCTCGGCGGCACGGTCCGAGCCTCTCCTCCTCCGTTTGGGGGGTTAAAGCGGTGTTCTTGCTGGAGTGCAATGGCGAGCGCGAGGTTGCCGACAAAGTGTCGGGCTTGACCAGCGACATGGCGGCGTCGGGAACGATGCAGTTTTGTCCCTGGGCGTCGCGGTGGGGGTGCTTCTCTGCGGCAGTATGCGGTTTCGGCCGAGGCCGTCTTGCAAGAAGTGAGGTCGCGGCGACGCCGCCCATGGTTTCTGGCTAGCGCATGACGATTCGGTGGTGGCACTATTAGGATTGGCACGGTGTTGCAGGTGGATGGCGACGGCGGCCTTGGCGCAGCTGCACAGTGGCACGGCTAAGGAGGCTTGATCGAGGCCTGGCAGGCGACCGGGCCTGATCTTGGCCGAATCGGCTATGGTACTGTGTCCGGTCGGCGGGCACCTCCTGGTGGCGGAGGGCGGATCCCCTCCCCTAGGTTGTCGTGTGCTCTGATGGCTGCTGGCAACGGTGCCTCCTACTTTGTCCAATTCGCGTTGCGATGTGATGGCCGAGTCACGGGCTCGAGTTCGTGGGGATGCCGGGGCGGCGGTCCTGGAAGGCGGACTGCGCGGATGGCTCTACGGCGGGCAACGTGGCAGTGGTGGTGGTCTCACTCTTCGGTCATGAGGATGGCGTGGAGCGGACGGTGGGAGTTCCTGGAGTTGGCAGCGCTTCGGCTTTGGCAACCCCCAGATCGTGTTTGGAGATCCCATCTTGGAGACAGCGGGCGACTAAGTTCTCGGGCGTGGTGTGTGGATTCTTTCGAGCGAAAGTTCAGCGCCTCGGCGCCAACGACGGCGATGCCTGCGGGTGTCGTAACCCTCTTGGGGGCGTCGTTGTGGGTATCCGTCCCGCGCTACGGCTCCGGGTGAAAACCCTAGACCTCACGGTCTCGACGACGGCGGCGGAATGCGTCGTTACCCTCTTGGGGGCGTCGTTGTGAAGCCCCGAGTCGACTTGGTCTCACCTCAATGTTTTCGGTGGCAAGTGTGGGGTTTTCTGTGTTTTATCTTTCTTTTCTTTGATCTGCTTTGTATGAGGTTTTTCTCTCCACCTTGTATCGGTTCGACCGTTGTGGCTTTATTTATAAAGCGGGACGAAAGCCTATTTCGAGGAGCCAGGTGTCTCCTGGTCAGTGGCGCACGCTATATCCTCATTGGCGTCGCAGCTCCTTCCTACTCCTACTCCACACCAAGTAACCGGAGTATTTAACCCCTCCCCTCCCACACTCCACACCAAGTAACCATCGATCACACCTAAGAACCGAGCTAGCAATCAACAAAGCAGCGGCACGGCAACAACGGCACAACCCTCCACCCACAGCGATCACCAATCCCAATATCCCGCCATGGCATCGCACCAGCAGCAGCAATCCCAGCGACAGCAATCCGTGGGGTTCGAGGACTACCTTCCGGTGATGGCGGAGCGGCTGGGCGAGGAAGGGCTGATGCGCGAGCTGGCGTCCGGGTTCCGGCTGCTGCAGGACCCGGAGCTGGGCCTCATCACCTTCGCCAGCCTCCGCCGCAACGCGCCGCTGCTGGGGCTGGGCGGCATGTCCGACGACGACCTCCGCGGGATGCTTGCCGAGGGCGACTTGGACGGCGACGGCGCGCTGAGCGAGATGGAGTTCTGCGTCCTCATGGTCAGGCTCAGCCCCGAGCTCATGGACGAGCCCCGAAGGTGGCTCGACGACGCCATCGCCTAGGCATCACAGTTCCTCTTCACCAGCTAGATTTCAGTAGTAGGGGTTGCTCTCTTTTTCTTTACGATTTTTCTGTCCGATGTTCATAGAGTCAGGATTATATCAAGAAGGCTTGCAGGCAGTGTCGATTGGTTGATGGATTCCCACGTGAATAAATCGACATAAGCTTCTCAAACATTGCCCCTGACTGTTTGTTTGAGATGAGCATTTCTGCAATCATCGATCATTCGATGCAATCAGTCGATCACTAGTACTAGAATCACGGCTCAGTGTCACACTGGAGAAAAGCACAATTTCTCGATCATCGGTCTCGCAAGAACCGTTGCGAGCAGTGTCTGTAAAAAGATTGGAAGTTTTATCAGGGCATGCATGCCCAATGCACTGCTCTAGAGATGCTGCTTCACACCTTTAGTTAGATTCGGATGGTGCAAAGTAGGTTCGGATGAGGAGGCAGTTTCTTTTTCAAGAAGTGGGATCTTCAGTTCTAAAAGCATGTTTTTTGGAGAGAGAAAGAGATACATAGTGTTATATTTGTGGGGTCTCTTCTCTCTTTTTTCTGACTAAAGTTGTAGCTTCCATTGGAGAGATAAAATTCACCATGTTGCTTCTTACAACTTTTTTACATGTAGCAGCTAGTTGTGTATGCCACCATTACTCGTACCCTCAAAGGCTCCATACGTCATCGCACGACACAAGAAGGGCAGGCCCTGGCGCTTAGCAGCCTCCGGACGGTCCTGTGGTGCCAAGGTCAACAAAAACGAAAACCTTGCACGCCTGCCGGCCGTCCGGGAAAACTCTCGACCCAGAGGAAAGCTCACGCAGGAACAAGGGCCAGTTCAACGCGGCGTACGCAAATGTCGATTTCTTCTAGTAGTGCTTCGTTCAGAGTGTTGTGTACTTGTGTTTACTCGGTCTGAGGAGATGAGCTCCGGAAAGAAAACCGATGGAGGCGCCAAGGAAACCAAAGCCCGTCGCTGTTGTGAGATGTGAAGTTTCTTTGTTGTGACAGGAGGATTTCGATATGTCACCGGTAGTGCTGGCAACTCGTAGCAGCAGCAGTGGTGCTGACCTCCCTTTAAAATCCCCCCTACTATTTTGTTTACCTCCTCAGCCTTGAAGCTCACCAAGTGTAATGCCTGACGAAACTGAACGAAGCAATGTAAAGAGATGTCGGCCCCGGGGGAGCTTCCGGAAAGGTAGGCGGAAGCTTCAAAAGCGTCTCGTGGGCAAGGAAACGAAAGCGACGCTGCCGCCGCACGAGGCACGGAAAAGAAAGAAAAGAGAAGCTGCGCTACGCGGCGAGTAAACTGCTCTCTGGATTTCCTTATTTTGGACTGCCCCTGTCCGTGAGCTTCGCGCCCAATTTCGCCATGGACCTTTCTACCGTTGCCGTTTTCTTGGTGTGCGCCGGCCGGCGAGGTGCGTACACGAGACGGCCCCGTCTGTTAGATTGATTTATCTCGTACCGCGTCAACGCGGCTGGTATAAGTGGTATGGTCCTGCGCCGACAGGAGATCAAATCAGAGAGGTGCCTATGCGTGCACCGGGAAATTTCATTTTCTGGCACGGCTTGCCTTGGATAATTAGACAATATATTTTCAGAATATTAAACATGATAACCGAAGGTCGAAGCTACGGGCTTGAACATGGGTGGCTAGGTTGTACATCCATTTCCCTAATCAAGTGAATCTGGCTGATTGAGGTGTGCATGTACCCAGTTGTAGAGCTTGCGATAGGCATTGCGGAAATACAACTCTACATATATGTGGGTGTCATAGGCTTATCCTGGACGTCCAATTCTGCATCTAGATTCGTGTAGCCCTTTTACATCTTGTAGGAAATACCCTGACGAATGGCTTTTTCATTTTAGCAAGTACCTCTCCTTTTGCACAAGATACCCCTCAGGCTTTACATTTCATAGAACATATACACAAATATTTTAGACTAGTTTTCTAATCTAACTCCAGCCCCTCCCGTGGCGCTCCTCAGGGCGCCGCCGGGGGGCCGATCTCCCTCCTTCCGCCGCCCCTCCCTCTGTTTCTCTCCCTCCGCTGCTGCCGTCGGCGCTCGACACGGTGGTGGCGGGGCCCGACACCAAAGTGCCCGGGGGGTTGTTGGAGGCGGCGACCAGCGGTGGCGGCTAGGGCGGCGACCTCCGGCTTCGGCCGCGTCTAGGGCGGCGTCCCTGGATGTGTGGCGGCGGCTCCTCCTCCACGGCCTCCGGCGTTGGATGGTGGTGGCGACGGCTGTTGGATCTTGTGCCCTCCGAGATCCATCGTCAACTTCTGCTAGCGGCGCGAGGAAGGGGGCGGCGATGTGCGGGGCGAGGATGGTGTGGTTGCAGCTTCCGCCGTCCATCGAATTCTCCTTCGTCATCGTTGGTCAGCGGATGACGGTGTGGGGGCCTATTCGTCTGCTTCGGGTTTCAAGGTGGTGGTCCTAGGGTTCTTCTTCTGCGAAGATGAAGACCTACCGGATGCTGATCCTTTTCATCTACCCGGAGTGTTGAGTTCCGGAAGGCTCCGTCGGCGAATGCATCAGCGCATCTTTTGCCTGTAGTTTGCTGGATCGGGTGGTATTCGGTCGCGCACACCCATGCTTTTATTCCTACCGTTTGGTTCTGGAGGGAGCGGCGCGAAGCTCTTTTTCTTTGTTGACATCAAGTGACTATGGATCCATGATGAAAGTCGGAAGAAGAGAATTTCATGAAGGCCGGATGGGAGGACTAGCTAAGGGAGGTTCAAGTCTCCGCGCTGTTGAGGGACTTGCTTGGTATTTCGGGCTTCACATCAGCGGTATGAAAGTGGGGGCAACAACACAGGTGAAGTTCAGAGTCTTAGAGCATCTCCAGTCGCGTCCCCCAAAGCGTCCCCCAAAGGGATTTGGGGCGCGCCGGACAAAAAAAGCGTTCCAGCCGCGTCCCCCAAAGCCTTTTTTTGTCCGGCGCGCCCCCATTCGGTGTCCGGCGCCCCGAGCCCGTCCCCGTCCCACAGGGGACGCACCGGGGACGCCGGACACAACGAAAAGCGAGGCGGGGAGTGGCGGGGCCGACTCGTCAGCGGCACAATAAATTTTTAACCTAACCGTCGCCTACCTCGCGACGAAAGTTATTGGCGGTGCGGTTCCCGCAGCGACGCAGCGACGGTGCAGCTCCCGCAGCGACGCGTCCCGTCGCGCCTAGCTCTGCGTGCCGGCATTAATGCGCGCCACCGCTCCGCGCCTCCCTCCGGCCTATAAAAGGGCCGCATCTCATCGTCCCTCTCACACACAAACCCTAGCGCCTCTCTCTCAAACCCTAGCCGCCACCATCTCAACAAGACTCGACGCTATGTCCGGTAGAGGCGGAGGCCGACCTCGCGGTCGTGGTCGTGGTCGTGGTCGTGGTCGCGGTCGCGGCCGCGGCAGAGCTGAACACTCGCCGTCGCCCTCCACGCCGCCGGCTTCATCATCGTCGGAGATGGACGTGGAGCCGGCCAGCCAGTTCAAGTTCGTCCTCGTCCTCAAGGGCGACCCGCACGGCATCCAGAGGCTGCCAGACTCCTTCGCCGACTACGTCGCCGGCGACGATCGCCCGCGCACGATGCATCTGCGGGAGGCTGCGTGCGGCTACTACCGGTGGATCGTCGACGTGATCTACGACGCGCGTGTAGGATAACGTTGCATAGAAAACAAAAATTTTCCTACCGTGAACACGAAATCCAAGCCAAGATGCAATCTAGAAGACGGTAGCAACGAGGGGATTATCGAGTCTCACCCTTGAAGAGATTCCAAAGCCTACAAGATGAGGCTCTTGTTGACATAGGCATCCCAAATGGGCCTGCCGAAGATAGTACCCGGGGTTTACTGAAGGCCCACTACCCGAAGAATAAGAAGATTCGGGAGCCCAAGATATATCAAGGAAAGTCAAGAGTTGTAATAGGAAGTGTTATTTGTAATCTGGCGGGATGAGTTAGGAACCGTTCCGGACTATGTAACTTGTATAGCACGAATCCCTCGGCTCCACCTCCTATATAAAGGGGGAGCCGAGGGACGAAGAGGGAACCGAATCATTGTCTACAAACCCTAGTTTTCATAATCGTCGAGTACTTTTCGGCTGAAACCTTCGAGATCTACTTACCCTCTACTTCCAACTAAACCCTAGCCTACAATCCATAGGCATTGACAAGTTGATACCTTGTCAATTGGCGCCGTCTGTGGGAATTAGAGGCGTAAGGATCTGATCTCGATGGCACGTTCAAGATCTTCGACATCATCAACTGCAAGCAACACAATGGATCGAGGTAAACAGATCGCTGCTGGTCTTGTCGATTTTGTTCCTCACCCACCCTCCCGTTTGGATGCATATGCGTATCTGGCGGAGCCCATGGAGATGACGTTCGGAAGGTTTCACTTTCGCGTCGAGAAAGAAGGATCGTATCGTGTCGAGGTTCCGATTTCGTCGGGATCATCGAAGGTCGATTCCGATTTTTCAAGCTATGCGTCGTCAACCGAGTCAGGAGAAGAAGAAACTTCGGCGACACGCTACATCAGCACCAGAACAAGAGAGAAACTCGCCAAGATCTTCAACGACATGTCGTTTGAGTCATCTGCGGACTCATATATAAGCGATGGCTCAAGCGATGTCGACAGCTATGACTTCATCGACAAATCTATCACAGTGGGCAAGGTCTTCATCAATCTAAACGATGATGTCACCAAACCCAACATAGATCTGAGTACAAAGTATCATCAGATTTATGCCATTGAAGATCAAGAGGAAACATCTGAGGCTTTCGACAATCTGGGAAATCCATACGTCGATCCCTCCAATCTGCGACAAGGCCTGGGCAACAAATACGTCGGGCCAGAGCCGCGAGATAGAGTTCAACTTTCACAAGCAGCGTGGGACAGAGCCGCGAGAGCTATGAACGGCACAGAACCAATGGCTACCACAGCCACACCAGAAGAATTGCAAGCATATCAATATAGGCTCGCACGAGCTGCGAGGGAATTGGAAAAGCAGAGACTGAGTTGAACAGGGAGAAAGGAAGCAGCTTCGCATCCAGCAGGAGAAGGGCAGATCTGAGTCGACAATCTAGAACTTCGGGTGATAGCCACAGGGAGGCTCGGAACAGAGGAAGATCAAGGTTACAACACATACCCGAAGCAGAAAGAGAGCACTTGGTTCAAAACCTCGACATGTCCTTTATGTCGATAGACACAAGAGGAAACATTATCCCTAAGACACCAGAAGCTGGGTATATGGCGACACAAGCTTTTATCCTCGCGTCTAAACCACCTCCAGGTGATCCAAGGGAAACACTATACAATATGGCGATAGCAGGAGTTGGAGCTATGGGGACAGCGTTCGTTTCAACGCCTCCCGAAGGAACAGCAAGGCAAAATAGTCCACGACCTGCGCAAGAAGCAACGGCGGCAGCCCCTGAAGGACCAAGTGGAGCAAGAGATACGGCAGCACAAGCAAGAGTCGACAGAGCACGACAAAGCAGAAGGGATCATCAGCAATCTCCGGAGCTTAACGACGAAGATATGTGCGGCTTGCCATGCTTCACGAGGAGAGTCCGAAAAACTCGAGTCCCTTCAGGATTCAAGCTACCCGACAATTTCAAAAAGTTCGACGGCCTTCAAGATCCAGAGGATTGGCTAGTCGACTACCTGGAGACAGTGAAGCTCACGGGAGGAACCAGGGCAACAGCCATGCAAAGCATTCAGGTGCATTTGAGTGGAGCCGCACGATCGTGGATAAAGAAACTCGCTCCAGGGTCCATCGACAGCTGGGAAAGTTTCGAGGATGTGTTCGTCAAGAACTTCAGATCCACGTGCAAAAAACCCGCGTCGTTAGAAGAATTGAGAGCATGTCGACAAAAGCCAGATGAGCCAATGAGAAAGTACATCCAAAGGTGGAATATCATCAAAAATTCAGCAGAAAATATATCTGACGAGAGAGCGATAGACGCGTTTGTCGCAGGAGTCAGGCGTGGAGATTTTGTCGAGGATTTGGGAAGGACCAATCCAAAGACAGTATCCGCGTTAATGGAGATAGCAAATAAATGGGCAGATGGAGAAGACGCTGTCCACAATAAATGGCACAGGTCGCCAGAGGAGGACCGTGGTCGAAACTATCAACCAAGGCGAAGATTTCCTCGGCAGTACCAGAACTACGACGCTCCAGGACAAATTTCGGCAGGTTTTCGGACAAATACAGGAGGAAGCAACAGAGATGATTACCAGAGAAGCAATGAACAGCGAGGTGATAACAGGGATGATTCACGCAGCAGGCAAAATAGCGGGCCTAGGTTCCCAAGACCTTTCGTGTCCCCTGAAGAGATGATGAATGGACCGTGCCAGATGCACTTTTTCCTCGACAGCAACGGTAAAAGACAGTCAGGGCACTTGCAGAAAGACTGTCGAAATTTTCAGGCAATGTTGCGGTATGCAGAAAACGCTAACGCGCGGGCAGCACAGAGAAATCCTCGAGAACCTAGAAGCGAGATTCACTTGCCGCCTCCTCCCGCGATCACAGACGACAATCGGCATCAGCTCAGAATAGCGGCAGCACCTGCACCACCACCTTATGTTGATCCTAACTCCAATGGAGCAGTGTCGATGATTCAGAAGGGAAGGCCGTCCAATAGAGCTCAGAAAGTAATCTCACGACAGGTGTTTATGGCAGAGAAAATGCCTCCACCAACAGTTGAGTACCTTAATTGGTCAGGACAAGATATCGGCTTCACAATAGCAGATCATCCGCAGCAAGTTCCTCGACCAGGGCAGTCAGCACTTATTCTGCCAGCAGTTATCGCGGGATTTGATGTCTCTCGAGTGTTCATAGACGGCGGCAGCAGCTTGAACCTTATGTATGCAGATACATTGAGGAAGATGAACATATCCTTAGCAAACTTGAAACCAACAGACACAAGGTTCCACGGCATCACACCGGAGAAACCAAGTTATCCATTGGGAAAGATCAATCTCGACGTTCAGTTTGGGACCCGAGAAAATTATAGAATCGAGAGGCTCGAATTTGAAGTCGTGGATTTTCCGTCGCAGTACCACGCTCTGTTGGGACGACCAGCATATGCTAGATTTATGGCGGTGCCACACTATACATACCTGTTGTGGAGGATGCCTGGACCAAAGGGACCAATCACAGTAAAAGGAAGCTTTGCCTTAGCCGATAAGTGCGACAAGGATTTCCACCGGTTGTCAGAAACTTTCGGGATGCAAGCTGAGTACTTGGCGTCAAAAAGCATGACTGATTACGACGTACTGCCAGACGTTGGAAGGCCAAACAAAGAATCAACTTTCAGTACTGAGAAAAATTCAAAAGAGGTGCAGATTCACCCGACAGACCCGAAAAAGACGACATCTATCGCAAACGACATGGATATCGCATAGGAAAGCGCGCTCGTCGAGTTCCTCCGTGAGCACTGGAAAATCTTCGCATGGTGTCCAGCTGACATGCCAGGAGTACCCAGGGAACTTGCGAGCACCACCTAAACTTGGATCCACTAGCGAGACCAATTAAACAACCTTTACGGCGTTTTTCGGAACCAAACCGCAAAGCCATGCTGTCAGAAATCAATCGACTACAAGAAGCTGGTTTTATCAAAGAGATATTCACAGAAGCCACATGGGTAGCAAATCCTGTGCTGGTGCCGAAGAAAAACACTAAGGTCCTTCGCATGTGCGTCGACTTTACGTGTCTCAATAAACATTGTCCAAAGGATCACTTTCCCCTCCCGAGGATCGATCAAATTATCGACTCCACGGCTGGATGTGAACGTCTTTCCTTCCTGGATGCATATTCTGGTTATAACCAGATCAGATTGAAAGAAGAAGATGAAGTAAAGACCGCGTTTATTACACCTTACGGCGTGTTTTGCTACAGAACAATGCCCTTTGGTTTAAAAAATACGGGAGCAACATATCAGAGGATGATGCAGAAGTGTTTGGCGACACAGATCGGAAAAAACGTACAAGTATACATCGACGATGTCGTCATAACGTCAAAAAAGGGGACAACACTGATCGAGGATCTCAAAGAAACTTTTGATAACCTCGACAAATTCTGCCTGAAGCTGAACCCGACGAAGTGTTCCTTTGGCGTCCCAAATAGAGAACTTCGGGGTTTCTAGTCTCAAAGAAGAGGGATTGAAGCAAATCCCGACAAAATACAAGCTATCGTGACAATGAGGAAGCCAACAAAGTTGAAGGAGATACAACAGCTAACGGGGCGAGTCGCAGCTTTGAGCAGATTCGTCGCTAGGCTGGGAGAAAAAGCGTTACCATTCTACGCTCTGATAAAGCAAGGAGATAAATTCCAGTGGAACGAAGAAGCCGACAGAGCTTTCGAGGATTTGAAGCGCACAATCTCGACACCACCAATTTTGGTGGCGCCAAAAGAAAGGGAACCTCTCTGCTCGTATATCGCAGCCACGCCCCAAGTGGTGAGCACGGTGCTAGTTGTTGAAAGGGAAGAAGAAGGAAAACTCCACGGCGTGCAGAGGCCAAGATACTTCGTCGAAGTTTTATCACCCTCAAAACAAAGGTACCCTCGCACCAAAAGATAGCATACGGAGTGTTCACAACAGCACGAAAATTGCGCCACTATTTTTCGGCACATCCGATCATAGTGGTCAATGAAGCTCCCTTGTCAAATATATTGAACAATCCAGAAGCTACGGGTCGTGTCTCCCTTTGGGGAATAGAACTTTCCCCTCGGGACATCACGTATGAAAAAAGAAAAGCAATCAAGTCGCAAGTACTGCCGGACTTCATTGCAGAGTGGATGGAGTTGCAAAATACAGGACCTCCAGACTTGTCGAGAACCTGGACCATGAACTTTGACGGGTCCAAAAGACTAGAAGGAGCTGGCGCAGGAGTAGTACTCATATCACCTGAAGGCGACAAGTTGAAGTACATCCTTCGGATGACGTTCCCTAACGCATCTAACAATGAAGCAGAATATGAGGCTCTCATACACGGGATGAAGATGGCGAAAGCCTGCGGCGCAACTCGATTAAAAATTTTTGGCGACTCACAGTTGGTGGCTCAGCAAGTTATGAACCAATGTGACGCAGTCAATGATAGCATGATGGCATACAAGGAGGTGTACAACGAGCTCGAGAAGTTGTTCGATGGATGCGAAGTAAATCATATTAGCAGATTGAGCAACGACGAAGCCGACGTTCTTGCAAACATCGGGTCGCAATGCCTTGCGGTCCCGCTGTGTGTATTCTGGGAAGAGATAACAGAGAGGTCCACCAAATCAACAAAATCAAAAAAGAAGGAGAAGAAACCCTCGGGGGCTACCAAGGAAAAGCAAGAAGAAGAAGAAGAAGATCAGGACCTGGTCATGATAATACAGACACCGTGGATGCAGCCGTACATATCATACATCCTCAGGAAAGAAATACCCGATGATCCAGTTGAGGCAAGACGAGTAATTCGACGCTCCAAAGCTTTCACGGTGGTCAAAGGAGAATTGTATAAGCGAAGTATTTCAGGCGTCTTGCAAAGGTGTGTTACACCCGAAGAAGGAAGAATAATTCTGAAGGATGTACACGAAGGAATATGTGGCCACCACGCAAGTAGTCGAGCTATTGCAGCCAAGGTCTTTCGGGCAGGATTCTACTGGTTGACAGCAATCGAGGACGCCAAGGACATAGTAAGAACTTGCGACGCGTGTCAAAGGTTTGCCGCAAAACCTCACTCTCCAGCAGCAGAGCTAGCACCAATACCATTGTCATGGCCCTTTGCTCAATGGGGACTTGATATGGTGGGCAAGTTACACAAATCCTGGCCAGGAGGAAAGGAGTATATGCTAGTAGCTGTCGACAAATTTACAAAGTGGATAGAAGCGAAGCCGATAAATTCACCAGACGGAGCATCCGCAGTAAAATTTATAAAAGGCCTCGTCTTCAGATTTGGAGTGCCCCACAGCATCGTCACGGACAACGGCAGTAACTTCACATCCCACGAATTCAAAGATTATTGCGAAGAGGTGGGTATCAAGTTGCACTTTGCGTCAGTTGCACATCCTCAAACCAATGGGCAAGTCGAGAAAGCCAATGGTATAATCTGCAATGGCATCAAGAAGCGCTTGTTAGGACCACTGGAAAAAGCTCGACATACCTGGCCAGAAGAACTACCAAGCGTGTTGTGGAGCATCCGAACAACACCAAACACAGCAACACAGGAAACTCCGTTTTTCCTGGTTCATGGAGCAGAAGCAGTATTACCAATCGAGATAGAGCACAACTCTCCACGTGTCGTGGAATATGACGAAGAAGTGTCGAGAAAAGCGCTAGAAGATGACGTCGACGCACTCGACGAAGCTCGAGACGAAGTACTATCAAGGGTAACCAAATACCAACAGGACTTGAAAAACTACCACAGTCGACGTTTGCGGCCAAGATCTTTTCAGGTGGGAGACCTAGTTCTTCGGCTCACGCAAAAAAGTCATGAAAAACTCGAGTCACCATGGCTTGGCCCTTACATTGTCACGGAAGTAATCGGAGGAGGAGCATACAGGATAAAGGACAAGAAGACAGGGGTGGAGGAGCCAAACCCCTGGAACGTGGCGCAACTCAGGCGGTTCTACGCCTAGAGTCGAAATATAGTCCTTGCAAAACTTCAATGTACTGAAACGCCCGCGAGTTTTCAGACGCACTCTTTTCCTTTTTCGGGGCACCGAGTGGGGCCGGAGAAGGTTTTTAATGAGGCGGGCTCGCGGTGCTGCAATATAATAAAGATAGTGACAATATAACTTTTCTTCTTTATCGACATGATCAAAGTCTTTGCTCCGACGAATTTCAATATAGTTCATCGACAAAAGAAAAGCCTTGCCTTGGTATTCAAATACCTCGTGAGTCAATAAAAATACAAAATAGTACTCAATAAAGAAGCTCGGGGGCTCATATTCGCCATAAATATATAAATGCCTTGGTTCAAAACCTCGCAAATATATAAATACAGTAAAGAGTCACCGAAACACTCGGGGGCTAGACGAACAGAGAAATATAATGATTACTTTACAATATAGTCATAGATTACAAAGAAGAAGTATCTACAAGAGGAAAATAACTAGTCTTGATTCAATATGTCATCAAGAGTAACTCTGTTTTCTTCAGGAGCAGCACCAAGAAAATCGGCATAATGGCCATCGGCAAAAAAGTCGGCGTCCATCCGAAGAAGGTCCTCAATCATTTCTTCGGCTATAGGCGTAACCTTCGTGTTAATCCTGTCAACACCAACTCTTCGACGTTGTACCTTTTGATGAACTTTTGCGACAACTTGGGTAAGGTCAAGATTTGAGTGGCAGATCTGGAGCATGATAAGAGCAAATCTGGCGCCAGCTACCAGTTGAGCTTTGACAAAATCATGGATACTGCCAGCATCCTTGAATCTTTCCATCAATTCAGGGAGAGTTTTTGGTTGGACGTTCCGAGGAAACATGGAGTTGTAAACCATGGACAAGGTCTTGGTACAGAAGTCAAGGAAATCGCGAGTTTGAGAGGTGCGATCTTGGAATCTGACAATTTGTCGGGTCCTCTCTGGGGTAGCCCAAAACAAAGAACCATGGTCCAGGGAAAGGTTAACAAGGAGGTTCGTCCTAGCATTTACCCTCTCTTCCTCGGCAAAGCATCGCAAAGGAACCTATCAAAACAACGAAGGGGAAACCTTTAAGAGACATAGCATGAAGATGAAAGATATCGGAGGATGAAGCAAGCATACCCGACATATCTGCACTGGCTTCATTCATTAATTCGAGCATGAAATTTTCTCGAGTGGTCGCCTTTTCAGCCTCGGAAGCAGCAATTTCCTTAGCAGCCACGGCCTCGCGAGCTTGCTGAAGAGCAACTTTTTCGGCTTCAGATGACTTACGAGATTGCTCCATCATCACAAGTGTTTGCTTCTTCGCATACTGAAGTTGCTGTCGAAGCTCATCCAGTTCTTGCGACAAGGTATCGTCGACAGGTGCAGTATCAGCAAAAGTTCTCCTCGCGCGAGAAGAAGAAGGCGAAACATTGGAAGGAGCGGAAGATGGAGTATAGTTATCAAATATCAACTGAAATTTAAACAAGACAACATCAAACAACAAGCAAAGATAGAGTTTTCATTAATCTCTTGGAATAATTACAAGGGCATTACAGTGAAGCTAAGGAAGTACGTGTCGCCAAATGACTACTTTGGCGACAAGAGCAAAAGAAATAGAAAGAAAAACAGAGGCATGCAACTATACCTCCGGCCTTGACGAGCTAGGAGTCGACACTGGTTTAATCCCGAGATAGGCCAAGATCTTCTTTGTGTTGGGCTTGGCTGCCTTAATCAGCGACTTCCACCTTGATTGCTCTATCTGCTCGGTGTCGCCAACTTTCATCCAGTCAATAGTCTGTCGATCGTCAAGAACCAACGCGACAGTGTTCTCAACGGCAACCTTCATATTTTCTTGGCGCATCTTCAGTCCAAGGTCTTCCGGTGTATTGAACATCTTGGCAAGGTTGAGGAAAGTCGCAGGCTCCTCTTTCTTCGGGAAGAAGTAGGGGAACAATGCCGACAACACTGTGCTAGCATTCGACACACCTTCACGAATCTCGGATCCATGAAGCTCCAGATAGGAAAGTGCGTCAAGGACAGGGTCATTGACAGGATTCGTCAGATCAAAATCCTGGTTTGTTTGGGCTGTCAAGGAAACAAAGTATTAGTGAAAAGACAAGAAACAACGATTCTCATAAAAATAGAAGGGATCAGCAAAATTACTGAAAGTGCGGCGACTCTGAGTTTTCAGGCGCTTGAGGATTCCTTCTTCACGAGAAGCTTGCGCAGCTTTGTGCTCATCCAAGGCAGCTGTAACATCCTCAAGTTTTTTCTGCAGTTCCTCGACACCAGCAGCTTTCGCCTTGGCTTCATCAGCTTCGGCCTTGGCTTTGCTAGCAGCGAGTTCGGCTTTTTTGCGAGCCGCCTCACTTTGCTCAAGTTTTCGAGCAAGTGCGTCGGCGCGTTCGTTGGCCTCTGCAAGTTTCTCTGTCGAGATATGGAAAAGAGAGAGAAGAAAGATCAAAATCGCGAAAAGCAACAGGAGTAAAAAATCAAGGAAAAACAGCAAGTATAAAAGTCGTTACCTTTGGCTCTATTAGCATATTCACGGTATCCAATAAATTGGGAACCGATGCGGAGAAGATCTTTGATCATAGGCTGTTCAAGGTGAACACAGCAAGAGAAACATCGGCATGAAAAAGAGAAAAGGTGTGAAAAAACAAAATAAGAAAAATATAGATGTCGACAAGTTTACATCATCTAAGAGCAGAGTCGACGAACTGCCCAACTGAGGGGCAGGTTCAACAATCTTTTCAACCCTTGTCCTTTTTGGTGAAGGAGCAAGGGGGCTTGATGGTGGAGTAGTGGTGACGACGTTTTGTTGAGGAGGCGAGGTTTCTTCTCCTTCAACTAGCGTGTCTGAAGCAAGTACAGTACGTGACGTGCTTGTCCGAGGAGCCACGTCGGTAGTTGGTACTTCTTCCTCGTCATCACTGTTGATCAAAAAATCGGCAGCATAAAAAGCAAGACAAGATAAATATTTCGAGTACAAAAAAAAAAAAAAAAGGGAGAAATAAAGACGACTTACGAGCTGACGAGGGATTCAACATAAGGATCGTAAGTTGCCTTCGGATGAGAAGGAACAACTTCTTCAGCCTTAGAGGTGCCAGAATCCTCGGCATCAGTCCTTTTCCTTTTGTTTCTTGGAGAAACAGCAGGAGGAAGGGATTGTGTCGACTCACTGGCTTCAGACTCAACTTCTTTTTCGTGAGAAGCCGCAGATTTGTGAGAACCCGCGACTTCACTTTCAGGAATAGAAGAACCTTGAGTATCTTCGGCAACGATGGCCTGTTCTTCGACTTCTCCACCCTCCGGAAGAGGAGGAAGGGAGGTCATCGTAGGATGGTTCTGTAAAAAATAGTGACCAAAGGAAAATTAAAGAGATAACAATACAACGAGATGCAGAGAAAGTGCAGAACAAGATAAAAACTCGAGAAGACAAAATACCTCGGGGAGTGGATTGGCGGAGCTGTACGGCTCCACGTGACAAGAGGAAGGAATTGGATCTTTGCCCAGGCGAGAAAGTCTTCGAATCAACTTTTCCAAGTCCTTGGTGGAAAGATCACCGGAGATTCTGTTGGCGTCATTTTTACCAGAATACGTCCAAAGGGGATTTTTGCGAGCCTGAAGAGGCTGCACTCTAATCCTAAGGAAGTAGGCAGTGATTTGAACACCAGACAGCTCTTTGCCTCGAGTGTTTTGAAGCTGACGAATACGAGACATGAGTGCCTCTGTCGGCTTTTTCTCTTCCTCAGAAGCTTCGGCATCCCAGGAGCGGCGGCGCTGAATTCTGGCACTTCCGTCGAAAGGAACTATGTTGTGTTCAACGGAGTTGGCGCTTTCTTCGTGAATGTAGAGCCACTTTTTGCGCCATCCTTGGACAGAATCAGGAAATTTGACGTCGAAATAATCGACATCGCATTTAACACAGATAACAACGCCACCTATGTTATAAGTGACGTTGTGGGAGCCATTGCGGCGGAGGCAGAAAATGCGTTTCCACAGAGCCCAATTGGGAGGGATTCCGAGGAAGCATTCGCAAAGTGTGATGAAAATAGAAATGTGAAGGATGGAATTGGGGGTCAACTGGTGCAGTTGAATCCCATAAACGAAAAGAAGGCCGCGGAGGAAATCGTGAATTGGGGTCGAAAGACCACGGATAAGGTGATCAACAAAACTAACCCGGTACTCCATTGGAGGCTTGGGGTAGCTTTCTTCGCTGGGAAAGCGGATGGCGTCCTCCTTCTTCATGAGGCCAAGCCTCTTCAGCATGTTGGTGTCTTGGTTGGAGATTTTGGATCTCTCCCACTCAAGATCCTCGGCGGCCATCTTGGATTCCGGGGTACTGTGGCGAGTGAGTCGCGTGCGCGGTGGCATCAACGGCAATGGGCAGAGCAATGCTCGTGAGTGCGGATGATCATAGCGAGTTGGGCGCAGGGGAAGCTTTTGCGAAGAGGAACAGATGAGCGGCGCAAGCGAGGGGATGAACGGAGGTTGAAGAAAGGTTTATATAAGAATCGGGTGAAGCAGTGCGCCGTTGGATGAAGAAATCGTGTGGTGAAAAAAGATCTTCTAGATACAAGGGTAAAAAGGTATTTTTACTGAGATAGGCGTTACTGTACGTGCTTTAAAAAGCGGAGGACGTGTGTCCCCCACTTGCACGACGTGTCAACATGGTGGAAACAATGGACCCACAAGGCAGAAAAATCAAGACTATAAACAGAGATGAAGCAATTTTGTTTAAGGGAAGCATGTCGACAAGAAAAATAAAAGAAGATTGGCGACAGGAGGAATTATTAAATACTTCGGGAGCCTTTGATCAAATACAAGTTTTTGCCCAAACGCTCGGGGCTACTTCGATAAAAAGTAAAATTTCGAGTATGGCAATATAGAAATTGCGGGAGCCTACAACCAAGCACAAGTACTTGGCTGTAGCCTCGTGGGATACTCCCATCGGTAGCTCTGTTCGCGCACCCTAGAGATAAAAAAAGAAGAGAGAGATCATATTGTGAAATAACGACAATATAGCGACAAGGTGGACTAAAATGTCGAGCCTACAACCAAGCACAAGTTCTTGGTTGTAGCCTCGGGGGCTACTCCCTTCGGGAAGGCTGTTCGCGTGCCCGATGAAATTAACAAAGGAAAAGATAGAAAGGCAAGAGAGTATATTTCGAGTTATAATTAACTCTACATATACTCCCATCGGGAGAGCAATATAAGTCATATTTGACTCGATAAAATGTGCCATTCCAACAGCCGAAAAGCACTCGACAATATATTCTCAGAACGCCGAAGTTGCGATCAATTTCTGAATGCCGCAAATTTGCGAAGGTAAGACCCCAGATCCGTTCTGCTGGGCGTGGCATCGCCAAAGACTGCGCTCTGCTACCTTTATCCGTATCAACAGATACGAAGAAAAATCCTAACGGACGCGTTAGGTACCCGATAAATTTGACTGGGACTCGACAGAATGGTAAGACCTTAAGCGGCACCTGTCGAAGTTTACACCAGTATCTCGAGATCATGTCCAGGGACGTGATTTTGAAGTAGGTTTTTGCGGATTGCCACTAGAGCAGTTAACTAGTACCTGATCCGTCAGATGAACTAGCCCCAACTACCATTATCCCTGTACAATATAGAATTTTATGTGAAGAAATATAAAAAAGTTGAAGCTTTCGAATAAAAATAAACAGTGGAGATTTTCCCTGATTCTACGATTCAAGCAAAATCTCGGGGGCTACTGACATAGGCATCCCAAATGGGCCTGCCGAAGATAGTACCCGGGGTTTACTGAAGGCCCACTACCCGAAGAATAAGAAGATTCGGGAGCCCAAGATATATCAAGGAAAGTCAAGAGTTGTAATAGGAAGTGTTATTTGTAATCTGGCGGGATGAGTTAGGAACCGTTCCGGACTATGTAACTTGTATAGCACGAATCCCTCGGCTCCACCTCCTATATAAAGGGGGAGCCGAGGGACGAAGAGGGAACCGAATCATTGTCTACAAACCCTAGTTTTCATAATCGTCGAGTACTTTTCGGCTGAAACCTTCGAGATCTACTTACCCTCTACTTCCAACTAAACCCTAGCCTACAATCCATAGGCATTGACAAGTTGATACCTTGTCACTTGTTGCTGCGGTAGATGTTCACTTGCCGCTTGCAAAAGCGCGTAGAAGATCTTGATCACGATCGGTTCCGGCGCCACGAACGGGCAGCACCTCCGTACTCGGTCACACGTTCGGTTGTTGATGAAGACGACGTCCACCTCCCCGTTCCAGCGGGCAGCGGAAGTAGTAGCTCCTCTTGAATCCGACAGCACGACGGCGTGGTGTTGGTGGTGGTGGAGAAATCCGGCGGAGCTTCGCTAAGCGTGCGGGAATTGGAGGAGCGGGGCGGCTAGGGTTTGGGAGGGGGTGGCCGGCCACTCTAAGGGGGGCGGCCAGCTGTGGTCTTTGGGGTGGCCGGCCCCCTCCCCTTGGCCCCTCATTATATAGGTGGATCCCCAAGAGTTGGTCTCCAAGTCTTCGAATAAGACCTGAACCAAAAACCTTCCATATGGTGGGGAAACCTAGCCAAGCTAGGACTCCCACTAGAGGTGGGAGTTCCACCTCCCATATGGGGGGGTGGCCGGCCCCCTAAGGGGGAGTCCACTTGGGACTCCTCCCCCACTAGGGCTGGCCGGCCATGGAGGTGGAGTCCCATGTGGACTCCACCTTCCTTGGTGGTTTCTTCCGGACTTTTCTAGAACCTTCTAGAACCTTCCATAGAACCTTCCGCGTCAATTTTATTCACATAAAATGACATCCTATATATGAATCTTATTCTCTGGACCATTCCGGAACTCCTCGTGATGTCCGGGATCTCATCCGGGACTCCGAACAAATATTCGAACTCCATTCCATATTCAAGTTCTACCATTTCAACATCCAACTTTAAGTGTGTCACCCTACGGTTCGCGAACTATGCGGACATGGTTGAGTACTCACTCCGACCAATAACCAATAGCGGGATCTGGAGATCCATAATGGCTCCCACATATTCAACGATGACTTTAGTGATCGAATGAACCATTCACATACGATACCAATTCCCTTTGTCACGCGATATTTTACTTGTCCGAGGTTTGATCTTCGGTATCACTCTATACCTTGTTCAACCTCGTCTCCTGACAAGTACTCTTTACTCGTACCGTGGTATGTGGTCTCTTATGAACTTATTCATATGCTTGCAAGACATTAGACGACATTCCACCGAGAGGGCCCAGAGTATATCTATCCGTCATCGGGATGGACAAATCCCACTGTTGATCCATATGCCTCAACTCATACTTTCCGGATACTTAATCCCACCTTTATAACCACCCATTTACGCAGTGGCGTTTGATGTAATCAAAGTACCTTTCCGGTATAAGTGATTTACATGATCTCATGGTCATAAGGACTAGGTAACTATGTATTGAAAGCTTATAGCAAATAACTTAATGACGAGATCTTATGCTACGCTTAATGGGTGTGTCCATTACATCATTCATACAATGATATAACCTTGTTATTAATAACATCCAATGTTCATGATTATGAAACTAATCATCCATTAATCAACAAGCTAGTTAAGAGGCATACTAGGGACTCTTTGTTGTTTACATATCACACATGTATCAATGTTTCAGTTAATACAATTATAGCATGGTATATAAACATTTATCATAAACATAAAGATATATAATAACCACTTTTATTATTGCCTCTTGGGCATATCTCTAACAGTCTCCCACTTGCACTAGAGTCAATAATCTAGATTACATAGTAAGGTACCTAACACCCATGGCATTCTGGTGTTGGTCATGCTTTGCCCTAGGGAGAGCTTTAGTCAACGGATCTGCTACATTCAGATCAGTGTGTACTTTGCAAATCTTTACTTCTCCATCTTCGATGTACTCACGAATCGAGTGGTAACGCAGCTTGATATGCTTCAGCCTCTTGTGTGACCTTGGCTCTTGTGCATTGGCGATGGCACCCATGTTATCACAGTAAATGATTAATGGGTCCAATGCACTAGGAACCACACCGAGCTCTACAATGAACCTCTTCATCCATACCGCTTCTGATGAAGCCTCTGAAGCCGCTATGTACTCTGATTCTGTTGAAGACTTCGCCACCGTGCAATCGCTTTGAGCTTGCCCAGCCATCGCAGCACCATTCAATATAAACACGTACCCGTGATCGTGACTTAGAGTCATCAGGATCGTTGTTCCAACTTGCATCGGTGTAACTTGTTACAACGAGCTCTTGGTCACCTCCATAACAAAGAAACATATCCTTAGTTCTTTTCAAGTACTTCAGGATATTCTTGACCGCTGTCCAGTGTTCCATTCCTGGATCACTTTGATATCTGCTAGTCAAACTAACAGCATGTGCTATATCCGGTCTAGTACATAGCATGGCATACATGATAGAGCCCACTGCCGAGGCATAGGGGATCTGACTCATCCTTTCTCTTTCTTCTGCCGTAGCCGGACCTTGAGTCTTACTCAAGACCTTGCCTGGTAACATAGGTAAGAATCCTTTCTTACTTTCGTCCATTCTAAACTTCTTTAGAATCTTGTCCAGGTATGTACTCTGTGATAGCCCTATTAGGCGTCTTGATCTATCTCTATAAATCTTGATGCCTAATATATACGATGCTTCACCAAGGTCTTTCATTGAAAAACTATTATTCAAATATCCTTTAACACTGCTTAATAGTTCTATATCATTCCCGATCAATAATATGTCATCTACATATAATATCAGGAATGCTACAGAGCTCCCACTCACTTTCTTGTAAATACAGGCCTCTCCATGACACTGTATAAACCCGAAGTCTTTGATCACCTTATCAAAACGTCGGTTCCAACTTCTTGATGCTTGCTTCAGTCCATAGATTGAACGCTGAAGTTTGCATACTTTGTCAGCATTTTTAGGATCGACAAAACCTTTGGGTTGTACCATATACAACTCTTCCTCAATATCTCCATTAAGGAACGCTGTTTTGACATCCATCTGCCAAATCTCATAATCGAAAAATGCAGCTATTGCTAACAAAATCCTTACAGATTTTAGCTTCGCTACAGGTGAGAAAGTCTCATCGTAGTCAACTCCTTGAATTTGTCGGAAACCCTTTGCGACAAGTCGAGCTTTATAGACAGTAATATTACCATCAGCATCTGTTTTTCTCTTGAAGATCCATTTATTCTCGACAGCCTTGCGGCTATCAGGTAAGTCTATCAAAGTCCATACTTTGTTATCATACATGGATCCCATTTCGGATTTCATGGCTTCTTGCCATTTGTTGGAATCTGGGCTCATCATCGCTTCTTCATACGTCGCAGGGTCCTCATCATTGTTATCTACAATCATAACATTTAGACAAGGATCATACCAATCAGGAATGGCACGTTCCCTTGTCGATCTGCGAGGTTCAGTAGTTTCCTCGTTCGAAGTTTCATGATCATTATCATTAGCTTCCTCTGTTGCCGGTGTAGGCGGTACAGGTACAACTTCGATCTGCGCTACTCTGATCAACGAGTATAGATTCATCAATCTCATCGAGTTCTACTTTTCTTCCAGTCACTTCTTTAGTGAGAAATTCTTTCTCAAGAAAGGTTCCGTTCTTAGCAACAAAGATTTTGCCTTCGGATCTGTGATAGAAAGTGTACCCTATAGTTTCCTTAGGGTATCCTATGAAGACGCATTTCTCCGCTTTGGGTTCTAGCTTGTCCGGTTGTAACTTCTTTACATAGGCTTCGCAACCCCAAACATTTAGTAACGACAGCTTAGGTTTCTTATTAAACCATAATTCATACGGTGTCGTTTCAACGGATTTTGATGGTGCTCTATTTAAAGTGAATGCGGCTTTCTCTAATGCATAACTCCAAAATGATAACGGCAAATCAGTAAGAGACATCATAGAACGAACCATATCTAAGAGAGTTCGATTACGACGTTCGGACACACCGTTTCGTTGAGGTGTTCCCGGCGGAGTCAATTGTGAAAGTATTCCGCATTTCTTTAAATGCATGCCAAACTCATAACTCAGATATTCACCTCCGCGATCAGATCGTAGAAATTTGATCTTCTTGTTACGTTGATTTTCTACTTCACTTTGGAATTCCTTAAACTTCTCGAAAGTTTCGGATTTATGTTTCATGAAATAGATATAACCATATCTACTCAGATCATCTGTGAAGGTTAGAACATAACGATAACCACCGCGCGATGCTACGCTCATTGGTCCGCACACATCGGTATGTATGATTTCTAATAAGTCAGTAGCTCGCTTCATCATACCAGAAAATAGAGTCTTAGTCATTTTTCCCATTAGACATGCTTCGCATCTATCAAGTGACTCAAAGTCAAGTGATTCAAGTAATCCATCAGTATGGAGTTTCTTCATGCGTTTCACTCCAATATGACCAAGACGACAGTGCCACATATAAGTAGAATTATCATTCAATTTAATTCGCTTAGCATCAATGTTATGTATATGCGTATCACTACTATCGAGATCTAACAGAAATAAGCCATTCTTTTGTGGTGCTCGACCATAAAAGATATTATTCATAAAAATAGAACAACCATTATTCTCAGATTTGAATGAATAACCGTCTTGCATTAAACAAGATCCAGATATAATGTTCATGCTCAACGCAGGTACATAATAGCAATTATTTAGGCTTAAAACTAATCCCGAAGGTAGATGTAGAGGAAGTGTGCCGACTACGATCACATTGACCTTGGATCCGTTTCCAACGCGCATCGTCGCTTCATCTTTCAGCAGTTGTCGTTTATTCTTTAGTTCCTGTTTTGAGTTACAAATATGAGCAACCGAACCAGTATCAAATACCCAGGTACTAGAACGAGAACCAGTGAAATGAACATCTATAACATGTATATCAGATATACCTTCTTTCTTCTTCTTGACAAGGCCGCTCTTCAGATAAGCCAGATACTTGGAGCAATTACGCTTCCAGTGTCCCTTCTCCTTGCAGTAATAGCACTCAGCATCAGGCTTAGGGCCGTTCTTAGGTTTCATAGGAGGCGTGGCAGCTTTCTTGCCACCCTTCTTGAATTTTCCCTTAGACTTGCCCTGTTTCTTGAAACTGGTGGTCTTGTTGACCATCAACACTTGGTGCTCTTTCTTGATCTCAATCTCAGCAGCTTTAAGCATGGCGAAGAGTTCAGGTAACTCTTTGTTCATGTTCTGCATATTGTAGTTCATCACAAAGTTCTTGTAACTAGGTGGCAGTGATTGAAGGATACGATTAATCCCCAGTCTGTTAGGAATAACTATTTCCAAGTCACTGAGTTTCTTCGCATGCCCGGTCATGGCGAGCATGTGCTCACTAACGGAGCTACCTTCTTCCATCATGCAGCTGAAAAATTGTTTCGATGCTTCATAGCATTCCACAGCCGCATGAGTTTCAAAAATAGTCTTTAACTCTTTCATCAACTCATGAGGATCGTGGTGCTCAAAACGTTTTCGAAGATCGGATTCCAGACTGCATAGGATGGCACACTGAACTTGAGAGTACCGAGTTTTCCGAGTCGCGTAAACATTCTTTACTTCATCGGTTTCTGTTTCTGCTGGAGGATCACCTAGCGGTGCATCAAGCACATATTGCAGATTTCCGCCAGAGAGGAAGATCCTCACATGACGGAACCAGTCGGTGAAGTTGCTACCGTTGCTCTTAAGTTTCTCTTTCTCTAGGAACTGATTAAAATTGATTGAGGACGCCATCTCTACAACATATATTTGCAATAGTTTAGACTAAGTTTATGACAAATTGAGTTCAAATTTTAATTCAACATAATTAAAAATCTAAGTGAACTCCCACTCAAAACAATATCCCTCGCATTGTCTTAGTGATCACACGAACCAAATCCACCGCACCTAAACCCGATCATCACGAGAAAAGGTGTGATTTCAATGGCGAACACTCAAAGTGTTCATCATATCAACCATATGATTCATGCTCTACCTTTCGGTATCACGTGTTCCGAGACCATGTCTGTACATGCTAGGCTCGTCAAGGCCACCTTAGTATCCGCATGTGCAAAACTGTCTTGCACCCGTTGTATGTACTTATTGAATCTATCACACCCGATCATCACGGGATGCTTCGAAACGACAAGACTTGATAACAGTGCTACTAAGGATGAACACTTTATTATCTTGAGATTTTAGTGAGGGATCATCTTATAATGCTACCGTCGCGATCTAAGCAAAATAAGATGCATAAAATGATTAACATCACATGCAGTTCATATGTGATATGATATGGCCCTTTTGTCTTTGCGCCTTTGATCTTCATCTCCAAAGCACGGACATGATCTCCATCATCTTCGGGCATGATCTCCATCATCGTCGGCGTAGCGTCAAGGTCAATGTCGCTGTCTTCATGATTGTTCTCCATGTAGCAACTATTACAACTAATTTGAAATAAAACTCAACATGAAATTTAAAGACAACCATAAGGCTCCTGCCGGTTGCCACAATACAATAATGATCATCTCATACATATTCATCATCATATTATGGCCATATCACATCACCAAACCCTGCAAAAACAAGTTAGACGTCTCTAATTTGGTTTGCATATTTTACGTGGTTTAGGGTTTTCGAGAGAGATCTAATCTACCTACGAACATGAACCACAACGTTGATACTAATGTTGCCAATAGAAGAGTAAATTGAATCTTCACTATAGTAGGAGAGACAGACACCCGCAAAGCCTCTTATGCAATACAAGTTGCATGTCGAACGAGGAACAAGTCTCATGAACGCGGTCATGTAAAGTTAGTCCGAGCCGCTTCATCCCACTATGCCACAAAGATGCAAAGTACTCAAACTAAAGATAACAAGAGCATCAACGCCCACAAACCATTGTGTTCTACTCATGCAACCATCTATGCATAGACACGGCTCTGATACCACTGTAGGATAACGCTGCATAGAAAACAAAAATTTTCCTACCGTGAACACGAAATCCAAGCCAAGATGCAATCTAGAAGACGGTAGCAACGAGGGGATTATCGAGTCTCACCCTTGAAGAGATTCCAAAGCCTACAAGATGAGGCTCTTGTTGCTGCGGTAGATGTTCACTTGCCGCTTGCAAAAGCGCGTAGAAGATCTTGATCACGATCGGTTCCGGCGCCACGAACGGGCAGCACCTCCGTACTCGGTCACACGTTCGGTTGTTGATGAAGACGACGTCCACCTCCCCGTTCCAGCGGGCAGCGGAAGTAGTAGCTCCTCTTGAATCCGACAGCACGACGGCGTGGTGTTGGTGGTGGTGGAGAAATCCGGCGGAGCTTCGCTAAGCGTGCGGGAATTGGAGGAGCGGGGCGGCTAGGGTTTGGGAGGGGGTGGCCGGCCACTCTAAGGGGGGCGGCCAGCTGTGGTCTTTGGGGTGGCCGGCCCCCTCCCCTTGGCCCCTCATTATATAGGTGGATCCCCAAGAGTTGGTCTCCAAGTCTTCGAATAAGACCCGAACCAAAAACCTTCCATATGGTGGGGAAACCTAGCCAAGCTAGGACTCCCACTAGAGGTGGGAGTTCCACCTCCCATATGGGGGGTGGCCGGCCCCCTAAGGGGGAGTCCACTTGGGACTCCTCCCCCACTAGGGCTGGCCGGCCATGGAGGTGGAGTCCCATGTGGACTCCACCTTCCTTGGTGGTTTCTTCCGGACTTTTCTAGAACCTTCTAGAACCTTCCATAGAACCTTCCGCGTCAATTTTATTCACATAAAATGACATCCTATATATGAATCTTATTCTCCGGACCATTCCGGAACTCCTCGTGATGTCCGGGATCTCATCCGGGACTCCGAACAAATATTCGAACTCCATTCCATATTCAAGTTCTACCATTTCAACATCCAACTTTAAGTGTGTCACCCTACGGTTCGCGAACTATGCGGACATGGTTGAGTACTCACTCCGACCAATAACCAATAGCGGGATCTGGAGATCCATAATGGCTCCCACATATTCAACGATGACTTTAGTGATCGAATGAACCATTCACATACGATACCAATTCCCTTTGTCACGCGATATTTTACTTGTCCGAGGTTTGATCTTCGGTATCACTCTATACCTTGTTCAACCTCGTCTCCTGACAAGTACTCTTTACTCGTACCGTGGTATGTGGTCTCTTATGAACTTATTCATATGCTTGCAAGACATTAGACGACATTCCACCGAGAGGGCCCAGAGTATATCTATCCGTCATCGGGATGGACAAATCCCACTGTTGATCCATATGCCTCAACTCATACTTTCCGGATACTTAATCCCACCTTTATAACCACCCATTTACGCAGTGGCGTTTGATGTAATCAAAGTACCTTTCCGGTATAAGTGATTTACATGATCTCATGGTCATAAGGACTAGGTAACTATGTATTGAAAGCTTATAGCAAATAACTTAATGACGAGATCTTATGCTACGCTTAATGGGTGTGTCCATTACATCATTCATACAATGATATAACCTTGTTATTAATAACATCCAATGTTCATGATTATGAAACTAATCATCCATTAATCAACAAGCTAGTTAAGAGGCATACTAGGGACTCTTTGTTGTTTACATATCACACATGTATCAATGTTTCAGTTAATACAATTATAACATGGTATATAAACATTTATCATAAACATAAAGATATATAATAACCACTTTTATTATTGCCTCTTGGGCATATCTCTAACAGCGCGCGGCAAGATGTACCTCAACATCGGCTGGGAGAAGTTCGCGCGGCACCACGGCCTCCAAGCCGGCTTCATCCTCCAGTTATCCTACTTCGGCGACAGGGACATGAGCGTCAAGGTCTTCGACGAGACGCGGTGCCGCCGGGACTACCACGGCGACATCACCGATGAGGAGGACGACTGAGTGTTCTTTCTTCGCAGCGAACACGTGCGCGAAGGTTTCTGCCTGTTCGCCTCATCGGTAGAACCAACAAGGGCACCATCCTCCCGCTGGATTTTCCAGTTTAGGTGACTGGGTGTGTCCTCGAGTGTTCTTTCTTAGCAGCGAACACAGGAAACCTTCGATGCACGGCCTAGTTAGGTTTAGTTTCTTTGCAAAATTTTATATTTGTGTCCACCACGGTTCAAACTATGTATTAGTTTGTGGAAAACCACGTTCCAAACTGTATTTTCGTGTAAACCACGTTCCAAATTATGTATTAGTTTGTGGAAATTGAAATAAAAAAGCCAAAAAAAAGTATTTTAAATGTTTGGGGGCGGCGTTTGGGGGACGCGGCTGGGGAGCGACGTCCCCCAAAGGCGGCACGAACGAAACACGTCCCCCAAACGCTCAATCCGGCGCGGTTTGGGGGACGCTTTGGGGGACGCGGCTGGAGATGCTCTTACCTTTCAGTTTCAGGGTGAAAACCCAAGGTCTGGCCTTAACTGGTTGTGCCTGGCAATGACCTTGTTGGAGGCATTGTTTTGAGAGCGGGGACTATCTTCAGGGTGAAAACCTAAGATCTTTGATCGGGCGACGACGGTGTTAAAGCATTGTTTCCTTCTTGAAGTCGTCGTTTTTTGAGAGTCTGTATTTCAGGTGTTGTCTTGGTGGTGGATGTATTGCTGTTGTTAGGCTCGAGATACTGTAGCGGGACTTTTGTTACTTAGTTTTTTCTTTTCTATTTTTTTGGGTGTGTGCATCCGTAGTGCCATTAGGATGGTGCGATGTTGCAGATGCTGGGTGTAATTGATATCTTTTGATATTAATATACCCTTTCTCGAAATCTGTATGTAAGAATGAACGTAGGAAATTAACACACAGATTAGGAATGGACATTACAGTAGTTGGACCTGGACCAATTTAACATGAATGAACAAATCTCCACAGTTCGATTTGTGAGTATAATATGATCTAGGAAAAGATTAACCAAACTGTGAGCAATCAGTACATAAATTAGTGTTACAGAATCTTTACGCTGATGAACATGTCACCCAGATTAAAAAAGAATGCATGGTTGCATGTATCCACATGCAGATCAGTACATAAAAAAGTAGCTACAAACCCTAGTCATATCCACGGTTTTCGCCGGCGTGTTGCCTAAGAGCAAGTACAATAGAGTCTAGTCAGCTGACTATAAGACATTAAATAATATATTTTAGATGAGTTGGAAGAGAGATAAGAGGAGAGAGAAGGGAGGTAGGCTACTATGCAATAGCCAGCTCTTGCACGTGCTCCTAGGCATTTTGTGAGAGTGAAATGTGGGTTATATGTTAGTAAAGTACTTCATTCTTATAGCCAACTATTGTACATGTTAGCTATATGATGACTACAAATGACATGTCATCTTGTTATAGCCAGCAGTTGGCTACACTATTGGAATTGCTCTAATCCTTGTCATCGTTGGTGAGGTCTACGAGCTCTGATGGTAGCCACCGCGAGAAGCTAGCTAGCACACTCTTTCCAATATTTTAACAACTAATATGTCCAGCCCCTAACCCGAGGTTCCTTGCTTTAGCCTCGAATTCTGGCAATTCCACAGTAATTAGGTAGGTGTTGTGAGTTGTGTTTTGTGCGAAGATTAACATATCGTGATCAAGCTAGCTTGGACACATGTCAGTCCATATGACCTTCACATTCCCTCGTTGATTTGTTAGTGGCACATATATTTGAAATTCCAAGCATAATAAGTATGTGCCATATGGAATTATGGAAATTCTATGATTTCACCCCTAGCTTGAACATTTATGAGTTAACTTGTTGGATTACTCTACGGAAGTTTTCTGAAGTTTCTCAAAAGCCTTTAGTACTTGATCTAGCTTTCAAGAAGAATAGAGTAAAATCATATTTTAATGTGATTGGGAAAAAACTCTAATCTTGGTTCTTTTGGTTGACAGCACCATGTACCTTAGATATTATCAAAATGGCAGTCGCAGCTGCATAACATGTTAACTTATTGCGCTTCATGTCCATTTGCTTTTGTTGGTGTCCGATGGATATTCCTTTTTTATGTTCTCTTTGATTTGGCGCATGAACGAAAAAGGAACAATAGTTAGTAGAGTGACTCTGAAGCTGTAGATGTCACTCTCCCCACTTAGTTGTAGAGCAAGGTATGAGTCCACATAAGTGAATGTGCCACGAAATCCCCTAGTCACTCGAGGGCGTTAACCATTGGCTTTGATAGGCCAAAACCTGCAATGTTTTCTCTTTTTTTTGGTAGTAAGCAGGAAGTTAGCGGTCTTTATATCTCGATGAACAATGACCGCGGTATAGTGTCAGAGCTTGTCAAGGACCTCTAGGAGGGGCAAACCATGATAGTAGGGGGGTGGGCCAAATGGCTCAACTTTTCTATGCTAAACCTTGTAAAAAAAGTTATCTACTTATTCTTAAAAAATGGTGGTGGGGGGGGGGGGGGGGGGGGCGGTGGCCCCCTGCCTTATGCGTACATCCGTAATATCCTGGGTATATATAGAATATATGCACCTACTCCATACCTGAAATTCAAACGTCCAACAAAAAGAAACAGTTTGTGGTAGGCCTATTTTGCATGTAGTAAACCAATAATACAATCAAAATGAGAGCGACCTTACCTCTTGCACCAATATCTGGAGACACTGGGCCCAACTAGTTATTTGCAAATCAAAATCTCCTCATGCAAACAAAAGCTAAGATTTTAAGTTCATTTAAAATATTATTTGGAAGTAAAATAATCTAATAGCTGATTTTCTGCGACAATTTAATTAATCTAATAGTGCATCATCCTAAGATTTAACGTAGTAATAAACATTAGGCTAGAGATAACTAACAACACGACCACAACTTCGAAAAAAATAAGCGTGTATTAATGTGTCACACATTTTCATTTTTCTACTTTTTTATATTTTTATATTTTTTTATTAATTTCATGATTTTAAATAAAAAATTATATAGATATTCCCTTTATACTATTACATTTTTTATTTAAATGACTTTCTAAATAATTAAGCCAGTTAGCTTCATCTGCATGAGCAGTGAGCCGGACTAGTTGTGACAATCTGACCTCTTGCCCCTTGATCTTTCATCTTCTTCATACATTTTTTTTGAACAGGGGAGGTCCCGAAGGACCTAGAGCAACTTTCCATTAGCAGCGGTGGAGGTACAAATTACAAAAAGGGTCCAGAAGAAGTAGAAAATTATAAACTGACCCACACATTTAGCACAAAGGACCTTTGACTGAAAAGTGAAAACGTGATAGAGTCCAGCTCCGGATCCACCACCGAAGAGCTCGTCGGAGCCAACCTCCATGCCACCGGGGACAAAACCACTTGGGGCATGGAGGCGGGAGCTAACTCCGACGAAGCTGAAGGGCCTCCGATGTGGCATCATGGCCTGGAGGTTGTTGTAGACCTGCTTTCGCCGGCCGGAGTACACCGTCGCCGACGAAGGAGGAGGGAGTGGTCGCCCTACGACCAGTTCAGACGGCTGCCAATCGAGGACAGCCGTGGAGAAACTCCCAGGAACTGCTTCAGTACTCCCCCGGCGCAATCCAGGAGCAAGCAGACGGAGATCTGGGGCGTCCAGCCGTTCTCGCCACCACGACGAGCACCGAGCAGAGGCACCGGCCTTCAGCCGCCCTGGATCTGCACATAGCTACAGCCATAACCCCGGATCCTAGATCCAGAGCCCTGACCACATCTTCAAGCTTATTCTTGGATAGGGGAAGAAAGATCTTGAGCAGCAGCCGCTGGCACCACCAGGATCTCCATCACCGGCCACCCATCGTCGCTTGGAAGCGCGGGAGCTCACCATCTCGCCAAACTTCACTAGGGAAACATAAACTAGACCTAAACTACTATATACAGAGGGGGGCCGGCCTCCCCTCTCCCAGTCACTCTGGCCGGCGAGACCGCCGGAGGAGAGGGAGAGGGGAGCCGGCAGAGAGAGGGAGACTCTCAAAACACCGCTCACTCACGAGAGAGGGGGAGGGGGGAAATGGCTAGATCTTTCATCTTCTGGGACGATCCGTGGCTGCACACATGAGGCTGGCTCCCTTGCGAATGAACAGACGCGCGCTGCTGCACACATGAGGCCTGCTCCCTTGCGAATGAACAGGCGCTGCTGCAAATTAGGCTGCGAGTCAGATATGTGTTGGCTGCCCCAGATGCCTCCATGCAGATGAGCTGTGTGCGTATTTTTATACTGACGGATTCGATAGCCAGCTTCTCGGATTCTTCTCATCCCCCGTGCGCTTCCATCGCCACCCACTGGTCATTTGACTATGCAAAGAAGCACCGGATACTGTTGATGAACATTAATATAATATGGGTGGAATTTCCCCCCCAAAAAAAACTCGATGTATAATTGTACATCTCTCTCCGGAAATGACACATTGATGACGCTCACGTCTAGCTGCCATCCATCGATCTCCATGTTCCACCTTAGCTAGACTAGTATCATTCCACTAGCCATACCAAGCTGAGCTAAAACATTGTACAAATTGTACGCGCGGCCTCTTCATACTTCATATTGAACCGGTGACAATCACAGAACTCGTACGATTTAGTAGGCAAAGCGCAGCGATGCGCTCCGATCGATCGGTTAGAAATAAGCGACTGCGCGTGGAGCGGATCTGATTCCAGGACCAGCTGTTCAGTTCCGTTAGGACTTAGGCTGGGCCACTGACAGCAGTAACTTGTTCCGTTCTGTCCTTATCCTCATCGATCCGGGAAACAAGAATCGTCTGATCGATGCTCAGCGAGCGTCACTCACACACTTGCCCGTAAACAAATCCATAAGGCTGAACGAAAACTATCCATACAACCTGGTATTATCCACTGGTAACTTCCCTTTCTCTCCACAGGACTTGTCGATCGGCCGGCCGGCTACATGACCTGATTTGCTACCATCGGAAAAGGTCAGGAAAGGAAACATAACCGGAAAATGGATACCGACGTAAGATGAGACTTCTTCTGGCTCTTTCCGTTGATGTTTCTGCGTCGACGTCGTAAGGCCGTGAACCAGCAGCGTACCGCTGCACGCGAATTTGCTTTGTGACTGCGCTGAAGTTGCCCCTGTGATTGCGCCGGCGGCGGCCGGCCAAGGACTTGTTCTGATTCCGACTTCATCGGAAACTGCGTTTAAAGTGGCAATGCAGCATAGTGATGCACGCAGAGTCTGCCCCTTTCTGTTCTTCTTTTGTCCACAAATCCCAGAGGGAGGTCATCGATTTTTCTCAATGGCCTTCTACAAAAATACGATATATCGACAAAAAAGACTGCGTCTGCGCCTGAGCTGGACCGCGCATGGTCTCTGAGAATTCCTACCTGATGATCCTTTCTCACGTAACGCCAGCGGTAGGCCGGCCCAACAAGGTTTTATTTTTCCTTTTTCCTTTTTTATTGTTTCCTATTGTCTTGTTTTATCTTTTTTTCTTCAATATTTCCTTTTAATTTATTTATTTTAGAATTTACTTTTGGATATTTTTTCTCTTTCTTTACCTTTTTATTTTACTTTTTATTTTTGGGAGAATTTGCAATTTTGAATTACATGCACATACATTATAACATGCATGAGCATGTTTATTTAAATATATGTATACGCGTGTATGTGAGCGTCTGCGTTTGTACTGTGTTTCTCAAAAAAAAAAATATATGAATTTTTATTATGCGTGTAAATACATTTATTTTTATATGAAAATTTGTTTCATTCTTGTATTATTTTTATTCAACTTTATATTTTTTTTCTCTTATATTTATCTTCATATATATACGACAAACTTCTTTGGTATAAGTGAAAACATATATTGTATAACATAATAAAAAATATAAATTTTGAGATTCATGAAAGAAAATGTATATGTTAATGGGCCATGCGATGTGTAATTTTTTAAATTAATATGTAACACATAGGGTTGGAAAAGGCGCTAGGCGCGGTTGACAATTGCCTACTAACTAGGTGATGCTTAAGTGGCCTAGTCGCAGCCTAGGCGGGTATAGTTTATGCCATCTAATGTGTATATGGCTTACTATATGTGAGTATACATAACTACTATATTACATGGCAACAAGCTTCATTTTTCTCAGAGTTTTAGTTTTTTTACTGATTAATGATGGGCTGACACGTATGTGGTTTTGTGGTTCATTTCCGCTCTTATTCTCTTGTGTACACTTTCGGCATCTTCATGTAATTTTTGGTGTGGCTTTTCTTTGTTCTATACTAGACTCTGTTTACCGTGGGTGGATGTACCGTTTAAATGAACCGCTTTGACTATCTCTCGAAAGATCATCTCCGATACCGTCCCTCGATTTCCTCCCCGCACGCTCTCTCTCTTATCTCCACCGCTCCATCGTTTCCAGAGCCCACCGCCTCTCGTCGGTGCGTGGAGGCGATCTCGGGCTTCTTCCGCGTCACAAGGGCGCCCGGGGCAGCAGCCTTGGGTTCAACGGAGGAGGTGGCTCTCTTCTACGCCGGAGAGGGTCGGCCTGCGGTTGGTGGTGGTGGATCTTTTGATCTATCACCGCGATCCGACGGCGAGATGGAGGAGCATGGAAGCCGGCGACAGTGTCGCCGGTGGAGGGTTGGATTGGCCAGCCCGGGATGGTCTCCGACGTGGGGGTCCGACCTGTATAAAGGCGGCGGTCCTAGGGCCTCTCTTGCGTGAAGAGTAGGACCTACCGGAGGCCTGGACTCGTGATCTGGCCGGTGGGTTGAGTTCCGGAAGGCTCCACCGGTGAATGTAACAGTGCTTTGCTTGGAGTTTGCTGGATCGGAGGCATTCGGTCGTGCGCACCCATGCTTTTATTCCGACCGATTGGTTCTGAAGGGAGCGGCGTGAAGCTCTTTTTCTGTGTTGACATCAAGTGACTATGGATCCATGATGAAAGTCGGAAGAAGAGAATTTCATGAAGGCCGGAGGGGAGGACTAGCTAAGGGAGGTTCAAGTCTCCGCGCTGTTGAGAGACTTGCTTGATGTTCTGGGCTTTACAGCAGCAGTATGAAAGTGGGGGCGACAACACAGATGAAGTGCAAAGTCCTACCTTTCAGGATGAAAACCAAAGGTCTGGCCTTAACTGGTTGTGCCTGGCAATGGCCTTGGTGGAGGCATTGTTCTGAGAGCGGGGACTATCTTCAGGGTGAAAACCTAAGATATTTGATCGGGCGACGACGGTGTTTGGGCACTGTTTCCTTCTTGGAGGCGTCATTTTTTGGAGAGTCTGTAATTCAGGTGTTGTCTTGACGGTGGATGTATTGTTGTTGTTAGACCCGAGATACTGTAGCGGGACCTTTGTTTCTTAGTTTTCTTTTCCTTTTTCTGGTTGTGTGTATCCGTAGTGCCATTAGGGTGGTGCGTTGTTGCAGAGGCTGGGTGTAATTGGTATCTTCTTGATATTAATATATTCCCTTTATCGAAAAAAAATCAGACCACGTTCTTGATAGATGCTTCATCATGGTAAAAAGACAGCAAAAGGTAGCCAATGTTATTTACAGGATCATAGTTCACAATCAAATCTGCAGATAAAATTGATACGCTTAAAATGCAACAGCATATTTTGGTCAGCAACATGCGCTGGTCTAGGTGACGGCAAAAGATTAGCATTACACTGCAACAGCATGAAACGGACGGACACGCTCTATGTATGCTGGTCACAGGCTTACACCACAAATACAAGTCCACAAAATCCAGCAGAGTGCCACTCAGAAGAAACCTGTAATCGGCAGGATATTTAGCATTCACTTGGCAATAAAAAAAAGGGAGTGAAAGATTTGATGGCATATTGCATTTTTTGTTGACAGTTGACATGACTTTTGCTAACCTGAAAATAAGTGAGCATTCTGGCACGGCTGCTGCTGCAGGGTCTCCGCCACAACCTCCATTGGCGCTGCCATGGTGTTTTGAGCTTCCCTGAACTTGGACGGTGGCTCTGGAGATTTACCCTCGGACAGAATGTCCACCTGATCATGGAAAAGGGTTGGCGCAGTAGCACGTATCAATGGTTCGTCCTCTTCCATCATGTCTTGAATCTTGACATTCTAGCAACACAAAATGATCAGTGCAACCTAACCATGAATTGGTCTATAATTGGTGCAACCTAACAATGAATTGAACTGAGTTATAATTGGTGCAACCTAACAACCTAACAATGGCCAGATATTTTCACTATGATCTGAGTTATAATTGGTGCAACCTAACAATGAATTGAACTGAGTTAGGAAGTTGGCTTGATCAGCCGTTGGGTAGTAAGGCCAAGAAGTTCTTGGTATGATTGTCCATCTCATATGTTGTTACCGCTGTTGAATACTTCCAGTTTTTTTTGAGGTCGAATACTTCCAGTAATTTAGGTCAATTACTGCTAGCTCCTAATTTGGCGTCTCATACAAACTAGGGTGCGAAAATCTTGACATGTTCTTTGCATGCTTGACATATTCACACTCTAATTTAGCTCAGCTGCGACCAGTTTGTAACTAGAAAACTTCATGTAATGAAACTGCACTATATTCTACAGACTACAGAGGAACACCATTTACCATACCATACCTGTAGTTTGATCCTCTTAGGATCAAAGAAGATAGAGAATCCATGGCCGTCCACTACCTCGACATCCTTCCTCTTCATACTCATAGGCACCGCAAGGTCCGTCATCTTCCTCCAGACGAACTCAAGATAATACTCAACTCACTTGGTAGTTATTATGGGCTTATGGTCTAATTTTGGCAGGATTTTTCCCTGTAGTGGTGGTGTCCAGGAACGGAGAGTTGACTAGTGATTACTGAAGCAAGATGACTTTGGATTCTGATGTAACGGCTCGAATCGACAAGTAATTTAACCATGCATGTGATGTATGCACAACACAGTACACACACGTACTATTGGTTAATCCTAGTTGACGTTCTGCACGTTGATGGTTAATTTGCTCGTTAATCGAGGTAAAATAAATACTCACTGCAGGTCTGCAGAGGGGTCAAATGATAATCGGTACTACCATTGTCCTGTTATCAGGTTTAGCAGCACCCATGTCCAGCCACATATTTTTGACGAAAGTGCAACTTCATGTCACAGTTCAAAAGCAGACCATGTCCTAACTATTCTTGATAGCTTCTCACATGGCTGGATGGCAGCTACAATATGTACAAACTAGAACTGTTCTTAGCACAAAAAACCTCAATAGAAGGTGAAACTCGCCGAGAACAATGGAACAAAAACAGCTTATTCCACCAAACAACTATAGAAGAGATTGTATGTAACCGCTTGTATTACAGCAGCAACACAGCGTTGCCTCAGCCCCAAAAGCCCAAACCTACCTCGAAAAAAAAGGCCAAACTACAAAATGTGGTTCATTACACGACTAACCTAATGTAACAGATCGCCGCCTCACATGCTGCAAGTTCAGTTCATGACTCGATTCTCAAAACAAATGGAGCTGGCATGATCCTAATCAAGACTCAATTCCCACAACACTGCTAGGTCTCTTTGTGTTGACCTGCCGCGCTCTTAAGGAGGAATTCCCCCTCACATACTATGTTACCATCCACGTAAGCTTTCCCTTCCATCTTGGCAAACCCAAATCTCTTCTGAGGATTAGCTAGCGTCATTCTCATGACCAAAGTATCCCCAGGAAGTACTGGCTTGCGGAACCTCACTTTGTCTATCCCTACGAAATAGAAATTGCCTTGTGATGATCCACCAACTTCAGGTTGCAACATCACAATGCCTCCAACCTGCGCCATAGCCTGTATATAAAGGTAGAAGTCTCCCATATGAGGGCAATTAAGAAACATTTTGATTCTAGAACAGCAATAATAATTTTTAGAGTTAGCTATTGAAGATCTAGCCACAGCAGAATCCAACACTATACTACTGAGACAACTGTACATATCAACATGTATTGGTTCAGATCGGATTGCAAAATATTATTCAGTTAAAATAAATGTTATTATAAATTGAGTAGCACAAACAATTTTATGCACTTCTGTAACCATTGTATGCAGTAAAATGATTACAAAATGGCAGTTTCCTCACTAACTTCAATAAATATAGACGTCTTAACATTTGCAAAACATACATTAAGAAAATTGTTGAACTGGGATATAGTCATTTGGATAGATACAAAAAAAAAATTATGAAGATACACCATGCTATACTTGGACAATAAGAAGTAAATTAACATTGAATAAGCTAGCTGCGTAAGTTGTAGGGTTATATATACATTAAACAAATACAACCTCTGTTCGGAAATAAGTGACTTGTTTTTGTCTAGATATGGATCTACCTACACACTGAAATGCGTGAGTAAAGACAATTTAATTTACCCCTTCAGAAATAGTAAATCCAGAGATTAGACAATATTATTACATTCTGCCGGGACAGGAATTCAGCTTTACAGAGACTCAGAGCGTACCTCAACCATTAGAACACCAGGCATTATGGGTCGGCCTGGGAAATGCCCACAGAAAAAGTTGTCGTTTATCGTTACATTCTTGATCGCAACAGCGTAGTCCCCCGCCTTGTACTCGATCACTTTATCTACGAAAAGGAACGGGAACCTAACATGCAGATCAAAATTCATAGTAAGTTAGAAGAACAAACAACTGCATACTCCTGAAGCATTTTCCCTCTCAGGTATCAAGCCACATCCTGACAACCATATAATGCTTTTATCTTGCACATATACTGTGAAATCGCCAAAAACAAATCGCGCTACATTGAAAAAAAAAGGTGATGTCCAAGACATGGAGTCACACTACGATAGTTTTGCCTTTGCCAACAGTAACTTGATGCACATATAGATCAGCCTTAGAAAAGATTAGTCTTGAAACAAGTGCTGATAATAATATAATTTCATTAGCCATTAAAATGAATTACAACTCAATGTTGTTTTGGGAGACCATGACACCATGAGAATGTCTAAAAATATATATTTTGTGATGGCAGGGGAGATATCAATAATAACAGATCTACAATGCAGCGGATCAAAATCTGAAAAGATCCATGGCACACGGATTCGTCCTAACTTATATTAAATTAGTTCCTTACAATGCGTCGCGGATACCCATAACAACACAAACTGAATCACTTGTCAAGAATTGCATTGTGATGCTATGCACGCCTCTCACCCAGGTTAAGTTCTGAGGAATACTCATATAGCTAAAGTAGCGGCCCTGCGGACCGCATAAACGCAATTCTGGCATCTTGCAAGGACTTGAATTAAGCGCATGCATTAACAACGAAACATATGCTGCAAGAAAGACTCGAACAGCATCATAAAACGGTGGTGTCATCGGCGAGTTGGCCATTCACCTGTGGGGCAGGATCTCGTGGATCTTGTTGATGTCCATGACGGTCGGGAAGGTAGTGAACTCTGCAAGCACACAATCGAACAGCCAGGAATCAATCAGGACAACAGGTTCTCAATCTCAATCTGAGCAAGCAACGACGGAAGAAGGTTGCAGGCGGGGCACAAAGGGAAGGGGTGAACGAAGAGGAGGATGACAAACGAACTTTTCTCGATAGGGCGCTCCTCCGCTGCCGCATTGTCGTCGGCAGCAGCCGATCGGCGCGTGACGAGGCGCTGCATCGGCGCGGCACGGCGGGGGAGTGCGACGCGGGTCTGGCGGGGCGCAAAGGTGGAGGGGAGCGCGGCGCGGCTGGCCGATCTGGACACGGGCACGGCGGCAGTCTCCATTGGCGGGCGCGGCGGCGGGGAGCGACAGAGCGAGCCCTGCGCGGCAAGGGTTGATGGCGTTTGGTGGCGCGTGCGTGGCATGCGCTCTGATCATATGATGGTACCAGAGCCGTGCCGCCACGCCTCTTTGAGGTGGGCTGAGCAAGTGAGCATGGTCCGGCCCAATTGAAATGGGCGTCACGACAACGTGCAATAGCCGTACGCAAAGGAAAAACCTATTTATCGCGCAGCGGGCGTGGCCTATTAAAAATAAACATAAAAACAAATAATTGAAAAAAGATAAAATAGGGAGCAGAAGGCTTACCTAGGCCGACCCACCAACAAGGCCGATGCGCGCGGATGAGGGGAAGCCCGCGTCCGTGCTCTGCTCCCGCCCGCATGCAACTGGGAGAAGGAGCCAACGAGGGTGGATCGAGGTGGCAGCCGTGCTCTACTACTTAGGGTTGTTGGTGCAGGAGTGAAGGTGGGCGGCTAGACTTAGGGTTAGGGGTTAGGGTGGCGGTCTCCCCGGTGTCGAACAAGGGTGGTTTAGAGGGATGTGGAACGGTGGTTGTGGCACGCGAGGGCAAGGTAGGGCAGCGAAGTATAGTGGCACCGATGGCGGTTAGGCCAGCGGCGGATGGGTGCATTGACGAGGAGGAGGATTCTTGTGGCGCTATCTCCAACATTGAGAAAAGGAAAGGACGAAGAAGACCGAAAAAGAGCGAAGGTGTGATGATGGTCCTGCCCACGATGTGTTGCGTGCGGTGTCACCCTTCGGTGCCACAAGAACCCATGCATAGGACCACCTATACATGTATGGCTATATGGTGAACGCGGCCCATGGGAGAGCGAATAGCGCAACCTTCTTCCATCGCAAACGAATACACTCGAGGATTCTGGACATGGTGTTTTGGTTAGACTAGAGGCGCCTATATGAATAAAATATTTTAAAATGCATTTGAAAATGTTCAAAATATCCGCAAGAAATTTACAGGTGTACATCCGGATAATCTATGTCCGTACATAAAGCTTTGTGATTTTTTTATGTGGCCTATATAAAAAACATAAAAATATATCTCGTAAAAAGCTATTTTGGAGCACCAAAATTATTTTCCTTTTGCACATATCAGAAAATTTTCGTCATTTTCACGAACCTTTGTGTGCAGATGTAGAATGTCTAATTATAGATCTAGATAATCTTTTCCAAAATTGGCAAACATTTTAAGGTATAAACTTTACACAATGGGTACATCTACACCTATAAACCAAAAAAAAAAATTTCTTAGAAGCATGATTTATTTTTGCCCTTTTCTCAGCCTAGAGGTATGAAGGTGAGCACACATTCTTCACTAAGTTTTTCCGGCTTGCCAGATGAGGTTCTTTTTAAACATATTCCCTCCGTTATGATTTAATCAGCACTTTAGAAAAAAATAAAACAAACTATTATTGGTTTTATTACTACTACTTAGAAAGGTGAACAATTAATCTAAGATACATTAAAAATAACACATTCCAATAAAGAGAGCAAAACAACTTTATTTTCAGTGTTGTTGTTGACAAAAAACTAGAATATAGATTATTTCAGAACAAATATTAGGCTAGAATGTAGACTATTTCAGAAATGAGGGATTAAACTAGCCCAATACTCTTGTACGCCCCTGTTCATAAATACAAGGCCACTACGTTTTTCGTATCAAAACTTAAGTAATAATTTAGAAAATTAAATATAATTTATAACTCGTCCAAAAATATATCATCGAAAGTTTTTTGAAATGTGCATCAGGTCATATATTTTGGGATAACATGTGATGACTAAATTATTGGTTAACATTTTCCTCGAAAACGGAGGTAGGACCAAAAATGCTTTTAAAAATAAGTGAGAATTTAGTTTTTGGTGGGGATTATCCGACTAATTCTAAAAAAAACACTAGTAAACAAGACCTTAGGGTCTGTTATCACCAGATTTTGGCCAGATCAGGAGATGGGCCGTAAGGGAGATGGGCTTGGAAGATTACACGTGGAAGATCTCTGAAGCGGCCTTGTACGAAGAGTTTGGGCTATGATTGCCCGTGTATCTGTAATATAGTAGATCGCATCTTAGATTAAAAGATAGAGTTTAACCCGTGCACGGTTAGGTGCACGTCTAAATTAGAAAGTCCCCTGGACTATAAATATGTATCTAGGGTTTATGAAATAAACAACAACCAACGTTCACCACAAATCAATCTCGGCGCATCGCCAACTCCTTCGTCTCGAGGGTTTCTTCCGGTAAGCATCACGCTGCTTAGATCGCATCTTGCGATCTAGGCAGCACAAGCTTATTTGTTGTTCATGCGTTGCTCGTACTGAAGCCTTTTTGATGGCGAGCAACGTAGTTATCTTAGGTGTGTTAGGGTTAGCATTGTTCTTCGTATCATATGCTATCGTCGTGCAACCCTTATACATCTAGCAGCCCTTACACCTATCTTAGGTGTAGGGGCGGCACCCCGCTTGATCATTATTTAGTAGATCCGATCCGTTACGGTTGCTCCTTGTTCTTCAAGCATTAGTTTAATATCTGCAATAGTTAGGCCTTACAAAGGGTTGGAGGATCCAGCGGCGCGTAGGGTGTCGTTTGCTAGTCCTAGACAGGATGTTCCGAGGATCAACCTCGTGTTGGTTTTTAGGCCCTATCTAGGATCGGCTTACGATCACCGTGCGTGGCCGCGAGGCCCAATCGTGAGTAGGATGATCCGATTATGCGGTGAAAACCCTAAATCGTCGTAGATCGTTTTAGCTTTATCTTGATCAAGCAGGACCACCATATATTCGTGCACCTCGTACGAATCATGGGTGGATCGGCTCCTTGAGACGATTCACAGGACAACCTGAGAGCCGATCGAGGCTCGTATTTAATGTCTACGTGTATGCCATGCAGGAAACTAAGCGAGGCATCTCCATTACCTTCCTGACCAGGTATAGGTCAGGTGGCACGCCCTTGCACCAGCATCGGACGTGCGTGCCGGAGTTCTTTGCGGGCCGTCGCTCGGAGGGACCAGGGCCAGCCGCAGCCCTAAGTTGTTCCCGGCTCTACTGTGTTGCCCGTCGTTGCTCGCCGGTGGGTTTCTGACCGCAACACATTCTGGCACGCCCGGTGGGACCATCTTCGACATCAACCACATCGCCATCTACATCTGAGATGGCGGACGGCACCCCAGTCACGTACGAGGATCTGACCGACGAGCTCAAGAAGAAGTATGACGAGGTCAAAGCGATCCTCGAAGCCGACCTCATCGGCTCTTTTCACAGGACCCGTTCACATGGCATCAGGTGGAAAGGGTTCTCGCCTGATGGTGCGCTCGATGGAATAGACCTGTCCGCCCCGTCAGAAGAATGCACCAGGTCCCTGCGTCAGGAGATTAACTACATGGTGGCTCACTCGCTGCACCGCCACCCAGAGAACCTGGTGAACACTTTGGAGCGTGTCGCTCTTCGGGTGATCCAGGAGATCATGAGGCACCAGTACTCTCCGTCAGGACCAGCTCTCGGGACGTACCAAGGAGAGATGCCACTCCAGTCCCGTCCACCGCTGCCATTCGCGTTGGCAGCACCAGAAGTGCCGAATTCACCGGCATTCGTCGTCTACAAGATCGGTGGTGACCCTAGTGACTGCCAGTTCTTGCATGAGGCGCCTAAGGAGATCCCTCACGGGTACATGTGCACATACGTGCCAGACTGCGGTAACTGGGCGCTCATAAACCAGGCCGCAACGGCAGGGACTTCTGGGAAAGCAGGAGGAACTTCAGCGATAGATCTTGAGAAGCAGACGTGGCTAGCTAAGTACGCCACTCCAACAAACCTCCCGAGCGCAGCTCCTGCAGTTGGCTCAGAGCTGGAAAAGCAAGCATGGCTGGCTAAGTATGCCACTCCGTCGAATCTTCAGAGTTCGACTCCTGCAGCCAGCACCGCGGATCAACTCGCACGATCCTCGAGAGACCAGTTCGGCATGGTGCCGAAAAGGAGGACAATCGGCTATTCCAAGCCGTACCCCGACGAATACGAATTGGTCCCGCTACCACCCAAATATCGGCTCCCTGATTTCTCCAAATTCAGTGGATCAGATGGTTCCAGCTCCATCGAGCATGTGAGCCGATATTTGGCACAGCTAGGAACGGCCTCAGCGTCGGATCCACTACGCGTGAGGTTCTTCGCGCAGTCCCTCACGGGATCGGCTTTCGGGTGGTACACTTCGTTGCCACCGGACTCGATCCGGACTTGGAAGCAGTTGGAAGAACAATTCCACATGCAGTACCACTCAGAGGCTTCCGAGTCTGGCCTTGCCGATCTAGCTCAAATACGTCAGAAGCGTGGAGAAACTGTGGCAGAATACGTCCAGCGCTTCAGAAATCTAAGGAACCGATGTTATTCGGCTCGTGTAACTGAAAAGGAAGCAGTCGAGTTGGCAGTGGTGGGCCTTGCATCACCAATCAAGGACATGGCCTCCCAAGCAGACTACCCTTCACTGGCGCACATGGTTCAGAAACTGTCAGCATATGAACAGCGCCACCCGGACTTGTACCAGGACAAATTCAAGCGTGCGGTAGTCCTGGTCGAGGCAGATGAAGACGAAGGTTCTGCGGGAGATCAAGAGGTAGCAGTGGCTGAATGGACTCGGGGGGCAACCCCTGTGTCCTGCAAATGGGTTAAGCCACCAGGTCCGCCCAGAGGGTTTGATTTTGACGTGACTAAAACTGAGCAAATCTTCGACCTCTTACTCAAGGAGAAGCAGTTGAAGATACCCGAAGGCCTCAAAATCCCCACGGTACAGGAGCTGAACGGGAAGCCATACTGCAAATGGCATAACTCGGTCTCCCATGCCAACAACGACTGCAGGGTGTGGCGTCAGCAGATCCAAATGGCGATAGAACAAGGACGTCTGATTTTTAACCAGTACGCCATGAAGGTCGACACCCACCCCTTCCCCGCCGTTAACATGGTGTAGTGCACTTACCCTGAAGGTTGCCAGCCAGGATCCTCGTTCAGCATCAACATGGTAGGACCTGGACACCACTCTGGCAAGGATGGAGACGAGGGCAGCTGCTCTCGTAGCAAGGACACAGAGGAGGCCGCTCCACGCGATCGGCTCCATCACGATGGCAAGCGCTACATCACAGAGGGAGAAGTAAGGAATGTGAGATATCAGCGACCTCTCTCTGATCACCTCCTCAACAAGTATGTGAGTCAGTATGACCAACGCCGATGATCCAGCGACGATGATGATAGAGACCGTCTGGCTAGGGACGCCAGGAGACATCGTCGGCATGATCGCGATGAGGAGGAGTACGAGCGCCATGCCGAGGAAGAATCGAGGAAGCAAGACAACGAGGATAGGCATTGGGACTGTCCCTTCTTTAGACACTGCTGGGACTCAGGAATGAGCCGATTACCTACAATCGGCAATTGCCCAGTATGTAACCAGAAGAAGAAGGAGGCAGCTAACGTGTCCGTGTTCCAACGCTTAGGGCCTCTCCCGCCTCGAAACAAGCACGCTGAGTCCCCTCGAGTAGAAGATCTCGAGGATTTGGAAGACAATGAAGAAGAAGAAGACAGGTACCACCGGCCAAGGTGGTGCCCTGATGGACTCAGTCGTTCCCAAAAACGCAGGGTTCAGCGACTGCGTGGCTTGGAGGAAGCCGAAAGGTTATACCTGCACACGCTAAGGAAGGCGCGGCCTGATCTGGCCGCGAAATTTCAGCGAACCCTGGATGAAGAGGGTCGACCACAGAAAATGGAGTGGCGCCCCAAGCAAAGGAAAGCCGATGATGAAACATCGGCTGGCACAAACATGGTGCTCATCCTTCCAACAGAGTTTAGTGCTCCAGGATTAAACGATGCACTCAATCTGGACGACGGCGAGCGCATCGACGTGACAAAGGATGGGGTTAGGCTGGTCTTATCCACCGGCCTGACCGTGTAGCAAGAACGGACCGATGAGCAAACGTGGCGATGCCGATCCTTGGGATCGGCCCCAAAGATCTATGAAGGAACGTTACAAAACCTTCATTGAGCGCTTCAATCAATAGGGAGGCCGATTCCAGCAATCGGCCAAAATTATCCTCACCACATGTTCTGCTTGTGTTCAACATTGATCTACTGAGCAGCGGTTTACGTCGGCTGATGAGTTAGGAAAAATCAACATTGGTCCTACCGGAGCCGACGTGCAAATGCAATGCTGTGGCTAAACTACAGAGCCGATATCTGCAGTTACCTGACAGATTCGGCTCGGGGGGCATCTAGTCAGAGGAGCATGTGCAGATGTTGGGGGCCGATAGAAAAAATCGGCCAGTAAAAAAAAAACTTCACGATACAAAGCCGATGCACAGTCATCGACTCTAGTACAATTACACAAGACCTACCGGCTATGTGCTCAGGGCTCAGATTTTCGCCAAGATGGTTTTCAGTTCGGCTTCAAGAGCTTCTGTTTCCTTGAAGGGAATGTACAATGAGAGCAGCCTCGGCTGCAATGAGCCGACAACCCTTTGCGCCAGTTCAGCGGTAACATCAATTTGACATGCAAGGCAGCCTCTTTCTTATTAAGCTGTTATGGTGTCATCTACAACATCGGCGTTCAGTGGAAGAAAACTGATCAATGGGGGCAAGTTTGGCTGACTATTCATGGTGGCTGTCTCAGATTACCAGATTACCTGAGGTCAAAGCCTTTTTGTTTGATCTGTGCATCCTCGCCGATATTCTCGCCTTGATTAAGGCTCGGGGGGGGGGGCAACTAACTCGGTAGATGCTCTATTTTGGGAGCCGATTGGAGTTGCATCGGCTAACCCTGCATCATGACCTTCTCCAAAAGCGGTGAGCTGTTGCAGAAGAAGACTGTTAAAGCTACGGAGAGGAGCCAGAAAGGGAAGCCGTCGTCTTTTACAGGGTTTGGACCGTCCTGTTGCTGCAAGAAAAGGAAGGAGACTGGATTCTCAAAATAGCCGATGAACAGTCATCGGCTATAGGATTGCGAAATATTATGGTCAGGTATCAAATCACAGTCCGAATTTGAGAAGTGCTTGACTGACGGTCTAATCGATATCTGAATCTGGCTTCATGGGCGTCTAAAGAAAAAATCCGATACGTTGCTATCGGTCTTGGTGTGGCGAGCGGAAGGCTTGAAATTGGATTAATTAAAAAACAAATTGGAAGAACAGTTCTTATTAATTCAAAGGAGCGGCTTGACAGGAAAGAGCCGATGGCTCTCAAAAGGGGGATCTGGTGCCTAGTGCACTGCTACTACTAGTCCTACTCTACTAGTCGTCGCTGTCCTCATCGTCGCCGTTGTCGCTGCCGTCAGCGCTGCTCCCAGGAAGTTCCTCGTCGCTGCTGCCCCAGCCTTTAGCCGGAGCTTCTTCTTCCTCGTCATCATCATCATCCTCGCTGTCCGCCCAAGAGCGGAAGCGCTTTGTCGGTGGATATCCGACGGAGGAGGAGGTCCTCTTCCTTCTCGTCATCATCATCGTCCTCGCTGTCCGCCCAAGCGCGGAATCGCTTTGCCGGCGGATGCTTAGCGGGGGAGGAGGAATCATCCTCCTCCTTTTCCTCTTCTTCCTCTACTTCTTCTTCTTCCTCCTTCCCGTCGGAGGAGGTGGGTTTCACCCAGGGGTGGAGGTCGTCTTCGCTTTCGCTTATCAGTTCCCCTTCGATGAGGAACTTGAGGTCGTCTTCCCCATCGGTCAGAGGCAGGTCGCCATCTGACCCGACGAATGCCTCGGGTGGACCGTCTGGCACATGGTCGAAGTTCCACTCCGGCTCGCTCGAGGAGGAAGACTGGAGGGAGAGGCCGGAGGAGACGGAGGAAGAGGAAGACATTGCTACAGGGAAAGAGGGTTTTTTCGGTGCCGATAGCTAGAACAGAGGAAGGGGATGAAGGGGGCTAATCAATCGGCACAGTTAAATAAGGAGGAGCCTAGTGGAGATTTAATGCCATTGCAGTTTCCGAGGAAGTGATGATAAAGCTATCAAGTTTTGCAGAGAAGTTGAGAAGACAAGGCATCATGATGAAGGTTACTGCGACGGTTCTCCTCTGCCACGACATGACCCGATGACGGTAAAGCAGAGTGGTTTTGAAATTATCATTACCAAAACCAGGGGGCATGTGTTATCACCAGATTTTGGCCAGATCAGGAGATGGGCCGTAAGGGAGATGGGCTTGGAAGATTACACGTGGAAGATCTCTGAAGCGGCCTTGTACGAAGAGTTTGGGCTATGATTGCTCGTGTATCTGTAATATAGTAGATCGCATCTTAGATTAAAAGATAGAGTTTAACCCGTGCACGGTTAGGTGCACGCCTAAATTAGAAAGTCCCCTGGACTATAAATATGTATCTAGGGTTTATGAAATAAACAACAACCAACGTTCACCACAAATCAATCTCGGCGCATCGCCAACTCCTTCGTCTCGAGGGTTTCTTCCGGTAAGCATCATGCTGCCTAGATCGCATCTTGCGATCTAGGCAGCACAAGCTTATTTGTTGTTCATGCGTTGCTCGTACTGAAGCCTTTTTGATGGCGAGCAACGTAGTTATCTTAGGTGTGTTAGGGTTAGCATTGTTCTTCGTATCATATGCTATCGTCGTGCAACCCTTATACATCTAGCCGCCCTTACATCTATCTTAGGTGTAGGGGTGGCACCCCGCTTGATCATTATTTAGTAGATCCGATCCGTTACGGTTGCTCCTTGTTCTTCAAGGATTAGTTTAATATCTGCAATAGTTAGGCCTTACAAAGGGTTGGAGGATCCAGCGGCGCGTAGGGTGTCGTTTGCTAGTCCTAGACAGGATGTTCCGAGGATCAACCTCGTGTTGGTTTTTAGGCCCTATCTAGGATCGGCTTACGATCACCGTGCGTGGCCGCGAGGCCCAATCGTGAGTAGGATGATCCGATTATGCGGTGAAAACCCTAAATCGTCGTAGATCGTTTTAGCTTTATCTTGATCAAGCAGGACCACCATATATTCGTGCACCTCGTACGAATCATGGGTGGATTGGCTCCTTGAGCCGATTCACAGGACAACCTGAGAGCCGATCGAGGCTCGTATTTAATGTCTACGTGTATGCCATGCAGGAAACTAAGCGAGGCATCTCTATCACCTTCCTGACCAGGTATAGGTCAGGTGGCACGCCCTTGCACCAGCATCGGACGTGCGTGCCGGAGTTCTTTGCGGGCCGTCGCTCGGAGGGACCAGGGCCAGCCGCAGCCCTAAGTTGTTCCCGGCTCTACTGTGTTGCCCGTCGTTGCTCGCCGGTGGGTTTCTGACCGCAACAGGGTCTTCTTGAATTGTTGGATTGAGAAACGACGGGAAAATAAGCATAAAGAATCTGAAAAATTAATGATGCAAAATAGAGGATTGTAAGACACATGAAAATACCAAATAATGGATGGACTAAGTTCAAAAACAAGGCTAAAGTGGATATTTTAACTTTTATGAAGCTGAGTCATGACTCATGAGCACATATGGGTATGTACATTTTGTGATTAATATTTTTTTTACCTAAGGTTTAGATTATTCCACATAAATATGAGTATATATTTTTGTCTAGTCTAATATCTAGAATAAGATTAAATTTTGAGGCATTTTTGACAGCCTGATCCTACAAGAGACCAGTCTTCCAAAAAGGGACAGTTACCCTCTTTCTTTTTCTGGCAGTGGCAGTGATCCCATTTTTTACCAAAGAAAAATCATTTGGCCGGAGTGATTCTATATTTTGCTGCAGAATATTCTTCACGGCAGTTAACAGTTAGCACAAGTCACGACTTGCATGCGTAATGACAGCTCGCCCACGCTACAAGCATGGAGATTATGGGGAACTTGGGTCTTGATTTTAAGCCAAGTTCCGCTGGCACTCACTAATTTTGAGGTTGTAAGCAACGTGCGGTTGCTTTCTCGATAGGCAATTTAGGGAAACGACTTAACAAGGCACGCACATATACCCTCCTCCTCGCCCCAACCTTGGCATAATACTTAGCTCGCACCCTAAACCATTTCAGATACGTGGCTTCGATCTGCAAATTCTTCTTCCATTTCGTACCATCTCCTCCACCCCCTTTGACCTGGCCAATCAACCCCTTGCCATTCTATACGCTAGCTAGAGAAGAAGTGGCAGTGTTCTCCAATTCATGCATGCTACGTGAGCATTAGCTTCAAGCAAGTGCATGCATGCACGGACGCTAAATACACGTCAAGATCATCGCGCATTTTCTCGGCAACCATGCTGCGCGTGCAACTTCGACCTCTGAGCATGATGCTGCAGGGTATCCCCGTATCTGCCCGCCTCTTCCTCGCCGGCAAGGCACCCGTCGCGCCCGTCGGAGGAAGCGGGCGGCGGAGCATTCACACCGGCGAGTCTGCGAACACATGGAGGAAGCCGGATGCGGGGCGGCTGAAGCTCAACTTCGACGGGTCCTCTAAGCACACGTCCCGGAGGGCGAGTATCGGCGGCGTGTACCGGGACCACGAGGGCGGGTTCGTGCTGGGATACGCGGAGCGAATCGGAAAGGCCACCAGCTCTGTGGCCGAGCTCGCCGCGCTCCGGCGCGGCCTCGAGCTGGCGCTGGAGAACGGGTGGCTCAACATCTCCATCGAGGGCGACGCCAAGACGGTGGTGGACGTCGTGCGCAACCGCGTGTCGATCAGGGCAGAGGAGGACCTGAGGCAGTGCGAGGAGATCGCCGCGCTGCTCCCGCTGCTCGACGACGGCGGCATGGCCGTGTCGCACGTTCGCCGGGCAGGGAACAGGGTGGCGCACGGGTTCGCGAAGCTTGGGCACGGCGTGGCACGGCCGCGGGTGTGGCGTGGCGTGCCGCCCGACGAGGTGCTCAGGTACCTTCAGCGCGACGCCGATGGGAAATAGAGCGCGCGCGCCTGTGGAAATGTTTGTGAATACGCTAGGTACGATTTGTGCAGCAGATCGAGTATTTGTTCTTGCACATATGTACATATGTTTGGAGAAATTTGGTACAAGTAGTGTACAACGTTGTGTCTCCTTTTACATAAGGCAGATCGATGAAGAGGGACGTACGCTGGGCGGAGCGAGCTCCGATTGAGCACCTCCCGTGCCAGCTGAATTGCTTATCAATTGTGTGTATTTGCGCAATATTTCATGTCCATGCATGCAACAACAAGATTATATCATGCAATAAATCTCAATCCATTGCAACAATCATTTAAAGAAAAGATTGCTGCGCGATGTGAAAAGCATTGTAAACCAAATTTGAAAAACACAGATGCAAAAGCGCATTTTTAGCATGAAACATCTATGACGCGGTTGCACCATGTTGAAATAACATACTCTCTCCATTTCACCAAAAGTGTCTTAACTTTGTCAAAACTTAAATGTATCTTGACACTATTTAACCTTGGGCCTTGGGATGGAGGTAGTAGGTAGTTACATCAAAATTTTGATAAAGTTAGGACATTTTTAGTGGGACGGAGGGAGTATGTAGTATAAAAAAATCGTCAACACTACAGACTCCCACTATAAGCAATGGAGACACTTGCAGTTGCATGTTCAGGCCGAAAAAGCAACTCCACATACTTATGGACGTCCCGGTCTTATCACAACGCTCTATTCCCTTCATTTGCTTTCAGATTCGTGCAGTATAATTTGCAGCCAAGTCCCTAGATTAACTACCGTTTGCCTTGGGAGATCCTTTTTATTTTGCAGAACATATCCCAATGTTTCTCCTTTTCAACTTCTGGCTGCGATTGCTTAAACACATTATCATGGAAAATTCGAACAATATTTTTTCTCTCATTGCATTTTTCTTAGTATATTTGTAGGGAAAAAGTCATGAATGCACCAAAATAGAACATTTGTATGATGCCACGGCAGCTTATTTTTGTATGCAATGTGTTCTTCATCTTACAAAATAGACTCACGGAAATAAAATCTAGAGTGTGAGACTTTTATGAACCAAGGCAAACATTTATAGTAGACTGTATGAACCAAGGCAAATAAAAATTAATGAACAAAGGAAATTAATTTTTTTTACTTATCACATAATAACTTGGAAATAATTTCGGAACATTAATTTCAGAGAAAATTAAGAAATTCCCATATGATTAAAACAAAATTCAAGTGAGATTCATATACACTTCAAGTTAATGGATTGTTATCCATTTCAGGTTTTACAAAAAATCGTTATTTTTTTATTAGCACAAAGTGAAAAAAATTACATTCTATTAGTTTCCAAATGTATAGCAAAGTTTTAACACATATTCAAACACATATAAATAGATCTTTATGAAAATCCATATATGTGTGAACATTTTTGTTAAAAAGCATCAACGAAACAAGGAAGAACCGTACACGATTCAGCACAGTTTCATACAAGATTCAACCAATCGGTATAACATCAAAATAAATGTAAGAAAACCCCTAAGAATTTCGGATCTGGGAGCAATCCCTAGAAAATCGACGAAGAAACTATAGAAAGAAACAAAGACAAATCCAGAAATTTAAAAACTTGGAGAGTCCCAGATCAAGGCCTGTGTAGCACTAGTAGGGAAATGCTTATAGGTGGAGCTTAGTTCTGTGGCGCATCACTAAAAATGCGCCACAGAAAGTTATTTTGTGGCGCACCAGGAACGGTGCGCCACAGAAATAGCTTAATTTTGTGGCGCACCAGGGAACCATGCGCCACAAAAATTGGTGGGGCCACACCCTGTCACGCCCAATCATTGGTTTTACTTTTTCTATGGCGCACTGCACTTGGTGCGCCACAGAAATAACGTATTCTGTGGCGCACTGGCCTCGGTGCGCCACAGAAATAACGTGTTCTGTGGCGCACTGTCGCAGATGCGCCACAGATATAACTTCTCCTATATCATGCCGTACCCCTCCCTCGCCCGTATACCACTCTCTCCCCTCTCCCTACTGCCCCGCGCCGCCGCCTTCCATGGCGAGCGCTGCCGTCGCCGTCGCCGCCTTCCTCCGCGAGGGCCGCATGCCGCCACGCTCCACCCATCCCCGCCACCAGCAGCACAAGCCGCTTGATACGTCCAATTTGCATCACTATTTTATATCATAATTTGCTGTTATTCATTGATATATTTCATATTGGGATACAATACTTATGTTATTTCATTTATTTTGCATGTTTCATCATTATTGGAGGATCAAGCACCGGAGCCAGGATTCTGCTGGAAAAAGCACCGTCAGAACGCAATATTTCGGAAAATCAACTGTGGAAGGAAATTATACCAAAAATCCTATTTTTCAAGATGACGAAGGAAGCCAGAAGGAGGAGCCAGCTGGACCCAGGGTGGGCCCACACCATAGGGCGGCGCGGCCCATGGCCTGGCCACGCCACCATGTGGTGTGGGGGCCCCACAGCCCCTTTCGCCTCCTTTTCTTCGCGAAATCCTTCGTCCCGAAAACCTAAGCCACAGAGGGTACCTCGCGAAGAGTTACAGCCGCCTCTGCGGGGCGGAGAACACCAGAGAGAAAAGAGCTCTCCGGCGGGCAGGAATCCGCCGGGAAAATTCCATCCGGGAGGGGGAAATCGACGCCATCATCACCGTCATCGAGCTGGACATCATCTCCATCACCATCATCATCATCTTCATCATCATCACCGCCATCTCCGCCGCAGCACCTCGTCTCCGCCGTAGCAATTTGGGTTTGATCTTGATTGTTTGATAGGGGAAACTCTCCCGGTATCGATCTCTACTTGTTGTTGATGCTATTGAGTGAAACCATTGAACCAAGTTTATGTTCAGATTGTTATTCATCATCATATCACCTCTGATCATGTTCCATATGATGTCTCGTGAGTAGTTCGTTTAGTTCTTGAGGACATGGGTGAAGTCTAAATGTTAGTAGTGAACTATGGTTGAGTAATATTCAATGGTATGATATTTAAGTTGTGGTGTTATTCTTCTAGTGGTGTCATGTGAACGTCGACTACATGACACTTCACCATTTATGGGCCTAGGGGAATGCATCTTGTACTCATTTGCCAATTGCGGGGTTGCCGGAGTGACAGAAACCTAAACCCCCGTTGGTATATCGATGCAGGAGGGATAGCAGGATCTCAGAGTTTAAGGCTGTGGTTAGATTTATTCTTAATTACTTTCTTGTAGTTGCGGATGCTTGCAAGGGGTATAATCACAAGTATGTATTAGTCCTAGGAAGGGCGGTACATTAGCATAGGTTCACCCACACAATACTTATCATAACAATGAAGATTTTTTAGCCGTATGTAGCGAAAGCACTAGACTAAAATCCCGTGTGTCCTCGAGAACGTTTGGTCATTATAAGTAAACAAACCGGCTTGTCCTCTGTGCTAAAAAGGATTGGGCCACTCGCTGCAATTGTTACTCTCGCACTTTACTTACTCGTACTTTATTCAACTGTTACATCAAAACCCCCTGAATACTTGGCTGTGAGCATTTACAGTGAATCCTTCATCGAAACTGCTTGTCAACACCTTCTGCTCCTCGTTGGGATCGACATTCTTACTTATTGAAAATACTACGATACACCCCCTATACTTGTGGGTCATCAAGACTATTTTCTGGCGCCGTTGCCGGGGAGTGAAGCGCTATTGGTAAGTGGAATTGGTAAGGAAACCTTTACTGTTTGTGCTGATTTTATTTCTGCCTGCTGCTATAAGTCATTATGGAGAGATCTTCTCTTCAATTTTTATTTGGGAAATCTACTACTACTGCAACGGTAGTGGATGAGGCGCCAGGTGAGGAAGTGATACCATATAAAATACCTATGAAAATTATTGAACGTGTTATGGATAACCGCTATGAAGGGGATGGAACTGTCCACCCTGGAGATCATTTATTGTTCTTGCATGAATTATGCGGTTTATTCAAGTGTGCAGGTATTGCTATGGATGAAGTGAGGAAGAAACTATTCTCTTTATCGCTGTCTGGTAAAGCGGCGCATTGGTATAAATTACTGGATAATGGGGATTCTCTTGAATGGAATGATATTGTGCCCCGGTTTTATTCTAAGTTCTATCCTCCAAGTGAAATTCACAAGGATCGGAATCGCATATATAATTTTTGGCCTCATGATGGAGAGAGTATTTCCCAAGCTTGGGGGAGATTGAAGTCTTTAATGCTCAAATGCCCCATTCATGAGCTTCCTGGTAATGTTATTATTGATAATTTCTATGCAAGACTTTCTTTTCAAGATAAGACCTTGCTGGATACTTCTTGTTCTGGATCATTTACACGCAACAAAGAAGAGTTTAAAAGGGACCTTCTTGATCGGATCCAAGAAAATACTGAAGGTTGGGAGAACGACAAGGATAGAGAATCAGGTATAATTTATGATTATAAATGCATTGAAGCTTTTATGGATACTGATAAATTTCGTAATATGAGTGCTACATATGGTCTTGATTCTCAAGTTGCTGCCAATCTTTATAAAGCTTTTGCCTCTCATTATGAATTGCCTAAGAAGAATTTTGATAAGTATCATGAACCGTATAAAGATAAAATTGATTCATCTATTAATAAATGCGTTGTAGTTGAAACTGCTGATCATGTTATTCCTGAAGCTTATATTGAAAAAACTCCTTTCCCTGCTAAAATGAAGGAGTACTCTGTTATAAATAGTGCGGTTCATAAAAGTGAAAAGAAACCTGTAGAACCTAAAGAACAAATAAAAGTTGAACCTGCTGTTGCAATAGTTAAAGATCTTGTGACTGAAAATGTGGAGGATGGTCATATTATTTTCTGTGAAGATGCTTCTAATATTGTTTCACATCCTAATAAACCCAAACAAGTTAGTGTTCCTATGCTATCTGTTAGAATTGGTGATCATTGCTATTATGGTTTATGTGATATTGGTGCAAGTGTTAGTGCTATTCCTTATGAGCTTTACACGGAGATTATGCACGAAATTGATTCTTGTGAACTTGAAGATATTGATGTGGTTATTCAGCTGGCTAATAGAGAAACTATTTCTCCAATTGGTATTGTTCGAGATGTGGAAGTTTTATGCGGTAAGATTAAATATCCTGCTGACTTTTTGGTACTTGGTTCTCACTGCTAGTGATTATTGTCCTATTATTTTTGGTAGACCTTTTCTAAATACTTGTGGAGCTATTATAGATTGCAAGAAAGAGAAAATTTTGACTAAATTTGCTGGTGAATCTTATGAGTTTAACTTCTCTAAATTTACCAAAACTCCTTATAAAGCTGATTTGCCTAGTGATGATTTTAAAATGGAGCAGTGTGCATCTATTGTTCTTGTTCCTAATAATCCTTTGCGGCAACATTTGGAGGATAGCGAGAGTGAAGTTTTTAGGAAAGAAAGAGATGAGCTTGAGGAAATTTTTCTTCGCCAACCTATTCTTAAGCATGATTTACCGGTGGAAGATCTGGGTACAACACCGCCGCCAAAGGAAGATCCTGTTCTGGCTTTAAAGCCTTTACGATAATCTTAAATATGCTCATATTGATGATAAGAAAATATATCCTGTTATTATTAGTTCTAAGCTTTCAGAGATTGAGGAAGAAAGGTTATTGGAAATATTGAAGAAACACCGAGGAGCTATTGGCTATACTCTTGATGATTTGAAAGGGATTTCTCCTTCTATTTGCCAACATGCTATTAATATGGAAGATGATGCAAAGCCTGTTGTTGAACATCAGCGTCGTCTAATTCGAAGATGAAGGAAGTGGTAAGGAATGAGGTATTAAGACTTCTTGAAGCTGGTATTATATATCCTATTGCTGATAGTAGATGGGTTAGTCCTGTGCATTGCGTTCCCAAGAAAGGAGGAATGACTGTTGTGCCTAATGATAATGATGAGCTCATCCCTCAAAGAGTAGTTGTAGGGTATAGAATGTGCATTGATTTTCGAAAAGTTAATAAAGTTACTAAGAAAGATCATTACCCTTTACCATTTATTGATCAAATGCTAGAAAGATTGTCTAAAAATACTCATTTTTGTTTTCTTGATGGTTATTCCGGGTTTTCACAAATTGCTGTTAAAGCTAAAGATCAAGAGAAAACCACTTTCACTTGTCCCTATGGAACTTATGCTTATAGACGTATGCCTTTTGGTTTATGTAATGCTCCTGCTACTTTTCAAAGATGCATGTCTGCTATTTTTCATGGTTTTTGTGAGAGTATTGTAGAGGTATTCATGGATGATTTTTCCGTCTATGGGAATTCTTTTGATAGTTGCTTGCGAAACCTTGATAAAGTTTTGCAGAGATGTGAAGAAACTAACCTTGTTCTTAATTGGGAGAAATGCCACTTTATGGTTAATGAAGGAATTGTATTGGGACATAAAATTTCTGAGAGAGGTATTGAAGTTGATAGAGCTAAAGTTGAAGCAATTGAGAAGATGCCCTATCCTAGGGATGTTAAAGGTATTCGTAGTGTTCTTGGTCATCTTGGGTTTTATAGGAGATTTATTAAAGATTTCTCCAAGATTTCAAAGCCTCTTACTAATCTTCTTCAAAAAGACGTACCTTTTGTTTTTGATGACGATTGTAAGGAAGCTTTTGAAACTCTAAAGAAAGCCTTAACAACTGCTCCTATAGTTGAACCTCCTGATTGGAACTTACCATTCGAAATTATGTGTGATGCTAGTGATTTTGCTGTAGGCGCTGTTCTTGGACAGCGAGTAGATAAAAAACTGAATGTTATTCATTATGCTAGTAAAACTCTTGATGCTGCTCAAAGAAATTATGCTACAACTGAAAAAGAATTATTAGCTGTAGTCTTTGCTTGCGATAAATTTAGATCTTATATTGTTGATTCAAAAGTTACTATTCATACTGATCATGCTGCAATTAGATACCTTATGACAAAGAAAGATGCTAAGCCGAGGCTTATTAGATGGGTACTTCTTTTGCAAGAATTTGATTTACATATTGTAGATAGGAAAGGTGCTGATAATCCTGTTGCTGATAATTTGTCTAGATTGGAAAATATTGCTTATGATCCTGTTCCTGTTAATGATAGTTTTCCAAATGAACAATTGGCTGTAATAAAGGTGAGCTCGCGAGACAGTCCTTGGTATGCTTATTATGCTAACTTTATTGTTTCCAAGTACTTGCCTCCAACCTTTTCAGCTCAGCAAAAGAGGAAATTCTTTTATGACTTGAGGCATTATTTCTGGGATGACCCACACTTATACAAAGAAGGAGTGGATGGTATTATGCGAAGATGTGTTCCCGAATATGAACAACAAGAGATATTGAGTAAATATCATGGTAGTGCTTATGGAGGACATCACGCCGGAGAAAGGACCGCTCAAAAGGTTCTACAATCAGGTTTTTATTGGCCAACTCTCTTCAAGGATGCGAGAAAGTTTATTTTATCTTGTGATGAATGCCAAAGGGTTGGTAATATCTCCAGACGTAATGAAATGCCTATGAATTATACTCTTGTTATTGAACCGTTTGATTGTTGGGGATTTGACTTCATGGGACCTTTTCCGTCTTCAGAAGGTAACACTCATATACTTGTTGCTGTTGATTATGTTACTAAATGGGTGGAAGCCATACCTACAAAAAGTGCTGATGGTGAGACCTCTTTAAGAATGCTTTTAGACATTATTTTTCCTAGATTTGGAGTGCCTAGATATATTATGACTGATGGAGGTTCTCATTTTATTCATGGAGGTTTTAGAAAATCTCTTGCTAGGTATGGTATTAATCATAGAATTGCTTCCGCTTATCATCCTCAAACTAGTGGTCAAGTAGAATTATCAAATAGAGAGATTAAATCTATTTTGGGAAAGACTGTTTATAAAACTAGAAAGAATTGGGCTAGTAAATTGAAGGATGCACTATGGGCTTATAGAACTGCTTATAAAAATCCCATGGGAATGTCACCTTATAAAATGGTTTATGGGAAAGCTTGTCATTTACCTTTAGAACTAGAGCACAAAGCTTATTGGGCTGTTAGAGAATTAAATAAAGATCCTAAACTTGCCGGTGATAAGAGGTTGTTGCAATTAAGTTCTCTAGATGAATGGAGAAGTGAAGCTTATGAAAATGCTAAACTCTTTAAAGAGAAAGTTAAAAAATGGCATGATAGAAGGATTATCAAAAGAGAATTTAATATTGGGGATAAAGTCCTATTGTATCGGTCTCGTCTCAGATTTTTTGCAGGGAAATTACTCTCGAAATGGGAAGGACCATATGTTGTCGAGGAGGTGTATCGTTCAGGAGCAATCAAAATTAGCTCTCTCCAAGGCAATGCCACGCAAGTGGTGAATGGACAAAGACTCAAGCATTATATCTCAGGTGATTCTTATAATGTTGATGTTGATATTATTCAAGTGGAAACACCGGAGGCTTTCATCAAAGGACAAATTGACAGTCCGCCAGAACTCGACTTTGAATAGGTAATAGTACTGGTAATGAAAAGTTCGCAATTTACTTTCCGAACTATATTTTTGCTGTTTTTGGAAAATATGAAAAATTACGAGTTCAAAACGGAGTGGAAAGGACGCACGAGGGGGTGCCACCATAGGCCGGCGCGGCCTGGCCTGGGCCCGCGCCGACCTATGGTCTGGCCGCCTCGTCGCCCCTTTCCGACTCTGGTTCGATCTGGTACTTTCCTTTTGTCGTAAAAATCTTTGCTATATAATCCCCCGGACCCCTGGAGGTCCGTATATCGTTTTCTCGACGTGTTTTGTTTCGAGCTGTTTCTGCCAGGATCTGTTTTTAGTTTAGAAGCACCATGGTCTTCAAGAATAAGGGCAAGGAGTTTCCGGATGAAGATAATCGAGATCTTGGGTGGAAAGAGGATGACAAGGACGTCAAGGAAGAGGATGAAGAAGAGGTGGAGGAAGATTCGCGCGCACACCCGCGTGCTACCATCGCAAGCATCAAGGTGGTAGACAACCCTTTTAGTGCAAACAAGAGCGCAAGAATTCGCACTGGAGGAGCGGTTCCACGTCATTACCTAGCTCCGAAAACATCTTTATCAGGCATTCACCATCCCTTCCACAATCTAATTTTCAATAATCAAATTGAAGGGACTCCCAAGGCAGCATTGCCTAGCAATTGGGATATAGATCGCTCTAACACTGCAGGAAGGAGGAAGCCTGAGGGTGAAGAGTGGGGAAATAACTCCAAGAGTTGGGATTCGCCGTCGGACAGACTTCTTAACCGCGTCGAGCACAATTCGGAGATGATTCGCAATCTCACATACAAGATTGATGAGCTTCAGGAGCTTATTGAGAAGCTTGTCAGGAGTTCATCACCATCATCGCCAAAGGAGTAATTCATCATCGGTATTGGCATCCCCTTGGTTTGTTCCAAGCTTGGGGGAGTGCCGCGGTATCACATCATCACTATCTTTTACTTTTTATTGTCAAGTAGTGTCATATCATGAGTAGGGAAGTTATCATATAAGATGGGTTGCAGTTTGGAAGTATCTCTCCTTTAGTTGGTTATCTATGTATCCCTTGGTGTGAGTTATCGTTATGAAATATTAATGAGAAGTCTTATCATTTACATATTGCACATCTTATTTTAGTTTGCAATCTCTATTATATGATTTACCTTGTTGTTAGTATTGGTATCACTTTGGGAGCATTGAATAAATCTATTTGGTTTTGGCAAACTTAGCATTGGTCAATAGCAACAACACTTTGAGGTTTAAGTAGAAAAAAAAAGAGAAACACATGTAGTTGTTTCATTGTCTTTCTTTCTTGTTAGCTCATAGCTTATTATTCTGAAGTTAAAATTGTTTGTGCTTACAAGGAAGATGCATGATTGTTTCTATCCCATGTATATTTGTTTGTTTCCCTCAACTCTTATGCTTGCTAATTAACCTTGCTAGCCAAAAACCTGTACTGAGAGGGAATACTTCTCGTGTATCCAAACTTTAGCCCAAACCTATGTCATTTGTGTCCAACATACCTACCTACTACATGGTATTTTCTGCCATTCCAAGTAAATACTTCATGTGCTACCTTTAAACAATTCAAAATTTAGTATCTCTTATTTGTGTCAATGTTTTATAGCTCATGAGGAAGTATGTGGTGTTTTATCTTTCAATCTTGTTGGGCAACTTTCACCAATGGACCAGTGGCTTCATCCGCTTATCCAATAATTTTGCAAAAAGAGCTGGCAATGGGATTCCCAGTCCCAAATTAATTAAACTAAATAGACACTCCTCCATGGTATGTGATTGATGGACGGCACCCGAAGGATTCGGTTAGCCATGGCTTGTGTAAGCAAAGGTTGGGGGGAGTGTCATCATCATAATAAAACTAAAATAAAAAGGCACTCCTTCATGGTATGAGATTGTTGGCAGGCACCCGAGGATTCGGTTAGCCATGGTTTGTGAAAGAAAGGTTGGAAGGAGTGCCACATAAAATGAAAATAATATGGGAGCCGCTCTTTGAAGGTTTGTCTGGCAAGGGGGTTAGAGTACCCGCTACCAGTCGTTGACAACAACAAACACCTCTCAAAATGTTACTTTTATTCTCTTTATATGATTTCAAAACTGAAAAAGCTCTAGCACATGATTTAATCCCTGCTTCCCTCTGCGAAGGGCCTGTCTTTTACTTTATGTTGAGTCAGTAAACCTATTTCCCTCCATCTCAAGCAAGCATTTGAGTAGTTGTGATCAAACCATTATATTGTGATTTGCTTCATCATGTCTTTTATTCTTCCTTGTTTAGTACAAGTTTTATCTGAATGAATATAGCTTTGCAAGTTATCAATGATCATGAAGAGACCATTATGATTGAGTATGCAAGTTGTGCCTTACAAACTTTAACATGAGAGCGCTGCTCAATGAGATAAGTATAACCTGTTAATTGTTCTCTGACCAAGAACGAAGTTTGCCATCACCAACTATGATTTCTTATGCACCTTTATTTGTGATTACCTTATACTGGTTTCAAGTTGAGTTATATGAGGAAGTTGTTTACTAGAATGCCTTGTGTGAATGAATATGATGCTTCTTGTCCGTATTTTATTCATCGACTCTTCACTCCATAAACATGTGGTCCTGTTTACCGAGCTCAGTTTCGCTTGGGGACAAGCGAAGTCTAAGCTTGGGGGGAGTTGATACGTCCAATTTGCATCACTATTTTATATCATAATTTGCTGTTATTCATTGATATATTTCATATTGGGACACAATACTTATGTTATATCATTTATTTTGCATGTTTCATCATTATTGGAGGATCAAGCACGGAGCCGTGGATTCTGCTGGAAAAAGCACCGTCAGAACGCAATATTTCGGAAGATCAACTGTGGAAGGAAATTATACCAAAAATCCTATTTTTCAAGATGACGAAGGAAGCCAGAAGGAGGAGCCAGCTGGACCCAGGGTGGGCCCACACCATAGGGCGGCGCGGCCCATGGCCTGGCCGCGCCACCATGTGGTGTGGGGGCCCCACAGCCCCTTTCGCCTCCTTTTCTTCGCGAAATCCTTCGTCCCGAAAACCTAAGCCACAGAGGGTATCTCGCGAAGAGTTACAGCCGCCTCTGCGGGGCGGAGAACACCAGAGAGAAAAGAGCTCTCCGGCGGGCAGGAATCCGCCGGGGAAATTCCCTCCGGGAGGGGGAAATCGACGCCATCGTCACCGTCATCGAGCTGGACATCATCTCCATCACCATCATCATCATCTTCATCATCATCACCGCCATCTCCGCTGCAGCACCTCGTCTCCGCCGTAGCAATTTGGGTTTGATCTTGATTGTTTGATAGGGGAAACTCTCCCAGTATCGATCTCTACTTGTTGTTGATGCTATTGAGTGAAACCATTGAACCAAGTTTATGTTCAGATTGTTATTCATCATCATATCACCTCTGATCATGTTCCATATGATGTCTCGTGAGTAGTTCGTTTAGTTCTTGAGGACATGGGTGAAGTCTAAATGTTAGTAGTGAACTATGGTTGAGTAATATTCAATGGTATGATATTTAAGTTGTGGTGTTATTCTTCTAGTGGTGTCATGTGAACGTCGACTACATGACACTTCACCATTTATGGGCCTAGGGGAATGCATCTTGTACTCGTTTGCCAATTGCGGGGTTGCCGGAGTGACAGAAACCTAAACCCCCGTTGGTATATCGATGCAGGAGGGATAGCAGGATCTCAGAGTTTAAGGCTGTGGTTAGATTTATTCTTAATTACTTTCTTGTAGTTGCGGATGCTTGCAAGGGGTATAATCACAAGTATGTATTAGTCCTAGGAAGGGCGGTACATTAGCATAGGTTCACCCACACAATACTTATCATAACAATGAAGATTATTTAGCCGTATGTAGCGAAAGCACTAGACTAAAATCCCATGTGTCCTCGAGAACGTTTGGTCATTATAAGTAAACAAACCGGCTTGTCCTCTGTGCTACAAAGGATTGGGCCACTCGCTGCAATTGTTACTCTCGCACTTTACTTACTCGTACTTTATTCAACTGTTACATCAAAACCCCCTGAATACTTGTCTGTGAGCATTTACAGTGAATCCTTCATCGAAACTGCTTGTCAACACCTTCTGCTCCTCGTTGGGATCGACATTCTTACTTATTGAAAATACTACGATACACCCCCTATACTTGTGGGTCATCACCGATGCAGCGTGGAGGAGGAGGGGCCGGCGCGGCGTCAAGGTGGAGGAGCCGCCGCCGCGTCCAGGTGGAGGAGCCGCCGCGACCTCCACCCCTGCCGTCGTCGTTAGTGAGCTCCTCCACAACTGCCGTCGTCGTCGGTGAGCTTTCTCCCCTCCCCTCCCTCTTCCTCTCCCGCGCGAGCACAACGTGTTCGACGAAATGTCGTCGTCGTCGGTGATGCCCTGGTTCGATCCCCTCTTTGAATTTGATGCCCTGCAGGTTTAGGGTTCATAGGAATTTGATGCTCTGGTTTAGGGTTCATAGCAAAAAATGAAATGCTACTGGTTCATTTGATGCTACTGGTTCATTTGATGCTACTGATGCGTGCAGTTGACACACGTCTGTTGGGAACCCCAAGAGGAAGGTGTGATGCGTACAGTAGCAAGTTTCCCTCAGTAAGAAACCAAAGTTATCGAACCAGTAGGAGTCAAGGAACACGTGAAGGTTGTTGGTGACGGAGTGTAGTGCGGCGCAACACCAGGGATTCCGGCGCCAACGTGGAACCTCCACAACACAATCAAAGTACTTTGCCCCAACGTAACAGTGAGGTTGTCAATCTCACCGGCTTGCTGTAAACAAAGGATTAAATGTATAGTGTGGAAGATGATGCTTGTTTGCGAAGAACAGTAAAGAATAATTGCAGTAGATTGTATTTCAGATGTAAAGAATGGACCGGGATCCACAGGTCACTAGTGGTGTCTCTCCCATAAGATAAATAGCATGTTGGGTGAACAAATTACAGTTGGGCAATTGACAAATAAAGAAGGCATAACAATGCACATACATATATCATGATGAGTACTATGAGATTTAATCAGGGCATTACGACAAAGTACATAGACCGCCATCCAGCATGCATCTATGCCTAAAAAGTCCACTTTCAGGTTATCATCCGAACCCCTTCCAGTATTAAGTTGCAAACAACAGACAATTGCATTAAGTATGGTGCGTAATGTAATCAACACAAATATCCTTAGATAAAGCATCGATGTTTTATCCCTAGTGGCAACAGCACATCCACAACATTAGAACTTTCATCCTTGTCCTGATTCAATGGAGGCATGAACCCACTATCGAGCATAAATACTCCCTCTTGGAGTTTCAAGTATCAACTTGGTCAGAGCCTCTACTAGCAACGGAGAGCATGCAAGAACATAAACAACATATATGATAGATTGATAATCAACTTGACATAGTATTCCATATTCATCGGATGCCAACAAACACAACATGTAGCATTACAAATAGATGATCTTGATCATGATAGGCAGCTCATAAGATCTAACATGATAGCACAATGAGGAGAAGACAACCATCTAGCTACTGCTATGGACCCATAGTCCAGGGGTGAACTACTCACACATCAATCCGGAGGCGATCATGGCGATGAAGAGCCCTCCGGGAGATGATTCCCCTCTCCGGCAGGGTGCCGGAGGCGATCTCCTGAATCCCCCGAGATGGGATTGGTGGCGGCGGCGTCTCTGGAAGGTTTTCCGTATCGTGGCTCTCGGTACTGGGGGTTTCGCGACGAAGGCTTTAAGTAGGCGGAAGGGTAGGTTTAGGGGCGACATGAGGGCCCCACACAACAGGGCGGCGCGGCCCCACCCTTGGCCGCGCGGCCCTGGTGTGGTGGCGCCTCGTCGCCCCACTTCGTAATCCTTTCGGTCTTCTGGAAGCTTCGTGGAAAAATAAGACCCTGGGCGTTGATTTCGTCCAATTCCGAGAATATTTCCTTTGTAGGATTTCTGAAACCAAAAACAGCAGAAAACAGCAACTGGCTCTTCGGCATCTCGTCAATAGGTTAGTGCCGGAAAATGCATAATAATGATATATAATGTGTATAAAACATGTGAGTATCATCATAAAAGTAGCATGGAACATAAGGAATTATAGATACGTTTGAGACGTATCAAGCATCCCCAAGCTTAGTTCCTACTCGCCCTCGAGTAGGTAAACGATAACAAAGATAATTTCTGAAGTGACATGCTATCATAATCTTGATCAATACTATTGTAAAGCACATGAGATGAATGCAGAGATTCGAGGCAATGGTGAAGACAATGAGTAAACAACTGAATCATATAGCAAAGACTTTTCATGAATAATACTTTCAAGACAAGCATCAATAAGACTTGCATAACAGTTACTCATAAAGCAATAAATTCTTAGTAGAAAGCTTTGAAACAACACAAAGGAAGGTATAAGTTTCAGCAGTTGCTTTCAACTTCAACATATATATCTCATGGATAATTGTCAACATAAAGCAATATAACAAGTGCAATACGTAGATATGTAAGAATCAATGCACACAGTTTACATAAGTGTTTGCTTCTAAGATAGAAAGAATAGGTAAACTGACTCAACAATAAAGTAAAAGATAGGCCCTTCGCAGAGGGAAGGATGGATTACTATTTTTGTGCTAGAGCTTTTCATTTTGAAAACATAGAAACAATTTTGTCAACGGTAGTAATAAATCATATGTGTTATGTACTTATGTATAAGATATCCTATAAGTTGCAAGCCTCATGCATAGAATACTAATAGTGCTCGCACCTTGTCCTGATTAGCTTGGATTAACACGGATTATCATTGCATAGCATATGTTTCAACCAAGTGTCACAAAGGGGTACCTCTATGCTGCCTGTACAGAGGTCTAAGGAGAAAGTTCGCATTGTATTTCTCGCTTTTGATTATTATCAACTTAGACATCCATACCGGGACAACATAGACAACGGATAATGGACTCCTCTTTTAATGCTTAAGCATTCAACAACAAATAATATTCTCATAAGAGATTGAGGATTTGTGTCCAAACTGAAACTTCCACCATGATTCATGGCTTTAGTTAGCGGCCCAATGTTCTTCTCTAACAATATGCATACTCAAACCATTTGATCATGAAAATCGCCCTTACTTCAGACAAGACGAACATGCACAACAACTCACATGATATTCAACAAAGGTGTAAAAGTTGATGGCGTCCCCAGAAACATGGTTACCGCTCAACAAGCAACTTATAAGAAATAAGATACATAGCTACATATTCAATACCACAATAGTTTTTAAGGCTATTTTCCCATGAGCTATGTATTGTAAGGACAAAGAATGGAATTTGAAAGGTAGCACTCAAGTAATGTACTTTGGAATGGCAGAGAAATACCATGTAGTAGGTAGGTATGGTGGACACAAATGGCATAGATTTGGCTCAAGGATTTGGATGCACGAGAAGAATTCCCTCTCAATACAAGGCTAGGCTAGCAAGGTTGTTTGAAGCAAACTCAAGTATAAAACGGTGCAGCAAGACTCACATAAGAACATATTGTAAGCATTATAAGACTTTACATCGTCTCCTTGTTGTTCAAACACCTTAACCAGAAAATATCTAGACTTAGAGAGACCAATCATGCAAACCAAATTTTAACAAGATCTATGTAGTTCTTCATTAATAGGTGCAAAGTACATGATGCAAGAGCTTGAACATGATCTATATGAGCACAACAATTGCCAAGTATCAAATTATTCAAGACATTATACCAATTACCACATGAAGCATTTTCCGTTACCAACCATATATCAATGAATGAAGTAGTTCAACCTTCACAATGAACATTAAGAATAAAGCTAAGAACATATGTGTTCATACGAAACAGCAGAGCGTGTCTCTCTCCCATACAAAGAATGCTAGGATCCGATTTTATTCAAACAAAAACAAAAATAAAAACAAACAGACGCTCCAAGTAAAGCACATAAGATGTGACTGAATAAAAATATAGTTTCACTAGAGGTGACCTGATAAGTTGTCGATGAAGAAGGGGATGCCTTGGGCATCCCCAAGCTTAGATGCTTGAGTCTTCTTGAAATATGCAGGGATGAACCACGGGGGCATCCCCAAGCTTAGACTTTTCACTCTTCTTGATCATATTGTATCATCCTCCTCTCTTGACCCTTGAAAACTTCCTCCACACCAAACTCGAAACAAACTCATTAGAGGGTTAGTGCATAATTGAAAATTCATATATTCAGAGGTGACATAATCATTCTTAACACTTCTGGACATTGCACAAAGCTACTGAAAGTTAATGGAACAAAGAAATCCATCAAGCATAGCAAAACAGGCAATGCGAAATAAAAGGCAGAATCTGTCAAAACAGAACAGTCCGTAAAGACGAATTTGTCTGGGGCACTTAACTTGCTCAGATGAAAATGCTCAAATTGAATGAAAGTTGCGTACATATCTGAGGATCACGCACGTAAATTGGCAGATTTTTATAAATTTCCTACAGAAGGGGCTGCTCAATTTTGTGACAGTAAGAAATCTGTTTCTGCGCAGTAATCCAAATCTAGTATCAACATTACTATCAAAGACTTTACTTGGCACAACAATGCAATAAAATAAAGATAAGGAGAGGTTGCTACAGTAGTAACAACTTCCAAGACTCAAATATAAAACAAAAGTGCAGAAGTGAAATAATAGGTTGTCTCCCATAAGCGCTTTTCTTTAACGCCTTTCAGCTAGGCGCAGAAAGTGTGAATCAAGTATTATCAAGAGATGAAGCATCAACATCATAATTTGTTCTAATAATAGAATCATAAGGTAACTTCATTCTCTTTCTAGGGAAGTGTTCCATACCTTTCTTGAGAGGAAATTGATATTTAATATTACCTTCCTTCATATCAATGGTAGCACCAACAGTTCGAAGAAAAGGTCTTCCAATATAATGGGACAAGATGCATTGCATTCAATATCCAAGACAACAAAATCAACGGGGACAAGGTTATTGTTAACCATAATACGAACATTATCAATCCTCCCCAAAGGTTTCTTTATAGCATTATCAGCAAGATTAACATCCAAATAACAATTTTTCAATGGTGGCAAGTCAAGCATATCATAGATTTTCTTAGGCATAACAGAAATAATTGCACCAAGATCACATAAAGCATTACAATCAAAATCATTGACCCTCATCTTAATGATGGGCTCCCAACCATCTTCTAACTTCCTAGGAATAGAAGTTTCAAGTTTTAATTTATCTTCTCTAGCTTTTATGAGAGCATTTGTAATATGTTTTGTAAAGGCCAAATTTATAGCACTAGCATTGGGACTTTTAGCAAGTTTTTGTAAGAAATTTATAACTTCAGAGATGTGACAATCATCAAAATCTAAACCATTATGATCTACAGCAATGGGATCATTGTCCCCAATATTTTGAAAAATTTCAGTAGTTTTATCACAAACAGTTTCAGCAGTTTTAGCAGTTTCAGGTAATTTTGCACGCTTTGCACTAGGAGTAGAAACATTGCCAACACCGATTATTTTACCATTGATAGTAGGAGGTGTAGCAACATGTGAAGCATTATCATTACTAGTGGTGGTAATAGTCCAAACTTTAGCTACATTATTCTCTCTAGCAAGTTTTTCGTTTTGTTCTCTTTGCCACCTAGCATGCAATTCAGCCATCAATCTAATATTTTCATTAATTCGAACTTGGATGGCGTTTGTGTTATCACCGGATTTTGGCCAAATCAGGAGATGGGCCGTAATTGAGATGGGCTTGAAGGATATACACGTGGAGCGTCTCTGAAGCGGCTTTGCGCGATAAGTTTGGGCTAGATTGCCCGTGTATCTGTATATTATAGTAGATTGCATCTTAGTTTAGAATCAAAGAGATAGAGTTTAGCTCGGACACGGTTGGGTTTATTCCCAAGTTAGAAAGTCTACGGACTATAAATATGTATCTAGGGTTATTGAGAAAGGGGGACGATCACGTTCACAACAAATCAATCTAGGCGCATCGCCACCCCTTGTTTCGAGGGTTTCTCCCGGGTAAGCAACATGCTGCCTAGATCGCATCTTGCGATCTAGGCAGTATCAGTTTATTCGTTATTGGTGTTGTTCGTGCTGAAGCCTTTTTGATGGCGAGCAACACCCTTATCTTAGGTGTTTTGGGGCTGACGTCGATGCTTTCACGATGTACTTATTTAGCTACGCTGCCCCTCGATATCTAGCTGCCCTTACACCTATTTTAGGTGTAAGGGCAGCATCTTGCTTGATCTTTATTTAGTAGATCTAATCCGTTATAGTTGCTCCTTGTTCTTCAAGGATTGGTTTGATATCCGTATGGTTAGGCCTTATAAACGGGTTGAACGATCCTGTAGTGCGTAAGGTGTGGTTTATTAAGCTCTAGAGGGATTGTTCCGGGGATCAACTTCACGTTGGTTTTTAGGCCTCTTTAGGGCTGGTTTTCCATTATCTTACGTATCTGCTAGGCTCAACTACGCATAGGATGTTCCGATTATACGGTGAAAACCCTAGACTATCGTATATTAGTTTAGCTTGATATTGATAAAGCATGATCCCCATGTCCTTATAAATCTAACATGAACCATGGGGCAATCGGCTCTTTGAGCCGATCCACAGAACAACTTAAGAGCCGATCGGGGCTCGTATTTAATGTTTACGTGTTTGCCATGTAGGAAACTAGTCGAAGCAATCCATCACCTTCCTGGCCAGGTATAGGTCAGGTGGCACGCCCTCGTAAGCACCAGGACGTGTGCCAGAAGGCATTGCGGGCCGTCGCCCGAGGGACCAGGGTCCACCGCAATCCTGGGAGCCTCCCGGCTCTACGGTGTTGCCCGTCGATACTCGCCGGTGGGTTTTTGACCGCAACACATTCTGGCACGCCCGGTGGGACCCTCTACAGTAACCACTACGTCGACATCTGCAGCAACCATGTCAAAAGCTGCGGATGAGGTGGTGGGCGAACCAGTCACGTACGCAGATCTGCCGGAGGAACACAAGAAGAAGTATGATGAGATGAAAGCCATCTTGGAAGCCGATCTCATCGGCTCTTTCATGAAGACCCGTTCACATGGCATCAGATGGAAAGGGTTTTCCCCTGAAGGTGCTCTCGATGAAGTAGACCTCTCTACCTCTTCAGAGGAACGCACCAGAGCTCTATGCCAGGAGATTAATTACATGGTAGCTCATTCCCTACACCGCCATTCTGAGAGTTTGGTGAACGCTTTTGAGCGCGTTGCGGTCTGAGTGGTGCAAGAGATCATGAAGCATCAGTACTCTCCGTCCGGACCGACCCTGGGAACTCACCAGGGAGAAATACCGCTCCAGATTAGACCGCCGCTGCCATTCGCTCTTGCGGCGCCAGAGCCGCCGGGTTCACCGGCGTACATTGTCTATAAGGTTGGAGGCGATCCTAGCGATTGCCAATTCCTATATGAGCCGCCCAAGGAGATCCCACATGGATACGTGTGCACATACGTGCCGGACTGCAACGCCTTGGCGCGCACAAGCCAGATCGCACCAACAGGGATTTCTGGAGTAGATGCTGACAAACAAGCATGGCTGGCTAAATATGCTACTGGAACGAGTCATGAAGGCTCGGTCCCTACAGTTAATACCATGGAGCAGATAAGCACTATCTTGAGAGACCAGTTCGGCATCTTGCCGAAGAGGAAAGCAATCGGCTATTCCAAGCCGTACCCCGACGAGTACGATCTGATCCCGCTGCCACCCAAATATCGGCTCCCTGAATTCTCAAAATTCAATGGAGCAGAAGGATCTAGCTCAATAGAGCACGTAAGCCGATATTTGGCGCAGCTGGGCATGATTTCAGTGTCAGACCCGTTACGTGTGAGGTTTTTCGCACAATCTCTTACGGGATCAGCCTTTGGGTGGTACACCTCGTTGCCACCAAACTCAGTCCGCACATGGAAACAGCTGGAGGAGCAATTTCATGTGCAATTTCACTCAGAAGCTACCGAAGCTGGCATTGCAGATCTAGCACAGGTGCGGCAGAAGCGGGGAGAAATAGTGTCTGAATACATCCAACGTTTCAGGACTGTCAGGAACCGATGCTATTCGGTTCGTTTGTCTGAGAAGGAAGCAATCGAGCTGGCAGTATTGGGCCTCGCAACGCCGATCAAGGATCTGACTTCCAAAGCTGAGTACAGTTCATTGTCGCACATGGTGCAGAAACTCACATTGTATGAGCAGCGACATCCTGAATTGTACCAAGACAAGTTCAAGCGTCCGGTAGGCCTGGTCGAGATGGAAGAAACTGAAGATCCTGCACCAGACCTGGAGGTTGCTGTAGCTGAATGGGCTCGGGGGGCAAACCCCGTGTCCTGCAAATGGGTAAAACCTCAAGGGCCTGCAAGAGGGTTTGACTTCGATTTGAGCAAGGCTGAGCAGATTTTCGATCTTTTGCTTAAGGAAAAACAGCTGAAGTTACCCGAAGGCCATAAAATCCCTACGGCACAGGAAATGAACGGGAGGCCGTACTGCAAATGGCATCACTCGTTCACCCATACCACCAATGAATGCAAGGTGTTTCGTCAGCAGATCCAAATGGCGATAGAACAAGGCCGATTGCTCTTCGGGCAGTTTGCCATGAAAGTGGACACACATCCGTTCCCTGGAGTCAACATGGTAGAACCCAACCACTCTGCGAGGCGTCGACTGGATTTCTCGTTCGATGTCAACGTGGCAGGGCCTGTGCGCCACCATGGCAAGGATAAAGAGGAAAGCAGTCACTCCCGCAGCACGGAAAAGGAGGAGGCCGATCCACGCGACCGGCCCCGATATGATGACAAGCGGTACCTCACCAAGGAACAAGTGAGGAGCGTGCGGTACCAAAAACCACTCTCCACGCATCTCCTCAACAAATATGAATATTAGTATGACCGACGTCGGCAGTACGATAGAAACGACGAGAGACACAATCGGTCTGATGAAGACAAAGGAAGGTACCGTCGGCGTGACAGAGACGACGAAGGAGGTGAGCACCGCGCTAAGGAGAGGTCAAGGGAGCAGGAAGATATGGATAGGCACTGGGACTGTCCCTTCTTTAAACACTGCTGGGATTCAGGGATGAGCCGATTGCCTACAATCGACAACTGCCCGGAGTGTAAACGCCGGAAGAAAGATGCAGGGGAAGTTTCAGTTTTCAAGCGTCTAGGGCCTCTCCCGCCATGGAACAAACGAGCTGAGTCATCTCAAGATGAAGACTTTGAGGAGTCAGAAGATGAAGAAGAGGATAGGTACCACCGGCCAAGGTGGTGCCCCGATGGACTCAGCCACTCCCAAAAGCGTAGGGTTCAGCGGTTACGCAGCTTGGAGCAAGCCGAAGCGCGATACTTGCACACGTTGAGGAAAGCGCGGCCCGATCTGGCCGTGAAAATTCAGCAGACTTTGGATGAAGAAAGTCGTCCACCAAAGAAGGTTTGGCGGCCGAAGCAAGAAAAAGCCGATGTGAGTACATCGGCTGGCACAAACATGGTGTTCTTCCTTCCATCAGAGTTTCGTGCCCCAGGAACCGAAGAAGTGCCGATAGCACAGTTTGACTGCGGTCCACAGCCAGTCATCTTTAAAAAGCCACGAGAGAAGGGCTACAAACACATGAAGGCCCTGTACCTAAAGGGTTTTATCAATGGGCAACCCGTCGGCAGGATGTTGGTGGACACGGGAGCAGCGGTCAATATAATGCCATATTCCATGCTACGGCGTTTGGGACGCTCCACTGCCGATCTGATCAAGACCAACGTCACACTGAACGACTTCAACGGCCAAGCATCAGGGACGCAAGGTGTCCTGAACGCGGATCTAACCATAGGCCGAAAGACGATCCCAACGACATTCTTCATCATCAACAGCAAGAGTACCTACGCTGTCCTACTAGGAAGGGATTGGATTCATGCCAACTGCTGCATTCCATCTACAATGCACCAATGCCTGATACAGTGGGATGGAGACGACGTAGAAGTCGTACATGCAGATGACTCGATCGACGTCTCAATAGCCGGCATGAACATTTGGGACTCGGAAGACCAAGAGCCGCTCTCTGGAATCAGTTTGGACGGCTGTGATCGCATCAAAGTGTCAAAAAACGGGGTGAGGCTGGTCTTATCCACCGGCCTGATAGAGTAGCAAGAGCAACATCCATCGACATACGTGGCAAGGCCGATCCCTGCGATCGGCCCCAAAAAATAAAAAGCAAGGATCTTACTCCAAACATGTCACGTAGTCGTGGTAGGGAGACTCCCTCCTGTAAGGGAGCACATACAAGTTGTAAACCTTCATTGAGCAATTCAATCAACATGGAGGCCGATTCCAGCAATCGGCTAAAATTATCCTCAACATGCTTTTTGCCTGTGTTCAGCATTGATCTAGCAGGCGACGGAAAGCTAGGATACGGGTTTACATCAGCTGATGAGCTAGAAGAGATTGACATTGGTCCTGGGGATAAGCCACGACCAACATTTATCAGCAAAAAGTTAGATCCACATCTGAGGGGCCTGATGATAGCTTTATTAAAAGAATACCCATATTGTTTTGCATGGGATTATACAGAGATGCCTGGGTTAGACAAGAGCATCATTGAGCATCGGCTCCCTCTGAAGAAAGGATTTCGGCCGTTCCAGCAGCGAGCACGACAGATGAAGGCCGAAATTTTAGTAGAAGTCAAAAAAGAGATCGAGAAAATGTTGAACTCCGGGTTCATCAGGCCTTGCAGGTATGCTGAGTGGATTTCCAATGTCGTACCTGTGGAGAAAAAGGATGGCCGATGGCGCGTCGCCATAGATTTTCGGAATCTCAATAGTGCCACTCCAAAGGATGAATACCCAATGCCAGTAGCAGAGACATTGATCAATGCAGCTGCTGGTCATAAGATTTTAAGTTTCATGGATGGCAATGCCGGCTATAACCAAATTTTTATGGCCCCAGAAGATATACACAAGACTGCATTCAGAGTACCAGGCTCGGTAGGCTTGTTTGAATATGTGGTCATGACATTTGGGCTGAAGAATGCCGGTGCAATGTACCAACGAGCCGTGAATTTCATCTTTCATGATCTGATCGGCAAGTTGGTGGAAATTTACATTGATGACGTGGTGGTCAAGTCTGTCTCAGTGGAAGGACACCTGGAGGATTTGCGACGCATCCTGGACCGAACCAGAAAGTTCGGACTTAGAATGAATCCAAAGAAGTGTGCTTTTGGTGTGACAGCCGGTCAATTCCTGGGCTTCCTAGTTCATGAACGTGGAATTGAGATCGGCCTGAAAAGTCAAGAGGCAGTACGAACAATGAAACCACCTACCACCAAGAAGGAACTCCAAAGCCTCATCGGCAAAATCAATTTCGTCAGAAGGTTCATCTCTAATCTGTCAGGACGAATTGAGCCGTTCATGGGATTGGTAAAAATCAAACCTGATGAGGAGTTTCACTGGGGGGCAGAGCAACAGCGAGCGTTTGATGAGATTAAAGAGTATCTAACGAAGCCGCCCGTGTTGGTTCCGCCCCAGCAAGACAGGCCATTCTATATTTACCTGTCAGTAGCCGATACTTCTATCGCCTCAGTGGTGGTGCAAATCTATGATGGCATGGAAAGAGTTGCTTTCTACCTCAGCAGAAGGATGTTGGATGCAGAGACGAGGTACCCGGAGATCGAGAAGTTGTGCCTTTGCCTATTTTTTACCTGCACCAAGCTTCGTCACATCTTTTTGACGGTAGAAATCGTCATCATTTGCAAGTCAGACGTCATCAAGCACATGCTGTCGTCTCCTGTTCTGAAAGGCCGACTCGGTAAATGGATGTTTGCATTATCGGAGTTGGATCTCCGGTATCAACCTGCGAAAGCACTTAAAGGACAGGCCCTGGCCGATCTGATCGCTGAGCAAATTAACACTACTATAGCTGCACTGTCTATACGTGCATGGGCCATGTTCTTCGATGGATCAGTTTGCGACGATGGTTGCGGCATCGGCATCCTACTCGTGTCACCCCGGGGGGCAACCTACACCTTCTCCATCAGGTTATCTACCCCTTGCACCAATAATGTTGCTGAGTATGAAGCAGTACGTAAGGGGATGGAGTTGCTAATTGAAGCTGGGGCAGAAGCAGTAGAACTCTTTGGAGACTCAAAGTTGGTGATCTCCCAGCTCACGGAGGAGTACAAGTGTGAGAGCGAGTCGCTCTTCCCGTTATGGATGCATTGCCGCGAGCTGATGACACAGTTCAGGTACATAAACTTTAACTGGGTCCCGAGGTCGCAGAATACGGAGGCGAACGATCTCGCACAGATGGCGTCAGGCTATGAGGAGACAGTAGAAGGCGCCGATGTCCAGATACATCTCATGGAGCCAGATGATTGGAGAGCCGATATCTTCAACTACTTGAAAGATCCGGCTCGGGGGGCATCTAAACGGATAAGGTACAAGGCTATGAAGTATGTCCTTATTGGGGATGACATGTTCTACAGGACCTTGGAAGGGTTACTTCTCAAATGTTTGGGAACAGCCGAGGCAAATCGGCTCTTACACGAGGTACATGAAGGCGCCTGTGGAACTCATCAATCGGCTCAAAAGATGAAGTGGTTGATTAGGCGATCAGGGTTTTATTGGCCCACCATGCTTGAGGACTGTTTCAATTACTATAAAGGGTGTCAAGCATGTCAGAAGTTTGGGAGCATTCAGATGGTACCCGCATCAGCAATGAACCCCATCATCAAGCCTTGGCCATTTCGAGGATGGGGCATGGACATGATCAGCAAAATCCATCCTGCATCGAGCAAAGGCAACGAGTGGATCTTGGCTATTACAGATTATTTCAATAAATGGGTGGAGGCCGTCCCTATGAATTCTGTGGCGTCGAAGGACGTTATCAGTTTTGTGAGAGAGCATGTCATTCACAGATATGGGATTCCCCAGACCATCACGACCGATGGAGGTTCGGTTTTCGTTTCTAAAGAGTTCAGAGAGTTCTGCGACGACATGGGAATTAAGTTAATCCGATCGTCTCCATACTATGCTCAAGCAAATGGGCAAGCTGAAGCGTCCAACAAGAGCCTTATCAAGCTGATCAAGAGGAAGGTTGACGAGTACCCTAGGCGTTGGCACGAGGTTTTGTCGGAGGCTTTATGGGCTTATCGCATGTCATGTCATGGGGCGGTGAAGACCTCGCCGTACCATTTGGTCTATGGACAAGAAGCCGTGTTACCCTGGGAGATCACGGCTGGGTCGAGATGTGTCATGTTTCAGAATGACTTGACAACTGAAGAGTATGCAGCCCTGATGAGTGATAGCGTTGAGGATCTGACGGAACTTAGACTTTGGTCACTTGAGAAAATTAAGGAGAACAAGGCCAAGGTGGCTCGTGCATACAATAAGAAGGTGAAGCCAAAGGAGTTCCATGTTGGTGATCTGGTGTGGGAAGCTGTATTGCCGTTGGGGACTAAGGACAAGGCATATGGTAAATGGTCTCCAAATTGGCACGGGCCGTACAGGGTTGACCAAGTCCTAAAGGGCAATGCATACATGCTCGAGCAGTTGGATGGTGTGAAGTTCCCAGTGGCCGTCAATGGCCAGCATCTCAAGAAGTATTTCCCAAGTATGTGGGATGATGGGCAGTGAGATACGGGGGCCGATTTTTAAATCGGCTAGTAAATTTTTTTTTTCATCAACTGGAGCAGTGGAATATGGGGGCCGATGTATGAAATCGGCCGATAAAGGAAATATATGTGCAAAGCAAGAGCCGATGCACGGTCATCGACTTAAGAATAAAACAGCCGATGCGCAGCCATCGACTATAGAGGAATAACTGTTATTTCAGGTCACCATTCAATTTTACATTCGATTGTGGGACTGGCCTTGCTGGTGTTTTTGGGCAAAGACCGATGTATTGCCATCGGCTTCTCGAGCAATGATTTATTTTGATAATCGGAAGAATTAAACATGGAGTCCTTCTTCATTGATTAAAAAGGGGGATTTTTTACAAGGAGGAGCCGATTGCTCAGGAACGGAGGAGCAAAAGGGGACAGATTGCTACTACTAGTCCTATTATAGTGGTCCCTACTCCAAGGACTGTCGCTGTCCTCGTCGTCGCCATTGTAGCCGCCGCCGGTGCTGCTGCTGGCGAGCTCCTCGTCGCTACTGCCGTAGCCCTCAATAGGGGCTTCTTCCTCCTCATCATCGTCATCTTCATCGTCATCTGACCAGGCCCAGCCGCGGAAGCGCTTTGCCGGCGGCTCGTCGGAGGAGGTGTCGTCCTCCTCTTCCTCCTCGTGGGAGGGGGCATCGTCCTCCTCGTCCTCTTCTTCTTCCTCTTCGTCGGAGGGGGTGAAGTTACCCCAGGAGAGGAGGTCATCCTCGCTCTCTGCCTCCAGTTCCCCGTCGATAAGGAACCGGAGGTCATCCTCCCCATCGGTCAGGGGTAAATCACCATCTGACCCTACGAGGGCTTCGGGTGGGCCATCTGGCACGAAGTCGAAGTCCCACTCCTGCTGTTCCCATTGATTGTGCTCTGGCATCGGCTCGCTTGAGGAAGAAGATTGGGAGGAGAGAGCCGATGAAGCAGAGGAGGAGGATGAGTCCATGGTGGAGGAGGGCTTTTCGGTGGCTAGTACTGAGCAGGGGGATGAAGAAGCGAGTTGCTCGACGCAGTTAAATAAAAGGGGATATAGTGGAGATTTAATGCCATAGCGGGTTCCGAGGGCATGGTGCCAAATCTATCAAATCGTGCAGAGAAGTTCAGAAGGCAAGGCATCATGATGAAGGATACTGCGACGGTTCTGCTCTGCCACGACGTGACCCTACGAAGCGGAAAAAATACAGTGGTTTTGAAATTATCATTGCCAAAACCAGGGGGGCATGTGTTATCACCAGAATTTAACCAAGTCTGGAGATGGGCCGTGATTAAATGGGCTTAGAGGATATGCACGGAAAATATTCCCGAACCGGCCTTGTACAAGAAGTTTGGGCAAGATTGCCCGTATATCTGTAAATTATAGTAGGATACGTGTCGGTTTAGAATTAAAGAGATAGAGTTTAGCTCGTACACGGTTGGGTTTATTCCCAAGTTAGAAAGTCTACGGACTATAAATATGTATCTAGGGTTATTTTGAAAGGAGGACGATCACGTTCACAACAAATCAATCTAGGCGCATCGCCACCCCTTGTTTCGAGGGTTTCTCCCGGGTAAGCAACATGCTGCCTAGATCGCATCTTGTGATCTAGGCAGTATCAGTTTATTCGTTATTGGTGTTGTTCGTGCTGAAGCCTTTTTGATGGCGAGCAACACCCTTATCTTAGGTGTTTTGGGGCTGACGTTGATGCTTTCACGATGTACTTATTTAGCTACGCTGCCCCTCAATATCTAGCTGCCCTTACACCTATTTTAGGTGTAAGGGCAGCATCTTGCTTGATCTTTATTTAGTAGATCTAATCCGTTATAGTTGCTCCTTGTTCTTCAAGGATTGGTTTGATATCCGTATGGTTAGGCCTTATAAACGGGTTGAACGATCCGGTAGTGCGTAAGGTGTGGTTTATTAAGCTCTAGAGGGATTGTTCCGGGGATCAACTTCACGTTGGTTTTTAGGCCTCTTTAGGGCTGGTTTTCCATTATCTTACGTATCTGCTAGGCTCAACTACGCATAGGATGTTCCGATTATACGGTGAAAACCCTAGACTATCGTATATTAGTTTAGCTTGATATTGATAAAGCATGATCCCCATGTCCTTATAAATCTAACATAAACCATGGGGCAATCGGCTCTTTGAGCCGATCCACAGAACAATTTAAGAGCCGATCGGGGCTCGTATTTAATGTTTACGTGTTTGCCATGCAGGAAACTAGTCGAAGCAATCCATCACCTTCCTGACCAGGTATAGGTCAGGTGGCACGCCCTCGTAAGCACCAGGACGTGTGCCAGAAGGCATTGCGGGCCGTCGCCCGAGGGACCAGGGTCCACCGTAATCCTGGGAGCCTCCCGGCTCTACGGTGTTGCCCGTCGATACTCGCCGGTGGGTTTTTGACCGCAACATTCCCTACACCGCCATTCTGAGAGCTTGGTGAACGCTTTTGAGCGCGTTGCGGTCCGAGTGGTGCAAGAGATCATGAAGCATCAGTACTCTCCGTCCGGACCGACCCTGGGAACTCACCAGGGAGAAATACCGCTCCAGATTAGACCGCCGCTGCCATTCGCTCTTGCGGCGCCAGAGCCGCCGGGTTCGCCGGCGTACGTTGTCTATAAGGTTGGAGGCGATCCTAGCGATTGCCAATTCCTATATGAGCCGCCCAAGGAGATCCCACATGGATACGTGTGCACATACGTGCCGGACTGCAACACCTTGGCGCGCACAAGCCAGATCGCACCAACAGGGATTTCTGGAGTAGATGCTGACAAACAAGCATGGCTGGCTAAATATGCTACTGGAATGAGTCATGAAGGCTCGGTCCCTACAGCTAATACCATGGAGCAGATCAGCACTATCTTGAGAGACCAGTTCGGCATCTTGCCGAAGAGGAAAGCAATCGGCTATTCCAAGTCGTACCCCGACGAGTACGATCTGATCCCACTGCCACCCAAATATCGGCTCCCTGAATTCTCAAAATTCAATGGAGCAGAAGGATCTAACTCAATAGAGCACGTAAGCCGATATTTGGCGCAGCTGGGCATGATTTCAGTGTCAGACCCGTTACGTGTGAGGTTTTTCGCACAATCTCTTACGGGATCAGCCTTTGGGTGGTACACCTCATTGCCACCAAACTCAGTCCGCACATGGAAACAGCTGGAGGAGCAATTTTATGTGCAATTTCACTCAGAAGCTACCGAAGCTGGCATTGCAGATCTAGCACAGGTGCGGCAGAAGCGGGGAGAAACAGTGTCTGAATACATCCAACGTTTCAGGACTGTCAGGAACCGATGCTATTCGGTTCGTTTGTCTAGGAAGGAAGCAATCGAGCTGGCAGTATTGGGCCTCGCAACGCCGATCAAGGATCTGACTTCCCAAGCTGAGTACAGTTCATTGTCGCACATGGTGCAGAAACTCACATTGTATGAGCAGCGACATCCTGAATTGTACCAAGACAACTTCAAGCGTCCGGTAGGCCTGGTCGAGATGGAAGAAACTGAAGATCCCGCACCAGACCTAGAGGTTGCTGTAGCTGAATGGGCTCGGGGGGCAAACCCCGTGTCCTGCAAATGGGTAAAACCTCAAGGGCCTGCAAGAGGGTTTGACTTCGATTTGAGCAAGGCTGAGCAGATTTTCGATCTTTTGCTTAAGGAAAAACAGCTGAAGTTACCCGAAGGCCATAAAATCCCTACGGCACAGGAAATGAACAGGAGGCCGTACTGCAAATGGCATCACTCATTCACCCATACCACCAATGACTGCAAGGTGTTTCGTCAGCAGATCCAAATGGCGATAGAACAAGGCCGATTGCTCTTCGGGCAGTTTGCCATGAAAGTGGACACACATCCGTTCCCTGGAGTCAACATGGTAGAACCCAACCACTCTGCGAGGCGTCGACTGGATTTCTCGTTCGATGTCAACATGGCAGGGCCTGTGCGCCACCATGGCAAGGATAAAGAGGAAAGCAGTCACTCCCGCAGCACGGAAAAGGAGGAGGCCGATCCACGCGACCGGCCCCGATATGATGACAAGTGGTACCTCACCAAGGAACAAGTGAGAAGCGTGCGGTACCAAAAACCACTCTCCACGCATCTCCTCAACAAATATGAATATCAGTATGACCGACGTCGGCAGTACGATAGAAACGACGAGAGACACAATCGGTCTGATGAAGACAAAGGAAGGTACCGTCGGCATGATAGAGACGACGAAGGACGCGAGCACCGCGCTAAGGAGAGGTCAAGGGAGCAGGAGGACGTGGATAGGCACTGGGACTGTCCCTTCTTTAAACACTGCTGGGATTCAGGGATGAGCTGATTGCCTACAATCGACAACTGCCCGGAGTGTAGACGCCGGAAGAAAGATGCAAGAGAAGTTTCAGTTTTCAAGCGTCTAGGTCCTCTCCCGCCACAAAACAAACGAGCTGAGTCATCTCAAGATGAAGACTTTGAGGAGTTAGAAGATGAAAAAGAGGATAGGTACCACCGGCCAAGGTGGTGCCCTGATGGACTCAGCCACTCCCAAAAGCGTAGGGTTCAGCGGTTACGCAGCTTGGAGCAAGCCGAAGCGCGATACTTGCACACGTTGAGGAAAGCGCGGCCCGATCTGGCCGTGCAAATTCAGCAGACTTTGGATGAAGAAAGTCGTCCACCAAAGAAGGTTTGGCGGCCCAAGCAAGAAAAAGCCGATGTGAGTACATCGGCTGGCACAAACATGGTGTTCTTCCTTCCATCAGAGTTTCGTGCCCCAGGAACCGAAGAAGTGCCGATAGCACAGTTTGACTGCGGTCCACAGCCAGCCATCTTTGAAAAGCCACGAGAGAAGGGCTACAAACACATGAAGGCCCTGTACCTAAAGGGTTTTATCAATGGGCAACCCGTCGGCAAGATGTTGGTGGACACGGGAGCAGCGGTCAATATAATGCCATATTCCATGCTACGACGTTTGGGACGCTCCAGTGCCGATCTGATCAAGACCAACGTCACACTGAACGACTTCAACGGCCAAGCATCAGGGACGCAAGGTGTCCTGAACGTGGATCTAACCATAGGCTGAAAGACGATCCCAACGACATTCTTCATCGTCAACAGCAAGAGTACCTACACTGTCCTACTAGGAAGGGATTGGATTCATGCCAACTGCTGCTTTCCATCTACAATGCACCAATGCCTGATACAGTGGGATGGAGACGACGTAGAAGTCGTACATGCAGATGACTCGATCGACGTCTCAATAGCCGGCATGAACATTTGGGACTCGAAAGACCAAGAGCCGCTCTCTGGAATCAGTTTGGACGGCTGTGATCGCATCGAGGTGTCAAAAAACGGGGTGAGGCTGGTCTTATCCACCGGCCTGATAGAGTAGCAAGAGCAACATCCATCGACATACGTGGCAAGGCTGATCCCTGCGATCGGCCCCAAAAAATAAAAAGCAAGGATCTTACTCCAAACATGTCACGTAGTCGTGGTAGGGAGACTCCCTCCTGTAAGGGAGCACATACAAGTTGTAAACCTTCATTGAGCAATTCAATCAACATGGAGGCCAATTCCAGCAATCGGCTAAAATTATCCTCAACATGCTTTTTGCCTGTGTTCAGCATTGATCTAGCAGGCGACGGAAAGCTAGGATACGGGTTTACATCAGCTGATGAGCTAGAAGAGATTGACATTGGTCCTGGGGATAAGCCACGACCAACATTTATCAGCAAAAAGTTAGATCCACATCTGAGGGGCCTGATGATAGCTTTATTAAAAGAATACCCAGATTGTTTTGCATGGGATTATACAGAGATGTCTGGGTTAGACAGGAGCATCATTGAGCATCGGCTCCCTCTGAAGAAAGGATTTCGGCCGTTCCAGCAGCGAGCACGACAGATGAAGGCCGAAATTTTAGTAGAAGTCAAAAAAGAGATCGAGAAAATGTTGAACGCCGGGTTCATCAGGCCATGCAGGTATGCTGAGTGGATTTCCAATGTCGTACCTGTGGAGAAAAAGGATGGCCGATGGCGCGTCGCCATAGATTTTCAGAATCTCAATAGTGCCACTCCAAAGGATGAATACCCAATGCCAGTAGCAGAGACATTGATCAATGCAGCTGCTGGTCATAAAATTTTAAGTTTCATGGATGGCAATGCCGGCTATAACCAAATTTTTATGGCCCCAAAAGATATACACAAGACTGCATTCAGAGTACCAGGTTCGGTGGGCTTGTTCGAGTATGTGGTCATGACATTTGGGTTGAAGAATGCCGGTGCAACGTACCAACGAGCCATGAATTACATCTTTCATGATCTGATCGGCAAGTTGGTGGAAATTTACATTGATGACGTGGTGGTCAAGTCTGTTTCAGTGGAAGGGCACCTGGAGGATTTGCGACGAATCCTGGACCGAACCAGAAAGTTCGGACTTAGAATGAATCCAAAGAAGTGTGCTTTTGGTGTGACAGCCGGTCAATTCCTGGGCTTCCTAGTTCATGAACGTGGAATTGAGATCGGCCTGAAAAGTCAAGAGGCAGTACGAACAATGAAACCACCTACCACCAAAAAGGAACTCCAAAGTCTCATCGGCAAAATCAATTTCGTCAGAAGGTTCATCTCTAATCTGTCAGGACGAATTGAGCCGTTCATGGGATTGGTAAAAATCAAACCTGATGAGGAGTTTCACTGGGGGGCAGAGCAACAGCGAGCGTTTGATGAGATTAAAGAGTATCTAACGAAGCCGCCCGTGTTGGTTCCGCCCCGGCAAGACAGGCCATTCTATATTTACCTGTCAGTAGCCGATACTTCTATCGCCTCAGTGGTGGTGCAAATCTATGATGGCATGGAAAGAGTTGCTTTCTACCTCAGCAGAAGGATGTTGGAGGCAGAGACGAGGTACCCGGAGATCGAGAAGTTGTGCCTCTGCCTATTTTTTACCTGCACCAAGCTTCGTCACATCTTTTTGACGGCAGAAATCGTCATCATTTGCAAGTCAGATGTCATCAAGCACATGCTGTCGGCTCCTGTTCTGAAAGGCCGACTCGGTAAATGAATGTTTGCATTATCGGAGTTGGATCTCCGGTATCAACCTGCGAAAGCAGTTAAAGGACAGGCCCTGGCCGATCTGATCGCTGAGCGAATCAACACTAATATAGATGCACTGTCTATACGTGCATGGGCCATGTTCTTCGATGGATCGGTTTGCGACGATGGTTGCAGCATCGGCATCCTACTCGTGTCGCCCCGGGGGGCAACCTACACCTTCTCCATCAGGCTATCTACCCCTTGCACCAATAATGTTGCTGAGTATGAAGCAGTACGTAAGGGGATGGAGTTGCTAATTGAAGCTGGGGCAGAAGCAGTAGAACTCTTTGGAGACTCAAAGTTGGTGATCTCCCAGCTCACGGATGAGTACAAGTGTGAGAGCGAGTCGCTCTTCCCGTTATGGATGCATTGCCGTGAGCTGATGACACAGTTCAGGTACATAAACTTCAACTGGGTCCCGAGGTCGCAGAATACGGAGGCGAACAATCTCGCACAGATGGCGTCAGGCTATAAGGAGACAGTAGAAGGCGCCGATGTCCAGATACATTTCATGGAGCCAGATGATTGTAGAGCCGATATCTTCAATTACTTGAAAGATTCGGCTCGGGGGGCACCTAAACGGATAAGGTACAAGGCTATGAAGTATGTCCTTATTGGGGATGACATGTTCTACAGGACCTTGGAAGGGTTACTTCTCAAATGTTTGGGAACAGCCGAGGCAAATCGGCTCTTACACGAGGTACATGAAGGCGCCTGTGGAACTCATCAATCGGCTCATAAGATGAAGTGGTTGATTAGGCGATCAGGGTTTTATTGGCCCACCATGCTTGAGGACTGTTTCAATTACTATAAAGGGTGTCAAGCATGTCAGAAGTTTGGGAGCATTCAGATGGTACCCGCATCAGCAATGAATCCCATCATCAAGCCTTGGCCATTTCGAGGATGGGGCATGGACATGATCGGCAAAATCCATCCTGCATCGAGCAAAGGCCACGAGTGGATCTTGGCCATTACAGATTATTTCACTAAATGGGTGGAGGCCGTCCCTATGAAGTCTGTGGCGTCGAAGGACGTTATCAGTTTTGTGAGAGAGCATGTTATTCACAGATTTGGGATTCCCCAGACCATCACGACCGATGGAGGTTCGGTTTTCGTTTCTAAAGAGTTCAGAGAGTTCTGCGACGACATGGGAATCAAGTTGATCCGATCGTCTCCATACTATGCTCAAGCAAATGGGCAAGCTGAAGCGTCCAACAAGAGCCTTATCAAGCTGATCAAGAGGAAGATTGACGAGTACCCTAGGCGTTGGCACGAGGTTTTGTCGGAGGCTTTATGGGCTTATCACATGTCATGTCATGGGGCGGTGAAGACCTCGCTGTACCATCTGGTTTATGGACAAGAAGCCGTGTTACCCTGGGAGATCACGGCTGGGTCGAGACGTGTCATGTTTCAGAATGACTTGACAACTGAAGAGTATGCAGCCCTGATGAGTGATAGCGTTGAGGATCTGACGCAGCTTAGACTTTGGTCACTTGAGAAGATTAAGGAGAACAAGGCGAAGGTGGCTCGTGCATATAATAAGAAGGTGAAACCAAAGGAGTTCCATGTTGGTGATCTGGTATGGGAAGATGTGTTGCCGTTGGGGACTAAGGACAAGGCGTATGGTAAATGGTCTCCAAATTGGCACGGGCCGTACAGGGTTGACCAAGTCCTAAAGGGCAATGCATACATGCTCGAGCAGTTGGATGGTGTGAAGTTCCCAGTGGCCGTCAATGGCCAGCATCTCAAAAAGTATTTCCCAAGTATGTGGGATGATGGGCAGTGAGATACGGGGGCCGATTTTTAAATCGGCCAGTAATTTTTTTTTTCATCAACTGGAGCAGTGGAATATGGGGGCCGATGTATGAAATCGGCCGATAAAGGAAATATATGTGCAAAGCAAGAGCCGATGCACGGTCATCGACTTAAGAATAAAACAGCCGATGCGCAGCCATCGACTATAGAGGAACAACTGTTATTTCAGGTCACCATTCAATTTTACATTCGATTGTGGGACTGGCCTTGCTGGTGTTTTTGGGCAAAGACCGATGTATTGCCATCGGCTTCTCGAGCAATGATTTATTTTGATAATCGGAAGAATTAAACATGGAGTCCTTCTTCATTGATTAAAAAGGGGGATGTTTTGCAAGGAGGAACCGATTGCTCAGGAACGGAGGAACAAAAGGGGACAAATTCCTACTACTAGTCCTATTATAGTGGTCCCTACTCTAAGGACTGTCGCTGTCCTCGTCGTCGCCATTGTAGCCGCCGCCGGTGCTGCTGCTGGCGAGCTCCTCGTCGCTACTGCCGTAGCCCTCAATAGGGGCTTCTTCCTCCTCATCATCGTCGTCTTCGTCGTCATCTGAACAGGCCCAGCCGCGGAAGTGCTTCGCCGGTGGCTCGTCGGAGGAGGTGTCGTCCTCCTCTTCCTCCTCGTGGGAGGGGGCATCGTCCTCCTCGTCCTCCTCTTCTTCCTCTTCGTCGGAGGGGGTGAAGTTACCCCAGGAGAGGAGGTCATCCTCGCTCTCCGCCTCCAGTTCCCCGTCGATGAGGAACCGGAGGTCGTTCTCCCCATCGGTCAGGGGTAAATCACCATCTGACCCTACGAGGGCTTCAGGTGGGCCATCTGGCACGAAGTCGAAGTCCCACTCCTGCTCTTCCCATTGATTGTGCTCTGGCATCGGCTCGCTTGAGGAAGAAGATTGGGAGGAGAGAGCCGATGAAGCAGAGGAGGAGGATGAGTCCATGGTGGAGGAGGGCTTTTCGGTGGCTAGGACTGAGCAGGGGGATGAAGAAGCGAGTTGCTCGACGCAGTTAAATAAAAGGGGATATAGTGGAGATTTAATGCCATGGCAGTTTTCGAGGATGCGGTGCCAAAACTGTCAATCGTGCAGAAGTTGAGAAGACAGGGTATCATGATGGAAAGATACTGAAGCGGTTCTGCTCTGCCACGACATGACCCTACGAAGGAAAAACAGAGTGGTTTGGAAATTATCATTACCAAAACCAGGGGGGCATGTGTTATCACCGGATTTTGGCCAAATCAGGAGATGGGCCGTAATTGAGATGGGCTTGAAGGATATACACGTGGAGCGTCTCTGAAGCGGCTTTGCGCGATAAGTTTGGGCTAGATTGCCCGTGTATCTGTATATTATAGTAGATTGCATCTTAGTTTAGAATCAAAGAGATAGAGTTTAGCTCGTACACGGTTGGGTTTATTCCCAAGTTAGAAAGTCTACGGACTATAAATATGTATCTAGGGTTATTGAGAAAGGAGGACGATCACGTTCACAACAAATCAATCTAGGCGCATCGCCACCCCTTGTTTCGAGGGTTTCTCCCGGGTAAGCAACATGCTGCCTAGATCGCATCTTGCGATCTAGGCAGTATCAGTTTATTCGTTATTGGTGTTGTTCGTGCTGAAGCCTTTTTGATGGCGAGCAACACCCTTATCTTAGGTGTTTTGGGGCTGACGTCGATGCTTTCACGATGTACTTATTTAGCTATGCTGCCCCTCGATATCTAGCTGCCCTTACACCTATTTTAGGTGTAAGGGCAGCATCTTGCTTGATCTTTATTTAGTAGATCTAATCCGTTATAGTTGCTCCTTGTTCTTCAAGGATTGGTTTGATATCCGTATGGTTAGGCCTTATAAACGGGTTGAACGATCCGGTAGTGCGTAAGGTGTGGTTTATTAAGCTCTAGAGGGATTGTTCCGGGGATCAACTTCACGTTGGTTTTTAGGCCTCTTTAGGGCTAGTTTTCCATTATCTTACGTATCTGCTAGGCTCAACTACGCATAGGATGTTCCGATTATACGGTGAAAACCCTAGACTATCGTAGATTAGTTTAGCTTGATATTGATAAAGCATGATCCCCATGTCCTTATAAATCTAACATGAACCATGGGGCAATCGGCTCTTTGAGCCGATCCACAGAACAACTTAAGAGCCGATCGGGGCTCGTATTTAATGTTTACGTGTTTGCCATGCAGGAAACTAGTTGAAGCAATCCATCACCTTCCTGACCAGGTATAGGTCAGGTGGCACGCCCTCGTAAGCACCAGGACGTGTGATAGAAGGCATTGCGGGCCGTCGCTCGAGGGACCAGGGTCCACCGCAATCCTGGGAGCCTCCCGGCTCTATGGTGTTGCCCGTCGATACTCGCCGGTGGGTTTTTGACCGCAACAGTTTGCTGTAGTAACAATTTTATTATCATTATCCTTATTAGGCACAACTTTCAATTTTAAAAGATCGACATCAGAGGCAAGTCTATCAACCTTAGAAGCAAGAATATCAATTTTATCAAGCTTTTCCTCAACAGATTTGTTAAAAGCAGTTTGTGTACTAATAAATTCTTTAAGCACGGCTTCAAGACCAGGGGTACACTCCTATTATTGTTGTAAGAATTCCCATAAGAATTACCATAACCATTACCATTAGCAGAAGGATATGGCCTATAGTTGTTACCATAATTATTCCTATAAGCATTGTTGTTGAAATTATTATTTTTAATGAAGTTCACATCAACATTTTCTTCTTGAGCAACCAATGAAGCTAAAGGAACATTATTTGGATCAACATTAGATCTACCATTCACAAGCATAGACATAATAGCATCAATCTTATCACTCAAGGAGGAGGTTTCTTCAACAGAATTTACCTTCTTACCTTGTGGAGCCCTTTCAGTGTGCCATTCAGAGTAATTGATCATCATATTATCAAGAAGCTTTGTTGCCGCCCCCAAAGTGATGGACATAAAGGTACCTCCAGCAGCTGAATCCAATAGGTTCCGCGAAGAAAAATTTAATCCTGCATAGAAGGTTTGGATGATCATCCAAGTAGTTAGTCCATGGGTTGGGCAATTCTTTACCAAAGATTTCATTCTTTCCCATGCTTGGGCAACATGTTCATTATCCAATTGCTTAAAATTCATTATGCTACTTCTCAAAGATATAATTTTAGCAGGAGGATAATATCTACCAATGAAAGCATCTTTACATTTAGTCCATGAATCAATACTATTCTTAGGCAAAGATCGCAACCAATCTTTAGCTCTTCCTCTTAAAGAGAAAGGAAACAATTTCAATTTTATAATATCACCATCTACATCCTTATACTTTTGCATTTCACATAGTTCAACAAAATTTAATATGGGCAGCAGCATCATCAGAACTAACACCAGAAAATTGCTCTCTCATAACAAGATTTAGTAAAGCAGGTTTAATTTCAAAAAATTCTGCTGTAGTAGCAGGTGGAGCAATAGGTGTGCATAACAAATCATTATTATTTGTGCTAGTGAAATCACACAACTTAGTATTCTCAACAGTACCCATTTTAGCAGTAGTAAATAAAGCAAACTAAATAAAGTAGAGTAAATGCAAGTAACTAATTTTTTTGTGTTTTTAATATAGAGGTCAAGACAGTAAATAAAGTAAAGCTAGCAACTAATTTTTTTGTATTTTTGATATAGAGAACAAACAAAGCAGTAAATAAAATAAAGTAAAGCAAGACAAAAACAAAGTAAAGAGATTGGAAGTAGGAGACTCCCCTTGCAACGTATCTTGATCTCCCCGGCAACGGCGCCAGAAAAAGTGCTTGATGCGTGCAGTTGACACACGTCCGTTGGGAACCCCAAGAGGAAGGTGTGATGCGTACAGTAGCAAGTTTTCCCTCAGTAAGAAACCAAGGTTATCGAACCAGTAGGAGTCAAGGAACACATGAAGGTTGTTGGTGACGGAGTGTAGTGCGGCGCAACACCAGGGATTCCGGCGCCAACGTGAAACCTGCACAACACAATCAAAGTACTTTGCCCCAACGTAACAGTGAGGTTGTCAATCTCACCGGCTTGCTATAAACAAAGGATTAAATGTATAGTGTGGAAGATGATGTTTGTTTGCGAAGAACAGTAAAGAACAATTGCAGTAGATTGTATTTCAGATGTAAAGAATGGACCGGGATCCACAGTTCACTACTGGTGTCTCTCCCATAAGATAAATAGCATGTTGGGTGAACAAATTACAGTTGGGCAATTGACAAATAAAGAAGGCATAACAATGCACATACATATATGTCAACACCCGGATTTTTAAGTCCGGATGCCTATTATGTCATACATCGCAATCCCAGGAAATTGTTGTTGCGAGGCATAATAGTTAAGTATCACAGTCATCATTCATTACAAACCATATTGTCTTACAAAGTGGAATCACATGATCCATATTACACAAATAGTTGATCTAATGATCAACGAACAAACACAAGTTCATAGCGGAAGCGTAAGATACAAGGACTCTCTAGTCCACAGGCCAACGCTTGACGTTAGAAGCTCCTAGTTGTGGTAGACGTCCTGCTGATCGTCCTCCTCGTACTGCTGCTCGGCTTCATATTCTGGCCATTTGAATAGCCAGGGACAAAGCCGTGAGTACTTTAAGTACTCGCAAACTAATACTAAAGTAAGTACTAGCATTGTCATAAAGGTGTTCTAAGCTCTAAGTTTATTTGCATAAAGCCAATTTTATTTCATAAAACTTTTGTAAACAACTCCTCAAGTGCTAACTAACTCAAGTGGGAACATTAGTGTCATTCCCACAACTCTGTTGTGATTCAAAGTCAAAGTCACCTTCCGAGTTCAAGTTCAAAAACACCAGTCACAAGATATAAATTCTGATGATGGAAACAGAATGGCCTTTCCAATTGTCCATATCCGCGGACGCGGCTATTCGAATAGTTCTACACTCTGCAGAGGTCGCACACTTGTGCCACAACATTTGATTACATCCGTCAGGGGTAAAACCCTGAATAATCGTAACTCAGTACGCGGATCATCAACCATTAACCTTTCACTTACACACCCTAGTATAGGCACCTCTCCCCATGAGCTTGGCCTCCCGGTGAAAACCAACTGTTAACCCGGGAACTGCACAGGGCTTGGCCGTACAATTCACCTTCAATTCACATCATTTCTCAACAACGGAGGCAGCCTCAAGCATAACCCCTATGATGTGTGTTCAGAGGGAACCCATACTAAGACACATAAATTTCCAGCTAAGCCCTACCCATAATCAGGTATTGTGGGGGTACTCAAAAATTGGAATGATATCGCATCCAAATCAATCATCAGTTTTTAGCCCAAGTCACCAAGTCAACTTCAGTGTCATATTCACCTTAAAAAAACTTTCAATGGAAATGACTAATCATTCCAAGGTTTTCACCATCATCAACTCGTCACACATGTTCCCATCTAGAGTAGTCAATTAGAATTAGCACTAGCCACTATGTGTGAGGGTGCTAAGTATTTGCTTCTAGGCTAAGTTTGATACTCTTGTACTAACTCCATACTAATCTAGTAGAATATAAAACACAAAGTACTTTGATAAAACAAAAGTAATTAAAGCTTGTAGAGTAAAACTGGGAAATAGGATCATAAGCAAAAAGTAAATGGGACAATGCCTTGCTCAGGGTGAGCTTTGCACTTTGCAAGAGTATTATCTTGCCTTGGTTGGGAAACTGGTCAAAGTGGTCTTCTTCTTCCTGGAAGTAGACCTCCTCCTCCTCCTGGTACTCCTCGGTACTAGCGTCTAAAATACGAATACGGGGTACACAATCATCACACCAAACTAAACTACTAAACTAATGCACAAGCATGGTTCACACATTTAAACTAGCATCACTATTTACTATTAAGTTGGTGGATGTGTTTTTCTTATTATTTAAGAAAAATAATTTCCTCTCATACTAACTTAAATGTTACTTTGAATTAATTAGAGAAATAATTTCCTCTCCTTATCTTATTACGATTTAATTTCTCTTATGCATAATGTGTGACCTAGGTTGACCCAAGTCAACCTCTTCACACTTAGCATTTGGAGAAAAAGATTTAAATGAGGTGAGCACCTCATACTATTTAATCCTAGCTTAACAAAGATTTAATATCACCACAATTCCTATGGGACCTAAATAACCAGAGTCTCCACTTCATTTGGAGTTGGTGGTGACAAGATTTAAATGAGGGAAAACTCCCACATAAGATTTCTTAATAGTTTTGGACAATATCTTTGACTAGAAAATAGCCCTAGGGCATTTAAAACAACTAAGCCATGATCATACAAAGTAAGCATGGCATATTTTTGTAGAAACAATTAGTATAAGTGAAAAGTGAATTATTGGAGGTGGAATTAATTGAAAAGCATTTTTGGTTGATTTTTAAGAATTACTATAAGGCAGAAAGGTCCCTGCCTTGTTTAATTTGTCATTTTAAATCTACAAAAGATCTATGGTTCTATCCAGTGGCAAAGTGTAGATAATTTCATAAGGTTTCCAGAAATATAAAGTTGGTAAAATTTGGCTTAGTAGATTTGTCACAATTGAATTTCAAAGTTGGTATCAGATTAGGGTATTTCTCCTATTTTCCAAATTTGAATTCAAATGGTGGGCCGGCGCGGGAAAAATAGCTGGGCTGCAGAGGGAAAAAGAGAGTGGGCCGGCCCAAGATCTGCGTCTAGCGCAGCGGGCCGTCTGACCGCGTGGGGGCCACGCGTCAGTGGGACTTAAATCCCGAAGCGGTACGCGCGGGCTGGCGCCGTAGGATTAGGCGAGGATCGGACGGTTGGGGAGCGTCGTCGTCGACGGCGAGACGGGAACTCACCGCGACGGCGGCAGGGGGTCGGCGAGCTCGTCGGAGCTCCGGCGGTCGAGGGCGAGGTGCACAGCAACGTTGTCGTCGACGGTGAAGCAGAGGGAAGCAGCGGCGTCTCCAATGGCGGCCTCCTGCTCCGGCGGTCTCCGTGTACGGGCGGCGGCTTCGATCTTGCGATTGGCGGTCACCGGCGGCGTAACTATGAAATTGAGGTGGCAGGGGAGTTCGAGGAGGTGTGGAGTCGATTGGTGTGCTCGGTTTGGACGGAGGAGTCCTCCTTTTATAGCGGCGAGGGAGGCTGGGGCGCCCGGCTAGGTTCGCCATGGTCGCCGTCGGTCCAGGGGCGCGAAGAGCCAAGGCGTGGGCGCTGAGTGTTGGCGACGTCCATGCGGTGCTGACGCGCTTGATCGTGGGGAAAACGAGGCACTACAGCGGCGGTGATCGTGATGGGAGCTTGCGGGTCATGGCGGAAGGGCGTGGATGCTCACGTCGTCTGCGGCGTTCCCGCGGGCAGGTGGCCGTGTCCAGGCGGTGCAGTGTGCCGTCGCGCGTCCATCGGCGTTGAGAGGGAGTGCGGAGGGGACGCCGAGCCGTGGGCGTCGTCACGCCCTGGCGTGTCCAGGGTCGGCGCCAGGCGCGCTCTGGCGCGGCATGGGCGTGTGCTGGGCGCCACTGGGCGCGCGTGTGCTGACGTCTCTGGTGCCTGGCTTCGTCGGGGCAGTGGCTGGGCAGCATCAGGGGAGTGAGAGGGTGCCAGTGGACATGGTGATGCAGGCTAGAATCGACCAGGTGAGGGGATGGCATGAAGTGGCCATGCCATGCCACGGCATGGCAAGGTTTCTTTTAATTGATCACTCATTTGACCAATGCAAGTGGTGGTGATGGTGTGGTGATGTGAGAGGGGTGCTCCAGGGTGCAGAGAGGGCCAAGTTGGACCAAGTCCAAGAAGAAAATGAGGTATGGGCTCCAATTTCTACCCTGCCTGCCAAGTGTTTGTGGAAATGCCCGAAAGAAAATTATTTTCGAATTTTGAAATTCTTTTTGGTGGGTTGTATTCATATAACAAGTGAAGCATTTTGGTGGTGGTGGTGGTCAAAATGGAGTTGGGGTGCAAAATCACATTTTGCATATGATCTTGTTTTTGTGAGAAAGTTCCAACTTTGCTTGCTTCCCATTTGAAATTGGTGATGAATTTGAGGGGGTGGTTTTGGGCAAAGTTGTAGTGCTTGATGTTGTCTTGGATGAGGTGAAAAGGTTTGACAAAGTTTAGAAGTGGAAAGAGGAGAACCAGGGGCTCAAAGTGGCCATCAGGTTAAAAATGGCACAAGTGACCATATTGCATGTATGTTGGAAATTGAATCTGATTTTGGTTTGAGTTGAGTTTCTTCACTTCCAAAAGTATTTAAAAGTGTTTAGTAACCATCTTCAACCAATGGTGCAAGCCAAGGTGGTCTAGGTTAAGATTTGCAAAAATGGCATAGGCCTTATGTGAGAGTGAAATGGGTTTTTGGAATTTCTTTTATATTTTCTTTTTATTTGACTTTGGGTGATCAAGTGATCATCCCTAGGGTTTTGGAGTGAGAAGGAACACATAAGCAAGCATCATGGCAATTGCACACTCAAAATAAAATATAAGGTGATCTAATATGCATAAACCTATATGATGAGAAAAAGTTTTTGTTAACCCTGATTTTTGGATTCTTGACTTCTCTCTTGTTCATTTTCTTGAAACTTGGGATGTTACAAACCCTTCCCCCTTACAAAAGATCTCGTCCCGAGATCTAGAGAAAACTAGGTACTAAAGAGATTTGGGTATTCCTTCTTCATATCCTCCTCGCGTTCCCAAGTTGCTTCTTCTTCGGTGTGGTTACTCCATTGTATCTTCAGGAACTTGATACTTCTGGTGCGGGTGGTCCTGAATGCTTCTTCAAGGATGCGAATAGGCACTTCGCGGTAGGTTAGGTCCTTGTTGATATCAATGGCTCTGTGGTCGATGTTCTTGAATACTTCGGTCTTCTCAGGCACTTCTAGGCACTTCCGAAGTAGTGAGATGTGAAACACATTGTGTACGGCGGACATCTCTTCTGGCAGTTCCAACTGATATGAGACTTCTCCTCGGCGATCCAGAATCTTGAATGGTCCGACATATCTGGGGGCGAGCTTTCCTTTAAGTTGGAATCTCTGCATTCCTTTGAGGGGTGAGACTTTGAGATACACAAAATCTCCGATTTCGAATGTCATCTCTCGGCGTCTCTTGTCGGCGTAGCTCTTCTGTCTGGATTGGGCGGTCTTGAGGTACTCACGGATCTTGTGCACCTTCTCTTCGGCTTCGCGGAGAACATCGGGGCCGAAGACTTGACTATCTCCGACTTCCGACCAGTTCAGAGGGGTACGGCATTTCCTTCCGTACAGGGCTTCAAAGGGGGCCATCTGTAAGCTGGCTTGATAGCTATTGTTGTAGGAGAATTCTGCATATGGTAAGCAGTCTTCCCATTTGGATCCGTACTCTAGCACACAGGCTCTCAACATATCTTCTAGGATCTGGTTGACTCTCTCAGTCTGTCCGTCAGTCTGTGGGTGGTAGGCTGTGCTGAAATTCAGTCGGGTTCCTAGTCCTTCATGCACTTTCTGCCAGAATCTTGAGGTGAATTGTGATCCTCTATCTGACACAATTGACTTCGGGGTTCCGTGCAGGCTGACTATTCTGGATATGTATAACTCAGCTAGCTTTGGGCCTTGGTATGTGGTCTTGACAGGGATGAAATGGGCAACCTTGGTTAACCTATCGATGACTACCCAAATGGAGTCATTTCCTCGGCTAGATTTGGGCAATCCTGTGATAAAGTCCATACCGACAGAATCCCATTTCCACTCTGGAATCTGTAAAGGTTGCAACAGTCCTGCGGGTCGTTGATGTTCTGCTTTGACTCGCTGACAGATATCACACTTGGCGATGTAGCTTCCTATCTCTCGCTTCATTCCGTGCCACCAGAATTGTTCCTTCAGGTCTTGGTACATCTTGGTACCTCCAGGGTGGATTGAGTAAAGGGTGTCATGGGCTTCTTGCAGAATGACTTGCTTCAAGTCAGAGTCCGATGGTACGCAGAGACGTTCTTTGTACCAAAGAACTCCGGCTTCGTCTATGGTGAATCCTGGTGCCTTTCCTGCAGCTATCTGACTCTTTATTCCGTCAATGCTGGCATTTCCCTTCTGGGCTTCCTTTATCTGGCTCATCAAGGTGGGTTGGAGTTCAATGCTGGCGAGGAATCCTTCGCTCACTAGCTCTAGTCTGAATTGTTCAAATTCTTGGTACAGGCTTGGTTGCTCTATTGCGATCATGGAGTTTAACTGACACGGCAGTCTGCTCAAGGCATCCGCTACCACATTGGCCTTGCCGGGGTGGTAGTGAATTTCCATGTCGTAATCCTTGATTAGTTCTATCCATCTGCGCTGTCTCATGTTCAGCTCCTTCTGGGTGAAAATGTACTTCAGGCTCTTGTGATCAGAATATATCTCGCATCGATTACCCATGAGGTAATGACGCCACACCTTCAGGGCTAACACTACGGCTGCTAACTCCAAGTCATGGGTTGGATAGTTCTGTTCATGTTGCTTCAATTGCCTTGATAGGTAAGATATCACTTTGCCTTCTTGCATCAATACACATCCAAGTCCAGTCTTGGATGCATCACAATAGACATCAAATGGCTTGGTGACATTGGGCATGATCAGTATTGGGGCTGTGGTTAATCTGAGCTTGAGTAGCTGAAAGCTTTCTTCACATTTGTCATTCCAGTCAAATTTCCGGTCCTTCTTCAGCAGTTGAGTCATTGGCCTTGCGATGCTTGAAAATCCTTCAACGAATCGGCGGTAATATCCCGCCAATCCTAGAAATGCTCGGACTTCCGTCTGGGTGGTTGGGGCCTTCCATTCCTCAACAGTTTTGATTTTTGCGGGATCTACAGCAATTCCTCCTGCAGACAAGATGTGTCCCAGGAATCCCACTTCTCTTAACCAAAACTCACATTTGCTAAACTTGGCGTACAACTGATGTTGTCTAAGGGTTTCTAGAACCACTTCCAAATGTTGCTCATGTTCTTCTTCTGATTTGGAGTAGATAAGGATGTCGTCGATGAAGACAACGACAAACTTATCCAGGAATTCCATAAAGATCTTGTTCATGAGGTTCATGAAATAAGCGGGGGCATTGGTCAGTCCAAAGGACATGACATTGTACTCATACAGTCCATATCTGGTGGTAAAGGCAGTCTTTGGAATATCTGTTGCTCGAATCTTTAGTTGATGGTAACCTGTCCTCAGATCAATCTTTGAGAAAACTTGGGCACCGGTTAGCTGGTCAAACAGATCTTCTATCTTTGGCAAGGGATATTTGTTCTTGATGGTGACATCGTTAAGCTTACGATAATCCGTAACCAAACGAGTGGCACCGTCCTTTTTATCCACAAACAAAACTGGTGATCTCCAAGGCGACGCACTTGGTCGAATCAGACCTTTGTACAGCATATCATCCAGTTGCTTTTTCAGTTCCATCAACTCTGCGGGGTTCATGCTATAGGCTCTCTGGGCTATAGGTCCTGTTCCAGGGATTAACTCGATGATAAACTCGATATCCCGATCCGGGGGCATACCGGGTAGATCATCCGGAAACACATCAGGGTATCGACAAACGACCCTGATTTGATCCAGAGTTGGCTTTGCTACACTTTGATTGCAGGTGAATTTTCTGGGTAGTTTTTCAGATAAGTGTTCTATTATTATTCCGGTGCTACTTGTCATGGTGATGGCCTTCTTGGCGCAGTCTATCAATCCATGATGTTTCGCCATCCAGTCCATACCCAGGACTACTTCCAATCCTTTTGTTCCCAGAACAATCAAGTTTGCATAAAAGTCTATTTCATGGATTCTGATGGGTACATCTTTGCAAAATTTTCTAGCTTTAGTTGTTGATCCAGGTATTTGAACTACCATGACATGTTTCAAGCTGATTGGTTGAATCTTACTAGTGCACACAAAATCTTCTGTAACGAACGAATGCGATGCTCCAGAATCAAACAACACTCTTGCTGGTATTGAGTTAACAGAGAACATACCCAGCACCACGTCAGGTGCTTCCTGGGCTTCCTCAGCATTCATGTGGTAGAGGCGACCTCCGCGGTTGTTCGGGTTGTTGGGGGCGAACTTCTTGCCGGTGGAGACACGGCGTTGCTGCTGAGCAGGTGGTGCGGGGTTGCCTGCGAGCTTGGCGAGCCTCTTGGGACACTCATTGGAGTAGTGCCCCACTACACCACACTCATAACAAGTGATGGTGGTCTTGTCCTGCTTGTTCGCGACGGGGATTGCATTGCTCCCGGTCCTTGGTGCGGTGTTGGAGTTGTTGTTGCTGTTGTTGTTGTTGGGGGCTCTCGGCGGAGCGCGGTTGAAGTTGTTGTTGGTGTTGTAGTTGCTGTTGTTGTGATGGCCTCCTGGCCTGGGGTTTCCTCCACTCCGGTTCTGATAAACCGGACGTGACATCTGTGCATTGGGCTTGTTGGTTCTGAAACCTCCGCCTGAGTTGGGGCGGTACCTTGGGGCATTGCTGGGCCCACTCTGATTCATCATGCGGCGCTTGCGGTTCTCGCTGGCTTGGTGCAGTTTGCCCTCCATCTGGATGGCGGAGTCAACGAGGGCTTCGAGGTCGGCAAAGGGGATGTTGATCAACACCGTCTGCATCTCATCATGCAGTCCGTTCAGGAACCTTTCCTTCCTCTTCTCAGTAGTGTCGGTCTCATCCGGGGCGTACCTTGACAGTGTGAGAAACTTGTCGCGGTATTCCACCACGGACATCCGGCCTTGCTTCAGTTCACGGAACTCATCTCTCATCTTCTTTATCAGACCCGGGGGCACATGGTACTTGCTGAACTTGAGCTTGAAATCAGTCCAAGTCATGAACTGTCCCGCGTTCATGGCACGGGTGCTTGTCCACCAAGCTCTTGCGGGTCCTGCTAAGTAGTGCGTGGCAAACAGCACTTTCTCATTCTCTTCCACTCCAGCTACTTCTAGATTGTTCTCCATAGTTTGGAGCCAATCATCTGCATCAAGTGGTTCCTCAGTCTTGCTGAAAACTGGCGGGTTGGTATTCGGAAGTTCTTGAGCTTAGATCCTGGATGATCATGGTGGCCTTGATTGTTGTTGACAAGCTGTTGGAGTGCTGCAATGTTGGCTTGCCTTTCAGCTCTTTCTGCTTCTCTATCTTCCAGCATAACTTGCAACATCTGCATCATAGCATCTTGGTTCGTGTTGCGTAGTTGGAGGGGCCATTCTGAGTATTGAGATTGATCATGAGAAAAGAGGGAAATTTCTATGGCTTGTTTTGTGGTTGAGTTCACAAGTTTAAAACTTGAAGTCTTTTCATGATGACACAAACATACATTCATTCATAGCAAACCACACACATTACAAGCTAACACACTAAGGGTTTTAAGAACCCTTCTTCTCCAAACTACGATACATGGGGCGGGATACAACTCACACCTACGATAGTGCATAAGTGAACTACTCCTCCTCCTCATCAACATCGATGGGGGTGTGGTCATCATCCTCGTCGTCCAGGAAGTCGTAGTCTTCCCCCTCGGTGTTCTCATCCTCCTCGAAGTCGTCGTCGTCACTCGTAGTTGCTTCCTCCCTGAATGTCTTCTCCATCTTCCTCCATCTTCTTCATCTGCTCTTCTTGGGCCTTGACAGTGGCCTCAAGTGCTGCGATCTTCGCGCGGAGGCGGTCGATAGTGGCATCCTTCTTTGCGCGCTGCTGGCGGAGAGTCCTGCGGTCCTTGGCGAGCATCTTGATGCAGTCGCCCTGCTCGATGATGCGGGCGTGAGTCTGGTTGGCGTACTCACGGGAGTGGTCGAGATCCTGCTGAGTGTGGTACAGCATGAAGTCGAGATGCTCCACGTGGTGCTTCAGCTGCGGGTGCGATGACATGTCCATGGGTTCTCCAGCGGAGTTACGCCTCGCGAGGTGAGAAAAGCGAGGGTGCTGGAGTGCCTCCCCGCTCATCCCGCACAAGCGTGCGAGTCCCTCCTGAATGCCGCGAGCAAGTCCGTCCAGCCAGTTGCTCTCCATGAAGGAGAAGAGGATCCTCTCAGAAGTGGGAGGCTCCATCTTGCCCCTCAAGTCAGCGGTGATGATCCACTGCAGCTCGCCTCCTGGCTGGTTCGCGATCTGCGATCCGTGGAACTCCGGGTGCGGGCGACCAAGGTGGTCGGACAGGGCGTTGAGGTCGTGCTCGAAGATCAAGCTTCCCCCATTCCCAAGCTGGTAAAACTTCGTGTTCACGGGCTCCATCTGAAAGTGAAGTAAAGGATTAAGTTAGAGAAGTGAACAGGTGTGGCAAAATTTTAGTTATATTTCTAAGGAAGAGCATGACTTCTTGTTTTTCCAAAGAGCTCAAGGAGAAGACAAAGATTAAAATTTTTAGAAATACTTCATTTCTTTTTGAAACTCAATTTTTCAGGACGTCCATTTCTAACTAGGGTCTCCTAAGGTCAAACAATGGCTCTGATACCAACTTGTCAACACCCGGATTTTTAAGTCCGGATGCCTATTATGTCATACATCGCAATCCCAGGAAATTGTTGTTGCGAGGCATAATAGTTAAGTATCACAGTCATCATTCATTACAAACCATATTGTCTTACAAAGTGGAATCACATGATCCATATTACACAAATAGTTGATCTAATGATCAACGAACAAACACAAGTTCATAGCGGAAGCGTAAGATACAAGGACTCTCTAGTCCACAGGCCAACGCTTGACGTTAGAAGCTCCTAGTTGTGGTAGACGTCCTGCTGATCGTCCTCCTCATCGCTGCTCGGCTTCATATTCTGGCCATTTGAATAGCCAGGGACAAAGCCGTGAGTACTTTAAGTACTCGCAAACTAATACTAAAGTAAGTACTAGCATTGTCATAAAGGTGTTCTAAGCTCTAAGTTTATTTGCATAAAGCCAATTTTATTTCATAAAACTTTTGTAAACAACTCCTCAAGTGCTAACTAACTCAAGTGGGAACATTAGTGTCATTCCCACAACTCTGTTGTGATTCAAAGTCAAAGTCACCTTCCGAGTTCAAGTTCAAAAACACCAGTCACAAGATATAAATTCTGATGATGGAAACAGAATGGCCTTTCCAATTGTCCATATCCGCGGACGCGGCTATTCGAATAGTTCTACACTCTGCAGAGGTCGCACACTTGTGCCACAACATTTGATTACATCCGTCAGGGGTAAAACCCTGAATAATCGTAACTCAGTACGCGGATCATCAACCATTAACCTTTCACTTACACACCCTAGTATAGGCACCTCTCCCCATGAGCTTGGCCTCCCGGTGAAAACCAACTGTTAACCCGGGAACTGCACAGGGCTTGGCCGTACAATTCACCTTCAATTCACATCATTTCTCAACAACGGAGGCAGCCTCAAGCATAACCCCTATGATGTGTGTTCAGAGGGAACCCATACTAAGACACATAAATTTCCAGCTAAGCCCTACCCATAATCAGGTATTGTGGGGGTACTCAAAAATTGGAATGATATCGCATCCAAATCAATCATCAGTTTTTAGCCCAAGTCACCAAGTCAACTTCAGTGTCATATTCACCTTAAAAAAACTTTCAATGGAAATGACTAATCATTCCAAGGTTTTCACCATCATCAACTCGTCACACATGTTCCCATCTAGAGTAGTCAATTAGAATTAGCACTAGCCACTATGTGTGAGGGTGCTAAGTATTTGCTTCTAGGCTAAGTTTGATACTCTTGTACTAACTCCATACTAATCTAGTAGAATATAAAACACAAAGTACTTTGATAAAACAAAAGTAATTAAAGCTTGTAGAGTAAAACTGGGAAATAGGATCATAAGCAAAAAGTAAATGGGACAATGCCTTGCTCAGGGTGAGCTTTGCACTTTGCAAGAGTATTATCTTGCCTTGGTTGGGAAACTGGTCAAAGTGGTCTTCTTCTTCCTGGAAGTAGACCTCCTCCTCCTCCTGGTACTCCTCGGTACTAGCGTCTAAAATACGAATACGGGGTACACAATCATCACACCAAACTAAACTACTAAACTAATGCACAAGCATGGTTCACACATTTAAACTAGCATCACTATTTACTATTAAGTTGGTGGATGTGTTTTTCTTATTATTTAAGAAAAATAATTTCCTCTCATACTAACTTAAATGTTACTTTGAATTAATTAGAGAAATAATTTCCTCTCCTTATCTTATTACGATTTAATTTCTCTTATGCATAATGTGTGACCTAGGTTGACCCAAGTCAACCTCTTCACACTTAGCATTTGGAGAAAAAGATTTAAATGAGGTGAGCACCTCATACTATTTAATCCTAGCTTAACAAAGATTTAATATCACCACAATTCCTATGGGACCTAAATAACCAGAGTCTCCACTTCATTTGGAGTTGGTGGTGACAAGATTTAAATGAGGGAAAACTCCCACATAAGATTTCTTAATAGTTTTGGACAATATCTTTGACTAGAAAATAGCCCTAGGGCATTTAAAACAACTAAGCCATGATCATACAAAGTAAGCATGGCATATTTTTGTAGAAACAATTAGTATAAGTGAAAAGTGAATTATTGGAGGTGGAATTAATTGAAAAGCATTTTTGGTTGATTTTTAAGAATTACTATAAGGCAGAAAGGTCCCTGCCTTGTTTAATTTGTCATTTTAAATCTACAAAAGATCTATGGTTCTATCCAGTGGCAAAGTGTAGATAATTTCATAAGGTTTCCAGAAATATAAAGTTGGTAAAATTTGGCTTAGTAGATTTGTCACAATTGAATTTCAAAGTTGGTATCAGATTAGGGTATTTCTCCTATTTTCCAAATTTGAATTCAAATGGTGGGCCGGCGCGGGAAAAATAGCTGGGCTGCAGAGGGAAAAAGAGAGTGGGCCGGCCCAGTACTGCGTCTAGCGCAGCGGGCCGTCTGACCGCGTGGGGGCCACGCGTCAGTGGGACTTAAATCCCGAAGCGGTACGCGCGGGCTGGCGCCGTAGGATTAGGCGAGGATCGGACGGTTGGGGAGCGTCGTCGTCGACGGCGAGACGGGAACTCACCGCGACGGCGGCAGGGGGTCGGCGAGCTCGTCGGAGCTCCGGCGGTCGAGGGCGAGGTGCACAGCAACGTTGTCGTCGACGGTGAAGCAGAGGGAAGCAGCGGCGTCTCCAATGGCGGCCTCCTGCTCCGGCGGTCTCCGTGTACGGGCGGCGGCTTCGATCTTGCGATTGGCGGTCACCGGCGGCGTAACTATGAAATTGAGGTGGCAGGGGGAGTTCTGAGGAGGTGTGGAGTCGATTGGTGTGCTCGGTTTGGACGGAGGAGTCCTCCTTTTATAGCGGCGAGGGGAGGCTGGGGCGCCCGGCTAGGTTCGCCATGGTCGCCGTCGGTCCAGGGGCGCGAAGAGCCAAGGCGTGGGCGCTGAGTGTTGGCGACGTCCATGCGGTGCTGACGCGCTTGATCGTGGGGAAAACGAGGCACTACAGCGGCGGTGATCGTGATGGGAGCTTGCGGGTCATGGCGGAAGGGCGTGGATGCTCACGTCGTCTGCGGCGTTCCCGCGGGCAGGTGGCCGTGTCCAGGCGGTGCAGTGTGCCGTCGCGCGTCTACTGGCGTTGAGAGGGAGTGCGGAGGGGACGCCGAGCCGTGGGCGTCGTCACGCCCTGGCGTGTCCAGGGTCGGCGCCAGGCGCGCTCTGGCGCGGCATGGGCGTGTGCTGGGCGCCACTGGGCGCGCGTGTGCTGACGTCTCTGGTGCCTGGCTTCGTCGGGGCAGTGGCTGGGCAGCATCAGGGGAGTGAGAGGGTGCCAGTGGACATGGTGATGCAGGCTAGAATCGACCAGGTGAGGGGATGGCATGAAGTGGCCATGCCATGCCACGGCATGGCAAGGTTTCTTTTAATTGATCACTCATTTGACCAATGCAAGTGGTGGTGATGGTGTGGTGATGTGAGAGGGGTGCTCCAGGGTGCAGAGAGGGCCAAGTTGGACCAAGTCCAAGAAGAAAATGAGGTATGGGCTCCAATTTCTACCCTGCCTGCCAAGTGTTTGTGGAAATGCCCGAAAGAAAATTATTTTCGAATTTTGAAATTCTTTTTGGTGGGTTGTATTCATATAACAAGTGAAGCATTTTGGTGGTGGTGGTGGTCAAAATGGAGTTGGGGTGCAAAATCACATTTTGCATATGATCTTGTTTTTGTGAGAAAGTTCCAACTTTGCTTGCTTCCCATTTGAAATTGGTGATGAATTTGAGGGGGTGGTTTTGGGCAAAGTTGTAGTGCTTGATGTTGTCTTGGATGAGGTGAAAAGGTTTGACAAAGTTTAGAAGTGGAAAGAGGAGAACCAGGGGCTCAAAGTGGCCATCAGGTTAAAAATGGCACAAGTGACCATATTGCATGTATGTTGGAAATTGAATCTGATTTTGGTTTGAGTTGAGTTTCTTCACTTCCAAAAGTATTTAAAAGTGTTTAGTAACCATCTTCAACCAATGGTGCAAGCCAAGGTGGTCTAGGTTAAGATTTGCAAAAATGGCATAGGCCTTATGTGAGAGTGAAATGGGTTTTTGGAATTTCTTTTATATTTTCTTTTTATTTGACTTTGGGTGATCAAGTGATCATCCCTAGGGTTTTGGAGTGAGAAGGAACACATAAGCAAGCATCATGGCAATTGCACACTCAAAATAAAATATAAGGTGATCTAATATGCATAAACCTATATGATGAGAAAAAGTTTTTGTTAACCCTGATTTTTGGATTCTTGACTTCTCTCTTGTTCATTTTCTTGAAACTTGGGATGTTACAATATATCATGATGAGTACTATGAGATTTAATCAGGGCATTACGACAAAGTACATAGACCGCCATCCAGCATGCATCTATGCCTAAAAAGTCCACTTTCAGGTTATCATCCGAACCCCTTCCAGTATTAAGTTGCAAACAACAGACAATTGCATTAAGTATGGTGCGTAATGTAATCAACACAAATATCCTTAGACAAAGCATCGATGTTTTATCCCTAGTGGCAACAGCACATCCACAACCTTAGAACTTTCTGTCACTGTCCCAGATTCAATGGAGGCATGAACCCACTATCGAGCATAAATACTCCCTCTTGGAGTTTCAAGTATCAACTTGGCCAGAGCATCTACTAGCAACGGAGAGCATGCAAGAACATAAACAACATATATGATAGATTGATAATCAACTTGACATAGTATTCCATATTCATCGGATCCCAACAAACACAACATGTAGCATTACAAATAGATGATCTTGATCATGATAGGCAGCTCACAAGATCTAACATGATAGCACAATGAGGAGAAGACAACCATGTAGCTACTGCTATGGACCCATAGTCCAGGGGTGAACTACTCACACATCAATCCGGAGGCGATCATGGCGATGAAGAGCCCTCCGGGAGATGATTCCCCTCTCCGGAAGGGTGCCGGAGGCGATCTCCTGAATCCCCCGAGATGGGATTGGCGGCGGCGGCGTCTCTGGAAGGTTTTCCGTATCGTGGCTCTCGGTACTGGGGGTTTCGCGACGAAGGCTTTAAGTAGGCAGAAGGGTAGGTTTAGGGGCGACACGAGGGCCCCACACAACAGGGCGGGGCGGCCCCACCCTTGGCCGCGCAGCCCTGGTGTGGCGGCGCCTCGTCGCCCCACTTCGTAATCCTTCCGGTCTTCTGGAAGCTTCATGGAAAAATAAGACCCTGAGCGTTGATTTTGTCCAATTCCGAGAATATTTCCTTTGTAGGATTTCTGAAACCAAAAACAGCAGAAAACAACAACTGGCTCTTCGGCATCTCGTCAATAGGTTAGTGCCGGAAAATGCATAATAATGACATATAATGTGTATAAAACATGTGAGTATCATCATAAAAGTAGCATGGAACATAAGAAATTATAGATACGTTTGAGACGTATCAGCTACTGGTTCATTTAAATGCATGAAATGCTACTGGTTCATTTGTTGTGCTCAGTGAGGTTAACTGTTAACAATTTTCTTGATGGGTTCATAGGAATTTGATGCTACTGGTTCATTTAAATGCTTGTTGTGCTCGATCAGTGAGGTTAACTGGTTCATAGGAATTTAAATGCATGAAATGCTATTGGTGGGCTTGTATACATACATATTTATAGTTGCTCTTGGTTGGCCTGGGATTAGTTTTCTGGACCCCAAGTAATTCTCTGTTGGGATTAGTTTTCTGGACCCCAAGTTTTCTGGACCCCTGATGATTTACTTGATGGATTCTTGTGAGCTTATGGTATGCTACTATGCTTATAATGCTCTGATTAGTGGGAATGCTTACTGGATCATGTGCATATAGTTCATATAGTTCCCTAAAAAGAAAGAATGCTCCCTGGCCAGATGCTTGATGTCTTCGCTCAGCCAATGATGCAAAGGCTGAGGCAAAAACTTTGATAAGAACAGATACTAAAATGTGTGATTTAAATGGAATGCTTATGATGGTATACTAAAATAGAGATATTCACATTAGGGAATCATGTAAATGAATGCCACTGTGGTATCCTTTGAAGAAAATGGGAAGTTTCTGATGGTTTAAAAGACTAGGTGATGCTAGGTTATTAAGTTGGCTGTCAAGGTTGGTTTTATCTGGTTAACTTGGATAGGCTATGTGTTCTTGCTTACTTATGAATATCCATCTCTACTGGATTGACTAGCTCGGGCTTGGCCTCTCTCTTGCCAGCATCACTTGGTTACTACCAAGTGATGAATAATCCCTTATGGTACCCCAGCTTTGTTTTGAACTCAACTGAGTAATGATAAATTTCTATTTCTTGTTGGCTTTGATGAAAATAGAGATATCCACAGTAGGGGATCATGTAAATGAATGTCACTGTGGTATCCTTTGAAGAAAAAGGACTGTTTCTGATGGTTTTAAAAGGCTAGGTGGTGCTAGGTGATTCAGTTGGCTACGAAGACTTGTCTCATCTGGTTAGCTGGGATATGCTATGTGTTGTTGCTTGTTTAGGCATATCTATCACTTACTGGATTTACTGGATCTTGATTGGCCTCTCTTTTGCCAGCATCACTTGGTCTATATACCAAGTGATGAATAATCCCTTTGGAGCATCTGCTCCATGCATGCTATGTGTGTTTGAGCATCTTGACTTATGTCACCATGGTTGCTGGTTTGTTGGTGTTTTTGTACTTGCCGATGATTAGATGGTTGGTCGATCACTCGTACACTCGGGGGTGGAGCAAGTGAGCCTGGTGTGATGGCACAAATATCAATATTTTGTGCATCCTACCTGGCCTCACTTACTCCATCCCTGGATGTTAATATTTGTTTCGACCAACAAAGTATGAGGCATTCCATTTAGTTCATACTAGCTTCTTCTTGATTGCATTGGCCTTTCTTTCATTTTAGTGCCGATGATTAAATTGTTTGGTCACTTGTACACTCTGGGGTGGGGCCAGTGAGCCTGGTGCGATGGCACAAATATCAATCTCTTGTGCATCCTACCTGGCCTCACTGACCCCATCCCGGAATGTTAATATTTCTTTCGACCAACAAAGTATGAGGCATATGATATCTAGTTGAGATACCACTTGGCTCTTTCTTCCATTTTAGTGCCGATGATTAGAATGTTTGGTCACCTATACGCCGCAATATACTTTGTAGACGGCCCCCTTTATCCGGCCGCCGTTCCGTGAACGAGTCCTTGACGAGACAACAACGCCGACCTGCCTCTCCGGCGCAGAACCACGCCAATCCCAGCCGCCTCCCTTGTGGCCGCGTCTCCTGTGCTCTGCGCTTTTCTCCATGGCCGGACTACGATTGGACACACCGAGGGAATAATGATAATAGCCATCACCACTATCGTCAGACTCCACAGGTGTAGAGTACTTTACAGCAGATGCCACTTTTCTTCTCTCGCCGTCCAGTACGTGAACGAGTCCTTAATGCAAAGACGGTGCCGGCCTCCCTAGCATCATGCCGACCCCTGTTGCCGCGCTTCAGGCCGTGTCTCACGCACCCTGCACTCTTCGCCTTCTTGCCCGGTGAACGAATAGACTAATCGTTGGAATAAGGAAGCCGATGACGGCCGATCGCAATCTAATCTTGCGACCGGCCATCATCGGTTTCCTTATTCCAACGATCAGTCTATTGGTTCACCGGGCAAGAAGGCGAACAGTGCAGGGCGCAGGACACACGGCCTGAAGCGCGGCAACACGGGCCGGCACGGTCTTTGCATCAAGGACTCGTTCACTAGACGGCGAGGGAAGAAAAATGGCATCTGCGGCAACACGGGGGCTACTCCCATCGGGAGCGCTGACGCGCGCCCGACATAATGAGGACTCAAAGAAATTGAAAAGGAGTTTTGTAAGAAGAGATGATTGTTCGACTCGAGTCTGCGCCCGGTTCCAAGCACCCGTGCCCAGACTCGGGGGCTACTCCCATCGGGAGCGCTGGACGCGCACCCGACAGAACTTTTTTCGAACTCCAGGATCATGCCCGGGGACTTGATTCTGTGTAGGGTAATGTTGTTTTGCCATCGGCAGTTAACCAGCAAAAGTTGGGCACGTTACTCATTATCCTTTGCGTGAGAAAAATGTATCGAATTACCTACGAAGGTTTGCAGAAAAACATCGACAGAGAAAAATGTTCGAGTGGTGCAACTTGAGTCTACGCACGGATTGCAAGCATCCGTACCTAGACTCGGGGGCTACTCCCATCGGGAGCGCTGGCGCGCACCCGATAGAAGAGGATGATGTACACAGAAGGAAAACAAGAACGACTGAGGAGAAGGACATCGGAAGAAGGCATGCTTTAGTCTCTACCCGAACTACCTTCGGCTAGACACTCGGGGGCTACTGATGTGGGCATTACCCTTCGGGTAACCAATGTTGCCCTATACTATATTTCCTAGTTGGAGGCCCATGAAGCACCCGATGGCAAGGTGGGCCGCTAGGGCGGTGCGGCGGAAGATTCCTTGGAGTACAAAACATGGAAGGATTCGAACAAGGAAAGTTTAGAGATAAATCTGTTGTAAATCTAGTCGTACTTGATGAGACCTCTCGAGACCTGGCCTCCTATATAAAGGCCAGGAGAGGGGCCATCGAGGGATACAATCAATCTTAGCGATCTTAGCCAACAAAAGCTTAGACCTAGGTTACCCTAGAATTTAGCCATCTCGATGAGATCACAGCCGAACTATTCGGCACCCCATTGTAACCCATTATCATCATAATCAAGAACAGACAGGCAGGACGTAAGGGTTTTACCTCATCGAGGGCCCCGAACCTGCGTAAATTGCTCTCCCCGCTTGTCTGCGAACCGATGTCTCGTGTCAGCTTGCAGGATTCCATCAACCCTAAGCCCCTAACGGAGGGCATTGCCGAGGAGCACCCTCGACAGGGGCCCTTCTGCAAAGTATACTGCGGTGTATACTGCAACTATGGTTTCTGACCATAGTATTTGTGTTGACCAACAATGTATGAGGCACTTATTCCATTTTGTCATTTCATTTGCTTTGAGATTTTCAAAATGCCGATGATTAAATTGTTTGGTCACCGTACACTTGGGGGTGGCGTAAGTGAGCGTGGTAAGATAGCACAAATATCAATCTCTTGTGCATCGGACTTGGTCTCACTTACGCCATCCCTGAATGTTAATATTTGTGTTGACCAACAATGTATGAGGCATTTATTCCATTTCTCTTGTGCATAGGACTTGTTGGTCTCACTTTCTTCCATTTTCATCATAGTAGGAACTGGATGAAGACCCCGATGCAAGCGAGCCTGGTGGGTAGAGATGAGGGAGCAAAGGAGGAACCAGATGAAGACTACTTTGTATCTCGAAATTGTGAAATTTCTATGAATTAAGAGTTGTATGCAAAACATTTGACACTTGACACTATATATGTATCTCGATCGGGCTCTAAGTACTGTGATGATGATGTATAATGTTGCTATGTTATATGTGTCCATATTATATCTGTCTATATTATATCTGTATATAACTTGTATACTGTGTACAAAACCTGTATAATACACTAGGCAGTATAAAATCGAGTATACCTGTACAATGTTCTGTGGCGCACCAAAATATAATTCAGTGGTGCACCTGTTTCTGTGGCGCAGGGGGAACCATGTGCGCCACAGAAACCTTAATTCTGTGGCGTGGGCCACTGCGCCACAGAAACCATATTTTTGTGGCGACGTTTCTGACCCGTGCGCCACAGAATCACTTTTTCGTGCGCCACTGATGAGGCTTTTCCTACTAGTGTAGCCCAGATCCGCGATCAGGATAGCTCTCCGCGTGTCTCCCGCCGAGGTCACGGCTTGTGAAGGTAGATGCGGTGGAGCTCGTCGGCGTTGGTGATTGAATGGACATGGGAGTCGGGGCGTGCGAGTCCAGGGGAGGCTGGGGCGTCCTTCTCATGTTCCACGGCACCGTCGCTCATGAGGTCGGCGTCGCCGGCACATGAGAACAATCAAGGACATGGATTATGGTGGTGGGGGAGCAAGGATTCCATGTCAGGGATTTGGGTGTTGGCACCAATTGAATCAACGAGCCAGATAGAAGGGATATGCGGAGAAGAGAGCCGCGGGAGGAGAGAGAAGACATGTAATCTATACTCAGGTTCCTATAGGGATATAAAAATGTACAAAGTCAGGGTTGTGGGTGTAAGATGTGCAACACAACTCTCAAACACATAACCAAGGGAGGAGATAAGACCGAGACCCCTATACGTAGGTGGAAAAACTGCTCTCATGTTCAGGCTAGCCACATCCCCGTCGTTATCGGGTCGGACAAGGCTTAGATCCATTCCGTGTAGTTTTGATGTCTTCTGGAAGCTCCATAGCTTCCAGGGCTTTGCCTCTGAGATTTAGATCATGGTCCATGTAAATAAACCACTTCCCCCCTCAGAAATGGAGGACTATCGAAAAAGAGGATGCAGAGGGAGATCAGTGAGACACTACTATTGCGGCATGCAAGCGTTGAGAAACAAGTACGAAGTGACATGGCCGGTCGATTAAATCATTTAAATTGTATTAAAATGATTTACTATAAACACGCACATGAGATCAAAATGAAATAAGAAAAATAAGATGCATGTGCATAGTTTTGAAATAAATATTTTATGTTCAACCTCCAAATTTTGGTTGGAACTTTCTTTATGATTGTATGAGTTGCGTATTATTTTCATTAGAAAGGGATTTTAAGACACCCCCAAACTTTTTTAGTCCGTTCATTTACTTTTTTAACAATTGTTTAGTTGCTCACCACGTTTACCACATGGTCCGTTCATTTACTTTGTTCTACTAGATAGGCTGATCTATTTCCTTATAGAGTACAAGAGGTAAGACGGAGGTTCTCAAACCGAATGATGAATTTTATAATCATTATTTTCTGTTAATAGAGATGACTTACATTCAAATAATATGTGTATGTGAAGGAAAGAAACAATTGTATCGACCATGCATGTAAAGTAAAATAATTTTCTTTTGAGTTCTCCAAAAGGAATTATGTGGTGGTCTCCGTCTAGCAAACATCTCTCAAGCAATTCTTTTGTCGATGATACTATTTTTATTGCCCAACAATGGTACTCTTTTCAGCACTCTAATTTATTTTCGTTGATCACATTTTATTTGTATCTCAAATAAAAAATTGTTTGAGAATATCTGGGGAATCATGTATGTATTTTTTTTTCTTTCTTTAGCATACCCTTCCCAAGACCAAACAATGTGTGCAAGCTTTAGCACTTTGTACGCTCGGCCTTTTAGCCTACACAACTTGCTTCAGTACTTTGCTTTGCGTCATGTTTACAAAGTAGCCATGTTGTGTTATGCAATCAGATATGTGATTTTTATTTTATTTTTCAAGATATTAGTCACTTGGAAGGGTTGAAATAATTTGTATGAGCATATAGAATGTTGGATGAGCAAGATTGATACTTGAGTTATGCTGCATTGTAGTTTCCTAACAAGCATTCAAATTATCACTCTCAATAAAAAAACATTCTAGTATTAAATCAACAAATATCTCAAACTTAGATTTTCTCTTATCTTTATTTGGAATTCGGAAAATTAGAAAAATAAAGATACTTTTAGTCCTATAATTCATACTATTTTCCCTATTGCATACAATAAGAATCTGAATTGGTGGCCATGTGTTCACCCTAACGTAAATGAGACCACCCCTTAAGTTACGAGTATTTCCATAGTTTTCACCAATTTTATACGGGACATATGGTTGACTTGTAATGATGTATGTGCAAAGGAAGAACATATATTTCTACATCAGTTCGGGGATACCTCTTAAGCTCACCAATGGGATGTCTTCAATTCTACAAGAGACAAATCACTAGCTCCCAGCAACCCGCATCCTCCTCCTCATGAGCGCCTCCACCTCCTTAGTACATTCTTTCCCGACATCCCCTCCCCCAGACCACCATGGATCTAAAATCTAAGATTCTTTAGGGTTACTTGCTCCCGGAATTTGATGCTCTGAGGCAATGGGTCTACAGTTTCCTGTCCTATTGCGAGAATGGCCTCAGCTAGCTGAGTTCATTGAAGGTGAACCCTAATCCACGAAGACAATGCCTCCATTATTGATGTTACATTTTTTTTTATGTTGAGTAAGGTATTTCAATTTGTTGCATGCTCGTGTGCCCTCTGCTACAAGATGGACATGTTGACACATAATTCCGGACGTCTTCCTGAGATGTTGTCTTCATCCTGCAAAGTTGATTTTGTGTTTTTGCATTCCTTGGTTTTCATGTTATATGTTGCGACCGCTTTTCCTCAAAGTATTTTCTGCACTAAATTGGACACATTGCATACATTATTTTTGCTACATATGCTTGTTATAAATATTGCAGCATTTTCTCTTTTTTTGTGAACCACCAAAAGAAAGTTGCAAATTTATGAGGCAGAGAGGCAGACTGATCGACGACGGAGAGGCAAACTGATCGGTTGAGGACAAAAACCGACAAGGCCAACATGGGCCTTTAACCAAATCGTGCATCATAGAAAAAAATACCTTTGAGAGCGATACACTTATTTAGCTATTTCCTCAAACCTGGGATCCATTTAGATCTCTTCCTGGATTGTTCACTAAGATCCAAGTTCCAACTAAGGCCCTGCTCAATTATTTTGTTACTCAGCCTCATTACCAGAGCCTTGTTGCTGTCGATGCGTTTGGCTCCAGTGGTCGCAACTCGCAAGACGTCGCTTCATGTCATCATGTGGGTACGACCTCAACTAGGATGTGTTTGATATATTCAAATAGAACAAGCTTGTTTGTAACATACTAACATCTACTCTGCGGCTAGTTGATTGAAGGATTTAACCAAAAATTAATAGACCAAAGTCAAAATGAACTCAATATGTACTGGTAATAGTAATACTACTATGTGGTACGTGCTAGCCGTCACTTGCACGGCGACTCCAACGGCAAGTACTCTCTCCATCCACAAATAAGTGTATATGCGGGTTTTTCAAGACACATTATCAAGTGGAGTAAAAATTGCATTGGGAATATGCAAATCAATATCTCTCTCCTCTTGTATCATAAACTAGTATTGGGAAATTTGCATTGTAGGTGTTGTATCATAAACTGGTATCATATGTATGATATTAGTTTATGATACTTCCCATTGTGACTAGTCTAAGACTGCTCATGGTGGGAGTAACATCTTTACTATTAAATGGGAGTTGGTTGTTTGACACTCAACGCACTTTGGTGGTCGTCATTGAAATGATCCTGACCATTCAATCTATTCTCCCTACTCCGCTTCGTCCGATCAAGTTAGAGAAAAGTATCTTCCACGCTGAGGTTAAGTATGGTATATCATCAATGGTGATCCTATATTCCTATCTCAGGCAATCACAGTAATTTGGAGATATTTCATATTCCCGACTTGCTTGCTTAGTGATCCTATCTTAGGCAAATCAAATCCGGACAATCAAATCGTCCCAAAAATGCCGCTGAACAATCAAGACTATCCGATCGTGTGCGCCTCCAGCAATTACCTCGCCCATGAACCCTCACACGCTCTCTCATCCATTGTGTCTCTCACACGACCTGGCGCTGCCGCCGCTCTACCGCGCCCTCTCCCCTCTCCTCATTTACAGGGCACGTCCCTCACCTACCACAACCACTGGCCATCCTCACCATCCGGCACCCCTACGGCCATGTCTGGTGCAGCGACATCGATGACCATGGGCATGCCAGCATGGTGCGATGGGTGTTGGGTTGGATGTCAGTGCTGGTCAACGTCATCGGGTTCATGGCATGGCTGCTCCTGCAGGGTCGCGCAGCGCACACACAGGTAGCCAAGTTGGCTGTGACTATTGCGGTTGCGGAGATGCACCATCATGCAGATCTGAGCAGTTTCTCCCATCAGGACCCTATTTACTCTAGATCCTCCGCCGGCTACAACCGTAGAAGATAAAGGTACTACTCTTCCAAGATTTATCTCATGCGCTTGTACTTGGATGTACAGAAGAAAACTTGTTTAGTAGAGCTGCTATTCGTTGGATGAGGATGATAGCTAGCCAAACCTTCTATGGTGATCGCCAAGCTCGATATGATGCGTGGCAACTGGCAAAAATCAGCCCCATCTGCTTTGAGTTTCTCGTGTTTTCTTGTCAGGTGTGTGTGATTACTATTTTTGTGACTAATGTTGTGTTTGTGCTAACTGAAACATCCAATGATACACTACGCTCCAACCTAGGCTAAGATAATTTTAGTTTGCCTCTCACGATTCAATGGCATTTGCGCTTCTCTTTCCAGAGCTAATTTTTCCCTGTACTTGGGTTTACCCATAAAATTTAATACATGCCTACATTGATAAGTATTGTAATCTTTGTATCAAGGGGCCTCACATTTTAGTTTCGCCCCGAGCTACCGAACTCCCAAGACCGGCCCTGGGTGTACTTGGCAACAACCCTCATGTTGATGCTCAACTTCGGTGCAGTGGGCAGCGCTGTGTCGATATAGCCGACCAGCTTTGGGATGTGGCCGCTCAGGAGTACCATGGAGATTGTCAGCATCGTCTACTATGTATGTGATATTGAAATATTAGGCCCACTTTTAGTGGCCCAAATTAGATTTTAGTTTTTCCTATAAATCTCAAAGCCCACATAGTGGCAGCCTTGTGAGTTTGAGCCCAAGTTGGTGGCAGCTCACTAGAGAGTGGCAAGAGGTGGGAAGTTTAGTCCCACATGGAAAGTTGGGAGGAAGTTAGACCACCTTATAAGGTGGGTTGTTACACCACTAGTAAGTGAGTGAGAATAGGAGTGCTACACGCGCGCTCCTCCTCCTCCTCGCTCGCTCGTCTCGACTCGACTCGACACGACACGACACGACACGATACGTCGCGCGCCGCGCTCGTGGTGAGTGGATTGAGCCTCGAGCCGAGACTTTCCTTACGTCCTTGCGATCCTGTACGGGAGAGGGCGAATTAGGTTTTTGGGAAGCGCTCTGCGCGACTGCTCAAGCTCTTCATCACGGGTCGCCTTCCGTCCAAGTCGGGCGGTGCTGCCTACCGTCGTCAACAACGTTACTGCTACGACATCATCTGCTACACCTCCACCAGATCGGTACGTGCGACATATCTCGATCTGTTTAGCGATGGATGTTTTATTGTTTGCGCTGCTGCTACTCATGTTGATTAATGCATCTAGTATGTTTGAGTTTCACATGTTAGTAGTTGCTGCCATCATGTTTTATATTCTGGAATTAATCATGGAAATTGTGCCTAATTATCCAACAATCCAAAAACCTAATTGTAGGCAATTTCCTGAGTTAACAATGGCTGGTTTTGCTGATGCACTGAGGCCGGATAAGTTCACCGGTGTGCACTTTAAGAGGTGGCAAGTTAAGGCCATGCTCTGCCTTACTCATCTGAAAGTGTTCGAAGTTAGTGATGGTTTACCTGAAGGAACTATATCTGACCAAGATCAGAACAAGTTCAAGGAAAACAATACTCTCTTCGTCGGATGCATTCTGAGTATTCTTGTTGATCGTCTGTGTGATGTGTACATGCACATAACAGATGGTAAAGAGCTCTGGGATGCACTGAATGCTAAATTCGGTGCAACCGATGCAGGCAGTGAACTGTACATCATGGAGAGCTTCCATGACATCAGGATGGTAAACAACCGTTCTGTAGTCGAACAAGCTCATGAGATACAGTGCATTGAGAAAGAGCTTGAACTCCTTAAGTGTGCCTTACCTGACAAGTTTGTGGCTGGATGCATCATCGCTAAGTTGCCCCCTTCATGGAGGAACTTTGCCACAACTCTCAAACACAAGAGACAGGAGATATCAGTTGAAAATCTGATAGCGTCTCTTGATGTTGAGGAGAAAGCTCGGGCTAAGGATAATACTGAGAAAGGAGAGGGTCAGTCTAGCGCCAACATGGTGCAGAAGAAACCCTACAGTAAGAACAAAGGGACTAACAAGCCCTCCTTCAATAAGCCTATGAAGACTACAACCTTCAAGAAGAAGAAGATGATAAACAAAGCAGATCTGAGCTGCTTTACCTGTGGAGAGGCTGGCCACTTTTCTAAGGACTGTCCAGAGAGGGCAGACCGCAAGAAAAAGGGGAGGCAAGTCAACACTGTGACCGCTAGCAATGCTGATGGGTACGGTAATCTCTTTACTGTTCTTTCGGTATTTCAATCTCCATGTTGGTGGATTGATACAGGTGCTAATGTTCATGTGTGTGCTGACATATCCATGTTCACTTCTTACCAGGTCTCCCGGGATTCTTCCGTCTTGATGGGGAATGGGTCACATGCTTCTGTTCGTGGTGTTGGCACGGTAGATCTGAAGTTCACTTCGGGGAAGATCGTGCAGCTGAGGAACGTGCAGCATGTCCCTACTATGAACAAGAATCTCGTTAGCGGCTCCCTTCTATGCAGAGATGGGTTTAAGGTTGTTTTAGAGTCGAATAAAGTAGTTGTTTCCAAGTTTGGACAATTTATTGGTAAAGGCTATGAGTGCGGAGGCTTGTTCCGCTTTTCGCTTTCTGATTTCAGTAATAAGTCTGTGAACCATATCTGTGGCAATGTTAGTGATGATACCAGTGTTTGGCATTCTCGTTTATGTCACATTAATTTTTGTTTAATGTCTCGGCTATCCAGTTTAAGTTTAATTCCGAATTTCACCATTGCCAAAGGTTCTAAGTGCCATAGTTGTGTGCAATCAAAGCAACCTGGGAAGCCTCACAAGGCGGCCGAGGAGAGAAACCTGGCACCTCTAGTACTCATACATTCTGATCTATGCGAGATGAATGGTGTGTTGACAAAAGGTGGAAAGAGATATTTCATGACATTGATTGATGATGCGACTAGATTTTGCTATGTTTATTTGTTGCGAACTAAAGATGAAGCTTTAGACTACTTTAAAATTTATAAGGCCGAAGTTGAAAATCAACTAGAGAGAAAGATCAAGCGTCTTAGGTCGGATCGTGGTGGTGAATATTTTCCTAAAATCTTTGATGAATTCTGTGAGGAACATGGCATTATTCATGAGAGGACGCCTCCCTATTCACCCCAATCAAACGGGGTTGCCGAGAGGAAAAACCGCACGCTGACTGACTTGGTGAATTCCATGTTAGCCACTGCTGGTTTATCAAAGGCATGGTGGGGGGAGGCTTTGTTGACTTCATGTCATGTCCTGAATAGAGTTCCTAACAAGAATAAAGATAAAACCCCTTACGAGGAGTGGGCTGGGAGAAAACCATCACTTTCGTATTTGCGCACATGGGGATGTTTGGCGAAAGTCAATATTCCAATTACTAAGAAGCGCAAACTTAGACCAAAGACTGTGGATTGTATCTTTCTAGGTTATGCTCCGCGGAGTGTAGGATATAGATTTTTAGTAGTTCAATCCGAGGTACCTGATATGCATGTTGATACTATTATGGAATCTCGTGATGCAACATTTTTTGAGAATATGTTTCCTATGAAAGATATGCATAGCATTGCTAGAATTTCTACTGAGATAATTCCTGAGTCCAGTACATCTAATGAGTATTTTGAACAATCACATGAGAATGTTACTGAGAAGGATGACAATGAAGCTCCTAAACGGAGCAAGAGACGAAGGATTGAAAAATCCTTTGGTGATGATTTCATTGTGTACCTTGTGGATGATACTTCCACGCCCATTGCAGAGGCATATGCATCTTCAGATGCAGATGACTGGAAAGAAGCTGTCCATAATGAGATGGACTCGATTCTTTCTAATGGAACTTGGGAGTTGTCAGAACGACCCCATGGATGCAAGCCTGTAGGCTGCAAATGGGTGTTCAAGAAGAAGCTAAGACATGATGGTACTATTGAAAAGTACAAGGCGCGGCTTGTAGCGAAAGGCTACACACAGAGAGAAGGCGAAGATTACTTCGACACCTATTCACCTGTCGCTAGACTTACCACCATTCGAGTACTACTATCCATGGCTGCCTCCTATGGTCTTATCGTTCATCAAATGGACGTAAAGACAGCTTTCCTTAATGGAGAGTTGGAAGAGGAAATCTATATGGATCAGCCTGATGGATTTGTAGTAAAAGGTGAAGAAAGAAAGGTGTGCAAGTTGCTGAAATCTTTATATGGTCTGAAACAAGCACCTAAGCAATGGCATGAGAAGTTTGACAGAACTTTGACTTCTGTAGGCTTTGTTGTCAATGAGGCTGACAAGTGCGTTTACTATCGCCATGGTGGGGGCGAAGGTGTTATACTATGTTTGTATGTAGATGATATTCTGATCTTTGGTACAAACATGAAAGTAATACACGAGGTCAAGTCTTTCTTGTCAAAGAGCTTTGATATGAAAGATCTGGGAGAAGCTGATGTGATTCTGAACATCAAGCTGATTAAGAACGAGAGTGGGATTACTCTAACGCAATCTCATTATGTTGAGCAGATCTTGAGCCGGTTCAGCTATATTGATAGCAAGCCTTCTTCAACACCTTATGATCCCAATGTGACACTACGCAAAAACCGGAGGATTGCCATAGATCAATTGAGATATTCTCAGATTGTTGGCTCACTCATGTACTTAGCGAGCGCGACTAGACCCGACATCTCTTTTGCTGTTAGCAAGTTGAGTAGGTTCATGTCAAACCCGGGTACTGATCATTGGCATGCACTTGATAGGGTCATGCGCTACCTATGTGGTACAATGAGTTATGGGATTCACTATTCAGGGCACCCAGCTGTGCTTGAAGGATATAGTGATTCGAATTGGATCTCAGATGTAGCCGATCTGTACGCCACAAGTGGGTATGTATTTACCTTTGGAGGTGGCGCAGTATCATGGAGATCTTGCAAGCAAACCATATTGACGATCGAGGTCAACTATGGAAGCAGAACTTACTGCTTTAGACACAACCACTGTTGAATCAGAATGGTTGCGTGAGCTCTTGATGGACTTGCCTGTGGTTGAAAAACCTGTTCCGGCAATCCTTTTGAATTGTGACAATCAAACTGTAATTGTCAAAGTGAACAATTCTAAGGATAACGCGAAGTCATCAAGACACGTCAAGAGACGTTTGAAGTCTGTCAGGAAATTGCGAAACTCCGGAGTAATAACTGTTACATATATTCAAACAGACAAAAACCTGGCAGATCCCTTTACAAAGGGACTATCACGTAATGTGATAGAAAGTGCATCGAGGGAGATGGGTTTGAGACCCGTTGATGTTACGCCATAGTGGTAACCCAACCTTTGTGATCGGAGATCCCGTGAATTAGGACCTGGGAAGAACAAACTAGTGGTTTAATTGAGGAGAGTATTATGTAACCCTCTCTATGTGAAGATGCACAACTCTCAATTGATGTAAGGCAGGTTGTCAACAAGCCTTAATGTGTTTATGTTGGCTATTTTAGCAAAGGTGCTGTCCTACAGAGCATTCTTGAAATAACACACCTATATGAGTTCGATTGTTAAACTTCGCAATCTATGAGATTTGGGTGATCTCTAGTAAACTCATGAAGAGACCATGAAGTATGACGCATATGCTTCACCCGCGGGGTAGGCTACTGGCAGCCATGTACTGGTCATGACTTTGAGTGAAACCCTGTTCACGCAAAACTTGCAATTCAAGGCTTAGTCCATTGTTCAAGTGTGAATGGATGTAGCTTAAGGTTCTAGGCGGAAGTTCAACTTAACAGTCTCCGCTGAAACACTGGTATATAAACAAGCAGCGAGTATTGGTAAATCTCTAAATGGGGATTTGAGATCTGGTGGGGGATTGTTGAAATATTGGGCCCACTTTTAGTGGCCCAAATTAGATTTCAGTTTTTCCTATAAATCTCAAAGCCCACATAGTGGCAGCCTTGTGAGTTTGAGCCCAAGTTGGTGGCAGCTCACTAGGGAGTGGCAAGAGGTGGAAAGTTTAGTCCCACATGGAAAGTTGGGAGGAAGTTAGACCACCTTATAAGGTGGGTTGTTCCACCACTAGTAAGTGAGTGAGAATAGGAGTGCTACACGCGCGCTCCTCCTCCTCCTCGCTCGCTCGTCTCGACTCGACACGATGCGCGCCGCGCTCGTGGTGAGTGGATTGAGCCTCGAGCCGAGACTTTCCTTACTTTTTGCAGCTCAGGAAAACGAACAGAGTCCTAGACGGACGCGTCGCAGTTAGTCGGTTCGGGTCGCTCCCGGATCGTGGGCTATCTGTAACCGACTCGAAACGTTCGTGCGACGTGGGCGTGGCCCACGTTGCCTAGGGTTTCCCGAGCCTATATAATCTCCTGCCCGGCTACCGCAGAAATACATCCAATACACGAGTTAGGGTTTCCACCTCTCTCTGCTTGCGCCGCCATCGTAGCCTACTCCATCCCGCGAGCCGACGTGCATCGGCGAACGGGAGAGCAGGTCTCTGGAACCGCTCGTCCTTGCGATCCTGTACGGGAGAGGGCGAATTAGGTTTTTGGGAAGCGCTCTGCGCGACTGCTCAAGCTCTTCATCACGGGTCGCCTTCCGTCCAAGTCGGGCGGTGCTTCCTACCGTCGTCTTCAACACCGTCTACTTCGACCCGTCGTCCCCGTCGTCAACAACGTTGTCATCAACAACGTTACTGCTGCGACATCATCTGCTACACCTCCACCGCCACCTCCACCAGATCGGTACGTGCAACATATCTCGATCTGTTTAGTGATGGTTGCTTTATTGTTTGCGCTGCTGCTACTCATGTTGATTAATGCATCTAGTACGTTTGAGTTTCACATGTTAGTAGTTGCTGCCATCATGTTTTATATTCTGGAATTAATCATGGAAATTGTGCCTAATTATCCAACATGTGAGACCCATGATTCCTCACTCAAAGGGATGGGACGAGTACGTCCTCCTCGGCTGCCAGCGCGCTGCGGACATAGGGGATGGTGGCGGCGACGATGGCATCTCCAACCTGGGCGCGCCATTCTGGATGGCGTTGATGACGTGCTCCAGGGTGCGCCCCAAAACGCCCCAGAAAAGGAGGCGTCCCTCATTGTTCCAGTTGTTCCGCCCACCGATGAGGCCGGCGGTGCTGTTCATCTCGACGTCGTGCTGCGCCTAGAAGTAGTTGACCTACCAGGCGTCATTGATGGTGGCCGCCCAGGTTGGATCTGGCCGCTCCTCGGCGGCGAGGCGAGCCCTCCGGGTCCTAATCGCGTCCCTCCAGCGCTTTGTGCCCTCCCGCGGCGGCGGCGGGACTCCGACGCCGTTGATGGCCATCTTCCACCCACCACTGCTTGGCAGGCGCATGTTCTGCGGGACGGGATATCACGCGTGGTACAACGCCCACGCCTCCGCCACGGTGACGCTGCCGCGGCCGAAGCCGTTCGCCGCGGCGATCTTGCGGGACGACGACATTGGAGGAGGAGGTTGGGAACAGCGAGGGAGGAGGAGATTTAGGAGCGGCGAGAGGTTGGATGGGGACAGAAGGAGGGGCGCTCTTATTATGCAGTGGCGCCAGGTGAAGCAGCAGCGGGGCGTTGGACGCAGTAAATGCCGGCATGGATGGCTATGCGGCCATGCACGACGAGACGCGTCCCTGCCTCGTCTGGGAAAACTGGGACGCCATTAACTTCGCTTGACCAGAGGTAGGCGACGAGGTTTTAGGCTTCCATGTCGCTGATACGTCTCCGACGTATCGATAATTTCTTATGTTCCATGCCACATTATTGATGATATCTACATGTTATATGCACATTTTATGTCATATTTATGCGTTTTCTGGAACTAACCTATTGACGAGATGCCGAAAGGCCAGTTGCTGTTTTCTGCTGTTTTTGGTTTCAGAAATCCTAGTAACGAAATATTCTCGGAATCGGACGAAATCAACGCCCAGCATCCTATTTTTCCACGAAGCTTCCAGAACACCCGGGAAGGACCAGAGGGGGGCCACAGGCCACCCAGACCATAGGCCGGCGCGGCCCAGGCCCTGGCCGCGCCGCCCTATAGTGTCGTCGCCCCTTCGACCTTCTGACGCCGCCTCTTCGCCTATATAAAGCCCCTCGACCTAAAACCTCGATACGAAAAAGCCACGGTACGAGAAACCTTCCAGAGCCGCCGCCATCGCGAAGCCAAGATCTGGGTGACAGGAGTCTCTGTTCCGGCACGCCGCCGGGACGGGGAAGTGCCCCCGGAAGGCTCCTCCATCATCACCACCGCCATCTCCATCAACGCTGCTGTCTCCCATGAGGAGGGAGTAGTTCTCCATCGAGGCTCGGGGCTGTACCGGTAGCTATGTGGTTCATCTCTCTCCTATGTACTTCAATACAATAATCTCATGAGCTGCCTTACATGATTGAGATTCATATGATGATGCTTGTAATCTAGATGTCGTTATGCTAGTCAAGTGAATTTTACTTATGTGATCTCCGGAGACTCCTTGTCCCACGTGTGTAAAGGTGACAGTGTGTGCACCGTGTGGGTCTCTTAGGCTATATTTCACAGAATACTTATTCACTGTTATGAAGAGCATAGTGAAGTGCTTATTTATATCTCTTTATGATTGCAATGTGTTTTGTATCACAATTTATCTATGTGCTACTCTAGTAATGTTATTAAAGTACTCTATTCCTCCTGCACGGTGTAATGGTGACAGTGTGTGCATCCGTGTTAGTACTTGGCGTAGGCTATGATTATGATCTCTTGTAGATTATGAAGTTAACTATTGCTATGATGGTATTGATGTGATCTATTCCTCCTACATAGTGTGAAGGTGACAGTGTGCATGCTATGTTAGTACTTGGTTTAGTCGTGTTGATCTTTCATGCACTCTAAGGTTATTTAAATATGAACATTGAATTGTGGAGCTTGTTAACTCTGGCATTGAGGGTTCGTGTAATCCTACGCAATGGTGTTCATCATCCAACAAGAGTGTAGAGTATGCATTTATCTATTCTGTTATGTGATCAATGTTGAGAGTGTCCACTAGTGAAAGTATGATCCCTAGGCCTTGTTCCTAAATACTGCTATCGCTGCTTGTTTACTGTTTTACTGCGTTACTACTGATGCGTTACTACTGCTTGTTTACTGTCCTGGGCAAAGCACTTTTCTGGTGCCGTTGCTACTGCTTATATATATTCATACCACCTGTATTTCACTATCTCTTCGCCGAACTAGTGCACCTATTAGGTGTGTTGGGGACACAAGAGACTTCTTGCTTTGTGGTTGCAGGGTTGCATGAGAGGGATATCTTTGACCTCTTCCTCCCTGAGTTCGATAAACCTTGGGTGACCCACTTAAGGGAAACTTGCTGCTGTTCTACAAACCTCTGCTCTTGGAGGCCCAACACTGTCTACAGGAAAAGGAGGGGGCGTAGACATCAAGCTATTTTCTGGCGCCGTTGCCGGGGACCAGAAAGCTACACAACAGGGATTTCCTCGCTCGTCAACCACGCGCCAGACCTGGACAGCAAGCTATTTTCTGGCGCCGTTGCCGGGGAGGAAAGGTAAAAGGTACTCACACTCTGGATCTCGGCTACTAAGCTATTTTCGCCGTTGTAAGTACTCGAAGCTATTTCCTTTAGATCCTGCAATTGCAACTTTTTGTTTCTTGTTTACACTAGTTAGGCATAATGGAAAACAACAAAAATATGAGAGATCTTTATGAACTTTATCTTGAATTAGGACATGATGTGTTTGAAGAGAGAATTAAAAAACCCATGGAACTTTATATGCATGCTAATGGGAATGTTATTACTATGAATACTTTGAACACTATTGTTGCTAATGCTATGGAAAATTCTAAGCTTGGGGAAGCTGGCTTTGATGAGCATGATCTTTTTAGTCCCCCAAGAATTGAGGAGAAAATTTTCTTTGATGATACTTTGCCTCCTATTTATGATGATTATAATGATAGTAGTCTTTTGTTGCCACCTGTTATGGAGGATAAATTTGATTATGATTACAATATGCCTCCTATATTTGATGATGAGAATAATAATGATAGCTACTTTGTTGAATTTGCTCCCACTAGTACTAATAAAATTGACTATGCTTATGTGGAGGGTAATGATACTTTTATGCATATAGCTCATGATAAGAATGTTTCATTTGATAATTATACTGTTGAGTTTGCTCATGATGCTACTGAAAATCTTTATGAGAGAGGAAAATATGGTTGTAGAAATTTTCATGTTACTAAAACACCTCTCTATATGCTTAAAATCTTGAAGTTGCACTTGTTTTATCTTTCTATGCTTGTTGCATTATGCTTCATGAACTTGTTTATTTACAAGATTCCTATGCATAGGAAGCATGTTAGACTTAAATGTGGTTTGAATTTGCCTCTTGATGCTCTCTTTTGATTCAAATATTATTTCTTGCGAGTGCATCATTAAAACTGCTGAGCCCATCTTAATGGCTATAAAGAAAGAACTTCTTGAGAGATAACCCATGTGTTATTTTGCTACAGTACTTTGTTTTATATTTGTGTCTTGGAAGTTGTTTACTACTGTAGCAACCTCTCCTTATCTTAGTTTAGTGTTTTGTTGTGCCAAGTAAAGTCGTTGATAGTAAGGTTCATACTAGATTTGGATTACTGCGCAGAAACAGATTTCTTTGCTGTCACGAATCTGGGCAAGATTCTCTGTAGATAACTCAGAAAATTATGCCAATTTACGTGAGTGATCCTCAGATATGTACGCAACTTTCATTCAATTTGAGCATTTTCATTTGAGCAAGTCTGGTGCCCCAATAAAATTCGTCTTTACGGACTGTTCTGTTTTGACAGATTCTGCCTTTTATTTCGCATTGCTTCTTTTGCTATGTGGGATGGATTTCTTTGTTCCATTGACTTCCAGTAGCTTTGGGCAATGTGCAGAAGTGTTAAGAATGATTGTGTCACCTCTGAACATGTGAGTTTTTGATTGTGCACTAACCCTCTAATGAGTTGTTCTAAGTTTGGTGTGGAGGAAGTTTTCAAGGGTCAAGAGAGGAGGATGATATACTATGATCAAGAAGAGTGAAAAGTCTAAGCTTGGGGATGCCCCGGTGGTTCACCCCTGCATATTTCAAGAAGACTCAAGCGTCTAAGCTTGGGGATGCCCAAGGCATCCCCTTCTTCATCGACAAATTATCAGGTTCCTCCCCTGAAACTATATTTTTATTCGGTCACATCTTATGTACTTTACTTGGAGCGTCTGTGTGCTTTTGTTTTTGTTTTTGTTTGAATAAATGCTTGTGTGGGAGAGAGACACGCTCCGCTGGTTCGTATGAACGCATGTGTTCTTAGCTTTTAGTATTCATGGCGAAGTTTCTTGTTCATTAAATTGTTATATGGTTGGAATTGGAAAATGATACATGTAGTAATTGCTATAATGTCTTGGGTAATGTGATACTTGGCAATTGTTGTGCTCATGTTTAAGCTCTTGCATCATATACTTTGCACCTATTAGTGAAGAAATACATAGAGCATGCTAAAATTTGGTTTGCATATTTGGTCTCTCTAAGGTCTAGATAATTTCTAGTATTGAGTTTGAACAACAAGGAAGACGGTGTAGAGTCTTATAATGTTTTCAATATGTCTTTTATGTGAGCTTTGCTGCACCGGTTCATCCTTGTGTTTGTTTCAAATAACCTTGCTAGCCTAAAACTTGTATCGAGAGGGAATACTTCTCATGCATCCAAATACTTGAGCCAACCACTATGCCATTTGTGTCCACCATACCTACCTACTACATGGTATTTCTCCGTCATTCCAAAGTAAATTGCTTGAGTGCTACCTTTAAATTTCCATTCTTCACCTTTACAATATATAGCTCATGGGATAAATAGCCTAAAAACTATTGTGGTATTGAATATGTACTTATGCACTTTATCTCTTATTAAGTTGCTCGTTGTGCGATAACCATGTTCCTGGGGACGCCATCAACTACCTTTTGTTGAATTTCATGTGAGTTGCTATGCATGTTCATCTTGTCTGAAGTAAGAGAGATCTACTACCTTAATGGTTGGAGCATGCATATTGTTAGAGAAGAACATTGGGCCGCTAACTAAAGCCATGAATCATGGTGGAAGTTTCAGTTTTGGACACATATCCTCAATCTCATATGAGAACACTAATTGTTGCCACATGCTTATGCATTAAAGAGGAGTCCATTATCTGTTGTCCATGTTGTCCCGGTATGGATGTCTAAGTTGAGAATAATCAAAAGCGAGAAATCCAAAATGCGAGCTTTCTCCTTAGACCTTTGTACAGGCGGCATGGAGGTACCCCATTGTGACACTTGGTTAAAACATGTGTATTGCGATGATCCGGTAGTCCAAGCTAATTAGGACAAGGTGCGGGCACTATTAGTATACTATGCATGAGGCTTGCAACTTGTAAGATATAATTTACATAACTCATATGCTTTATTACTACCGTTGACAAAATTGTTTCATGTTTTCAAAATAAAAGCTCTAGCACAAATATAGCAATCGATGCTTTCCTCTTTGAAGGACCATTCTTTTTACTTTTATGTTGAGTCAGTTCACCTATTTCTCTCCACCTCAAGAAGCAAACACGTGAACTGTGCATTGATTCCTACATACTTGCATATTGCACTTATTATATTACTCTATGTTGACGATTATCCATGAGATATACATGTTATAAGTTGAAAGCAACCGCTGAAACTTAATCTTCCTTTGTGTTGCTTCAATGCCTTTACTTTGAATTATTGCTTTATGAGTTAACTTTTATGCAAGACTTATTGATGCTTGTCTTTAAGTACTATTCATGAAAAGTCTTTGCTGTATGATTCACTTGTTTACTCATGTCATATACATTGTTTTGATCGCTGCATTCATTACATATGTTTACAATATGATCAAGTTTATGATGGCATGTCACTCCAGAAATTATCTTTGTTATCGTTTACCTGCTCGGGACGAGCAGGAACTAAGCTTGGGGATGCTGATACGTCTCCGACGTATCGATAATTTCTTATGTTCCATGCCACATTATTGATGATATCTACATGTTAAATGCACATTTTATGTCATATTTATGCGTTTTCTGGAACTAACCTATTGACGAGATGCCGAAAGGCCAGTTGCTGTTTTCCGCTGTTTTTGGTTTCAGAAATCCTAGTAACGAAATATTCTCGGAATCGGACGAAATCAACGCCCAGCATCCTATTTTTCCACGAAGCTTCCAGAACACCCAGGAAGGACCAGAGGGGGGCCACAGGCCACCCAGACCATAGGCCGGCGCGGCCCAGGCCCTGGCCGCGCCGCCCTATAGTGTCGTCGCCCCTTCGACCTTCTGACGCTGCCTCTTCGCCTATATAAAGCCCCTCGACCTAAAACCTCGATACGAAAAAGCCACGGTACGAGAAACCTTCCAGAGCCGCCGCCATCGCGAAGCCAAGATCTGGGGGACAGGAGTCTCTGTTCCGGCATGCCGCCGGGACGGGGAAGTGCCCCCGGAAGGCTCCTCCATCATCACCACCGCCATCTCCATCAACGCTGCTGTCTCCCATGAGGAGGGAGTAGTTCTCCATCGAGGCTCGGGGCTGTACCGGTAGCTATGTGGTTCATCTCTCTCCTATGTACTTCAATACAATAATCTCATGAGCTGCCTTACATGATTGAGATTCATATGATGATGCTTGTAATCTAGATGTCGTTATGCTAGTCAAGTGAATTTTACTTATGTGATCTCCGGAGAGTCCTTGTCCCACGTGTGTAAAGGTGACAGTGTGTGCACCGTGTGGGTCTCTTAGGCTATATTTCACAGAATACTTATTCACTGTTATGAAGAGCATAGTGAAGTGCTTATTTATATCTCTTTATGATTGCAATGTGTTTTGTATCACAATTTATCTATGTGCTACTCTAGTAATGTTATTAAAGTACTCTATTCCTCCTGCACGGTGTAATGGTGACAGTGTGTGCATCCGTGTTAGTACTTGGCGTTGGCTATGATTATGATCTCTTGTAGATTATGAAGTTAACTATTGCTATGATGGTATTGATGTGATCTATTCCTCCTACATAGTGTGAAGGTGACAGTGTGCATGCTATGTTAGTACTTGGTTTAGTCGTGTTGATCTTTCATGCACTCTAAGGTTATTTAAATATGAACATTGAATTGTGGAGCTTGTTAACTCCGGCATTGAGGGTTCGTGTAATCCTACGCAATGGTGTTCATCATCCAACAAGAGTGTAGAGTATGCATTTATCTATTCTGTTATGTGATCAATGTTGAGAGTGTCCACTAGTGAAAGTATGATCCCTAGGCCTTGTTCCTAAATACTGCTATCGCTGCTTGTTTACTGTTTTACTGCGTTACTACTGCTGCGTTACTACTGCTTGTTTACTGTCCTGGGCAAAGCACTTTTCTGGTGCCGTTGCTACTGCTTATATATATTCATACCACCTGTATTTCACTATCTCTTCGCCGAACTAGTACACCTATTAGGTGTGTTGGGGACACAAGAGACTTCTTGCTTTGTGGTTGCAGGGTTGCATGAGAGGGATATCTTTGACCTCTTCCTCCCTGAGTTCGATAAACCTTGGGTGATCCACTTAAGGGAAACTTGCTGCTGTTCTACAAACCTCTGCTCTTGGAGGCCCAACACTGTCTACAGGAAAAGGAGGGGGCGTAGACATCAAGCTATTTTCTAGCGCCGTTGCCGGGGACCAGAAAGCTACACAACAGGGATTTCCTCCCTCGTCAACCACGCGCCAGACCTGGACAGCAGTCGCTGACGCGTCGGGCCCGCGTCTCCTCGCCTCGCTTTTCCTTGTGTCCGGCGTGCCCGGAGCGTCCCCTGTGTAGCGGGGACGGGCTCGGAGCGCCGGACACCGTATTGGGTAGCACCGGACGAAAAGGGCCTTTGGGGCGCGCGGCTGGGAACGAAATTTTATCCTGCGCGCTGCAAATCCCTTTGGGGGCCGCTTTAGGCGACGCGGCTGAAGATGATCTAACAACTAACAGAGCAAAGGGTGGAGGAAAAAAAGAGAGCAACGTGTCATGCAATGGGTGGATAAGGGAGTGGATAAATAGGCCATGAAGAGTGCCCGAATGGTTAGGAGAGCACGAAATCACCCACCATTTATATAGGATATAATTTGGGGAGGGTATTTTATTTGATTCCTCTTGAGGATCAGGATGCAAGATTCAGTGGATTTGTTTGCTTCAATATTGCAGGGGGTTCTTGCATCAAGGATCTAAAGCCTTGTTGCAATATATTCAGATGTGGATCCTCTTCCCCTGGTGAAAGCTTAAAAAAGGATCTAAGGCTTGATGCTGACATATTGCATGGAGAAGAAGGATAGGTTTGTCGTTGGCACCGATCTCTTTGTCCTGCATGGACCCTCTATCTCAGAAGGTTGGTCAGCCATTAATATCTCTCTTTGAAACGTATGAAGTCTGTGCATTCTTATCATTTTGTGACAATGTTGTTTGTAATTTGTAGTAGGTAAAAACGATGATGACTTGATCTTGCAGCTTGGTGGGTCATCACTTGTAATCATGGAGTTGTACCGTGTACTGTGGAGCAAGAGAGAAGCAGCAGCAGCCGTCGCCCCCACCATGGCTCTGCTTGCTGACATATGAACTACTCCATCTTCTGTGAGCAGGCACGTTTTCTATCTATTTGTTCATGCACCACACGTTGCTACCTTCATTTTTCTTCACAACCTCAGTCTGCATTCAGCTCCTTCAAAGTGATCATCATTATTTGATTGCAGGAGGGCTGAAGAGCTCATCGAGATACAGGGTGGAGGCTGCATCGGCAACATCGCTGGCTAGATTGGCACGTAATGTCCTCCTCTGCATTTGGCTCTTCTCCTTTTGTGGCTGTAACAGTAATGTGGCTCTTTGGCATGCATACTCTTCTCTCTTTGTGTCTGTTTAATTCATCAATATCTATTGGAAAGTGTTTACATTCTATAGCATTTCTTGGGACTTTAATACCCATTTTGTTTGAAAATGATCTTGCTAGGATGGAAGTTCGTTGCTTATAGAGTTATATCATATATGTATGGAATAATGATTGTATTTTCCCTACTAGACCATCAAAAAGTTGCACTTTAAGATCTTGAAAATGGTCACGGTATAAAAGTGAACTAAGCATCAAAGTTGATACAAAAATGATTTTTAATGGTGTTCAATCCCTTAAAATAATCAGTTAAGTACGTACAAGGTAATTCAAAAGCATGGAAATTTCTCATTTATGCAAAATAAGGTGATCTGCTTTGTCAGGGGAACCGTAAGTGTTTACGTTTGGTACCATGTCTCGGGATTTCATATCCACTTCTGTCTGCAATTGTTCTTTACGGAGATACACATGACTTGATCTTGATAACTCAGTATTTCATAGGATGACCACTTCCTGCATGTGCCTCTCTACAAATTGTTCCGATGGACATTATATTGTTTTTTTTGTCTGATTTGGGTTTATTCTACTCTCCAGTTTTAGTTACAATTCGTGTATGATTTTGTGGTTTTTCAACTTACTGCTAGATGGCGCATCTTGGATATGCTCCTCTCTTGCTTTCCTAGACTTGGCATATGAAGCAAAATCCGGTATGTAAGAAGCGCATAAAAGAAAGCTGAAGTGATGTCAAGCATCCGGTTCCCTAACCCACTGCGGATTATCAGGAAGACATACTTGCAATACGTTGGACTATTCCCGCACTTCTTCAAAGAACAGAATATGTTTAGAGATCAGAGATGGGTCACTTAACTCCAATTTCCTGTACCACAAATAGTAAATCTTTATAAGCTTTTAGGTTGCAAACTAATTTGTTATTCAAAGACCCTTTTTTCTTGGAAATTGTTATTATTTATTTATTGTTACAAATTCTTTTTTCTTGGGATTTTTTATTGATACAATTTATTCTATATATAGTGTGCTTACAATTGAAAGCAAGTCTCGTGTTAATACTGGAGTGGCATTATTAAAGTGGGGTGACTACAAAGCACAATGCAGCGATCACAAAGCACAATGGTGCAAGGGGTGACACCGATAGGCTTGTAAGGAAGAAGGGGTGAAAAATGCATCATTGTCATGCATTTGCAGTAATCTATTTTTTCTGCATGTGTGTCCGTGCAGTTATCTGTTTGTGTGTGTGTGTGTGTCTATATCAACGAGAAGGAAGAGCTGTATAGAGAGAGATAAGTAAACCCAAACAATGCACTTTCTCTAGAGTGATGATATTGGTATTGAAATATTAAAATATTATTATTAGTTTGCATTTAAGCTGTAGAAAATAACATTAATCCGTGGCAACGCACGGGCATTCAACTAGTAGCTAATAACATCACACATCTCAAGGTGTTTTGGTGACATGACATGTCAATAAATGAAGAAAGAGAGCGAGGTGGTAACTATCTATGTTACCATAAGGCTAGCCATAGTGCTAGTATCATAAGGAGTATCATGCATGCCATCTTGGCAAAAATCTGATGTGACACTATAATTAATAAAGAGAGATATGCTAGTGGTATCATAATATGATACGGTATCATAGCACGTGAAACTAGATAATTTAATTTTAAATATATCCTATACACAAAATTGCATTGAGATTCTACAAATAATTAAATATCATGAGATTTTGATACTACTAGATGATAATAACCACTATAAAAGTAGTATCACAGCACTATGGCCAGCCTAACATCACACACCCCAAGGCAAGATGAGTCTACAACATAATAAATAACACAATGCATGACACCACATATAAGTTACTACCCACTATGAAGGTAGTAACCTAGACTAGTAACATCATATGTTACTAGTCTAAGTTACTCCCTACTACGACGAGCCTAAGTGCATGTAGAGAATGAAGATAATACTACCTCCGTTTCAAGGAATAATGTGTCCTCGTTTTACGTGCTTTTTGTTTGACCAAGAATTACTTCAAATACATAAAAAATGTTTGTATGAAATTAACATCATTACAAAGTTCTTTCAATATGAATCCAACCCAACGGTGCTAATTACATATAATATAGTCAAGATTTTGTTGCTCAATTTTTATGGTCAAAGTTCGTCTTAAAATACGTGTGCGCCTTATTCCTTGAAACAAAGGTAGTATGTATGTGCTAAGTATTATTAGGTTTGATTTCCGTGCGATGAGAAAGAAGTAGTTTTTATACTTTAAAGTGTATTGAAAAGATAGATGTACACTCTTTCATGAACAAAATTGAAGGCTAGATATCCATTTATTTGAGGATATAGACGGAGTACGTGCTAGCCCTTTCATTCATCCCTACGTTCAACGAAATACTTCAGATTTTTGTTTTTGGATCAAAGGAGCCACATGGCTCTGAATTTCATTAAGAAATTGGAGTATGTCTTACTGAAGATGCAATTCCATCGTTGCCTCTCCTTATAGTCTTAGTGAAGATGCAATTCCAGAAAACACCAGCAGACTGCTATCCAAACTACTGACTTTTTTTTTGCGAAGTTTTTTCGATAAAGGATGCTTTATTACTTTAAGAAGCAATTACATCCAGCCTCTGCATAACCAGGATGCACACAGCCGTTTTGTTGTCTCAAGTCCAAAAGGATAAATAGTAAAAACTAGGCGAGATACATATCGGAACGATGAATCATATAACGCCTAAGGTGTAGGTGGGGCATCTATCCGTAGATTATGCTGCCACCCATGCAGGGAAAAAGTATCCCTCGCCGTAGTCTCCAACCGTGTACAGACCTCTGTAAATAGGTCTCGGTTCTCCACTCTCTGAAGAGGTAACCATGAACGGAGAATACTTGTACATCTGTAGATGACCTGCAACAAAGAGTAATTTTTGTCACTAAAAATCTTGTCATTTCTACATAGCCAAAGCGCCCAGATAACTGCTAGCGCCCCCACCCTAAGAAGCATCTTAAGCCTTGAATCTATACCATGAAGCCAATTGCCAAAGACATTGGCGACACTAGTCGGAGGATACAGGGTAGATGCTACTTGGATGACTGACCATATAGATCTCACGAACTGGCACTGGAAGAATAAGTGTTTGATCGTTTCGTCCTGATGACAAAAAACACACCGTGTACTTCCATGCCAATTCCGCTTAACAAGATTGTCTTTGGTGAGAATAACCCCACGACGAAGATACCATCCAAATATTTTAATTTTTAATGGTATCTTCATCTTCCAAATCTTTTTATTGCTATCAACTGGTAAATCAGAAAGAAGGATCGCATTGTAGAAAGATTTTACGGAAAAAGTATCATCTACATGAAGGTTCCATCTAAATTCGTCTAGTTCAGGCGATAAATGAATATCTCCGAGCCGTTGAATTAGGGTATTCCATACCACAAGTCTTTGTCCAAGTAAAACCCGTCTGAACGTCACATTCGGAGGTGAGGTAGCCATTACAGTAGCAATGGTATCACCTTGTCGACGAGCAATCCTATACAGAGCAGGATACTGTTCACTTAAGGGTGCATTGTCTAGCCAAGCATCTTCCCAGAACCGTATTTGTGCTCCATTCCTGATTGAGAAAGTACCATGGCGAAAGAAAACATTTTTTGTCGCCATAAGACCAGCCCAGAAGTGAGAATCCCCAGGTTTCCAAACCACTTGGGATAGTGTCTTCGAACCGATATACTTTCTCCGAAGAATAGTTTGCCAAGTCCCATCCTCAGTAAGTAGCTTAAACAGCCATTTACCCAGTAGAGCTGAATTTTTGACTTCCAGGTCATGAACTCCAAGCCCTCCTTGATCTTTGGGACTACAAACTATACTCCACTTAACCAGTCGATATTTCTTTTTCTCGCTGTCCCCTTGCCAAAAGAATCTGGATCGATAGTAATCGAGTTTATGCAGAATTCCTTTCGGTAGGATGAAGAATGATAACATATACAGTACCATATTTGTGAGTACCGAATTAATGAGTACCAATCTTCCTCCCAGGGACAACAATTTACCTTTCCAACTACTAAGGCGTTTTTGTAATCTTTCTTCCACTAATTTCCATTCCACGATTTTTTTTGCGAAGTACCCAAACTACTGACAGCCAGCAATTCCAGTGTTGATGTGCTTTCGCATTACTCAGGCGCATCACACGAGCAGTCGGGTGGGTCGCATCCGCCTATCGAGGAGACTCCTAGGCCGGGTGACGCGCACACGCTAGCCATGGTTTGAATTTTGAAAGCGTTCTGAATGACAGATTCTGGCTTCTTGATTTCGTCGTAATTTCACACGTTTCCGATCCTAATTTTTGTGCGTACGAGTAATTTAAGGAAAAGAAATAACTTCCACTGGCGGTCGCATCGCAGACGTGCGAAAATGTTTGTGCGCACGTTGATCTGTAACACTGTTGGTTTCATGAAAAAAAAATTGGTTGAGGCTGGTGCGAACACTAGTCCGAGGGGGGAGCAACCAAGGACGCGGTGGTCGTTTTTCTCCTCCTGAACAGAATGTGCAAAATCTGGAGGTGCAGAATTTTTCTCAGCCTACCGCCGTAGTTGAGGCTGGTGCCCAGGGCCCAAGTCGGCAACAGAATTGTGGCTGCTCTTCCCTCTCACGGTGGCCTCCGGCGGAGAAGGTCTCGGAAGCGATGAAATTGTGCGACCCGGTCTTGCCGTCTGGGCCGACGATTGCAGGCGCGGACAGCGGCCCTCTGGTGACACCGAGGGAAGATGCAATATCATTGGCCATGGCGAGTGTATATGCTAGAGTTCGGAACAATCCAATCCTTCCAAGAAGAGTTTGTATCTAAAGTTTCTAAATTTGGTTAGTCTTGTGTCCGTGTGTTAATAGGACGTAGGGACCTGTCTGTCTCCTAGTCCAGTTCCTCCAAAGTTGCTATAAGCCAGGTCCTGTGACACGCAAAAACTAAAATCTATACAAAGAGCCAAAGAAAACGGTGTGTACAGATCGTGAATTCATGGTCGCGTGCAAACACAAATACGAACAGGCCTGGTTCATCTGGGCAGACTGCAAGGCCATGCCGCCTTCGTCACCGGAGGCGGCGACAGAGAGCAAGCGGGAAAACCTAAAGACCAGCTCGGCGTCGAGCATATGGGCGCCCCCCAAGAAGGGGCGGCTCAAGCTCAACTTCAACGGCTTGTGCAAGTACAAATCCAAAAGATCGAGCATAGGTGGAGTTTATTGTGATCATAGGGGCAAGTTCATACTAGGCTACTGATGTCTACGGGTGCTTCTATTCTTGTAGACAGTGTTGGGCCTCCAAGAGCAGAGGTTTGTAGAACAGCAGCAAGTTTCCCTTAAGTGGATCACCCAAGGTTTATCGAACTCAGGGAGGAAGAGGACAAAGATATCCCTCTCAAGCAACCCTGCAATCACGATACAAGAAGTCTCTTGTGTCCCCAACACACCTAATACACTTGTCAGATGTATAGGTGCACTAGTTCGGCGAAGAGATAGTGAAATACAAGTAGTATGGATGTATATGAGTGGTAATAGCAATCTGAATAAAATATGGCAGCGAGTAAACATGCAACAGAACAGTAAATAAACGGAGTTTCAGTGCTTGGAAACAAGGCCTAGGGATCATACTTTCACTAGTGAACACTCTCAACATTGATCACATAACTGAATAAACAAATACTACTTTCTCTACACTCTCTTGTTGGATGACAAACACCATTAATTGTGTAGGGCTACAAGAGCACCTTAATGCCGGAGTTAACAAGCTCCACAACATTCGATGTTCATATTTAAATAACCTTAGAGTGCATAATAGATCATTGCAATTATACCAAATACTAACATAGCATGCACACTGTCACCATCACACTATGAAGGAGGAATAGATCGCATCAATACTATCATAGCAATAATTAACTTCATAATCTACAAGAGATTACAATCATAACCTACGCCAAGAACTACATGATGCACACACTGTCACCGTTACATCATGAAGGAGGAATATAGTACTTTAATAACATCACCAGAGTAACACATAGATGAATAGTGATACAAACTCATATGAATCTCAATCATGTAGGGCAGCTCATGAGATCATTGTATTGAAGTACATAGGAGAGAGATTAACCACATAGCTACCGGTACAGCCCTTAGCCTTGATGGAGAACTACTCCCTCCTCATGGGAGACAGCAGCGGTGATGAAGATGGCGGTGGTGTCGATGGAGATGCCTTCCGGGGGCACTTCCCCGTCCCGGTGGCGTGCCGGAACAGAGACTCCTGTCCCCAGATCTTGGCTTCACGATGGCGGCGGCTCTGGAAGGTTTCTCGTACCGTGGCTTTTCCGTCTCGAAGATTTAGGTCAGGGACCTTTAAATAGGCGAAGAGGCGGAGTCGGAAGGGTTACGGGGGCGCCACACAATAGGGGGCGCGCCCCCCCTTGGGCCGCGCCGCCACCTTGTGTGGTGGGCCTGTGGCTCTCCTCCGGTACTTCTTTGTTGTTCTGGAAGCTTCGTGGAATTATAAGATGTTGGGCGTTGATTTCGTCCAATTCCGAGAATATTTCCTTACTAGAATTTCTGAAACCAAAAACAGCAGAAAACAGGAACTGGCACTTCGGCGTCTTGTCAATAGGTTAGTTCCGGAAAATGCATAATAATGACATAAAGTGTGTATAAAACATGTGTGTATCATCATAAAAGTAGCATGGAACATAAGAAATTATAGATACATTTGGGACGTATCAAGCATCCCCAAGCTTAGTTCCTACTCGCCCTCGAGTAGGTAAACGATAACAAGGATAATTTCTGAAGTGACATGCTATCATAATCTTGATCATACTATTGTAAAGCATATGAGATAAATGCAGCGATTCGAAGCAATGATGAAGACAATGAGTAAACAAATGAATCATATAGCAAAGACTTTTCATGAATAATACTTTCAAGACAAGTATCAATAAGACTTGCATAAGAGTTACTCATAAAGCAATAAATTCTTTAGTAGAAAGCTTTGAAGCAACACAAAAGAAGATATAAGTTTCAGCAATTGCTTTCAACTTGTAACATGTATATCTCATGGATAGTTGTCAACATAAAGCAATATAACAAGTGCAATAGGTAAACATGTAAGAATCAATGCACACAGTTGACACAAGTGTTTGCTTCTAAGATAGAAAGAAGATAGGTAAACTGACTCAACATAAAGTAAAACAATGGCCCTTCGCAGAGGGAAGCAGGGATTAAATCATGTGCTAGAGCTTTTTAAGTTTTGAAATCATACAGAGAGCATAAAAGTAAAATTTTGAGAGGTGTTTGTTGTTGTCAACGAATGGTAGCGGGTACTCTAACTACCTTATCAACCAGACTTTCAAGAGCGGCTCCCATGAAGGACGTTATCTCTACCAGCAAGGTAGATCATCTCTCTTCTCTTTTGTTTACACATGTATTTTAGTTTCATTATTGATGACACTCCTCAAAACCTTTTGCTTACACAAGCCATGGCTAACCGAATCCTCGGGTGCCTTCCAACATTCACATACCATGAAGGAGTGTCTATTTGCAAAATTAAGTTGCTTACTGATAGATCAGGGCAAAGCATGTGAAGAGAATTATTAATGCAAGTTAATTAATTGGGGCTGGGAACCCCATTGCCAGCTCTTTTTGCAAAATTATTGGATAAGCGGATGAAGCCACTAGTCCATTGTGAAAGTCTGTCAAAAGTAAATGACAAGATCGAAAGATAAAACACCACATACTTCCTCATGAGCTATAAAACATTGACACAAATAAGAGATAATAGCTTTTGAATTGTTTAAAGGTAGCACATGAAGTATTTGCTTGAAATGGCAGAGAAATACCATGTGGTAGGTAGGTATGGTGGACACAAATGGCATGGATTTGGCTCAAGGATTTAGATGCACGAGAAGAATTCCCTCTCAATACAAGGCTAGGCTAGCAAGTTTGTTTGAAGCAAACTCAAGTATAAAACGGTGCAGCAAGACTCACATATGAACATATTGTAAGCATTATAAGACTTTACATCGTCTTCCTTGTTGTTCAAACACCTTAACCAGAAAATATCTAGACTCTAGAAAACCAATCATGCAAACCAAATTTTAACAAGCTCTATGTAGTTCTTCATTAATAGGTGCAAGGTACATGATGCAAGAGCTTAAACATGATCTATATGAGCACAAAAATTTGCCAAGTATCAAATTATTCAAGACATTATACCAATTACCACATGCAGCATTTTCTGTTTCCAACCAAATAGCAATGAACGAAGCAGTTTCAACCTTCGCCATGAACATTAAAAGTAAAGCAAAGAACACAAGTGTTCGAATGAAAAAGCGGAGCGTGTCTCTCTACCACACAAGCATGAATTTATTCAAACACAAACAAAAATAAAAGCACACAGACGCTCCAAGTAAAGCACATAAGATGTGACGGAATAAAAATATAGTTTCACTAGAGGTGACCTGATAAGTTGTCGATGAAGAAGGGGATGCCTTGGGCATCCCCAAGCTTAGATGCTTGAGTCTTCTTGAAATATGCAGGGATTAACCACGGGGGCATCCCCAAGCTTAGACTTTTCACTTTTCTTGATCACAGTATATCATCCTCCTCTCTTGACCCTTGAAAACTTCCTCCACACCAAACTCAAAACAAACTCATTAGAGGATTAGTGAATAATCAAAAATTCACATATTCAGAGGTGACACAATCATTCTGAACACTTCTGGACATTGCCCAAAGCTACTGGAAGTTAATGGAACAAAGAAATCCATCCAACATAGCAAAAGAAGCAATGCGAAATAAAAGGCAGAATCTGTCAAAACAGAACAGTCCGTAAAGACGAATTTTTTAGGTGCACCACACTTGCTCAAATGAAAATGCCCAAATTGAATGAAAGTTGCGTACATATCTGATGATCACGCACGTAAATTGGCAGATTTTTCTGAGTTACCTACAGAGAACCCTGCCCAAATTCGTGACAGCAAGAAATCTGTTTCTGCGCAGTAATCCAAATCTAGTATTGACTTTACTATCAAAGACTTGGCACAACAATGCAATAAAATAAAGATAAGGAGAGGTTGCTACAGTATTAACAACTTCCAAGACTCAAATATAAAACAAAATTGCTGTAGTAAAATAAACACATGGGTTATCTCCCAAGAAGTGCTTTCTTTATAGCCATTAAGATGGGCTCAGCAGTTTTAATGATGCACTCCCAAGAAATAAGAGTTGAAGCAAAAGAGAGCATAGCCTAACCCACTTCCTATGAAAAGGAATCTTGTAAATAAACAAATTCATGAAGCATAATGCAACAAGCATAGAAAGATAAAACCAGTGTAACTTTAAAAATTTCAGCATATAGAGAGGTGTTTTAGTAACATGAAAATTTCTACAACCATATTTTCCTCTCTCATAATAATTTCCAGTGGCATCATGAACAAATTCAACAATGTAACTATCACATAAAGCATTCTTATCATGAGTCTCATGCATAAAATAATTACTACTCCCAACATAAGCATAATCAATTTTATTAGTTGTAGTGGGAGCAAATTCAACAAAGTAGCTATCATTATTATTCTCATCATCAAATATAGGAGGTATAGTATCATCATAATAAACTTTATCCTCCATAGTAGGTGGCACCAAAAGACCACTATCATTATCATCATATATGGGAGGCATATCATAATCAACATAAACTTTCTCCTCAATACCCGGAGGGCTAAAGAGATCATTTTCATCAAAACCGACCTCCCCAAGCTTAGAATTTTCTATATTATTATCAACAATGGTGTTCAAAGCGTTCATACTAATATTACTACTAGCATGCAAATAAGGTTCCATAGGTTTTTTAATTTTCGCATTAAACCATTCATGTCTTGACTCAGAAAATAGTTTAAAAAGCTCACAGATGTTTTCCATTATGCCTTACTAGTGTTTAACAAGAAACAAAAACATGCAATTGCAGGATCTAAAGGAAATAGCTTCGAGCACACACACAACAGCAACAGAAAAGTACTTAGTTACCTGGGACCGGAGTATGAGTGCCTTTTACCTTTCCTACCCGGCAACGGCGCCAGAAAAGTGCTTGATGTCTACGGGTGCTTCTGTTCTTGTAGACAGTGTTGGGCCTCCAAGAGCAAAGGTTTGTAGAACAGCAGCAAGTTTTCCTTAAGTGGATCACCCAAGGTTTATCGAACTCAGGGAGGAAGAGGACAAAGATATCCCTCTCAAGCAACCCTGCAATCACGATACAAGAAGTCTCTTGTGTCCCCAACACACCTAATACACTTGTCAGATGTATAGGTGCACTAGTTCGGCGAAGAGATAGTGAAATACAAGTAGTATGGATGTATATGAGTGGTAATAGCAATCTGAATAAAATATGGCAGCGAGTAAACATGCAACAAAACAGTAAATAAACGGAGTTTCAGTGCTTGGAAACAAGGCCTAGGGATCATACTTTCACTAGTGGACACTCTCAACATTGATCACATAACTGAATAAACAAATACTACTTTCTCTACACTCTCTTGTTGGATGACAAACACCATTAATTGTGTAGGGCTACAAGAGCACCTCAATACCGGAGTTAACAAGCTCCACAACATTCGATGTTCATATTTAAATAACCTTAGAGTGCATAATAGATCATTGCAATTATACCAAGTACTAACATAGCATGCACACTGTCACCATCACACTATGAAGGAGGAATAGATCGCATCAATACTATCATAGCAATAATTAACTTCATAATCTACAAGAGATTACAATCATAACCTACGCCAAGAACTACATGATGAACACACTGTCACCGTTACATCATGAAGGAGGAATAGAGTACTTTAATAACATCACCAGAGTAACACATAGATGAATAGTGATACAAAACTCATATGAATCTCAATCATGTAGGGCAGCTCATGAGATCATTGTATTGAAGTACATAGGAGAGAGATTAACCACATAGCTACCGGTACAGCCCTTAGCCTTGATGGAGAACTACTCCCTCCTCATGGGAGACAGCAGCGGTGATGAAGATGGCGGTGGTGTCGATGGAGATGCCTTCCGGGGGCACTTCCCCGTCCCGGCGGCGTGCCGGAACAGAGACTCCTGTCCCCCAGATCTTGGCTTCGCGATGGCGGCGGCTCTGGAAGGTTTCTCGTACCGTGGCTTTTCCGTCTCGAAGATTTAGGTCAGGGACCTTTAAATAGGCGAAGAGGCGGAATCGGAAGGGTTACGGGGGCGCCACACAATAGGGGGCGCGCCCCCCTTGGGCCGCGCCGCCACCTTGTGTGGTGGGCCTGTGGCTCTCACCCGGTACTTCTTTGATGTTCTGGAAGCTTCGTGGAATTATAAGATGCTGGGCGTTGATTTCGTCCAATTCCGAGAATATTTCCTTACTAGGATTTCTGAAACCAAAAACAACAGAAAACAGGAACTGGTACTTCGGCATCTTGTCAATATGTTAGTTCCGGAAAATGCATAATAATGACATAAAGTGTGTATAAAACATGTGTGTATCATCATAAAAGTAGCATGGAACATAAGAAATTATAGATACGTTTGGGACGTATCAGCTACGCGAAGGGGATCGGCAAGGCAACGAGCTACATGGCCGAGCTAGTGGCGCTCAAGCACGGGCTCGACCTCGCAATGGCGAACGGGTGGCGTGACATCTCTATTGAGGGGGACCTCAAGGGTGTCATCGACGCCATCGCTGGACGCGTGCCATTTCGGACAGAGGAGGACATGGAGAAGTACATGGAGATCGCCCGTGATGCTCCCACAGCTCGGCAAGACGTCCATGGTGCACGTGTTCAAGAAAGGGAACAAGGTGGCCCACGGCTTCGCGAAGCTCGGTCATAAGTCGGCGATGCTGCGGCTGTGGCACGACATTCCCCCCAACAGTTCTCTCCGGCACCTCGAGCAAGACGCAAGTGAGCTGAGGGAGGAAGATGAGCAGAGCTGCCTCGTCGCTGCAGGCTGGATGGTCACGCCAACAACCCCGCTTGCGTCAACGGAGAGCAAGCTGCCAAAGCTGAAGAGCGTCCCGTCCTCGAGCACATGGACGACGCCGAAAAAAGGGCGGCTGAAGCTCAACTTCGACGGGTCGTCCAAGTCCAACGGATCGAGCATAGGTGGAGTCTACCGCGATCACAAGGGCAAGTTCATCCTAGGCTACGTGCAAGGGATCGGAAGGGTTACAAGCTCAGTCGCAGAGCTCGTGGCGCTCAAGCGAGGGCTCCAGCTTGCGGTGAAGAAAGGGTGGAGCGACATCTCCATTGAGGGCGACTTCAAGGCTGGCATCGACGCCATCGCGAGCTGTGCGCCGTTCCGGGCGAAGAAGGACCTGGGGCAGTACATGGAGATCGCCGTGATGCTCCCGCTGCTTGGCAAGACGACCATGTCGCACGTGCTCCGGAAAGGGAACATGGTTGCCCACTACTTCGCGGAGCTCGGGCACGAGGCAGCGCAGCTGCGGCTGTGGCACAACATTCCGCCCAACAAGGTTCTGCAGCATCTTGAGAAAGACGCCCCAAAAGTATATTACCCCCGTAGGCGGCCGTCTTGGCACTGCCTACGCCGTTCTTTTGCTTTGAGACTTATGCTATTGTTATTCCAAAATCATCACGCCCCTCGGCGCCGCGCTGCCTCCACGGCTGGGGAAGGTGGATGTGTCGCACCTAGGGCAAAAAAGGAACAAGGTGGTGCATGACTTCGCGAAGCTCAAGCACAATGCGGCTCGGTGGCAGATGTGGCGTGACATACCGCTGGATGAGGTTCTTCAACACCTTGAGCGTGGCACCGACGTACATTAATTTGCAATCTTGGACACACACAAATGGTTGGGTCGTTCTTTTTGGACATACCATATGTATGTGATTTCTCGTTCAACCAATTCGTCGGTCTGACTGTTATTAGGTTTGCAAAAAAAAAACTGCTGGACTCGCACGGGTTAAACTGGGAGCAGATGTTTCAAGTTCCAAATCGTGAATACTATTTTAAAAAATTTAACCATTGATCTAAAAACGAAGCTTCTTTGGGGATACTTTCTTAGGGAATTCGATTATCTGAGGCAATAAGTCCAGACCTAGTGCGAGAATGGCCTCAGCTAGCAGTGTTCATTGAAGGTGAGCCCAAATCCATGAAGACAATGCCTCCATTGTTGATGTTACAGGTTATTTTTTATATATTGAATAAGGCTTTTCAATTTGCTGCGAGCTCCTGTGCCCTATGCTACAAGATGAGACATATTGACATATAATTCCAGACATCTTCCCGGGATGTTGTCTTCATGTTGCAAAGTTGATTTTGTGTTGTTGCATTCCTTGGTTTTCATGATTTTCATCAAAGTTTTTTCTGCACTAAATTGGACATGTTGCTTTTTGCACGCTTCTTATAAATATTGCAGAATTTCTAATTTTTTTTTGTGGACCATCGAAATAAAGTTACAATGTTATGTTGCATTGATTGGATAGTGGAGAGGCAGACTGATGCACAGAGAGCAAAAACTGACTAATGCCAACATGGGCCTTTAGCCAAATAGTGCAACATATCAATAGAAAAAAAAAACCTTGAAGATCAATAAACGTATTCAGCTATTTCCTAAAACCCGGGTTCCATATTCAGATCTCTTCCCTGGATGCTCCACCAAGATCTAACTAAGGCCCTGCCCAAATGTTTTCTTACTCAGCCTCAATTAGCTGAACAAACTTGTTGTTGTTTCTCGCATGGCTATGAATTTCATTAAGAAACTGAAGTACATGGTAAACAAGAAAATACAACCTCAAATCGTTGCTTCTCCCTATAGAAGATGAAACTCCAAAAAACACTAGCAGACTGCTACTCACAGCGGCGGAGCTGGTATAGAACCATTGGGTTCAGCTGAACCCAACCAAACATACCAAACATTTGTTAAATTAGTCTGTGGTATTGCAAATTGGTGGAAGATTACACTACAATACCAAGAGCTGAACCAATGATTTCTTGCTCTAGCTTCGCCCCTGGCTACTCAAACTACTGACAGACAGAAAAAACTACTCCAGGTTCAGCAAGCAACTTATTAGAACAACCACTAGACAGTACGTTGCATCTCCCAACAGAAGATACAAACTCTCAAGAAAACCAGCAGAGAGTAGACTGCTATCCAAACTACTAGAACCAGCAAAAAAAACTCCTCCCAATCATTTCTCCTGGACACTTCAGAAATCGGCAGGGCCTTGGTGAAAATCTCCTTTGCCACAGTGACATCACACCTGACGGTGAATAAGTCGTCCTTCAGGTAAACCGATCCCTCCAGGTCGCTTCTCTTGATGAGTTCATAGCCCTTAGAGCATGTCTAACAGGCCCCGTATTTTTTCGCCCCGTAAAACGTGAGTAGAGGGTCCTGTTCACGGGCCGAAAACTCGGACGAGCTAGCAGAACCCGTATCCCCACCCCGTAAAACAGTTCTGTTTTACGGGGTGGGGATACGGGTTCTGCTAGCTCGTCCGAGTTTCCGGCCCCTCAAAACAGGGTTTTAGACAGCAATTTGCACAACAATTTCAAATCAAACATAGCACATCCAAAATATGTGATGCATAATTCATAGTTTTAACATCACAACGCGATCATAGGCAATGTTCAAGCCACGGAAGTTCCCAAATGTGATCAACCATCAACGAGTCCATCGCCACCGGCGCCACCACTCGCCGGAGACTCACCTTGAGCACGAGCTTGACGCGCAGCCTTCTTCCTCGCAATGATGTCCGCCTTGGTCTCGTTCCACCACGCCAGCTGATCCTCGTCCATGCCGTCGGTGCGCATCATCATGATATCCCTCTCCTCGGCCAAGAGCTCCTTCATGGCCTTGGCTTCTTTGAGTGCGATCATCTTCATGTCAAGCTCGGCCTTCAACTTGGCATCTTCCCGCCTTGCTTGCACCTTGGCAAGCTTCACCTCCTTCTTCTTCTCGGTGATGAGGAGCTTGGTCTCCAACGTCTTCATCGTCAATGCCTCCTTGGACTTCATGAGTTGATCCAACTTCTCCCGGAAGCTAGCTGCTTCGAGTTCTACCTTCACCCTCTCCTTGGCCTTCTTGTTGCCCTCGGGCTTGCCGGTGTTTCTCCCACTCATGTCCTCCGCTTCATCATCCACGGTGAGCAGTGCCTCCTTCTTGCACTTTGGCTCGTTGTCCCTCAACATCCATGGTGAGCAGTGCCTCCTTCTTGCACTTTGGCTTGCCGCCTTGGTCCACTCCGGTGCACGCATCCATCCCCACCTTGCTCCAAGCACGGACCAAGATGGCGTCTTCGATCTCGCTGTAGTTCGCCGTGCGTGGCTTCGGCGTCGATGAAGAACCGGCGGCAGCCGGATCAACCTCAACCACCTCCTCCTCGTCACCCTCGTCCTCCTCCTCGTCATCAATCTCTTCGACGTTGCACTCCTCATTGAATGCATCGATACCGGTGTCCAAATTCACCGCGGAATTGTTGAGCATGTCCATGTAGGATGTTGTGGCCTCAAGATCGAACACCTTGTCTACGTCCATGGTGGGTGGCGGCGGCGCGGGCGGCGCATCGGACAGAAAGGAGGGAGGAGAGTGCGTGGCCTTGGAGGGCGGTGGAGGCGCGAGGCCGATGCGGCTGATTGCCTTTGACCACACCTTGGCCGGCGCGGCGCCCCTCGGCCCGGCCGCCTTGGTCTTCATCATGCCCGCCTTCTTGGCAGCCGGCGGGGCTGCGGCCGGCGAAGCTACCGCCGCCGCAGGAGCTTCGAAGAATTGCTTCGGAAACCTCTTCCTCTTCGACGGGATGGTGGCGGAGATCATGGCCGACACGACGCCGGCGTTCGGCGCACCTCCGACAGGGACATCGACCATCGCGGCCGAAGGAGATGCATCGCCGGCGATAGGCGGCTCTTGCGAACGATCCATGGCAGCGGGATCCGGCCGGGAAGGGCACGGCGGAGGAGATTGGGCGGCGGCGGTTGGCTTCAGGGAAACCCTTCGCGCGCAGTGGAGTGGGCGATACCGGTTTGGCCCTCTATCCCCGCTTCCACCCCGCACAAGTAGGGGGCGATGACCCGCCCCGTAATCGAAAACAGGAAAAAACGATGCGGGGGCCGTTTTTACGGGGCGTGCTAGACGGCCGGGTAGAGCCGAAACCCGTATATCGGCTGTTATTATACGGGTTTGCCCCTTTTAAGGGGTCTGTTACACATGCTCTTAGTACATTGGCAGCTGGAGAAGCGACACAGCGGGCTGGACTTGCTGAAGGAAGGCACACAGTTCCCATGTTTGTCGAGCAAACTTATCTCGAAGGTGGCTTTGACTTCATCGACAGTAGTATCATCAAGATGCAGGAAGACGGATATCCAATCGGAAACCTCCGAGCCGTGACTGTCGGGGCAGTACTTCAGACACCACCTGTGACCACCGACAGAGAACATCTCAGACGGATATCCAATCCAATTGTTGATATTACATTTTTTTTTAAAGTTTAATAAGGTATTTCAATTTGTTCCAAACTCATGTGCCCTCTGCTACAAGATGGGACATGTCAACACATAATTCCAGCCGTCTTCCTGAAATGTTGTCTTCATCCTGCAAAGTTGATTTTGTGTTTTTGCATTCCTTGGTTTTCATATTAAATGTTGTGAGCAATTTTCCTCAAACATTTTGCTGCACTAAATTGGACATGTTGCATACATTCTTTTTTTGCTACATATGAATTTAATTTATGATGCACACGTACATATAAAATGGTGTGGGGTATTGTTTGATGTTGCATTGTTTGGACGGCGGTACATATTGAATTCGTAGTGACTTTAGTTGTACCGGTAAAGAATTGTACTACTACGTGGTACGTGCTAGCCGTCACTTGCATGACAACTCCAAACAGGCCCGTCCCATCATCGGCCAAGAGGAGCCCTTTCATTCATCCCTTTAGATTATTATTATTTTTTGGACAAAGGAGCCACATGGCTCTGAATTTCATTAAGAAATTGGAGTATGTCTTACATGGTAAGAACCTCCACTGGTGGAAAAACAGGCTTCGGGTGAGCCCCATAAGTCGCGAAGCTGCAGGAACCGCGACTAATGGTACCTTTAGTCGCGGTTCGGGAGGCGAACCGTGACCAAAGGCCTGGGCCCAGGGCGCTCGGTGGCCAGCCGGTGCACGTGGGGGTCTTTAATTGCTTTGAGGGGGCTCCTGCCGGAAAATGTTCGAGTAGCCATTGTGAAGCTATGTGCATTCCTCAATGCAATCTCTCAGAAGGTAATCAATCCAGAAGTTCTACCACGGTTACAGAACGATGTGATCCAATGTCTTGTCAGTTTCGAGTTGGTGTTCCCGCCATCCTTCTTCAATATTATGACGCACCTCCTGGTTCACCTAGTCGATGAGATTTCCATTCTCGGTCCTGTATTTCTACACAATATGTTCCCCTTCGAGAGGTTCATGGGAATATTAAAGAAATATGTTCGTAACCGTGCTAGGCCAGAAGGAAGCATCGCCAAGGGCTATGGAAATGAGGAGGTAATTGAGTTTTGTGTTGACTTTGTTCCTGACCTTAAGCCGATTGGTCTTCCTCAATCGCGGCACGAGGGGAGACTAAGTGGAAAAGGCATGATCGGAAGGAAATCAATGATATGTATGGACGGCCATTCTCTGACTGAAGCACACCACACAGTTCTGACCAATTCCAGCTTGGTGGCTCCGTACTTTGAGAAACACAAGAATATTTTACGCTCGGACAACCCTGGGAAGCCTGAATCCTGGATTAGGAAGGCCCACATGGAGACTTTCGGCAGTTGGTTGAGAAAACATTTAATGAGTGACAATAAGGTTGTAGATCAGCTGTACATGTTGGCCAAGACACCATCTTCGACTATAACGACTTTCCAAGGGTACGAGATAAATGGGAATACATTTTACACGATCGCCCAAGATAAAAAGAGCACCAACCAAAACAGTGGTGTCCGCTTTGATGCAGCAACCGAGAATGGGCAAAAGGTCACATATTATGGTTACATAGAGGAGATATGGGAACTTGACTATGGACCCTCCTTTAGGGTCCCTTTGTTCCGGTGCAAATGGTTCAAACTAACAGGAGGTGGGGTAAAGGTGGACCAGCAATACGGAATGACAATGGTGGATTTCAACAATCTTGGTTACCTTGACGAACCATTCGTCCTAGCAAAAGATGTCGCTCAGGTTTTCTATGTGAAGGACATGAGTAGCAAACCGAGAAAACGGAAAGATAAGAAAACGATCAGTACATCATGCGATGATCCAAAGCGCCACATTGTTCTTTCAGGGAAAAGAAACATCGTGGGAGTGGAGGACAAGACAGACATGTCAGAAGATTATAATATGTTTGCTGAAATTCCGCCCTTCAAAGTGAACACCGACCCAAGCATTAAGTTAAATGATGAGGATGCTCCATGGATACGGCACAATCGTAAGCAAGCAGGGACACAAGGGAAGAAATGATGTGTAATAATTTATTGTACCAAACTTTGTTGAATGAATCATGTGAATTATATTACCCGTGATGTGTTTGGTGTCCATTTTCGAATGATTCAATTGACTCGAGATAGCACTGATGATACATGAAATTTGGAGTGACTCAGTCATACTCCTGCATACATGAAATTTGGAGTGACTAAGTCATACTCCTGCATACATGAAATTTGGAGTGATTTAGTCATACTCCTGCCTAGGCGTATAATATGCATACTCGTAGTCTTCATAGTCGTCGCTGTTGTCGTTGCTGTCGTCGGGCGGCGCTCGTGGCTCGAACTGAGGGTAGCGCAGGCGGGGGATATCGCCGGCCGTGATGTAGTCCATGACGCTCTGCAGAGTCCGGCCGTACCACCATAGCCGACGGCCGGCCTCGTGGAAGTTTCCAGGAGGCAGACCGTCCTCCTCATACCTGGCGAGCGCCCTCTCACGCCGATTGATGAAGAAGGCGTCCCAAGTATGCTGGTTATCGGGATGCCAGCGGGGATTCATCCGCTGCTCCGGCGTGAGGTCGAGGTAGTAGTGGTTCGTGATGGCCGCCCGGCGCGCAGTACCCTGAGGGACAGGAGGGACCGGCACGCCGCCGGCGCTTAGGCTCCAGCCGGCAGGGACGCGGTAGCCCGGAGGGCAAGGGTAGTTCGAGGCGCAAAGCTCCTCCACCTGCTGGTAGGTTAGAGTGGGTGCGGTGGAAGCCATGAGTAATGAGAGATTGTAGAGATGTGATAATGCTGGCCAAGCCGGGCTACCTATATATAGTGACAAATGGCGGGAAAAATGGGAGCGGGAAGATAGGAGGCGGGAAGAAAGAGGCGGGGAGAAAGTGGCGGGAAGAAATTGGCGGGAAAAAATTGGCGGGAAGAAAGAGGCCGGAAGAAATTGGCGGGAAACAATTGGCGGGAAGAAAGAGGCGGGAAGACAGGGAAGAAATGGCGGGAAGACGAGGAGGGAAGAGGGGGTCGGCGGAAAGAGGCGGGAAGAGGGGGCCAACGAACTTTTGAATTGAATTAGTTTTATTTTTATGAATTTTTGATAATTTGTATTTTTAAAATTTTGAATTGAATTAGTTTTATTTTTCTGAATTTTTTGATATATTATTTGTATTTTTAAGATTTTGAATTGAATTAGTTTTATTTTTCTGAATTTTTTGATATATTATTTGTATTTTTAACAGTTAGAAATGAATTAGTTTTATTTTTCTGATTTTTTTGATATATTATTTGTAGTTTTAAGAATTTGAATTGAATAAGTTTTATTTTTCTGAATTTTTTGATATATTATTTGTATTTTTAACATTTTGAATTGAATTAGTATTATTTTTCTGAATTTTTTGATATATAATTTGTATTTTTAACATTTTGAATTGAATTAGTATTATTTTTCTGATTTTTTTGATATATAATTTGTATTTTTAACATTTTGAAATGAATTAGTATTATTTTTCTTAATTTTTTGATATATAATTTGTATTTTTCACATTTATAATTTTGAAAAAGGCCTTTAGTCGCGGCTGGCCTGGCCAACCGCGACTAAAGGTCATTTCCGCGGGAACCGGAAAAACGGGCGAAAAAAGGGCTTTAGTCGCGGTTGGTGTGACCAACCGCGACTAAAGGGTACCACCAACCGCGACTAAAGCCCCTTTCTATAAATATCCGCGCGGGCGGCGGGCGCGCGCATCACTTCCTCTTCTTCCTCGAACCGCCAGGCTGCTCCGCCGAACCGCCGCGCGCCCTCGTCCTCGCCCGAACCGCCGCGCGCTCGTCGCCGCCGACCGCCGCGCGCCCTCGTCCTCGCCGACCGCCGCCCTCGTCGCCGCCGTCGGCCGCTTCTTCTCCCGCGCGCGCCCGCCGTATGTCATCGCGATCTCCTCCGCGCGCGCCCGAATTAACTTGGCCCTCCGCCGCCGAACCGCCCGTGTCGATCGTCGCCGGCCACCGCGCCCGCCGCGCGCGCCGCCGGCCGGCGGACCTCTCTCGCGCGCGCCGCCGCGGCCAGACCTCCTCGCGCGCGCCGCCGTTCTGAGAGAGAGGAGCGCCCACGGCCGGCGCTTCCTCTCTTTTTTTTTATTTTTTTAACTTAAAAATTAAAACTTCAAATTTGTAACTTTCAAATTGTAACTTAAATGAAAAATAGCTAGTTTTAAGTAATTTGTAACTTCAAATTTTTATTTAACTTAAAAATTGTAACTTTAAATGAAAAATAGTTTTAATAAGTATATTGCAACTTAAAAATAGTCTCAAAAAGACTTAAAAAAAAGAACTACAAATTTGACTTAAAAAAAATTGTGTAAAAAAAACTAAAATTTGACTTTAAAAAAACTAAAAATTGACTTATAATTTTTGTCTCAAAAAGAACTAAATTTTAACTAAGTCAAATTTATGAAAAATCCCGTGCTCGTCGACTTCTTCCCCGTACGTCCTCCTTCCCCACCGCCACCGCCAGCCTAGACACGCGCCGTGACGCCGCCGCCGCCGCTGCCCAGTACGTCCCGTCGCGCGCCCCGCCCGATTCTTCGTCCCCGCCGCGCGCGCGGCGCCGTTCCTTCGTCGTTGTCGCCGTGGTGTCGCCGCCGTACCGTCGCCAACGCCGTCAACGCCGCCGTACCGTCGCCAACTTAAAAAGAACTAAAGTTTTGACTTAATAAAAATGAACTAAAATTTTGACTTAATAAAAATTGACTTAATAAAAAATAAACTAAAATTTTGACTTAATAAAAAATGAACTAAAATTGTAACGCCGCCGTACCGTCGCCAACGCCGTCAACGCGCCAACGCTACCTCTATTCATAAAAATGTAACGCCGTCAACGCTACCGCCTCTATTCAACGCGCCAACGCCAACGCCGTCAACGCGCCACCGCCACCGCGAGGGTTATGTGTCCTCGTCACCGCCACCGCCCTTTCGCCACCGCCCTTTCGCCACCGCCACCGGTCTCTCGGTCACGCGGTCACTGCGTCCCCCCTCTCGCCTCCCGCTCGTCGCCCTCTCTGTTTATATGTAGAAGAGATGTGATAATGCATATACACAATTAATTTGTTTTGACTACATGTTTTCAGGACTGACATATGGCGGACGATAGAGCTGACCCGATTCTGGACAACTATGATCCGGACGCTGAAGACCATATGTTCGGCATCATAAAAGGCGATATTCTATATGTGCCGACCGGACAAGAAGAAGATGATATCTCTTCTTATCTGAACCTTGACGGTGAAGATGAAGGGCGCCGTCAGCAAGATGATGCCGAAGAAACGACGATAAACGACGATCTTGAATTGGAAGTAGCAACCACCTCCGGCGCCGAGGTATATATATACATATTGAGCTAGCCTCTGGTGATACAAACTAACTGATTTGAATAAATATGTGTGTACTAACGCGCGCGACTCTCTTTCTTATTTTAGCCCTCGGCCGAATCGTCGAAAAAATCGAGTACGTCGTCAAAGCGTGGCGCAACCAAGACGATGAAACCAAACGAAACATGCACCATCGATGTTGTCGAGGAAGCAACCGGCAGGCCGCTGGAGCCCAGCAAGAACGCCACCAAGTTTATCAGCCAATGCGGAGCCGTTGTTAGAGACAACGTCTCGATCACCTTCCAGGAGTGGAATGAGCCAAAGAAGGCACGTCTTGGTTTCACTTTTGTCGATAAGAGAACAAAAAAAGATTGCTTCAACAAGCTTATGGAACATTTCGTTCTACCTCCGGAATACCGCAAATACGATGAGGAGGGTAACAAGATTCAGGAAAACAAGGAGAGGTGCAAGCTAGTCAAACAGTTCGCTCTTTCTAAGATGTCCAACGCATTCCGGAAATACAAGCAAAATCTAGCCCATGACTTTGTCAAGCAGGGCAAGACTCCGGATTTCAAAGGACAATATGAGAAACTGCAACATGATTGGCCAGAATTTGTGAAGCAAAAGAAATCAGAGCAGTTCCTTGAAATGTCGAAAAAAAATAAGAAGAATGCGGCCAAGAAGGAGTACAATCATATTATGGGGCCAGGAGGGTATCGCTTTTGGCAGCCTAGGTGGGAGAAGATGGAGAGCGAGCTGAGGGCGCGAGGAATCCGTCCAGGTACGGAGGGATGGGACCCAAGGGCCAAAAGCTGGTGGTACGGGCATGGGGGATCGCTGAACCCGGAGAGAGGGGAGTGTGTTTATCAGGGCAAAATAATTACACCCACCCAAAAGCTTATTGAGGCAATGAGGGATGCTCAAGAGGGGAGGATCAAGTTCAACAGAGAGAACGACGCCCTGACAAAAGCCCTCGGAAATCCTGAACACGGAGGATGTGTACGAGGCATGGGGCCCATTTCGTGGAAAGTAGGGTTCCCCCAGAACGATGACCCGTACGGTTACAGAAGCCGTAAGAGAAAGATGGATCGGGATGCAGATGTTGTGGCGAAGTTGGTAACGGAAATGGATGTGATGAAGAAAACCGTGAGTGTACTAGTAGCCGAAAGAGATGCAGCTCGGGCGCAGCATGAAGATCATCCAATGGATCTCGGAAGCCAGCAGCGGAGAAGAAGCAGCGTGGCTTCCACGGAGGCCTCACCGGCTGGTGCACCGACGATAGAAATTACTGCACCGGAGCCTCTGGTGGTCGAAATTACTGCACCGGAGCCTCCTCGCTACCCCGTGGACGATATAAAGGAGATGAAAGCATGTCATCTGTATTATCCTATCGGGAACATGTCCATGAAGGTAGCCATCGGCAGTGCTTTGCCACCTGGAGCACTCCACCACAACAACCCCATTCAAGATGGCTATGCTCGTGTCACGGTGGAGGAGATAGTCCAAGGGTTTGAGGACCTGGACATTGACATTGCTACACCTGAAGGGGTGAAAAGACTTGGAGATGTCAAGCGCCAGTTCATTCTATGGCAGAAGAAATTTATCAAGTTTCCAGGCGAGGCGCCAACAAGTCCACCCCCGTACGGTGGTGGTGGTGGCGGTGGCGGTGGCGGTGGCGGTGACGGTGGCGGTGGCGGCGGTGGTGGTGGTGCTTCACCTACACCTCGTTCACGTCAGCCGACGCCGCCCCCCAATTCACCTCCGGCGGGTAAGCAGACGCCGCCCCCCAGTCCTCGTCCGGCGGGTGATCAGCAGACACCGCCCCCCAATCCACCTCCGGCGAAGAAGCAGAAGCAGTCCTGGGTTATTAACCCGGACCCTTATGTACCTAGAACCACAAAGATACCAGAGCCATCATTGAAGCCTCTCCCCACAAGGCCTTGGGAACGTAGTGCCGAGGAAGTCGACTCACGCGCGGCTGCTGAATATGAGAAATGGAAGGCGGACTGCAAGAAGAAAAGAGAGGGCGAGCCCAAGGGTATATTCTCACAAGCAAAAGCAGTGGGCTAAGTCATTTTTGACCACACCGTCCCAAGCCGCGAAGAATCTGCCTGACGACTATTTACGTGAACTTCGTAGGCAAGCACTCGCGTTCAAGAGGAACCAAGAGTTGGCGGAGAAGAAAGCCTTGGAGGAGGAGGCCGAGAAAAAATTAGAAAGGGGGAAAGAAGTTGCCCAGCTCGGGGAACAAAGTAAACAATCGATTGCCCCGCTTATAGTGAAAGCCGCCGGTCCGGATGACCCCGATATCATAGCAGCTGCGGCAGCACAGGGATTGACTGTAACGAGTGCCAGAGAACAAGCGGCCGACTTAGGTATCACTCTTCGTGCACTGTTAGGCCTTGATGAGGCGCCAATGAAGGACGTAGTATTTACATATGTGAAGAATGGCCCTCTCGTCGAGCCTGCGCAGGAAGAGGATCTACCTCGACAAATGAAAGGTCTGCTAAATTGGTACAAGGGTTACATAAAACATAAAAACGCCAAAGACTATATCTATGCGGAAGTTAGATATGAGCATCACTTCAAACATTACTGGGTACAAATTCATCTGAGTGAATTGTTCCAGCTGTTCAATCTGCGCGACCTCGACAAATCTATCATCAGTTGCTACGTTCTGTAAGTGATTTATTAATTTCTACCCCATCTCGTTCATTGCCTGCACTATATATATATATTGTCCTAACTATCTTGTTGTGTACGCTATTATGCAGAATGAAGAAGCGGGAAATGCGAATAAGGAACATCCATGATGTTGGGTTCATTGACCCACACATCGTTAATTCACATGTGTTAGAACACCACCCCGCCGACGTGGAGGATGACCTGTGGCGGTTTATTAGAAAACAGCAACAGAAAAGTGATATTCTATTTCCTTACCATTTTGGGTGAGTGTTTCTGTCTTGAGCACATTCTCTTTTGTTTACTCCATGCATGGTATGTGGCTAATCGATGAGTTATGCATGATCGTGCATGTATCGTGTCCGCAGGTTCCTCTGGATTCTTATGGTAATTCAAGTTCAGACCTCCTCAGTTCTCGTCCACGACTCTCTGAATATGGATCCGGCGCTTTGGGCCGACATGAGAAAAATGATGCAAAAGTAATTATTTTCATTCATTTGCGCTCTATATCGATCGGCCTATTTCGTTCATCATTTCCTAATATCAAGTAACTAATTAATAACTCTCTTGTTTATTTAATTTTCTTTGCCTCGTAGGGTTTGGAGACGGTTCGTAGATACCAAGGTCGGTGAATTCAAAAAAGAGCTACATTTTAAAATGGCAGTGCGGACGACTGGGGAGATTCAGCCACCGGGGACCAATCTATGTGGATACTATGTTTGTGAGAGGATCCGGAGATACTGCAATGAGCCGGACCAGAAGTGTGAGAACAACATCCTGAGGAATAACCTCCGGAAGACGCTTAGTCCAGAAGCTCGCTTCCGACCACTTCAAGAGGAACTAGCTGGATGGTTGGCGAGGGAAGTCATCGATCCTAGAGGAGAACACCATTACGATGACGTAGAACTTTATATGCACCAGAATTTGTAACTAACTTGTTCAAAATTGTATATGGTCATCCGATATTGAATATATATTGTATATGGTCATCCGATATTGAATATATATTGTATATTCCTCTTGAATTCTTTTTGGTTCTAATTTCAAATTTGTTTGAAATTGTACATTCATATGCATGTATGTAGTACCGTAGAATATGTGAAACTCCTTCAAAATTAAAACCCAAAAGAAATAAAATAATACAAATTAAAAAGAAACCAGATTTAGGGGGAGGGGGGGCTAAACCCTAAACCCTGCGGAGGCCTTTAGTCGCGGTTGGCCAGAAGAACCGCGACTAAAGGTCCTCCGCTCTGGCGCTCGCCTGCGGCCCACGTGGACGGGCCTTTAGTCGCGGTTCGTAAGTAACCGCGACTAAAGGGGGGGGGGGGGCCTTTAGTCGCGCTACTTTGGTCGCGGTTGCGCAACCGCGACTAATGGCAGTTGCGAACCGCGACCAAAGGCCCTTTTTCCACCAGTGCTTATATCGTTACTTCTCCCTACAGAAGATGCAACTCCAGAAAACACCAGCAGACTGCTCCTCAAACTACAGCAAAAACCAATCCTGGTTCAGCAAGCAACTTATTAGAACCACAACTAGACAGTACGTTGCTTCTCCGAACAGAAGATACAAACTCTAGAGAAAACCAACAGAGAGCAAACCGCTATCCAGACTACAGCAACCACCAAAAAACATCATCCCAGATATGTAGCAAGTAAACCCAAGCATTTCACTTGAACACATCAGAAATCGGTAGGGCCTTGGTGAAAATCTCCTTTGCCACCGTTACATCGCACCTTACGCTGAATATGTCGTCCTTCAGGTAAACCGATTCCTCCAGGTCGCTCCTCTTGATGAGCTCATAGCCCATCGAATGTTGGCTGCGGGAGAAGCTGCACAGCGTGCTCAGCTTTCTGAATGAAGGCAAAGGGTTCCCATCTTGGTCTAGCAAACTAATCCTGAAGATGGCTTTGACTTCATGAACAGTATTGTTAGCAAGATGCAGGAAGATGGATATGCAATCGGAATTCTTGAGGCAGTGACTGTCGGGGTAGTACTTTAGACACCAACAATGATCACCGACAGAGAACTTCTCGGATGCGATGAACTTGCCGTTGCCGAGCCCCTTGGTGCGGGAGTAGCCGTCGATGCGGAGGATGTGCGATCCAGACACGGCTGGGGCGACGATGGCTGACGCCGTCAGCTCATCGCTTGTGGCACCCATGGAAGATGCAAACGCATGTTGGAATCCGCCAACGGATCTATCACATCAAATTAGACAAATACACGCACACAAAGCCCTCCTCTTTCTCTTTATTTCTGAACTTGTTTTCTCGCGGTTACAACTTACGTCGCTGTGCATCTATATATCACGGACAACCCAACCTGAGAAAGACCTAGTCGTACATGACAACGAAACCAGGTCAGACTCTAACTCTAAACCTATCCTAAACAGACTAGTACTACACGTCTGATCAATTGCTACCTAGCTAGCTCATGAATCCCAACCGGCCTAGTACTAGAACTCTATAGTATACATCTAGACCAATCCTTGGCCTTGGCGAGTGTAAGCTGGAGCTCGGAATAATCCAATCCTTCCAAGGAAAGTTTGCATCTAAAGTTTCTTAATCTGGTGTCTTGTCCGTTATGTTAATTAATACTTAATAGGACGTTGGGACTGGGACCTGTCCGTCTCCTAGTCCCTGTAAGCTTGTAACAAGCAAAAACTCTATAGAAAGAGAAAGAAGCGTTGTACAGATCGTGAATTCATGACGGGTTGCAAACGCAAATTCGAAGCGGCCTGCCTCGTCGGTGCAGGCCCCAAGGCCATGCCGCCGCCGTCACCAGAGGCGGCGACAGAGAGCAAGCGGGAAAACCTGAAGACCAGCTCGGCGTCGAGCATATGGACGCCCCCCAAGAAGGGGAGGCTCAAGCTCAACTTCAACGGCTTGTGCAAGTACAAATCCAAAAGATCGAGCATAGGTGGAGTTTATCGTGATCACAGGGGCAAGTTCATACTAGGCTACGCGAAGGGGATCGGCAAGGCAACGAGCTACATGGCCGAGCTAGTGGCGCTCAAGCACGGGCTCGACCTCGCAGTGGCGAACGGGTGGCGAGACATCTCTATTGAGGGCGACCTCAAGGGTGTCATCGACGCAATCGCTGGACGCGTGCCATTTCGGACAGAGGAGGACATGGAAAAGTACATGGAGATCGCCGTGATGCTCCCACAGCTCGGCAAGACGTCCATGGTGCACGTGTTCAGGAAAGGGAACAAGGTGGCCCACGGCTTCGCGAAGCTCGGTCATAAGTCGGCGACGCTGCGGCTGTGGTACGACATTCCCCCCAACAGTTCTCTCCGGCACCTTGAGCAAGACGCAAGTGAGCTGAGGGAGGAAGATGAGCAGAGCTGCCTCATAGCTGCAGGCTGGATGGCCACGCCAACAACTCCGGTTGCGTCGACAGAGAGCAAGCTGCCAAACCTGAAGAGCGTCCCCTCCTCGAGCATATGGATGACGCCGAAGAAAGGTCGGCTGAAGCTCAACTTCGATGGGTCGTCCAAGTCCAAAGGATCGAGCATAGGTGGAGTCTACCGCGATCACAAGGGCAAGTTCATCCTAGGTTACGCGGAAGGGATCAGTAGGGTTACTAGCTCAGTCGCAGAGCTCATGGCACTCAAGCGAGGGCTCCAGCTTGCGGTGAAGAACGGGTGGAGTGACATCTCCATCGAGGGTGACTTCAAGCCTGGCATCGACATCATCGCTAGCCGTGCGCCGTTCCGGGCGAAGAAGGACCTGGGGCAGTATATGGAGATCGCTTCGATGCTCCCGCTGCTTGGCAAGACGACCATGTCGCACGTGCTCCGGAAAGGGAACAGGGTGGCCCACTACTTCGCGGAGCTCGGGCACGAGGCAGCGCCGCTGCGGCTATGGCACCACATTCCGCCTGACAAGGTTCTTCAGCAACTTGAGGAAGACGCCCCAAAAGTATATTACCCCCGTAGGCAGACTTCTTGGCACTGTCTACGCCGCACTTTTCCTTTGAAACTTATGCTATTGTTATTCCGAAATCGTCGTGCCCCTCGGCGCCGCGCTGCCTCCACGGCTCGGCAAGGTGGATGTGTCGCACCTAGGGCAAAAAGGTAACAAGGTGGTGCATGCCTTCGCGAAGCTCAAGCACAACACGGCTCGGTGGCAGATGTGGCGTGACATACTGGTGTGATGGTTGGGTCGTTCTTTTTGACATACCATATGTATGTGATTTCTCGTTCGACCAATTCATTGGCATGACTGTTATTAGGTTTGCAAAAAAAAATTGACTGCTGGACTCGCACGGGTTAGACTGGGAGCATATGTTTCAAGTTCCAAATCGTGAATACTATTTTCAAAAAATTAACCATGGAGCTAAAAATGAAGCTTCTTTGGGGATACTTGATTAAGGAATTCGATTCTCTGAGGCAATGAGTCTATAGTGTCTAGACCTAGTGCGATAATGGCCTCAGCTAGCCGAGTTCATTGAAGGTGAGCCCAAATCCACAAAAACAATGCCTCCATTGTTGATGTTATAGGTTATTATTTTATATTGAATAAGGCTTTTCAATTTGCTGCAAGCTCTCGTGTGCCCTATGCTACAAGATGAGACATATTGACATATAATTCCAGATGTCTTCCCGAGCTGTCTTCATGCTGCAAAGTTGATTTTGTGTTGTTGCATTCCTTTGTTTTCATAATTTTCATCAAAGTTTTTTCAGCACTAAATTGGACATGTTGCTTTTTGCACACTTCTTATAAATATTGCAGAAACAAAGTTGCAAACTTATGTTGCATTGATTGGACGGCGGAGAGGAAGACTGATCGACTGAGGACAAAAACTGACTAACCCCAACATGGGCCTTTAGCCAAAAAATAGCGCAACATATCAATAGAGAAAAAAACTTGAAGAGCAATACACGTATTTAGCTATTTCCTAAACCCTGGGTTCCATTCAGATCTCTTCCCTGGATGCTCCGCCAAGATACAACTAAGGCCCTGCCCAAATGTTTTCTTACTCAGCCTCCATTAGCTGAACAAACTTGTTGTTGTTTCTCGCATGGCTATGAATTTCATTAAGAAACTGGAGTACATGGTAAACAAGAAAACAGAACCTCATATCGTTGCTTCTCCCTATGGAAGATGCAACTCCAAAATACACCAGCAGACTGCTACTCAAACTACTGACAGAGAGAAAAAAAAACTACTCCAGGTTCAGCAAGCAACTTATTAGAACAACAACGAGACAGTATGTTGCATCTCCCAACTGAAGATACAAACTCTCGAGAAAACCAGCAGAGAGCAGACAGCTATCCAAACTACTAGAACCAGCAAAAAAAAACTCCTCCCAATCATTTCTCCTGGACACTTCAGAAATCGGGAGGGCCTTGGTGAAAATCTCCTTTGCCACAGTGACATCGCACCTGACGGTGAATACGTCGTCCTTCAGGTAAACCGATCCCTCCAGGTCGCTCCTCTTGATCAGTTCATAGCCCTTAGTACATTGGCAGCTGGAGAAGCTGCACAGCGGGCTGGACTTGCTGAAGGAAGGCACACGGTTCCCATGTTTGTCGAGCAACAACCTCGAAAAAAAATGTTTGTCGAGCAAACTAATCTCGAAGGCGGCTTTGACTTCATCGACAGTAGTATCATCAAGATGCAGGAAGACTGATATCCAGTCGGAAATCCTCCGAGCCGTGACTGTCGGGGCAGTACTTCAGACACCACCTGTGACCACCGACAGAGAACGTCTCGGACGAGATGAACTTGCCGTTGCCTAGCCCCTTGGTGCGGGAGTAGCCGTCGATGCGGAGGATGTGCGATGCGGACATGGCTGGGGCGACGATGGATGACGCCGTCAGCGACGGCTCGGCTTCGCTTGTGGCACTCATGGAAAATGTAAACACGATTGGCCACGGCGAGGAATAGTACGATAGTGGACTTGCAGGAGCAACGGGAGACGAGACGATTTGCACAAAAATAACCCAAAAGTGAAAGAAAAGCACAGACTGACCCTCCGGCGAAACTATTTCACTCATCTAACCCTTTTGTGTGGCGCCCGTCTCATGGGCGCCACACATGCACATGTGGCGCCCCTGCTGTCGGCGCCACAAACCCATCCGACGTGGCCGGTCGACGCTGAGCTGGTGAGCCGATCCGACGTGGCAGGACGTGTGGCACCGCTCCCGCCGGCGCCACACTTTGAAAGTGTGGCGCCGCTGGCAAGGGCGCCACACGTCCACTTAAGTTTGGCCACGCGCGCCCAGCCAGCCTGACCCTTCTTCTTTCTTTCTCCCTCTGTTCGTCTTCTCTCCTCACAGAGGCGGTCGGCTCTCACTCTCCCCCTCTCCCCCCACCAAATCCACCACCAAATCACCAGATCTGTCCGTGGAGATCGTTCCCCATCCATTTCTCAAGGTAATCCCCTTCGAATCTTCTCCATTCATCCACTAATTTCATAGATCTTGCTAGATTTGGACATGAACCCTAGACATGGAATTTTTTTTGTGCACTCTATATTGTAGTGTTTGTGTTGGAGATGGTAGCCTCATGTATGCATGTGTTTGAACCATAGATTTGTTGAAACCTAGATATGAAATTTCACATGTATGTGTATGAACCCTATGTATGTATGTGTTGAAATGTGTAATATTTACCTAGGAAATGCATTCAAATGTGTTACATATGCCTAGTATTTTTGATGGAGTAACTCATATTTGTTAGTGGAATGGGTCATAATATGGTTCAAACATGTAAACATGTAGGATGGCCGGTCCCGGTGGCCGGCGAGGCGGTCGAGGCTGCGGCCCTGGGCGCCCCCGGGGCCGGGGAAGGGGCCGCCGCGGTGGAGCAGCAACGGCTCCACGCTCACCGTCACCTGCACCCTCCTCGTCTTCGCATGAGGAACGCTGCTTCGAGTTCCTCCTCCGCATCGACGACGACCCACTCGGCATCAAGCGGCTACCGGACAAGTTCGCCGAGTTCGTCGATGGCGTCGAGCCGGCGTAGTTGCAGCCACGGGAGGCTAGCTGCAACTTCTGCCGCTGGCCCGTGGAGGTCCTGTTCGACGGGCAGGGCAAGATGTACCTGCACACGGGGTGGGACAAGTTCGCCCGTGACGTCACGCTCGAGCCCGGCTGCCAGCTCACCTTCCTCTACGAGGGGGACGGCGAGATGATCGTCAAGGTGTTCGACGACACAGCCTGCCGCGTGCACTACCACACCGGCGAATCCGGCTCGGACACCGATAGTTAGAACTTAGAGTGTTGTGAACTTTATCTTCATTGCTACGTGTTGTTTGAATTCTATCTTAAATTGTATGAAACTATGTGCTACGATGTTAGCTATGATGATGTTATGTCTATGATGTGTGTACGAAATTGTTGTTGATATGATGTGTGTATGAAATAGATGTTGACATGATGGCAGTTTTGCTGGAATATGGTAGGATTTTTCATGGTTTTACACAAGTCAATGTGTGGCGCCCTTCCCACTGGCGCCACACTGCACTGTGTGGCGCCCCTCCCATCGGCGCCACACATCCCGACACATCCATTTGCAATTGCCCAAAACATACTGTAAGACAAATCGTCTGGGACTTAGCCGTTTTGGCGAGGCTCTATGTGTGGCGCCGATGCCACGGGCGCCACAATAGCATGTGCGGCGCCGATGCCACGGGCGCCACACAAAGAGGCTCGCCAAAACGGCTAAGGACTAATCGTCCGGAGCCCCTGGATGTTTTCGACCCAAAAGTTGATTTCTGTTGGCATGTGTGGCGCCGATGCCACGGGCGCCACACTAGCATGTGTGGCGCCGATGCCACGGGCGCCACACAAAGAGGCTCGCCAAAACGGCTAAGGACTAATCGTCCGGAGCCCCTGGATGTTTTCGACCCAAAAGTTGATATATGTTGACATGTGTGGCGCCGATGCCGCGGGCGCCACCCAGTGCAGTGTGGCGCCAGTGCGTAGGGCGCCACACATTGACTTGTGTTAAAACCATGAAAAATCCTACCATATTCAAACAGGTTTGAGTACAACATTGCACATATGTACGACACAGCATAATGGTTCAAACGACAAATATGGTTCGACGACATCAAGGTTCCAATTACAATAAGGTTCAACGACATGAAGGTTCGAGAAGATCAAGGTTCACACAACATCATGGTTCGACAACATAAAAGGTTCGACAACAAGGACATAGCCAAAGGGACATCACTGCGTGGCAAAGGCTCCCTCCCCCCTCGCCTTCTTTTTCTTAGATTCTTCAGCCAATTCTTCCTTCTCCCTTATGTCACGAGCCAACTGAACGACCGAATCGAAGAAGTGGTGGCGCTCCTCCGTCTTTGCATCTTCCGTTTGAGCTCTTTCCTCCTTGATGCGTTCAGCCTCCCTAGCCACCTCTTCTAGGTGCATCCTATTGGCCCTCTCCCTCGCTATTTGCTCAAGTTAGCAACTCCTCAGGAATTTTGCCCGTGCCTCGCGGTCCCGTTCGGCCTTCAGCTTGTCATTCCTCCTCTTGTTGCGCAATAGGTATTCCTCATACCCCCTTTGCATACGATCATCTTCCTCCTTCTTCTTAGCTATCTCATCCCGCCTCTTCCTCTCAAGTTCTTCCTTCTCCCTCTTCCGCACCGTCCTTACCGCCTCCTCCCAAACGGACTCCTCCTTCTCATTGCCCTCCCATGCCCCCTTCCCCTTGGTGGGTTGAGTTGCCATACCTGAAAACCAAATTGAAAAACCAAAGTTAGTCATGGAATAGGAAAATAGAAAGTACAATGCAATTAGTAACTTGGAGACACATACGGATAAGGCCCCGCTAGGTATCCTAGCATACTAGTACCCCGACGGCCACCATGCCGACCTCTACTAAGCCCAACGTGAATCCTTGGTTGCCTTGGACCTTGTCGCCATTGTGTTTGATGCCTTGTGGCTTGTTGCCTTGGAGCTTGTGTGCTTGGAGCTTGTTGCCGTGGGGCTTGTTGCCTTGGAGCTTGTTGACTTGGAGCTTGTTGCGTTGGAGCTTGTTGCCGTTGGGCTTGTGTGCTTGGAGCTTGTTGCCGTGGGGCTTGTGTGCTTCGAGCTTGTTGGCTTGGATGAGGTTGACGCGGAGACGGTTGACTTGGAGCTTGTTGGCTTGGGGTTTGTTGGCTTGGGGTTTGTTGGCTTCGAGGTTGATTTGAAGCTTGTTGGCTACTTGATGCTTGACTTGTGCTAGCATCATTGCCCTTTGATTTTTTGCCGGATGTGCACTTCCTTTTATTGTGGCCCTTACTATTGCATGATCCACAATTAGTTGGCTCGCGAGCTTCTTGGAATAACCTGTTTCCCGAATGACCCCATCTATCCATATCTCCGTGATACCTCTTTGTCTTTCTTCTTCCACGTTTCACAACCTTCCATTCCGGATCTGGCCAAACTTGCACACCATGATACTCCGGCCATTGTGATTGATCCAAGTAAGGAGAAAACCTTGGAGCCCATGTCCTCTTTGTAGCTTCAATTGAGAACTCGGACTCCCGAACGGTGAGCGGGTTATTGTAGTCGACACGTCTAGTGCGTGCCGCTGTTAGCAAGTGGGAGCAAGCCGAATGAAGCAAAGAGGGCCTCATACATGTGCATTCACATGTCTTTAGGGACACACGGAAAGCACGGCCTCCGTGTTGGACACCACCTTGTGTGGTGCCTCCCGGCTCATTCACTTGGTAAACCCAGTCAACATTGTCATAACATGTAGCCGTTTGGGAGTCGGCCTTCCTCGCCTGAAAATCCATGAACTCTTGAACCTTCGTTGGGAACTCGCAATTCATAGCAATTTCCTTCTCTGTTTCATCGGTGTAGTTCTGGAAATAGACATTCAACTTCTCGAATGTGTATTGAATGATTGTCGTCACGGGCAATGCACAGACACCCTTCAACACATTGTTGAAGCACTCGGCCATGTTGCTTGTCATTTGACCATATCTCCTCCCATCCTCATCATAAGCTCTTGCCCACTTTGAGTTAAATATGAGGTGTCTATGAAGAAACTCTTGACCACCCGCGTTGAGGTCTTTGTGCTTCATCAAGCCGTTGTATAGGTTCGCGAAGTGGCGCTCAGAGTAAGCGAGGAAACAATCTTGAAGAAGGTCAGACAACTCTTTGCTCTTGCATGCCCGGTAGAAGTTTGCACAAAAATGCCTCATGCACCATCGGTGATGCAAGGGAGCATGCCCGGGAATTGCCTCTTCCACCGCATTGAGAATTCCTTGATGAAGATCGGATATGACACACACTTCCTTTGAGGGTGGTATGACCCTCGTCCTCAATATATGGAAAAACCATTGCCAGTTATCATTGTTCTCAATCTCTACCAATGCAAAAGCCAGTGGTACTAAACGGTTGCTTGCATCATTTGCTATTGCCACCAGTAGTGTGCCCTTGTACTGCCCGGTCAAGAAGGTACCATCCACGGCTATGACGGGCCTACAATGTTCGAATGCCCTCGTGCATTGCTGGAATGACCAAAATGCACGGTGAAATACCCTCACTCTTTTACCATCATGCAATGTCATTTTGGTTGCGGAAGGCTCCACCACATGCACCATGCCCGGGTTAGTTGAGGCCATCGCTAACAACAACCTAGGGACTCGGTTGTATGCTTCCTCCCAATCACCGTACAACATCTTGAATGCGGCTTGTTTGGCCTTCCATGCCTTCCCGTACTTGACGTCGTACGCAAACCGGGATTTGACCGTATCTTGCACGGACCTAATGCTCATGACAGGAAGTGATGATATCTCCGCCGAGAGCTTGTATGCAATGAACTCGGATGTGAGTTGACGGTGGTCCGGCTGCGCATCCTTGCCATCAAGCTTCGGCCCCCGGCACATGTGAGTGGCTACACAACTTGTTATGTGCCAAGAGGGCCCTTTTTTGAAAGGTCTTGCACGGACAACCCATGGGCACGTTTTTTCCACACATTTTAGCGTGTACCGCTTCTTCAAGTCCGAGTGAACAACAATGTAAGGGCGATGATGCTTAATGGAGAACTCCTTCAACCATATCTTCAATTCCAAGAAGGTATCAAACGTGAGCCCTTTACAGATAATAGCCGTCCTACCATCCACATCTCTCTGCGAAATTGGCCTAGCTCCAAGAAGTAAACTTTTGCCACCATCAACCACGGCTCCATCCGCAAGACTAACATCACGGAACAATGGTACCCGGATATCCCGTCCGGTTACCTTCTTGAAGATCTCGGCTCTCTCGGCTTCCTTAGCCGTCAAGCCATCCTCGTCAACCTCCTCTTCGGGTCCATCATCATCCGAGTCCGACGCATAGCATCGGGAATAAGGAATGGAGTGGTCCATCTCCTCTTGCGTCCAATATTTATCCAAATCACCGACATTGTTGCCATTCATCTCGAAACCATCATCACCATCGTCATACTCATTATCCAACGGAGGTTGTTGGGCAATGGGAGATTGGACAATGGGAGATTGGGTGGCTTCTTCTTGGCTCATGGGTGGTGGACTCCTCTTTCGAACGGGGGAGGAGGGCCGGTTAAGGTCAAGCTCGATACGAGCATCAACCGTCTTGGTTGCAAACAACTCCAAAGCCTTATCTTGTGACCCGGCCACCGTCTCCTTGTAAACGGACCAACGTTGCTCGAAGTTGATACGCATTGTCTTCCAACGGGTGTGCATTCCAAACCCCCACATTATGCCTTCCCTCTAGCTCAACACCATCATTGGGCTCATTCCATTTCAACTCAACCATCACTTGTGCTACCACCTCCGCAAAGCTAGGGCTAAGGTCAAACACCAAGTCAACCTCTTCCGGGTCCGGCTCTATGTTTCCCTTCAAGTAAGCATCCTTGTCCACATGATGAACATGAACAATTCTTTCCATCCCCCTAGCATAATGGGAACAACACATACACACATGTGTTCATTAGTTACCATAATCAACATAATCTACCCATACAAACTAGCACACTACCATTTCTCCTACTTCAACAACCCTAACATCCAACCAAATCCATCTCCACCCTCAAATCAACCAAATCCACATCTAGGGTTTGACATTTAGATTCAACCAAATACACAAAATCAATGGATAAAAAGAAGGGGAACGGAGGAGATTACCTCAAGGAACGAGTTGGGAACGATCTCCACGGACAGATCTGGTGATTTGGTGGTGGATTTGGTGGGGGAGAGGGGGGAGAGAGAGAGCCGGGCGCCACACCCTGTGGAGAGGATGAACAGAGGGAGAAAGAAAGAAGAAGGGTCGGGCTGTGTAACATCCCAAGTTTCAAGAAAATGAACAAGAGAGAAGTCAAGAATCCAAAAATCAGGGTTAACAAAAACTTTTTCTCATCATATAGGTTTATGCATATTAGATCACCTTATATTTTATTTTGAGTGTGCAATTGCCATGATGCTTGCTTATGTGTTCCTTCTCACTCCAAAACCCTAGGGATGATCACTTGATCACCCAAAGTCAAATAAAAAGAAAATATAAAAGAAATTCCAAAAACCCATTTCACTCTCACATAAGGCCTATGCCATTTTTGCAAATCTTAACCTAGACCACCTTGGCTTGCACCATTGGTTGAAGATGGTTACTAAACACTTTTAAATACTTTTGGAAGTGAAGAAACTCAACTCAAACCAAAATCAAATTCAAATTCCAACATACATGCAATATGGTCACTTGTGCCATTTTTAACCTGATGGCCACTTTGAGCCCCTGGTTCTCCTCTTTCCACTTCTAAACTTTGTCAAACCTTTTCACCTCATCCAAGACAACATCAAGCACTACAACTTTGCCCAAAACCACCCCCTCAAATTCATCACCAATTTCAAATGGGAAGCAAGCAAAGTTGGAACTTTCTCACAAAAACAAGATCATATGCAAAATGTGATTTTGCACCCCAACTCCATTTTGACCACCACCACCACCAAAATGCTTCACTTGTTATATGATTACAACCCACCAAAAAGAATTTCAAAATTCAAAAATATTTCTCTTGCGGGCATTCTGTCGAGCACTTGGCAGGCAGGGTATCATTTTGAGCCCATACCTCAATTTTTACCATGGACTTGGTCCAACCTTGCTTCTCTGCACACTGGAGTCTCCCTCTCACTTCACCACACCATCAACACCACTTGCATTTGGACATAGTTTGTTTAAATCACCTCAAACATGCCATGCCGTGGCATGGCATGGCCTCACCATGCCATCTCCCTCACCCTTCACTTCTGGACTGCACCACCATGCCCACTGGATCCCTCTCACCTCCCTGGACGCGCTCGTGCCTTCCCTTGACCGAGACCAGGCTCACACGCGTCAGAACGCGAGCGCCCAGACGCGCCCAGGACTTGCCCATGCCGCGCCAGAGCGCGCATGGCACTCCCTCTGGACGCGCCAGAGCGTGACGAGCCCCGCGTCATCGCATCGCCTCAGCCCTCACGCTCACCACCAGTCGACGCCTCACCTCACCGTGACACGCCTGGACACGCTCGCTGGCCCGCGGGAACGCCGCAGACGACGTGAGCTTCCACGCCCTTCCGCCATGACCCGCAAGCTCCCATCACGATCGCCGCCGCTGTAGTGCCTCGTTTTCCCCACAATCAAGCGCGCCAGCCACCGCATGGACGTCGCCAACACTCAGCGCCCACGCCTTGGCTCTTCGCGCCTCGGACCGACGGCGACCATGGCGAACCCAGCCGGGCGCCCAGCCTCCTCGCCGCTATAAAAGGAGGACTCCTCCGTCCAAACCGAGCACACCAATCGACTCCACACCTCCTCAGAACTCCCCCTGCCACCTCAATTTCATAGTTACGCCGCCGGTGACCGCCAATCGCAAGATCGAAGCCGCCGCCCGTACACGGAGACCGCCGGAGCAGGAGGCCGCCATTGGAGACGCCGCTGCTTCCCTCTGCTTCACCGTCGACGACAACGTTGCTGTGCACCTCGCCCTCGACCGCCGGAGCTCCGACGAGCTCGCCGACCCCCTGCCGCCGTCGCGGTGAGTTCCCGTCTCGCCGTCGACGACGACGCTCCCCAACCGTCCGATCCTCGCCTAATCCTACGGCGCCAGCCCGCGCGTACCGCTTCGGGATTTAAGTCCCACTGACGCGTGGCCCCCACACGGTCAGACGGCCCGCTGCGCTAGACGCAGTACTGGGCCGGCCCAAGTTCGTTTCCCGCGCAAGCCCACCTATTTGAATTCAAAATTGGAAATTAGATAAAATACACAATCTGTTGCAAACTTTGAAATTTAATTGTGATAAATCTACTGGGCCAAATTTTACAAACTTTATATTTTTGGAAACCTTATGAAATGGTCTACACAATGCCACTGACTAGAACCCTAGATCTTCTGTAGAAATGAAATGATAAAATAAACAAAGCAGGGACTTTTCTGCCTTATAGTAATTCTTAAAAATCAACCAAAAATGCTTTTCAATTAATTCCACCTCCAATAATTCACTTTTCACTTATACTAATTGTTTCTACAAAAATATGCCATGCTTACTTTGTATGATCATGGCTTAGTTGTTTTAAATGCCCTATGGCTATTTTCTAGTCAAAGATATTGTCCAAAACTATTAAGAAATCTTATGTGGGAGTTTTCCCTCATTTAAATCTTGTCACCACCAACTCCAAATGAAGTAGAGACTCTGGTTATTTAGGTCCCATAGGAATTGTGGTGATATTAAATCTTTGTTAAGCTAGGATTAAATAGTATGAGGTGCTCACCTCATTTAAATCTTTTTCTCCAAATGCTAAGTGTGAAGAGGTTGACTTGGGTCAACCTAGGTCACACATTATGCATAAGAGAAATTAAATCTTAATAAGATAAGGAGAGGAAATTATTTCTCTAATTAATTCAAAGTAACATTTAAGTTAGTATGAGAGGAAATTATTTTTCTTAAATAATAAGAAAAACACATCCACCAACTTAATAGTAAATAGTGATGCTAGTTTAAATGTGTGAACCATGCTTGTGCATTAGTTTAGTAGTTTAGTTTGGTGTGATGATTGTGTACCCCGTATTCGTATTTTAGACGCTAGTACCGAGGAGTACCAGGAGGAGGAGGAGGTCTACTTCCAGGAAGAAGAAGACCACTTTGACCAGTTTCCCAACCAAGGCAAGATAATACTCTTGCAAAGTGCAAAGCTCACCCTGAGCAAGGCATTGTCCCATTTACTTTTTGCTTATGATCCTATTTCCCAGTTTTACTCTACAAGCTTTAATTACTTTTGTTTTATCAAAGTACTTTGTGATTTATATTCTACTAGATTAGTATGGAGTTAGTACAAGAGTATCAAACTTAGCCTAGAAGCAAATACTTAGCACCCTCACACATAGTGGCTAGTGCTAATTCTAATTGACTACTCTAGATGGGAACATGTGTGACGAGTTGATGATGGTGAAAACCTTGGAATGATTAGTCATTTCCATTGAAAGTTTTTGAAGGTGAATATGACACTGAAGTTGACTTGGTGACTTGGGCTAAAAACTGATGATTGATTGGATGCGATATCATTCCAATTTTTGAGTACCCCCACAATACCTGATTATGGGTAGGGCTTAGCTGGAAATTTATGTGTCTTAGTATGGGTTCCCTCTGAACACACATCATAGGGGTTATGCTTGAGGCTGCCTCCGTTGTTGAGAAATGATGTGAATTGAAGGTGAATTGTACGGCCAAGCCCTGTGCAGTTCCCGGGTTAACAGTTGGTTTTCACCGGGAGGCCAAGCTCATGGGGAGAGGTGCCTATACTAGGGTGTGTAAGTGAAAGGTTAATGGTTGATGATCCGCGTCTTGAGTTACGATTATTCAGGGTTTTACCCCTGACGGATGTAATCAAATGTTGTGGCACAAGTGTGCGACCTCTGCAGAGTGTAGAACTATTCGAATAGCCGCGTCCGCGGATATGGACAATTGGAAAGGCCATTCTGTTTCCATCATCAGAATTTATATCTTGTGACTGGTGTTTTTGAACTTGAACTCGGAAGGTGACTTTGACTTTGAATCACAACAGAGTTGTGGGAATGACACTAATGTTCCCACTTGAGTTAGTTAGCACTTGAGGAGTTGTTTACAAAAGTTTTATGAAATAAAATTGGCTTTATGCAAATAAACTTAGAGCTTAGAACACCTTTATGACAATGCTAGTACTTACTTTAGTATTAGTTTGCGAGTACTTAAAGTACTCACGGCTTTGTCCCTGGCTATTCAAATGGCCAGAATATGAAGCCGAGCAGCAGTACGAGGAGGACGATCAGCAGGACGTCTACCACAACTAGGAGCTTCTAACGTCAAGCGTTGGCCTGTGGACTAGAGAGTCCTTGTATCTTACGCTTCCGCTATGAACTTGTGTTTGTTCGTTGATCATTAGATCAACTATTTGTGTAATATGGATCATGTGATTCCACTTTGTAAGACAATATGGTTTGTAATGAATGATGACTGTGATACTTAACTATTATGCCTCGCAACAACAATTTCCTGGGATTGCGATGTATGACATAATAGGCATCCGGACTTAAAAATCCGGGTGTTGACAAGTTGGTATCAGAGCCATTGTTTGACCTTAGGAGACCCTAGTTAGAAATGGACGTCCTGAAAAATTGAGTTTCAAAAAGAAATGAAGTATTTCTAAAAATTTTAATCTTTGTCTTCTCCTTGAGCTCTTTGGAAAAACAAGAAGTCATGCTCTTCCTTAGAAATATAACTAAAATTTTGCCACACTTGTTCACTTCCCTAACTTAATCCTTTACTTCACTTTCAGATGGAGCCCGTGAACACGAAGTTTTACCAGCTTGGGAATGGGGGAAGCTTGATCTTCGAGCACGACCTCAACGCCCTGTCCGACCACCTTGGTCGCCCGCACCCGGAGTTCCACGGATCGCAGATCGCGAACCAGCCAGGAGGCGAGCTGCAGTGGATCATCACCGCTGACTTGAGGGGCAAGATGGAGCCTCCCACTTCTGAGAGGATCCTCTTCTCCTTCATGGAGAGCAACTGGCTGGACGGACTTGCTCGCGGCCTTCAGGAGGGACTCGCACGCTTGTGCGGGATGAGCGGGGAGGCACTCCAGCACCCTCGCTTTTCTCACCTTGCGAGGCGTAACTCCGCTGGAGAACCCATGGACATGTCATCGCACCCGCAGCTGAAGCACCACGTGGAGCATCTCGACTTCATGCTGTACCACACTCAGCAGGATCTCGACCACTCCCGTGAGTACGCCAACCAGACTCACGCCCGCATCATCGAGCAGGGCGACTGCATCAAGATGCTCGCCAAGGACCGCAGGACTCTCCGCCAGCAGCGCAAAGAAGGATGCCACTATCGACCGCCTCCGCGCGAAGATCGCAGCACTTGAGGCCACTGTCAAGGCCCAAGAAGAGCAGATGAAGAAGATGGAGGAAGATGGAGAAGACATTCAGGGAGGAAGCAACTACCTGAGTGACGACGACGACTTCGAGGAGGATGAGAACACCGAGGGGGAAGACTACGACTTCCTGGACGACGAGGATGATGACCACACCCCCATCGATGTTGATGAGGAGGAGGAGTAGTTCACTTATGCACTATCGTAGGTGTGAGTTGTATCCCGCCCCATGTATCGTAGTTTGGAGAAGAAGGGTTCTTAAAACCCTTAGTGTGTTAGCTTGTAATGTGTGTGGTTTGCTATAAATGAATGTATGTTTGTGTCATCATGAAAAGACTTCAAGTTTTAAACTTGTGAACTCAACCACAAAACAAGCCATAGAAATTTCCCTCTTTTCTCATGATCAATCTCAATACTCAGATGGCCCCTCCAACTCGCAACACGAACCAAGATGCTATGATGCAGATGTTGCAAGTTATGCTGGAAGATAGAGAAGCAGAAAGAGCTGAAAGGCAAGCCAACATTGCAGCACTCCAACAGCTTGTCAACAACAATCAAGGCCACCATGATCATCCAGGATCTAAGCTCAAGAACTTCCAGAATACCAACCCGCCAGTTTTCAGCAAGACTGAGGAACCACTTGATGCAGATGATTGGCTCCAAACTATGGAGAACAATCTAGAAGTAGCTGGAGTGGAAGAGAATGAGAAAGTGCTGTTTGCCACGCACTACTTAGCAGGACCCGCAAGAGCTTGGTGGACAAGCACCCGTGCCATGAACGCGGGACAGTTCATGACTTGGACTGATTTCAAGCTCAAGTTCAGCAAGTACCATGTGCCCCCGGGTCTGATAAAGAAGATGAGAGATGAGTTCCGTGAACTGAAGCAAGGCCGGATGTCCGTGGTGGAATACCGCGACAAGTTTCTCACACTGTCAAGGTACGCCCCGGATGAGACCGACACTACTGAGAAGAGGAAGGAAAGGTTCCTGAACGGACTGCATGATGAGATGCAGACGGTGTTGATCAACATCCCCTTTGCCGACCTCGAAGCCCTCGTTGACTCCGCCATCCAGATGGAGGGCAAACTGCACCAAGCCAGCGAGAACCGCAAGCGCCGCATGATGAATCAGAGTGGGCCCAGCAATGCCCCAAGGTACCGCCCCAACTCAGGCGGAGGTTTCAGAACCAACAAGCCCAATGCACAGATGTCACGTCCGGTTTATCAGAACCGGAGTGGAGGAAACCCTGTGCCAGGAGGCCATCACAACAACAGCAACTACAACACCAACAACAACTTCAACCGCGCTCCGCCGAGAGCCCCCAACAACAACAACAGCAACAACAACTCCAACACCGCACCAAGGACCGGGAGCAATGCAATCCCCGTCGCGAACAAGCAGGACAAGACCACCATCACTTGTTATGAGTGTGGTGTAGTGGGGCACTACTCCAATGAGTGTCCCAAGAGGCTCGCCAAGCTCGCAGGCAACCCCGCACCACCTGCTCAGCAGCAACGCCGTGTCTCCACCGGCAAGAAGTTCGCCCCCAACAACCCGAACAACCGCGGAGGTCGCCTCTACCACATGAATGCTGAGGAAGCCCAGGAAGCACCTGACGTGGTGCTGGGTATGTTCTCTGTTAACTCAATACCAGCAAGAGTGTTGTTTGATTCTGGAGCATCGCATTCGTTCGTTACAGAAGATTTTGTGTGCACTAGTAAGATTCAACCAATCAGCTTGAAACATGTCATGGTAGTTCAAATACCTGGATCAACAACTAAAGCTAGAAAATTTTGCAAAGATGTACCCATCAGAATCCATGAAATAGACTTTTATGCAAACTTGATTGTTCTGGGAACAAAAGGATTGGAAGTAGTCCTGGGTATGGACTGGATGGCGAAACATCATGGATTGATAGACTGCGCCAAGAAGGCCATCACCATGACAAGTAGCACCGGAATAATAATAGAACACTTATCTGAAAAACTACCCGTAAAAATTCACCTGCAATCAAAGTGTAGCAAAGCCAACTTCTGGATCAAATCAGGGTCGTTTGTCGATACCCTGATGTGTTTCCGGATGATCTACCCGGTATGCCCCCGGATCGGGATATCGAGTTTATCATCGAGTTAATCCCTGGAACAGGACCTATAGCCCAGAGAGCCTATAGCATGAACCCCGCAGAGTTGATGGAACTGAAAAAGCAACTGGATGATATGCTGTACAAAGGTCTGATTCGACCAAGTGCGTCGCCTTGGAGATCACCAGTTTTGTTTGTGGATAAAAAGGACGGTGCCACTCGTTTGGTTACGGATTATCGTAAGCTTAACGATGTCACCATCAAGAACAAATATCCCTTGCCAAAGATAGAAGATCTGTTTGACCAGCTAACCGGTGCCCAAGTTTTCTCAAAGATTGATCTGAGGACAGGTTACCATCAACTAAAGATTCGAGCAACAGATATTCCAAAGACTGCCTTTACCACCAGATATGGACTGTATGAGTACAATGTCATGTCCTTTGGACTGACCAATGCCCCCGCTTATTTCATGAACCTCATGAACAAGATCCTTATGGAATTCCTGGATAAGTTTGTCGTTGTCTTCATCGACGACATCCTTATCTACTCCAAATCAGAAGAAGAACATGAGCAACATTTGGAAGTGGTTCTAGAAACCCTTAGACAACATCAGTTGTACGCCAAGTTTAGCAAATGTGAGTTTTGGTTAAGAGAAGTGGGATTCCTGGGACACATCTTGTCTGCAGGAGGAATTGCTGTAGATCCCGCAAAAATCAAAACTGTTGAGGAATGGAAGGCCCCAACCACCCAGACGGAAGTCCGAGCATTTCTAGGATTGGCGGGATATTACCGCCGATTCGTTGAAGGATTTTCAAGCATCGCAAGGCCAATGACTCAACTGCTGAAGAAGGACCGGAAATTTGACTGGAATGACAAATGTGAAGAAAGCTTTCAGCTACTCAAGCTCAGATTAACCACAGCCCCAATACTGATCATGCCCGATGTCACCAAGCCATTTGATGTCTATTGTGATGCATCCAAGACTGGACTTGGATGTGTATTGATGCAAGAAGGCAAAGTGATATCTTACCTATCAAGGCAATTGAAGCAACATGAACAGAACTATCCAACCCATGACTTGGAGTTAGCAGCCGTAGTGTTAGCCCTGAAGGTGTGGCGTCATTACCTCATGGGTAATCGATGCGAGATATATTCTGATCACAAGAGCCTGAAGTACATTTTCACCCGAAGGAGCTGAACATGAGACAGTCGCAGATGGATAGAACTAATCAAGGATTACGACATGGAAATTCACTACCACCTCGGCAAGGCCAATGTGGTAGCGGATGCCTTGAGCAGATCGCCGTGTCGCTTAAACTCCATGATCGCAATAGAGCAACCAAGCTCGTACCAAGAATTTGAACAATTCAGACTAGAGCTAGTGAGCGAAGGATTCCTCGCCAAAGCATTGAACTCCAACCCACCTTGATGAGCCGGATAAAGGAAGCCTGTAAGGGAAATGCCAGCATTGACGGAATAAAGAGTCAGATAGCTGCAGGAAAGGCACCAGGATTCACCATAGACGAAGCCGGAGTTCTTTGGTACAAAGAACGTCTCTGCGTACCATCGGACTCTGACTTGAAGCAAGTCATTCTGCAAGAAGCCCATGACACCCTTTACTCAATCCACCCTGGAGGTACCAAGATGTACCAAGACCTGAAGGAACAATTCTGGTGGCACGGAATGAAGCGAGAGATAGGAAGCTACATCGCCAAGTGTGATATCTGTCAGCGAGTCAAAGCAGAACATCAACGACCCGCAGGACTGTTGCAACCTTTACAGATTCCAGAGTGGAAATGGGATTCTGTCGGTATGGACTTTATCACAGGATTGCCCAAATCTAGCCGAGGAAATGACTCCATTTGGGTAGTCATCGATAGGTTAACCAAGGTTGCCCATTTCATCCCTGTCAAGACCACATACCAAGGCCCAAAGCTAGCTGAGTTATACATATCCAGAATAGTCAGCCTCGCACGGAACCCCGAAGTCAATTGTGTCGATAGAGGATCACAATTCACCTCAAGATTCTGGCAGAAAGTGCATGAAGGACTAGGAACCCGACTGAATTTCAGCACAGCCTACCACCCACAGACTGACGGACAGACTGAGAGAGTCAACCAGATCCTAGAAGATATGTTGAGAGCCTGTGTGCTAGAGTACGGATCCAAATGGGAAGACTGCTTACCATATGCAGAATTCTCCTACAACAATAGCTATCAAGCCAGCTTACAGATGGCCCCCTTTGAAGCCCTGTACGGAAGGAAATGCCGTACCCCTGAACTGGTCGGAAGTCGGAGATAGTCAAGTCTTCGGCCCCGATGTTCTCCGCGAAGCCGAAGAGAAGGTGCACAAGATCCGTGAGTACCTCAAGACCGCCCAATCCAGACAGAAGAGCTACGCCGACAAGAGACGCCGAGAGATGACATTCGAAATCGGAGATTTTGTGTATCTCAAAGTCTCACCCCTCAAAGGAATGCAGAGATTCCAACTTAAAGGAAAGCTCGCCCCGTGATATGTCGGACCATTCAAGATTCTGGATCGCCGAGGAGAAGTCTCATATCGCTTGAACCGCCGTAAGAGATGTCCGCCGTACACAATGTGTTTCACATCTCACTACTTCGGAAGTGCCTAGAAGTGCCTGAGAAGACCGAAGTATTCAAGAACATCGACCACAGAGCCATTGATATCAACAAGGACCTAACCTACCGCGAAGTGCCTATTCGCATCCTTGAAGAAGCATTCAGGACCACCCGCACCAGAAGTATCAAGTTCCTGAAGATACAATGGAGTAACCACACCGAAGAAGAAGCAACTTGGGAACGCGAGGAGGATATGAAGAAGGAATACCCAAATCTCTTTAGTACCTAGTTTTCTCTAGATCTCGGGACGAGATCTTTTGTAAGGGGGAAGGGTTTGTAACATCCCAAGTTTCAAGAAAATGAACAAGAGAGAAGTCAAGAATCCAAAAATCAGGGTTAACAAAAACTTTTTCTCATCATATAGGTTTATGCATATTAGATCACCTTATATTTTATTTTGAGTGTGCAATTGCCATGATGCTTGCTTATGTGTTCCTTCTCACTCCAAAACCCTAGGGATGATCACTTGATCACCCAAAGTCAAATAAAAAGAAAATATAAAAGAAATTCCAAAAACCCATTTCACTCTCACATAAGGCCTATGCCATTTTTGCAAATCTTAACCTAGACCACCTTGGCTTGCACCATTGGTTGAAGATGGTTACTAAACACTTTTAAATACTTTTGGAAGTGAAGAAACTCAACTCAAACCAAAATCAAATTCAAATTCCAACATACATGCAATATGGTCACTTGTGCCATTTTTAACCTGATGGCCACTTTGAGCCCCTGGTTCTCCTCTTTCCACTTCTAAACTTTGTCAAACCTTTTCACCTCATCCAAGACAACATCAAGCACTACAACTTTGCCCAAAACCACCCCCTCAAATTCATCACCAATTTCAAATGGGAAGCAAGCAAAGTTGGAACTTTCTCACAAAAACAAGATCATATGCAAAATGTGATTTTGCACCCCAACTCCATTTTGACCACCACCACCACCAAAATGCTTCACTTGTTATATGATTACAACCCACCAAAAAGAATTTCAAAATTCAAAAATATTTCTCTTGCGGGCATTCTGTCGAGCACTTGGCAGGCAGGGTATCATTTTGAGCCCATACCTCAATTTTTACCATGGACTTGGTCCAACCTTGCTTCTCTGCACACTGGAGTCTCCCTCTCACTTCACCACACCATCAACACCACTTGCATTTGGACATAGTTTGTTTAAATCACCTCAAACATGCCATGCCGTGGCATGGCATGGCCTCACCATGCCATCTCCCTCACCCTTCACTTCGGACCGCACCACCATGCCCACCGGATCCCTCTCACCTCCCCGGACGCGCTCGTGCCTTCCCTTGACCGAGACCAGGCTCACACGCGTCGGAACGCGAGCGCCCGCACGCGCCAGACTTGCCCATGCCGCGCCGTAGCGCGCATGGCACTCCCTCCGGACGCGCCGTAGCGTGACGAGCCCCGCGTCATCGCATCGCCTCAGCCCTCACGCTCACCACCGGTCCGACGCCACCTCACCGTGACACGCCTGGACACGCTCGCTGGCCCGCGGGAACGCCGCAGACGACGTGAGCTTCCACGCCCTTCCGCCATGACCCGCAAGCTCCCATCACGATCGCCGCCGCTGTAGTGCCTCGTTTTCCCCACAATCAAGCGCGTCAGCACCGCATGGACGTCGCCAACACTCAGCGCCCACGCCTTGGCTCTTCGCGCCCCTGGACCGACGGCGACCATGGCGAACCTAGCCGGGCGCCCCAGCCTCCCCTCGCCGCTATAAAAGGAGGACTCCTCCGTCCAAACCGAGCACACCAATCGACTCCACACCTCCTCAGAACTCCCCCTGCCACCTCAATTTCATAGTTACGCCGCCGGTGACCGCCAATCGCAAGATCGAAGCCGCCGCCCGTAGAGGGAGACCGCCGGAGCAGGAGGCCGCCATTGGAGACGCCGCTGCTTCCTCTCGCTTCACCGTCGACGACAACGTTGCTGTGTGCACCTCGCCCTCGACCGCCGGAGTTCCGACGAGCTCGCCGACCCCCTGCCGCCGTCGCGGTGAGTTCCCGTCTCGCCGTCGACGACGACGCTCCCCAACCGTCCGATCCTCGCCTAATCCTACGGCGCCAGCCCGCGCGTACCGCTTCGGGATTTAAGTCCCACTGACGCGTGGCCCCCACACGGTCAGACGGCTCGCTGCGCTAGACGCAGATCGGGCCGGCCCAAGTTCGTTTCCCGCAAGCCCACCTATTTGAATTCAAAATTGGAAATTAGATAAAATACACAATCTGTTGCAAACTTTGAAATTTAATTGTGATAAATCTACTGGGCCAAATTTTACAAACTTTATATTTTTGGAAACCTTATGAAATGGTCTACACAATGCCACTGACTAGAACCCTAGATCTTCTGTAGAAATGAAATGATAAAATAAACAAAGCAGGGACTTTTCTGCCTTATAGTAATTCTTAAAAATCAACCAAAAATGCTTTTCAATTAATTCCACCTCCAATAATTCACTTTTCACTTATACTAATTGTTTCTACAAAAATATGCCATGCTTACTTTGTATGATCATGGCTTAGTTGTTTTAAATGCCCTATGGCTATTTTCTAGTCAAAGATATTGTCCAAAACTATTAAGAAATCTTATGTGGGAGTTTTCCCTCATTTAAATCTTGTCACCACCAACTCCAAATGAAGTAGAGACTCTGGTTATTTAGGTCCCATAGGAATTGTGGTGATATTAAATCTTTGTTAAGCTAGGATTAAATAGTATGAGGTGCTCACCTCATTTAAATCTTTTTCTCCAAATGCTAAGTGTGAAGAGGTTGACTTGGGTCAACCTAGGTCACACATTATGCATAAGAGAAATTAAATCTTAATAAGATAAGGAGAGGAAATTATTTCTCTAATTAATTCAAAGTAACATTTAAGTTAGTATGAGAGGAAATTATTTTTCTTAAATAATAAGAAAAACACATCCACCAACTTAATAGTAAATAGTGATGCTAGTTTAAATGTGTGAACCATGCTTGTGCATTAGTTTAGTAGTTTAGTTTGGTGTGATGATTGTGTACCCCGTATTCGTATTTTAGACGCTAGTACCGAGGAGTACCAGGAGGAGGAGGAGGTCTACTTCCAGGAAGAAGAAGACCACTTTGACCAGTTTCCCAACCAAGGCAAGATAATACTCTTGCAAAGTGCAAAGCTCACCCTGAGCAAGGCATTGTCCCATTTACTTTTTGCTTATGATCCTATTTCCCAGTTTTACTCTACAAGCTTTAATTACTTTTGTTTTATCAAAGTACTTTGTGATTTATATTCTACTAGATTAGTATGGAGTTAGTACAAGAGTATCAAACTTAGCCTAGAAGCAAATACTTAGCACCCTCACACATAGTGGCTAGTGCTAATTCTAATTGACTACTCTAGATGGGAACATGTGTGACGAGTTGATGATGGTGAAAACCTTGGAATGATTAGTCATTTCCATTGAAAGTTTTTGAAGGTGAATATGACACTGAAGTTGACTTGGTGACTTGGGCTAAAAACTGATGATTGATTGGATGCGATATCATTCCAATTTTTGAGTACCCCCACAATACCTGATTATGGGTAGGGCTTAGCTGGAAATTTATGTGTCTTAGTATGGGTTCCCTCTGAACACACATCATAGGGGTTATGCTTGAGGCTGCCTCCGTTGTTGAGAAATGATGTGAATTGAAGGTGAATTGTACGGCCAAGCCCTGTGCAGTTCCCGGGTTAACAGTTGGTTTTCACCGGGAGGCCAAGCTCATGGGGAGAGGTGCCTATACTAGGGTGTGTAAGTGAAAGGTTAATGGTTGATGATCCGCGTACTGAGTTACGATTATTCAGGGTTTTACCCCTGACGGATGTAATCAAATGTTGTGGCACAAGTGTGCGACCTCTGCAGAGTGTAGAACTATTCGAATAGCCGCGTCCGCGGATATGGACAATTGGAAAGGCCATTCTGTTTCCATCATCAGAATTTATATCTTGTGACTGGTGTTTTTGAACTTGAACTCGGAAGGTGACTTTGACTTTGAATCACAACAGAGTTGTGGGAATGACACTAATGTTCCCACTTGAGTTAGTTAGCACTTGAGGAGTTGTTTACAAAAGTTTTATGAAATAAAATTGGCTTTATGCAAATAAACTTAGAGCTTAGAACACCTTTATGACAATGCTAGTACTTACTTTAGTATTAGTTTGCGAGTACTTAAAGTACTCACGGCTTTGTCCCTGGCTATTCAAATGGCCAGAATATGAAGCCGAGCAGCAGTACGAGGAGGACGATCAGCAGGACGTCTACCACAACTAGGAGCTTCTAACGTCAAGCGTTGGCCTGTGGACTAGAGAGTCCTTGTATCTTACGCTTCCGCTATGAACTTGTGTTTGTTCGTTGATCATTAGATCAACTATTTGTGTAATATGGATCATGTGATTCCACTTTGTAAGACAATATGGTTTGTAATGAATGATGACTGTGATACTTAACTATTATGCCTCGCAACAACAATTTCCTGGGATTGCGATGTATGACATAATAGGCATCCGGACTTAAAAATCCGGGTGTTGACAGGCTGGCTGGGCGCGCGCGGCCAAACTTAAGTGGACGTGTGGCGCCCTTGCCAGCGGCGCCACACTTTCAAAGTGTGGCGCCGGCGGAAGCGGCGCCACACGTCCTGCCACGTCGGATCGGCTCACCAGCTCAGCGTCGACGGGCCACGTCGGATGGGTTTGTGGCGCCAGCAGCAGGGGCGCCACATGTGCATGTGTGGCGTCCATGAGAGGGGCGCCACACAAAAGGGTTAGATGAGTGAAATAGTTTCGCCGGAAGGTCAGTTTGTGCTTTTCTTTTACTTTTGGGTTATTTTTGTGCAAATCACCTTCCTGTATATACAGGCAGATCGAGAGCTGCTTAATTATATATACTGCCGTGTTGCTATGTTTTCGCATTACTCAGGCGCATCACACGAGCAGTCGGCTCACCAACTTCGTCGTAATTTTACACGTTCCCGACCCTAATTTTTGCCCTTACTATCATTTTGCACTGGACTGAGATCCGGTGCCTCGCCTTAAGCAAGGCACGCAGCGCCTTGAGGCCTCGTATCCACCCTTCATCTACATCCAACGGACAGGAGCGCAAGGCGTGGGTCAGTCCTGAGTCATCACCTCCGTCCTCACACGCGAGCAAGGCAAACGAGGACAATATCCAGATAGGAGGTCGGGCAGCTCTTGGGGCGGAGCTTGCTGGTCCGGCCGCCGCCTCTGCGCTCACCTCCGGCAATGAAGGAGCTCTGGAGGTTACCCCCGTCTCCCTCCGCCCACCTGCGACCGCCGCCGCTGCACCCACCTCCGGCAACGACGGAGATCTGTAGGTGACCCACGCCGGTCCGGACGCTCGCTTCTTCCACCTCCAATGGAGCCTTGGACTCTGATGCCCCCATTCCTTGCCGCTGGTAGCCAGTAGCTCAAGAATCAAGATCAATTGCACAACACGTCTTTTTCCAAACGAAAAGCAGCGGAACAAAGAAATTGAATTATGTTTACTTATTAAGATGCAAACGGCAGAACATCTGGCTAGTTCCAGTTCAGAAAAACAACAAGAAGGACGGCCGCTGTTTTGAAGGGTCTGCAAGGTCGTTGGAAAGAGCAGAACGGGGCGTCGGATGCGCTCGCCGGCGGCCATCGGAGGGGCGGAGCGAGCCGTCGGCGGCCGTCGAAGGGGCGGACGTGAGTCGTCAGATGGAGACTGAGGGGTAGCTGCAGAGGCGGAAAGAGCAGATGGAGGTGCGCGGAGGAGCAGCAAGCAGGGCGAAGGTGGACGTCGCCGGCGGGAGGCGGCACAGCTATGGCCAGGAAGAGCCGCCCGTTGCTCGTTTACCTTGCGCGCATGTGAGGATGGATGCGTTGACTCGGGACTGACCCGCATTTTGCACTGCTGTCCGTTGGATGCAGATGGAGGGTGGATGCGAGGCCCCAAGGCGCTGCGTGCCTTGCTTAAGGCGAGGCACCGGATCTCCTAGGGCCCCCTATAAGTATAGACCGGCCCTGAGTCCAAGCAAAAGAAATACTCCACTGGCGGTCGCATCGCTACGTGCAAAAATGTTTGTGCGCACGTTGATCTGTAACACTAGTAGGTTTCATCAAAAAAAAAATTGCTTGATAGAGACCGGTTGCTGTGCCATTTAAAAAAAAAAAAGAGGCCGCTAGGTGTTCCAATGTGCGTTGTGTTGGAGCAACGAAGGACGTGGTGGTCGTTTTTCTCCTCCTGAACAGAAAATGTGCAATATCTGGAGGTGCAGAATTTTCCTCAGCCGCCGTAATTGAGGCTGGTGCCCAGGCGGCAACAGCAGTTGTGGCTGCTCTCTCGATCGATGGCCTCCGGCGGCGAAGGTCTCAGAAGCAATGAACTTGTGCGACCCGGTGTTGCCGTCCGGTGCGATGATTGCCGGCGCGGACAGCGCCCGCTGGTGGCACCGAGGGAAAATGCAATATTGTTGACCATGGAAGTGTACTCGCTCTTTCCCATTTTATGTTGTGCAGAATTTTTCGTGGAAGTTTAACTGTCTGAATTTTGATAAAAAAATATAGATAATAATATAAAGATCTACTACGATAAATGCATAAAATATGAAAATATATTTCATGATATTTCTAAAAATATTATTCTTTTGTTGTAAATTTTTATCAATATAGATGATAAAACTTTACGAAGTTTGACTTTGACCAAATCTTATATGCAACATATTTTGGACAGGAGGGAATATATGCCAGAGTTCGGAATAATCCAGCCCTTCCAAAACTAGTTTGCATCTAAAGTTTCATAATTTGGTCAGTCTTATGTCCGTGTTTTTGTGTGTTACACCACCTGGCTTATATCAACTATAAAGGGATTAGGACTAGGAGAATGGAGATGTCCCTACTCCATCTCCTAGTGTAATAAAGGGTGAAGAATTTTTTTTAGACCGCAACATTAGATGGTAATGTTGGTGATGTGTAATAATGTATTAATTTTTTTTATGTAAATGTGTTTTGGAAATTTTGAAAAATAAAAGACTTAATTAAAACTTATTATTTATTTTAGAAATTTACTAATTATTGAATATTCTTGGAAATTTGGATAAGTAAAAGACTTAATTAAGACTTCATAATATTTTTATTGGATAGAGATTATTTTTATGAACATTATCATTTATTATTTGTATTTTATGATTTGAAATGAATTTTCTATGAATTTATAAAGTTTACCACATTTTACGGAATTTGAAATGAATTTTCTATGAAATTTTCCAAAAGCACATTTAGTTCCCGTTGGTACCCTAAACCGGGACTAAAGGTCGACCTCGCGCGTGCATTTTGGCAGGCTGGCGAAATATCTTTAATCCCGGTCGCAGCCACGAACCAAGACTAAATGCCACACCTTTATTCTCGGTTGCAGCCACCAACCGGGACTAAAGGTGTCTCGCCGTATAATCCAGGGCCACTCCCCTCCCTCGATCAACATCGCCACCTCTCCCTCCCTCTCTGCCCGTACCCGATGACCAAACCCTAGCTCCAGTGCCCCACCGCCCCAGGCCACCCCTAGCTCGGCGCGATTCCTAGAAGCTACACCTCGCCGCCCCGAGCCTCCTCGATGACTCGCGCTTTTTGAGAAGGCCCCCAGTCGACGGAATAGGATGTTCTTCCCCGCGATTCCTAGAAGCTCCGCCGACCGGCACACCATCGTCTGACCTCCCCGCGGCTCTCCGAGACATCCTTCGCGTTCAGGGTGAGCTCATCGTCCATCCGCCCTATCGGTGCTCTCTCCCTCTCTCGTAGCGCTAGGCCGATGAGTAACTGCTGCACCTCTCGACATGATTTTCGATAAGGAAGCAATAGAACAATATGAGAGCATTGCTAGAAATCTTAGTATGACTGATTCTCAATTCCTAGGCATGGAAGATATCCCCAAGACTGATGTAACATGGAGATTTGCCATTGAGGAGCCTCTGGTCAGACCTAAGAAGGTCCCGCATCTACCAACAAAACTCTGAAGATTGCATGACTGGTACATGGGTATCTCAAAGGAAGGGCGAATCATGCTCATGGTGCAAGTAAAGAAAGAGCATTAGTTATGTGACAACCAGATATGTATTATGCTTGAAGATCTTTTTCAGTTATACAATCAAGACGTTCCCGACAAATCTCTCGTCAGTTGCTATTGTCTGTAATGATTTATTTCTGTAATTAAATCTCTAGCTCAGCTCGTTCATTGCATGTAATTATCCGGTTCTCATTATATTTTTTGTAAGCTATTATGCAGAATGAAGATTCTCGAATGCAAAAGATGGTGAATCTATGTCATTGGGTTCATTAACCCATATAGCGTTCATTTTGTTATGGTACAACAACACGCCAAGCACAGAGAGGCTAACTTGCTAAGGTTTTTACTTGAATAAAATGAAAGAGTGGAAATACTATTTTCTTACAACTTCAAGTGAGTATTTATGTTTTGTACACATTCTATTTTGTTTACTCAATATTTAGTGTAATTGATGAGTTATGCATGCCTGCGTATTTAAAACGTGTGGAGCTTTCATTGGATTTTGTTAATCATTCAAGTTGACGATGGAAAAGTTGATGTCATGGATCCATTAAAAAAAGACCCTAAGGAGTACGAGAACATCATGTTTATGCTTCATAGGTAATTTCAATGGTTATCGCATTATATCGGCCTCTTTTGTTCATTTTACGATATCAAGTAATTAATAACTTATTTATTTATTTTGTTTGTCGGGCAGGGTTTGAAAACGGTTCATCAAGACGGTTACCTGTGACTGGAAACCGAAGCTACATTTTCGATGGATCCAGGTAAGTAGTACTAGGTTTGCGCATATCTTTAATTCTAGTTTCAATACCATTATCATGCTTGACTATTATTTGAATGAATTATATTCTTGTAAAGTGGTTGAGGTAGGAAAATGCAACTAATTTATGTGCATTCTGCGCTTGCGAGTTCATTCACATTACGACCAGTGAGCGGTGTAGAGTTGTTTTTATTCAAGTACATAAACAATGTTCACAATTTTATTTTATTACCATAATTGTGTTGATTTTCATTCATAATTTCTTTTATGATGATGTGATATATATATACGGAAAAATCATATATTCATATTGATCTCCTTCTTTTAAAGAATGAAAAGATGCAGGACCAGCTCCTACCAAAGGATCGCGTGCAAGCAATTCAAGAGGAATTGGCGGGATTTTTTTGCTTACGGAGGTCACATCTGCACACGGAGAATACCATGTCACTAATGACTCCATGTAATTTAGTGATCTCCACATAATTAGATAGATAATACTAAATCTTTTATCTCTAAAAGGAATTCTCTCAACATGCAGCCATGCCACCTCATCATTTCTATCTTAACAATTTTCTCTTCTTATTTAGCAACATATAATCTATTTTGATGCTCAATGAAACTGCCCGCTGGAGATGAGAGCTTCTATTTCGGGCTCCCGTCCATCATGTAAGCCATCCACATCATCTATTCCATTAGCCAATCAAATATCGATGTCATCCCCACTAACATTCATTATTGATGTATCCTTGCATGCAAGCTATCTATGTCACCATTTTTTGATTAAAATATCATAATAGCTAATTTATAGCCATCAAATATAAAAAATAATGTGACTTAAATTTAGCATCTCAACTATTTTGGCCAATTGAATATTCCATACTTCTACAGATAATTCATATTACATATGTATTATACCATTTTATTTAGACAATATAATTTTTTAGAAGAATCTCACTGCAACGCACGGGGTATCCTTCTAGTTCTCTTAATATTCTACTCCTTCGCCTCCTTCACGATATCATGCACCATAATCACTAGTAGAAAAAAGACCTTCCATCCCAACCCATTAGTCCCCAAATATTTTGACTCTTTAGTCTCCGTTCGTAACACCAACCAGAACTAAAGGTTATTTTTCTGGTTTTACTCCCCATGCACCCTTCACACCCCCCTATGGATCGCCTTTTTAACTCTGTAAAATAGAAAAGAAAATGATAGAAAATTCAAAAAATAAAATCTTTTGAGATTCCTATATGTTACGCAACCTACTATTAGGGAAAATTAAGAAATTTGAATTTTCACTTATTTTGCAAAAAAGATTTGAAAAATGGTAAAAGCGCATTAACTTTTGCATACGACGTCGAAAAAAAAAACGTATAATATATCAAAATCATCGTGGGAAAACGTTACATCCGAATTCACCTGGGTTTACCCGGTTAGCCAATTTTTAGATTCTCAAAATTCCAAATGAAAATACGAAAGCAGGAAGATTTTAGTTTTTCTTATAAATTACGGATTTTATTTTTTTATTTTTTTAAAAAATAAAATTATTAATTGCATTCTGCATAAAGATTACTATTACTTTTAACCAATTTTTAGATTTTCAAATTTTTAGTTTTTAGGTTTGGCAAAAAATATATTTAAAATTTTTAATTTTTTTTAAAAAATACAAATTAAAAGTTAATGTTTATTTATTTATTCAAGTTCATTATTACATCATTACTTTTATTTATTAAAAAAATTGAAATTCAAGCAATAAATAAATGTGACATCAACCAACATGTTAACAGGACTGATATGATACTAGTATCACATACATGCGCGCGAAGCACTTGGATGCGGGACGGAATGGAACGCGAAAGTTAAGCGTGCTAGCGTGGGAGGATGGGTGACCAAGCGGAAAGTGTGACCACGAGTAAGTAATTTAACTAGAGATAATTGCAGTTAAACAGTAAACTATGTAAATAACTGAAATAATAGAAATTCTGAAAAATAGAAAAAAAGAGGGAGTGAAAAATAATTAGAAACCTAAAAAAATAAAAAAAATTAACGAAATAGCCTTTAGTCCCGGTTCGTGTTACAACCGGGACTAAGGGGGGGGGGGGGGGGGGGGAGGGGGGCCTTTAGTCGCGATCCTTTAGTCCCGGTTGCACTACCGGGACTAAAGTCCGTTGTGAACGGGACTAAAGGCCATTTTTCCACTAGTGAATTAATTGAACAAGAAACGGTTGTAAGTAATTATTGGAAAAAACTGATGGAGGGCAGGCGCTGCAGCCTTTTAAATACCTAGATTCTGGCATGAGTCGATCCATTCGCATGCAACATCCTCCACGCAGACAATACGGCACCGTCCTTTATTACACAGCGGGATTCCTAGCCTGAGGAGAAATGACTTATCCATTGACTCTTTCTAACCTTCTGCTTACTTTGATCCTACTTTTCTCAGATTCCACACTCAATGGCTTCCGGCTCTTTAATCATCAAGCTAACGTTTCTTGCGAGTTTGTATTTAGATAAATCATGGTTGATAATAGCGGAAACAGCCAGAGGCGGCGCAAGAAGCTACAAAACCCATCTAGGGTTCCGTCCTCCTCGCCGGTGATACCGCTGGTCCGCTCCACCTCCGGTGGCCTTGGGGCTTTGGAGGTGTGGTGGATCACGGTCCCTCGCCGGCGGGGAGTTTTCGTCCTTAATTTAGTTTTCTTTTCAGTCTCTTCTTTGGGATGGTGAGGCGGCGGCTACATCCTGAAGTCAGAATAATGTCCTCCCCGCCCTATCCTCGCTCCGGTGGTGCATCTAGCGCTGACGGAGGGCGCGTGGAGTTGTGTGCCCGTCGGATCTCCTGGGATCCGGTCGGTTTTCGTGTTAGTTGGTGTCGTTTCATGTCAGTCTCTTCCGATCTATGGTTGTCATCATTGGCGATGGTTACTGCTCTGGTGTGCTGGTCCTTTGGGACCTTAGCACGACGACTTCCCGTCTGTCTACTACAACAAGCTCTACTACGACAAGCTTTGCCTGACTCCAGCGATGGAGGGGCGAGGACAGCGGCGCGCCTTCGGCTCGTGCTAGTGTCTGTAGTCGTCGCTAGGTGGTCTGAGTACCAATTTGTAATTTCTTTTACTTTTTGGGCTATTTGTACTACTGTTGATGATTATTAATAGATCAATGGATTTCTCGCAAAAAAAAAAAAATCATGGTTGATAATTATTTGGTAGTTAACGTTCTTTGCTGTTTAAATTATTGCTTCCGCTCGAAATTTGGTATGCTTTCTCTCTCCTCTCTCCCGGTTGAATCACAGTCTTTTACCTACTGATTTTAGTTTGTCTTCCCCTAAGAACCTTCATATGATGTTGGGATATAAAGTATTGAGGCATAAGATTTCAAGGTCGTGGGACTAGCTAGCGGCTGATATATATTCTTTTCATTTTAACTCTTGAGTTTTATTTGTGATAGTGACCAGGCTGGAAGAACACTGGTAGATTTACATTCTGCATTTCATATTTTCTCGAGAAACCATTGATGGAGCATTGGGGTTTTTAGGTCAGATACAATTATTACACTATATATGGACGCCAAGCATGAGCCATAGTTTGTGGTTGTATGCATGTTTAATTTAATTATTTTATTTTAATTGTGTGCATGGCAAAAAACACTTTGTGCTTCAAATCAACTGTCCACACTCCTTTTAGTCCATTTGCTAAGAATTTACCCTTTCGTTTACAGAACATATAAGATGGGACTACTTACGTTTTTGGTAGGTTTATTTCAAATTTGAACCAAAACCACAATTCTTATTATGGTTCGGAGGGAGTAGCAGAAATTGCAAATTGAGAGACAGTTGTATTTGCGTAGAAATTATAATGAATTATTATTTTAACTCGCTTTTCCTCCTGCAAGTTCGTTGGGTAGTGTTTCATTTACATATATGAAATTATGCCGGCACGAACAATTTGTTTATTATAGCGCATATCCTTTGTTAGACGTTCTGTTTTTATATTATGTGCCTATATATATTTAAAACGTATATGTAATCAACATGTCTGCAGCAATGTGCGGGGTATCATCTAGTTGTATATATATGTATGCTCGATCATAAGAGAAATTATATTATATATGTATCAAGTGTACAATATGTTGTAGCGTAGAATATGTATCTGAATACTTGTTTGAAATGAAAAGGAACTAAAACACAAAAAGAAAATGAATTGAATGGAAAATATAAAATAAAGGTGCCAAATCCTAAACCCTAGAGGGTCTGACCAACTTGGGCTAAAGGTCCTCTAATGCCTGCAGCTCACGTAGAAAGTCTTTAGTTCCGGTTTGTAGGCAACCGGGACTTAAGAGACATACCTTTAGTCCCAATTCTGTAGTCCAGATTGAAAAATAGGAACTAGAGTCCGTTTCCAACCGAAACTATAGCCTCTTTTTTCTGCTAGTGTTCTCATACACTTTGCCCTGCGCCTTGGGGGCTGCTGTACACCAACCTGGTCAGCATGTACGGGGCGCCCCACACCCCAGCGACCAGGTAGGTGGGTTGGGCCGCGGCCCATTAAGAGTAGGTACGTTTTTTCTTCTTTTTTGTTGTTGTTTCTTTTCTGTTAATATTTTTCTTTTTTAATATCTAACTTTTAAAAAAATATTTTCGGAGAACAAAATTTCAAAATCTGTTCAGATTCGAAATTTTCGAAATTTAAAAATATTAAGATTTTGATTTAATTTTTTTCGAAATTTGAACATTTTCGGATATGAAAATAATTTAAATTTGAACATTTTTTAAAATTTGTAAAATTTATTTTTCCAAAAACTAACATTTTTAGTTATGAACATTTTTCGAATTTGAACATTTTTCCAAATTTGAACGCTTTATATATTTGAACGGATTTCAAATTTGAACGCTTTTATAATTTGATTTTTTTTGTATTTGAACAGTTTTCAAATTCGAACGGATTTCAAATTTGAACGTTTTCAAAATTTGAACATTTTTTGAATTTTAAAAATTTAAATCACTTTCAAATTTGAACAGAAATAAAAAGAAACATAAAAGAAACAAAACAAAAATAAAAAGAAACAGAAAATAAAAAATAAAAAAAAAGAAACAGAAACAGAAAAACAGAAAACAGAAAACAGAAAAAATAGGCGAACAGGGCCGACCAGACCGGCCCATACCGCGCGCGGGGGGTGTGCGGCGCGCGGGAGCGGCCGACCTGGTCGGTGTATAGGATTTGCCCTGCGCCTTGGTGCGCGGCAACCCAGTCTCTTCGTCCGGGCCCTCCGGGGCGACGATGGCCCGCTCGGCAACCCAGTCTCTTCGTCCGGGCCCTCCGGGGCGACGATGGCCCGCTTGTGGCACAGGAAAGATGCACAAGCCTTGCCGTGGCCAGTGTATGATGAAGAAATCGATAAATCCAATTCTTCCAATGATAGTTTGCATCTCTAATCTAAAGTTTCTTAATTTATTTAGTCCACGTGTAAGTTTCTCCGTCTCCTAATCTAAAAGGGCACTAGCTAGGACCTTTTCCGTCTCCTACTCGTGTACCAGGTAGAAGCAGGTAGAAGGCTCTGTCTACATAAAGAGCTGAAGATAACTCGTTGTATTGATCTGAATTCATGATGGAGAGCAAAAGCCAGCACAAATCGGCCTGCCTCGTCCGTGCAAGCTGCAAGGCCACGCCGCCAGTACCACCCGAGACGACGATGGAGAGCAAGCGGGAAAACAATACTGGCTTGTCCACAAGCATTTTTTTTTTCCGAAATGGGGCAAAGCCCAGCCTCTGCATCAGTATGATGCACACAGCTTTCTTTATTAAAGTATCTCCAAAGTACATCCATTCAAATTCTTACATCACGGATTAGAGAGGGTCGATACATGCACCAACCAACGAAAAATGGAGAACAACATATTATTATCCATTTTGTAGCCTACTAGTGTGTCGCCACCCAGTAGCCAGGAAAAAGAAGTCCTGAGTAACCGTTAGCAGACGGACGACTGTGTCATCATGGCCTGTTAATCTGAAGCAATAGTACCGCAGCGGACGACTGTGTCTTATCAGTCATCACCTCGAAGCAGAAACATCTTGCTTAAATCTGCAGAAAGGATGAGATACTGGGAGGACGATCCACGAAGTCATCGTCATCATTCTGTCCGTGGGTAGACATACTGCCGTGGCCAGCCAATGAAGAACGTCTCCTTCTAGCATTAGCACACCTCTGCAGCCTGGGCATCAAGATACCTCGGCCAAGAAGAATTCAAAAACATGGAGGCGTTTTGGGTCGTCCTTCACTCGGCCAAGTCTAGACAAGGATGCAACGATTCAAAAACGTGGAGGCATGAATTACGTTGGAAGGCTCCAAAGAAGGGGAGGCTGAAGCTCAACTTCAATGGGTCGTCCAAGTCAAAGTCACGTTGTCCAGATCATGAATTCCTAATGGGGCGCAAATGCAAACGAAAATCGGCCTGCCTCGTTGGTGCAAGCTGCGCGGCCTCGTCGACAACTCCGCTGTCGGCAACAGAGAGCGAGCCGCAAAACTTGAAGAGCAGCTCGTCCTCGAGCATATGGACGCCACCGAAGAAGGGGCTGCTTAAGCTCAACTTCAATGGGACGTCCAAGTCCAGAAGATCGAGCATAGGCGGAGTTTACCGCGATCACAATGGAAAGTTCGTCCTAGGCTACACACAACAGATTGGCAGGGCCACGATCTGCATGACCGAGCTCGTGGCACTCAAGCGCGGGCTCGAGCTCGCAGTGGACAACGGGTGGCGCGACATCTCCATCGAGGGCGACTTCAAGGGTGCCATCGACGCCATGGCAGGGGACTGCGCCAAGGCGAGCGGCGCGATGGTCCGGTCGAAGAAGGACATGGACCAGTACACGGAGATTGCCATGATGCTCTCGCAGCTTGGCAAGACGTCCGTTTCACACGTGCTCCGGGAGGGGAACATGGTGGCCAACGGCTTCGCGAAGCTCGGGCACAAGGCGGTAACGCTGCAACTGTGGCGTGACATTCCGCCCGAGGAGATTCTGGAGCACCTTGAGAAAGACGCAACAGAACTGAGGGAGCGGGATGATGAGCAGAGATGCCTCGTCAGTGCAAGCTGCAAGACCGCGCCGATGAATTCGGTGGCGGCGACAGAGTGCAAGCCGCAAGACCTGAAGATCGGCTCGTCCTCTAGCATATGGACGGCACCAAATGAGGGGAGGCTCAAACTAAACTTCGATGGGTCGTCCAAGGGGAAGTCTAGGTCCAAACGATCAAGCATAGGTGGAGTCTACCGCGATCACAATGGAAAGTTCATCCTAGGCTACGCGGAGGGGATCGGTAGGACAACAAGCTCCGTTGCAGAGTTTGTGGCCCTAAAGCGTGGGCTCGAGCTCGCTGTGAAAAACGGATGGCGCGACATCTCCATCGAGGGCGACTTCAAATCTGCCATCGACACCATCGCGAGCCACGCGCCGCTCTGGGCGAAGAAGGACCTGGAACAGTACATGGAGATCGCCACGATGCTCCCGCTGCTTGGCAATACGACCGTGTCGCACGTGCTCCGGAAAGGTAACAGGGTGGCCAATGGCTTCGTGGAGCTCGGGCACGAGGCAGATACTTTGCGGCTGTGGCACCATATTCCGCCCAACAAGGTTCTGAAGCACCTTGAGGAAGATGCCCAAAAGTACATTACCCCCCTAGGTTGAGCGTCACAAGGTTCCCGGCGAGGTTCTCCAACACCTTGAACATGACACTGACGTACTTCAATTTGCAGTCTTGGACACACACAAATGTTTCTGTCTAGGTTGGTATGTATCCAGCTCTCCTGCACATGGGACCGGCAATTAGAAACGTTCGATCAGCCGTCTACCTATTGTCTGAACTGGCTTAAACGTTGGATTTGAAACGTTCTACCTTTAAAACATAACCCCAACCGCGCATCATCTATGTACCTTTGCAGCATTGTTTTTCTCATTGTGTGTCAAAACTCTAAATCTGAAGAATAAAAACCTTGTAGCATTTCAAAAATGACAGTACAACATAGTTTTAGTGTACGCAACAAATCACCATTGCTTGCAGCAAATCATCGAGAAAAATGGTCGCACTTGGGCATCATACGAATTTAATGCTTGCAGAAAAATTACTGGCCGCATGCAGGGGCGGACCTATGTTGTGCTAGCAGGGTCACAGGACACCGGATCAAATTTATTTTTCTTGGTAAATTTTAACCATTTGTAGTGTGTGACACCCCTATATTTAGGTAAAAAATACGAGTGTCTGAGAGAGTGACACCGGTATGTTTTTGTTATGGGTCTGCCCCTGGCCGCAACGCAACATTTGCAACAAACATAAGGGGTTAGAATAGCATGTCCGGTGAGTGCTTCTGGCAGACAGTACGAGCATCACTTCATACCGCCAAATTGTCCGCAATATAAAAATAAGGATCTAACATGTCAAAATGTATGCATCATCAAGAACCCACCAACTCCTAACCTTCATTTTGGAGCCTTAACCTCGTTGCCTCGATCTCGACGAAGCACGGCCACCGCCAGATCTAGTTTGTGAACCAATATGCCACTGGACAGCATATTTCACGTTTCAGTTTCCCATTTGGGCTTGTAAGTGAGGACATTCATTCATCCCATCCAGAATTGTGGATGAGCAATTGAGGGCTGCCGAAGATTAGCCGGAAAAGGAGCACCAGGCGAGGACAAGGGCAGGAGGAAGCACGTCTGACACTGTTGGTCGTCTTGCCGAGTTGCGCTGCCATGGAGTCACACAGGAGCTCTCCCCAAATCGTGAGCGCAATGTCGTCGCCGCACTGGCCGCTTGACCCAATTCGCGAGCTAGCGTGCAGCTGCCATTAGGTCACCGCCGCACCAGGAGCTCGACCCACCCCGTGAGTTTGCAGCAGCCACGGAGTCGCCACCGCGCCAGGAGTATACACGGTATGAGAGCTGTAAAACTTTACTCGGTGGTCTTGAGTCCAACTCCAAGGGATCCAAGACTTATATTTTTTTGAAAGTCAAACCAAGTAAAGTTTGACCAAACTTTAGAAAAATCTATCAACAAATATAATATTTTGTAGATACAATACAAAAATATATTTTATTATCTATCTAATGATATTGATTTTGTATTTTGCATGTTAATGATTTTTAATAAAAACTTAGTTAAACTTGACATATTCTGACTTTCGAAAAATAATATAAACTTAAGTTTTGAGATGGAGGTAGTACCGGTTAGGGCCACGCCAAATGTGAAGCAATTTCAGCCATCACATGCATCATCAATGTGCGCTCTCCTTACCTAAGTTGGTTGTTCCTATAAGAGCTTTGATCAATGTCCAAAAGGGATGATTCAACAATAAAATCAAATGAAGTAAGGTCTACCCGCAAAAACAAGGGTCAAATATACAATAAAACTTGGTAAATGAATAGGGACTACTACACTTGCAATGTAAAGCAAAAAAATAAATGCAGTAGTTGGCATTTGGCAGTGCACAAATACACTGAATGAATGAATCTATAACAGGGAAAGATAAAAAAAAAAAAAAGGGCCCTAGAGCTTATCACTGGCACGGATCAGATGGCACAGATCAGCGAGCCCAAGATTTGTTCGACTTCATACGCCATTGCCGACAGGAGGAGACGTTGCTTCTTTCTGTTCCTGCTCCACGACACCTTCTTTCTGTTCCTGTTCAACGACACCACTACGGCCAGCTCCGGGAAGCGGGATAGCCTTGGTGAAGATCTCCTTCGCCACGGTGACATCGCACCTTACACTGAAGGCGTCGTCCTTGAGGTACGCCCCCGATCCCTCCAGCTCGCTCCTCTTGATCAGATCATAGCCCATCGTACCCTGTCTGCCGGCGGAGAAGCTGCAGTACAGCATGCTGCTCTTGCTGTACGACGGCACCTTGTTACCATTCTGGTCGAGCAAACTAATCGTGAATATGGCCCTGACTTCCTTGCGATCAGCCGCGTGATCGAGGTGCAGGAAGATGGATATCAGATCGGAGTCTTTCGAGTCGCGGCTGTCCGGGTAGTACTTGAGGTGCCAGCGGTGGCCTCCGATGGAGAAAGTCTCGGACGTGATGAACTTGCCGTTGCCGAGGCCCTTGGTGCGGGAGTAGCCCTCGATGCGGAGGATGTGCGACCCTGACACGGCCGGGGCGACGATGGCCGAGGCCGTCAGCGACGGCGCGTCTTCACTCGTGGCACCCATGGAAGTAGGAGAACAGTTGGACATGTGGAGTTGAAATAGTCAGGATTTTCAGGGACTCTGAGTTATCAGGTTGTTTGTTGCGTGTTATCAAGTTCTTTGTCAGGGGTTCTGCGTTATCTGGATACAGAGTATGTTCTAGGGACACGCGAAACAACGCCGCATCTTGCGGGTGGAAGCAGGCCAAGCATTTACCTTCTAGACATTGCTAAATTTTTGGGTAATTTGACAATTTGCCACACTTTTATTTGCATTTCTATCATTTACCATTTTGTGTCTCACTTACATGTGGTGGTCATGTGGCAAATAATAAACAATTTGAAGAAAAGTGTGATAAATTATAAAATATTTCTAAATTTTAGAGCGAAGTTGTTCTTAACTCTAATTCATTTCAGAAATATACAACCGCAGTTTAGTTACACTTTTCTACACCCTCCATCGCTAAAAAAAACTGGTGCACTTTATCTTGATTCACATGTATATCGACACATTTAAGTTACCTGAATTCTTTCCAGCGGACGCGTGCCAAATCAAAGTTCTGGGCGGACGCACCAGCTCCATGTGAGATCCAGCTGTCACATAAATGGTAGGCTAGCTGATATTACGTTTTGTTTTTTAAAAAGCTGTAACTTTTAAATCGTGCGGTGAAATTACAATCCGTTTTCACTTCTAGAATCCCCACGACGAGAGCTTCGAAACTAGACCACATTTTTATATGTTTTGACGAATTTTTATAAATAGCAACTTTGATGCGCGACAGAGCAACTTTGTTGTGTAGCAAAACAACTTTCGTGTGCGGAAAAGCAACTTTTGTGTGCAACGAACATGTACATTTTTTGGTTCATGAAAGCACAATTTTGGTGCTCGACAACAATTTTGGTGTCCATTGGAGCAATTTCAATGTGTGGACGAGTGGTGCCCGACGACATAACTTTGGTGCCAACATAGCAACTTTGGTGCCCGGGGACACAACTTTGGTGCCAACACAGGAACTATCATGCGCGACCGAGCAACTTTGGCGCCCGGCCGAGCAATTTTAGTGTCCTGCAGAGCAACTTTGGTACTTGACAAAGCAAATTTGGTTTGTGACGGCCCAATTTTGGCGCCCATCGAAGCAACTTTGGTGCCCACCGGATACTTTTTGATGGACGGCTGAGCAACTTTGGCATCCAGCGATGCAACTTTCGTTGTGAATGTAGATTTACGCTGTGCAGCAAAGTTGCTTCGCCCCACACTAAAGTTGCATCTTCTCGCATTATAATTGTTTTCTCGCACGTAGAAGTTGCTTTAGAAAAAACTTTATCAAAATACATAGAAATGAGATCTAGTTTGGAAGAGCTCACCGCAAGAAATTCAAAAGTGAAAGCGGATTCTAATTTTGACATCTGGTGCAAAAGTTATATGATTTTGAATATTTGAAAAGGAAAATTAATGTGCATGCAGTCATTATTGGGCATGTGCTATAATTACTGGATGTGTCACCATAAATAGCAGGTGTTCACACTGACAAAGCTAGCATGTTTCCTTTTTAAGTTGCCCGCTCAGATTCTCTAACGGGCATGCGGCCGCTCCCTAGACGCTCCCTTTAAGTTATAGGTCCATCCATAATTAGAAAAAATTAAGCAACTTTTTTTTAAACGGAGGGAGTAGAATAGTTTATGCCATCCCTCCCGTGAAAGAAAAGAGAGACAACGGCTAGGGTGGAAACCCTAGCAGCCGCCGCCACCCATCTGCCTTGTCCTCGTCTTCTACGTCCGGAAATCGACGGGTCCCCGCCTCCTCTGCTAGCTGCTCCAACGGTGGGAGGGGGTGGGGACCTTGGACTTGCGCTCGATGCTACAGAAGGTCCCTAAAATTATAGTTTGGTCAATCGATATCTTCGCTATGGTGGCTATGGTGGCATTGTGCGGGACAAGAATAAGGTATTCCCACCTCCACGTTCACCTTCTTGGCGGCGATCTCGCCGATGGCATCATGGAGGATGGGGATTCGTCTGGTCGCCGCTTTCATGGAGTGATGGATCTCGTCTAGTCTACGTTGGTCACAGACGTACCCTCCTGGGGACCATACTGGGCCCTGGCCCGGTCTTCCAAAATTGCTAAAAAATGGTACCCAGTCATGTGGCCCAGAGATACACTGATCCAACATAACAGATTCAGTTATTTGGTCAGGCCTAGTCCATTCGGCTATTCCTATTTGACGCTTTTAGCGTCAAGTAGTGGCCGAACGCATACCTCTATTCTCTTCTACTCCGGGCCTGGCCCATTTTTTCGCTTCCTTTCGCTCCACGGATGATCTATTCCTTGCCAACGAAACATACACTCGCGTTTCATCCTCTGTCCAGATCTTCTTAATTTTATTTTCCTTTTTATTGCCTTACTTTCATTTTCTATGTTTTTCTATTTTTATTATTGTTAGTTTTCTTTTTTTACTTTAAAAATATTTAAATTTCCTTTATATTTTCACCTTTTTCATTGTTCTGTTTTGACCTTTTAAAATTTTCACTTATTCTATTTGTTTTTTTACTCACTCTGATCCACAATAAGTGTTGGGGGTTTAGTTAATTGTTATTGATCAGTGGGGAATTTTTTTTTCTCAAATACAACAATATCTTTCAGTGTATGAACAATTTTTTCCCAAGAGTGGGAAAGTTTTATTTATTTATTTTCCTTTCTTTTTAATCCTTTTTTTCTTCACATTTTATTGTTTATTCTCATTTTTTTATTTTTTTAGAAATCACAAGGATATTTTTATTATACAGTACATGAAAAATTATTTTGCAGCGTGTGAACAATTTTATGAACTTGAGGTATTATCTAAAACTGTGTGATAATTTTTTTCCTCTATTATGAATTTGTTTGAACTCACAAACAATTTTTTTGGGACGGTACAGTTATCTATTGCACAGTAAGGGAATAATTTTCACCGCATAAACAATTTTTTTTAGACTATCCAAACATATTTTGAACTAGTGATGTTTTTAAAACTATGTGAACATTTTTCTTCCTCTATTACAATTTTTGTTTTGAACTTATGAACTTTTTGTTGGACAAAACAATTATTTATAGCACTACGCAAAAAAAGTAGTTTGCACTACGTAAACAATTTATTTTGAACGGTCGGAACATATCTTGAACTACTGATATTTTAGAACTATGTGAACCTTTTACTTCTTCTATTACGAATTTACTTTTGAACTCATTAACATTTTTATGGACCAAGAAATTATATATTGCAAAGTACGAAAAAAATATTGTGTACAATGTAAACAATTTATTTTGAATTGTCAGAATATATTTTGAACTAGTGATATTTTGAAACTTTGTGAACATTTTGTTTCCTCTTTTACAAATTTTGTTGTGAACTTGTGAACATTTTTTATGGACCAAAAAATTATTTATTGCACAGTACGTGAACAATTATTTTGCACCGAAATAATTTATTTTGAATTGTAAGAACATATTTTGTATTTTTAAGAATTTATTTTGAAGTTTATAATAAATTTAATTTGAAATTGTAAAAAATCCAAACTATTTTTCTGCCATTTATGTTTGTTACTTCGGAGTGACTTGCAAATAAATCAAATCAAAATATTATATAACTTGAAAGATACAAAAAATATTGAAGTGAAGAATTGTGTAGGTACGCAGAGCGCACCTACTCTATTCAACTTTTCCATTGGTACTCCATCTGCCAGAGAAGGTGCGAAGGGTGCTGTCACTTACATTTACACGAGAGTAAGGAGAAAAGCTTAAAAGGAGCCAAAAAGAACCATCTACATACCGGCTAGGCAACTACCATGGCCAGCCTCTTTTGACCGATGTCTTTTTTCCTGCGAAAGTCCGCCGATCTCATCCATAGTAGTTCAAAGAATCTTATAAATAAAATACAAATAATTCCTCGGATTCATAATAAGTGTCGGTAGTGTGTCGGTGATGTAGTACAAAACTGAATTAAACTACCGACACTTATTATGGATTGAAAGAAGTAGGTATTCAAAACTCCTTAAGGTCTACAGACACTAGCACGAGTCTGAGGTCAGCTTCACCCCTCCATCATCCACTAGTAGAAAAAGGGGCAATAGGCCCGGTCCATTTGGGCCTTCAGATCCGGTTCCCGAACCGGGACCAATTAGGCGGGACTAAAGGGGTACCCTTTAGTCCCGGTTCAAAGATCAACCGGGCCTAAAGGCCTCGACACGTGGTGCGGCCAGGGAGCTCGCGGTGGAAGGCCTTTGGTCCCGGTTCGTGGTACGAACGGGCCTAGGTTTCTCTGCCGCGGCAGAGAATTGCTATTTCTCTGCCGCGGCACAGATTTAGGCTGTACCAGCGTTTCTCTGCCGCGGCAGAGAAACACGTTTCTCTGCCGCGGCAGAGTTTCAGCAATGCATATATATCATTCAAGAAACCACAAAAAATCGTCATGAATATATATAGACATCGTCAACAGTACACGACATAGTCAACACAGTACACGTAATGCATGCATATTTACAATTCAACATCTCCTCTACGAAGATCCTCGATCGTCACGATCTGCCGCGGATAGTGCTCTCCACCTGGGGTAAGGACCTCGGTAATAAAGAATCCCGCGATTTCCTCTTGAATTGCTTTTATTTGATCCGCTGTTATGAGAGTGTCCCGCAGGCGTGTCATCTATATTTAAAAAAGGAGATCAATATATGAATGGAACTCAATACAATAGATGGTACTAATTAAGATTAATTGTGAAAATTTGTTATCGTACACGAGTGTGGTGTATTTGGGCATCCCCACCCTTGGGACAGGACATGTCACGCATGAGTTATTCCCTTGTTCCTGCCTCATACACTTTACGAAAAAATAGTTCGATCAAACTAATAATCAAGCATCGTATTGAAAGTAAATATCATATATAAAGTTTCACGGACATAGCTATATATATAGTACTACTTACAGGGTAATCTTTAAATGTAAGCTCCGGTTTCCATTTACCCGGAACAGTATTGATGAACCGTTTCCAAGCCCTGCCCGGCAAAAAATAATGAGTAAATGAGTAATTGATTAGTTGATGATATCTTCGAATTAGAGCAGATGAAGATGCCAATACGAAATTGATTGAAACTACCTCTGGAGGATGGCAGCCATGTCCGCCCATTCCGCATATTCTTTACGTTTCGAGTCCATGACGTTTACGACTCCAAGGTGAAGATCAATGATTAGGAGAATAAAGTGGAAACTGCACAAGCATAGCTCAATGATTACGAGAATAAAGTGGAAGGTGCACAAGCATAATGTATGTTATATATAACACTCACTTGAAGTTGTAGGGAAAGAATATATCCTCTTTGTCTGCTTGCTTCTCTAAAAACATTACGATGTTGTCCTCTGTGTCCTTGGCGAAGTCTCGAACCGTAACTTCATGAACTGTGTTTGGGTCTATGAACCCCAGCGGTAGGAGCTTGCCTCTTTTGTATTCCAGCTTCTTCATTCTGCATAATTAAATGTATAGCGTACACAAAGAATATAATGAGGATAATTGTTAGTGCAAATGAATGAGCTACAAACTTAATTACACAAATAAATCACTTACAGGCAGTAGCAACTGATGACAGCTTTGTCGAGGGCGTCTTGATTGAATAACCGAAACAGCTTCTTCTAACTCAAGGTTTATCTCGTCTTTCCCCCGGAAGTAATGCTCATCTCTAAGATACACCGTGAGGTAGGCATCACCTCTTCGACAGGCTTTCAGGTACCATTCATGTAACCTTCGCATCTGAGTCCCTAGACGCGCGAGCTCGCCAGGTTTGACGAGATCAGATCCGTATCTATACGTGTTTACCACTTGAGCCGTTGGATAGTAATCTTCGTACTCAACTGATGCTCCCTGAGCTCTAGCCGCCCGTTCGATCATCGATGCCGTCTCTGGATCATGATAGGGCTCCACGACGAAGTGGGGTGCGGCCTGAATGTCCTGCTGTCCAAGCTGGGCGACTTTTTTTGCTTCTTTGCTCGCTCTAGAGGACTGTCCAAGAGAGCGGTCATAATCAGCTCTCAGCTCAGGTCTCTTCATTCTCGTCTCGGCAAAGTGCTTCACTGTCTGCGGTGGAATAAACATCTTCTTCGGCGCAAGAAACGCCTTTTGCTCTTCAGTCTGCTCATGTGGTAACAACTCTGGAGTCTGTGCCCTCATAGGAGTTGATGATCTCTTCGGAGCTGTAGGAGGTGCCGCGGACCGCTTCCTCTTTTGCTTAGGTGGAGGCGGCGGAGTCTCCTGACGAGGAGGAGGAGGCGGCGGAGTATTTTCACGCGGAGGAGACTGGTCATGGATAGGGGAATCATCATCGCGCAGAGGAGAATCATCACGCGGAGGAGACTGCACAGGTGGCGGAGGAGGCGGAGGTGGCCTGCTTGTTGGCTTCTCACCTGGAAACACAATGTTCTCCTTCCGCCATTGCACGGTGGTTCTACGGGCTTCTCCCAGTTCTTTGATTTCCCCATCTTCACCTGCAGGGTGCTCAAGCACCAACCCCTCATACTCTCTCAACACTTCATCCACCATCACAACAGCAAAGTCGTCTTGGACCGGACGGCAATGGTAAGACCTTGTAGGTAAGAGGATGCCGACCGCCGCCTTGAAGGATAGGTTGAAAACTTTAACATGCAGCTCACAAGGACGGCTCTCAGTGAGATCATCCATGGGGGGGTAGCGAGGAGGCTCGACCACCTGGTCATCATCATCATCATTATCCACCTGCTGAGAGGAAGCCACGCTGCTTTTCCGGTGTGGTTGAGATTGCAGCGGGGCGAGGGCATTGAGCAATGCAGGATCTACAGCCTGCCCCCGAGCCATCTGAGATGTAAGTACTTGGGTTACCATGGTTAATTGGGCTTTCATGGTGCTCATACCCTCCTCTAAGTTAGCCAGGCGGTCTGTTTCCCTTGCCTTCCTCCTCTCATGGCTTTTATCAGGAAATCTCTTCCTTTCCGCAGGAAAGCCATACTTCCACGGAACGGAGCCTTCTGGGCCTCGTGTTCGTCCGCCGTGTTCTTTGTTCCCAAGGGTGCGTGTCAGCTCATCGTTCTCTCTTTCGGGCTGGAACAACCCCGCCTCCACGTCCCTATGTGCTCTTTCCAGGGCATCAATGGGAACCTTCAGATGAGCTTTCTTATAGATGCACTTCCCTGTTTCTGGATCCAACGTTCCCCCAATCCCGTAGAACCACTCCTTGCACTGTTCGATCCAACCGTGTGTCCCTAATCTGATCCCTTTACTGGTCAGTTCCGCCTCAGCTGCCTGCCACTTAGGACGGTTAGCCCTGTATCCACCTGGACCCAGAATTTGGTGATATAGCTTCAACGCAGCATTTGCCTTATTTATTTCCAACCTTCTCTTAAATTCTTCTGACTCCGTGCTGTACTTCACGAATTCGTCCCAGTGATTTTTTACCTTCTCACTGTCCGGAATCTTCTTTAACTTGATAAGGCGGCGCAATCTTTTCTTGTGGCTCTTGAATAGTTCGGCCATCTTCTTCTTGCCAAACTCGCGGAGGGCCTGCTCCATCTTGGCCTTTTCAGCGTCACCCCCCTCTTCGGGTACTATGTTGAAATGTGACATGAGCTTGTTCATAATGCTATTTTTGGCTACATCATCGATATAAAGACCTTGAGCTTCTTCCTCTGCAGACAGCACTAGTCCCTTCGGCTTGTGCCATTCTCGAACGGTGATCGGGACGTGGTCCCTAACAAGCACTCCGCATTGAGCTATAAATGCCTTTGCACCTTTCTCTGGAGCAATCGGTTTACCATCCTTTTCGATGTGGGTGATGTCGTGCCTAACACCGTCATCCAACTTTTTGGCCGGGCCTCGCTTCCTCGACTTTACAGAAGAAGTGCTCGATCCGGAGGGCTAAAAAAGAAATAGTTCATAGTCAGTACAATTTAATTAGTTAATGCATCTAGTCGATCAACAAATGCTTAATTAATTTATATACCTCGGTGATAACTACAGTTCGGGAGCCATTATGATGATCTTGTTCCTCACCGGCGCCACTAGGATCTTCTTCCTCAATATTCTCCGCTCCCTCACCGGAGTCATTCAAATAAGTTGCGGTGACATCGTCACCGCCATCATCTGGAATAACGTCGTCGCCGCGATCATCCAGAGTACCATTTGCTATGAGTTCCTCCATGAAATTTTCTTGAATTTCATCTCTGTCCATGCTTTCTACAACGACCTGCAAGCTATACATAGGAACCATCATATGATCAAATTAAGGATAATGCAGAAAACTAAAAATGGAGTTACATATGTAGTTCTTAACTAAGGATCGATAATATAGTGCTGAAAGCAGATACTGCAGTTACATGCATACATAGATCGGGTTCATGTTTATTTAACCCTAATACATATCAATCACTACTACAACCACTCAACCTCGCAGACCGGGTCCTAGAGGGCGCCGACCGGTCCCGAGCCGCTACTGGTGTACCCCCAAAGCCACGGAACAACAACGGGAGCATAGCTAACATGAGATCCCCGCATAACGCTCCATCCGGTCCTATACATGTTGTCTAACGCGTACATGTAACGGCAAACGTGCTGGTCCTCCGCTTCAATGCGCTGAGCTACCTCCTCCGGCGGGGCCGGCTCCCTCTGAAACGACCGTGGCCCATAAGACCTCCACCAAAGAATATCCGGGTCGACAACGGGACCCGGATTCCGCACCAAGGTGCGCGACCCGGAAGCTAAGACCTCCCAGTGCCACCCCGACGGAGCCCAGTCCCGGACCTCCCCCATCTGCTCCATCTCCTCTAGAAGAGTCAGACCACGGCGCGGCGGCTGTCGCGGCATCGTAGCTACGAAAACAAATCATATATGTACTAATATAAATAAAAAACATGATATTGTGCTAAATAAAAAACTTCACTACTTTTGTACTAACGCCGCGTTCCACGACCCCGGATCGATCGATCCGGATCGGGGGTCGGGAACGACAGCGGGAGCGGTAGCGGGAATTGAATGACCCTGTTTTGGGGGCGTCGGCAGGGGCGCCGGCAGTACCGGCACCGCCACGGACTCGGCGCTCCTCCTCGCTCGCTCTTTCTCTATTTCGCGACCCTAAGTCTATGTCGCGGCGGCACCGCTACGGACTCGGCACCGCCACGGTCTAAGTCGTCGGCGCGCGCGGGGGGCGGCGCCGACATAAATGTACTAATTTAAATCAAACTAACTATTTCAATTCTAACTAATTTACTAACTATTTTTGTAACTAATTTACTAACTATTTTTGTAACTAATTTAAATCAAATTATGTACTAATTTACAAACTAATCTAACATATATAAATTTTTGTAACTAATTTAAATCAAATTATGTACTAATTATGTACTAATTTACAAATTATGTACTAATTTTTGTAACTAGTTTTGTAACTATTTTTGTACTAAACTAATTAATCTAACATATATAAAAACAAAAATCTAAAAATCTAAAAAATTAAAAAAAATGGTGTGGCCGGGGCTCACCTTGGCGCCGCGGCGGAGAGGAGGCGCGCGGCGGACGGCGACGGCGGCACGGTGGACGGCGATGCGGGCGGAGGAGAGGAAGGCGACGGGTGCGGGCCTGGCGCGGCGGACGGCGGCGGGCGGACGGCGCGCGCGGACGGCGGTGGACGGACGGCGCGCGGACAGCAGCGGGTGCGGGCGTGGCGGTGGGCGGCGGCGCGGTGGGCGGACGGTGCGCGCGGACGGCGGACGGCTCGCGCGGACGGCGAGCGGTGGGCGGCGGCGCGGTGGGCGGCAGTCGCGGGCGGGGCAGCCTGGCGGCGTCGTTCCGTCGTCTCCGCGCGATTGATCTCCGCGCGGAGACGAAGTGTCAGTTATATACTGGCGGACCGGGTCCAAAGGCCCCCCTTTGGACCAAGTTTGTAATACAAACCGGGACTGAAGGTCTTTTGCGGCGCTTCGCGCGCAAAAAGGTTTTTTAGTCCCGGTTTGTAATACAAACCGGATCCAAAGGCCACTTTTTTAAAAAAGTTTCATTCCCGCCGTATTTCAAATGAAAAAAAAGCCACCGCACCGCCACACGTGTCCACCGCCGCCACCGCCATGCATGTACAGGCCACCGTCGCCACCGCTGTATCGGCCACTGCCGCCACCGCCGTGTAGTGGCCACGGCCGCCACCGCCACCGCCTGGCCACCACCGTCACCGCAATGTACGGGCCACCGCCGTGTACTGCCCACCACCGCCACCGCCATGTATCGCCACCACCGCCACCGCCACACGTGTCCCTTCCCGTGCCACGTGTCGCCGCTTCCACGTGCCTCGCTTCGCCGCCACCGCCGTGCGACGTAGATCCCGCTTCCACGTGCCACGCCCGCCGCTTCCCCGCGCCACACTGCCGCCGCTTCCACGTGCCACGCCCGCCGCTTCCCCGCGCCACATGTCGCCAATCTTGCGGCGTCGCTGTGCTATAAAGCGCCGCGGCGCTGCTGAACCACACGTCGCCGTCGCCTCCGTTCATTCGCCGCCGGATGCCGCCGCGTCGCGGCTCGTCTGCTCCGTGGCGTCCGAGCGCGTCCGAACGGTAGGTTCTACGCCGAGATGCGCGCCGGTGGCTTCCGGCTCACCCTCGGCACGTACAACACCCCGGAGCTGGCGGCGCGCGCTTACGACGCGGCCGCATGGCGATTTCGGCGGCCACAGTGTGACTTGAACTTCGCAGACGTCGAATCGCTAGAGGAGGCGGAGTTCCTCGCGCCGACGCCGTGCCTCGTCGACGACGAGGACCGTCGCCGCCACCGCCAGGTGCAGCGCCAGATCGCAATCGCCGAGCACGACGAGGAGTTGATGCGCCAGTGGAGGGCGCAGTTCCCCAACGACATCGACAACACCGCCGCGTTCTTCGCTGACCTCCGGGCACAACGCAGGTCCAACAGGCGCCACCGTCGGGCCGTCGCCGTGTTCGAGCTCGATAACCCGAATACAACTTGGGCCGACAACGACCCTCGGTGGGACGACATTTGGACCGAGACAACCTCCGACGACGAGTAGATCGACTAGACTAGTTGTTTATCTATTTTATTGTATTTTCAATAAAGTCGTTGTGGCAGACGCTGATGATGAGAAAAGTTTCCCGCCAGATTACATGTGGAATTAAAGTACAGAACTCAACTGAAAATTAAGTAAGATACATGGCCAGATAGTACTCGTGCCTAGCCATATAGTACTCGTGCCTAGCTCAACTGAACATTAATTAAGATACATGGCCAGATTCGACTGTTCGAGTCATTCAGTCATACTCGTGCCTAGCCCTATAGTACTCGCCACTGTAATCGTCGTAGTCGCCGTCATCATCGTCGCTGGCATCGGGGTCGCGGTAGTCAAACCTCGGCGGGAGAGCACGCGTGGGCTGGGACTGAGGGTAGCGCAAGCGGGGGCCACGGTGGGCCATGACGCCCTGGAGAGTCCGGTCGCGCCACCACAGCCGACGGCCGGCCTCGTTGAAGTTCGAAGGAGGCAGGCCGCCCTCCTCGTGCCTGGCGAGCGCCCTCTCACGCCGATTGATGAAGAAGCTTTCCCAAGTCGGGCTGTAGTCGGGATGCCACTGGGGATTCCTCCGCTGCTCTGGCGTTAGCTCGAAGTAGTAGTGGTTCGTGATGGCCATCTCGCGCGCCACACCTAGAGGGACAGGAGGGACCGGTACCCCTCTGACGCTCAGCAACCAGCCGGTAGGGACGCGGTAGCCCGGCGGGCAGGGGTAGTTCGACGCGCAAAGCGCCTCCGCCTCCCGGAGGGTTAGAGATACGATGGAAGCCATGTGACCTGGTGATGAGGTTTGCAGATATGAGTCTAGATGTGATATGTAAATGGAGGCCAAGCCAACATATATATAGTGAAAAAATGGCGGGAGGACGGAGGCGGGAAGCAGTGGAAAGCGCGGGAAGAAAAATAGGCGGGAACGCAGTGGCGCCAAAAACTGTCGGTGGGATAAGGACGTGTGGGTAACCTTTAGTCCCGGCTGGTGGGTACAACCGGGACTAAAGATCCTTTTTTGTGTCATCTAACAAAACTGTCGGTGGGATAAGGACGTGTGGGTAACCTTTAGTCCCGGCTGGTGGGTACAACCGGGACTAAAGATGTCGGCAGGATAAGAACGCATGGGTGGACGCACTGCTCGATGAGATAAAGCATGTAGCGCACGACGCCCTGTCGAAGGAACAAGACAAAGTAGAAGAGGTGCCGTGCCTATAAAAGGAGCATCGATACGCCTTGCCAAGCAGATCAACAAGCCAAGCAGAGTTTCATTCCCATGGATGAAGGGAAGGGTTGGGAAATCTCCCGTGGCGCAGCTTCTCGAAGATGTCGTTGGTGCACACGCCCTACGACATCTTCGGAAGCTGCTCCTCGGAATTTTTCCCTGCAAGCCCCTAAACGACTACATCTCATCTAACAGTTGTTGGGGAAAGGGTTGGGAAATCTCCCGTGGCGCAGCTTTCTCGAAGATGTCGTTGGTGCACACGCCTACGGCATCTTCGTAAATCGCGCCTTGGAATTTTTCCCCGCAAGCCCCTAAACGACTACATCTCATCTAACAGTGTTGGGGAAAGGGTTGGGAAATCTCCCGTGGCGTAGTTTCTCGAAGATGTCGTTGGTGCACACGCCTACGGCATCTTCGTAAATCGCGCCTTGAATTTTTTCCTGCAAGCCCCTGAACGACTACATCTCATCTAACAGTTGTTGGGGAAAGGGTTGGGAAATCTCCCGTGGCGCATCTCCACTTTTAATATCTTACATACAGTTACATGATTACACAAAAATAAATGGGAAATTGATTGCCATGTTGAGATACTCATTTGTGCCATGAACATTCTTCAATTAACTTGATGATGGAGCATCTTCATCATTTAATTAATCTTCTTCGCCGTAACCATGGAGCATCTTCATCATTTAACTTGATGCTTGGATCAATGTTCACTCGAAGGGTGGAATTTCATCAAACTGATTATAATCTTCTCGACATGTCTGTCTTGTCCTCCACTCCCACGATGTTTCTTTTTCCGTAAAGAACTATGTGGCGCTTTGGCTCATCGTTTGATGTATTTGTTTCCTTATGTTTCCTTTTTCTTGGTTTGGTAGACATATCCTTCACATAGAAAACCTGGGCCACATCCTTGGCTAGGACGAATGGTTCGTCTCTATACCCAAGATTGTTGAGATCCACTGTTGTCATTCCATACAACTTGTCTACCTGAACCCCGCCTCCTGTTTTGTTGACCCATTTGCACCTAAACAAAGGGACCTTAAAAGAAGGTCCATAGTCAAGTTCCCATATATCCTCTATGTAACCATAATATGTGTCATTTGGGCCTTCATTCATTATTGCATCAAACCGGACACCACTGTTTTGGTTGGTGCTCTTTTTATCTTGGGCGATCGTGTAAAATGTATTCCCATTTATCTCGTACCCTTGGAAAGTCACTACAGTCGAAGATGGTGTCCGGGCCGGCAAGTACAACTGATCTTCAATATCTTTGTTATTCAGGAGATGTTTTTGCAACCAACCGCCGAAAGTCGACATGTGTTCACGTCTAATCCAATCGTTCGACTGCCCCGGGTTCTGGGAGCGTAGAAAGTTCTTGTGGTCACCGATATACGGAGCCACCAAGGTGGAACTTTGTAGAACTGTGTAGTGTGCTTGAGTCAAAGAAATCCCGTCCCTACATATCATTGATTTCCTTCCCAGCGTGCCTTTTCCACTTAGTCTCCCTTCATGTCGCGATTCAGGAACACCAATCGGCTTAAGGTCAGGAATAAAGTCAACACAGAATTCAATGACCTCCTCTGTTCCATAGCCCTTGGAGATGCTTCCTTCTGGCCTAGCACGGTTATGAACATATTTCTTCAAGACTCCCATGAACCTCTCGAAGGGGAACATATTGTGTAGAAACACAGGACCGAGAATGGAAATCTCATCGACTGTGTGAACGAGGAGTTGTGTCATAATATTGAAGAAGGATGGTGGGAACACCAGCTCAAAACTAACGAGACATTGGACCACATCATTCTGCAACCTCGGTAGAATTTCTGGATTTATTACCTAATGAGAAATTGCATTGAGGAATGCACATAGCTTCACAATGGGCAGTCGAACATTTTCCGGTAGAAGCCCCCTCAATGCAATCGGAAGCAACTGTGTCATTATCACGTGACAGTCATGAGACTTCAGGTTCTGGAATGTTTTCTTCTCCATATTTATTATTCCCTTTATATTGGAGGAGAAGCCAGACGGGACCTTGATACTGCTATGACAGTCAAAAAATATTTCCTTCTCTGCTGTTGTAAGAGCGTATCTGGATAAATGACGTCCTTTAACTCTCTCATGCAGCTTTTGGGGGTCTTTCGACCGTTGCTGGTCCTCCCGTGCTTCGGTGTATCTTTTGTCTTCCCGTACACACCCAGAAAGCCTAGCAGGTTCACGCAAAGATTCTTCGTCACGTGCATCACATCGATTGAAGAGCGGACCTCTAAGACTTCCCAATAGGGTAGATCCCAAAATATAGATTTCTTCTTCCACATGGGCGCGTGTCCGGCATCGTCATTCGGAATGCACCGTCCGCCAGGACCCTTTCCAAATATTACATCTAGATCCTTGACCATACCAAATATATCAACACCATCACGATGGGGAGGCTTCCTCCGGTGATCAGCCTCACCGTTGTAATGCTTGCCTTTCTTTCTTACGGGATGGGTAATCCTAAGAAATCGACGATGCCCTGTGCACACGACCTTCTGACCTTTTTCCAAATAATCACCTTCGAGCTCATGTAAACAGTGTGTGCATGCATTGTACCCCTTGTTTGACTGTCCTGAAATGTTACCTAGAGCAGGCCAGTCATTGATGGTTACGAAAAGCATCGCTCTTAGGTCAAATTCCTCCTGCTTGTGCTCGTCCCACACACGTACACCTGCTAGGGACCACAGTTGTAGAAGTTCTTGGACTAATGGCTTCAGGTACACATCAATGTCGTTCCCGGGTTGCTTCGGGCCTTGTATGAGCACTGGCATCATAATGAACTTCCGCTTCATGCACAACCAAGGAGGAAGGTTATATATACAAAGAGTCACAGGCTAGGTGCTATGGCTGCAGCTCTGCTCTCCAAAAGGATTCATGCCATCTGTACTTAGACCAAACCGTAAGTTCCTTGCATCCTGTGCAAAGTTTGGGAACTCTCTATCGATTTTTCTCCATTGGGAGCCATCAGCAGGGTGCCTCAACATCACGTCTTTCTTACGGTCTTCTTTGTGCCATCGCAACAACCTAGCATGCTCTTTATTTACGAACAAGCGTTTCAGCCGAGGTATTATAGGAGCATACCACATAAACTTGGCATGACCCATCTTCCTGGGGCGCTCGCCCTCAACATCACCAAGGTCCTCACTTAAGATCTTAGACCGCAATGAAGTGCACACCGGACATGCATCCAAATTCTCGTACTCATCGCGGTAGAGGATGCAGTCATTAATGCATGCATGTATCTTTTGCACATCTAATCCTAGAGGGCAGACAATCTTCTTCGCTTCGTACGTACTGGCGGGCAATTCGTTACCCCTTGGAAGCTTCCTCTTAATTATTGTCAGCAACTTTCCAAATCCCGAGTCAGTGACACCGTTCTCTGCCTTCCATTGCAACAATTCCAGTGTGCTGCCTAGCTTTTTATGGCCATCTTCGCAAGTTGGGTATAACAATTTGTTGTGATTTTCTATCATCTTGTCGAAGGCCAACCTTTCCTTTTCAGTTTCACATTCTCTCCTTGCATCAGCAATGGCCCGGCCAAGATCATCATCAGCAGGCTCATCTGGTGCCTCTTGATCTTCTACTTCATTGTCTTCATTGCCTTCTGCAGTATCATCGTATTCAGGGAAATTGGGATAACCGTCATCATCCTCTTCCTCTTCGTCATTGTCTTCCATCATAACCCCTCTTTCTCCGTGCTTGGTCCAACAATAGTAACTGGGCATGAAACCGGATCGCAGAAGGTGGCTGTGAATGAGACTCGAGTGAGCGTAATTTACGGTATTCTTGCAGTCCACACATGGACAATACATGAAGCCACCATGTTTGTTTGCCTCCGCCACGGCCATAAAATTATCCAGGCCCGCAGTGAACTCGTCAAACCGTCGGTCAATGTACATCCATTGCCGATTCATCTGCATGATATAATTAAGCTGATCAAAACCATTACAGAACATCACGATGTATATATACACATGCATTTTATCAATTGCAGATGAAAAGGATAAAGTTGTTAACCTCGATGAAGAAGAAAAAAGCAAGTTAAGTGTGGCTTGATTTGTGTAAACTCAAGTGGCAAATCCTCTTAAGCATTTCATCGAACACCTCTTGTGCATGTGAAGAAGAGAGGAAAGCAATACACCCCTCTTGTGAAGATAGTGAAAAAATGGCCAAGTGTGGCTCACACTTGGGCAGGGGCAAGGTTATATAGCTAGAGGCGGGGCCTTTGGACCCGGTTTGTATTACAAACCGGGACTAAAGGGTTCCCCACGACTGACACGGCCTGCGGTGAACCCTTTAGTCCCGGTTTGTAATACAAACCGGGTCCAAAGGCCACTACAGGACAGGCGCCAGCGGGTGGGGTCGTCCTGGGCAGAAACGAACCGGGACCAATGCCCCCATTGGACCCGGTTTGGTTCAGCACTGGGACATTTGCTTGGGACCAAAGGCCTCTTCTCCACTAGTGATCAGAGCCGGACAAATCAACATCTTCTTTAGGAAGATACAGAAAACAACTCACACAGTTAGGGTGGAGTCTTCGAAAAATAAGTCCAGCCCTCTTGCACAGTTGGTTGTATATGGGGCGATAGAAGCGTCCGATCGGCCGTTTGCCTGTTGTCTAGACGACTGACTTAAATGTTATCCCGCATATTTTTTGTAATTTTGCAACAATTTTCTCATTCTATGTTAGAACTCAAAATCTAGAGAACCTCATTACATCTTTTATCTCTAAATAGTAGCTCCCCACTACCTCATTTTCCTGCCTTCTGGTGCAGCCACGTCACCCTTTTTTCCGTCCCCGCGTCGCTCCTCGCTTCCCCGCACGAAACCACTTGATAGATGGGCCTGAACGTACCTTCCCTGTACCGGGTCCCGTTTCCACTCCCGGACGAGATCCCCATCGTGGGCAGGCCGACCAAATGGGCTCGCTAAGCCATATTGCTGCACATCCCTTCATGGGCTCGAGCAGCCATCTGACAATTCGCTCAGATGTTCGTCCTGAAAAAGAGTGCTGCTATTGCTGAAAAAAAGAGCAATCTGCCGTTCATCTTCTTCATCGTGGATAATCCCTCACACTAACTCCGCCGCCGCGACGTAAGGCATCCTCATCACAAATGCTCACGAAACCGTCGGGTGCATCCCAATATTCATCCAGTAAAAACTGCTCAATTAAACTGAGCCGTCGCCGCCTCCAGGTTAAAAGCCTACCCGTCCTACCATTGGCATGAAGCACACGAGCCTGCTCGCGTCGCCTCCTCTGGTACCGGTCTCCATGCTGTACCTCGCGCTCTCCGTCCTCTCGATTTTAGGCCGCCTTTTTATTTTTCAATCCTCCAACATATGTTCATCGATGTGGCAAGTCACGCCCTTGCTCGAAAGTTGCTCGACGTCTTCCCCCTCCACCCGATTTGATTGAGTGATGCTCGCTGATGGCCTTGGATTTATCAGATTTTGCGTCCTGGTCACTGAAGCTAGGATGAAGCGGCTAGCATCACGTTTACTCCCTGGAAAGCAGTATGTACGTGCTTGCATTGGTACACAATCTATTTTGTCTTGCTCTTCATTTTATTTTATGAGCACATACATCTTCTATTTTTGTAATCTTGCTGCTCGCATCTATTTGTTACCCTGGAATCTCCCCTAAATTAGTTAGATACATCCGAATTATCTGTATTGGATTCGTCATATTCGGCGTTGCTGGTGTGAAAAAAGATGTTGATTCTGCTCTTTTTTTGTTGCAGTTTTAGAAAATTTCATTGGTTGAGCTGTCGAGCGCCTGATGGAGTCTATCTATGGATGCAAGTTCAGATGTGCCCACTAGGGTTAATAGCACTGTATGCTCATGAGCTCATCCTACTTGATAGGATTTCTAATGAAATTCAGTTAGATGAGTTTCTGTCTTTATCGAAAAAGATTCAGTCTGTATCCTTTTGCTTGACACTCGGGAATCCGTCTTGTGGAACCTCTCTCTGGATGGTGTTTATTCAGCAAAGAGTGCATATGAAGCTCAGTGTTTGGGGAAAATTCATTCTCCTGAGCTTGCCAAAGTCTAGAACATGAGCTGACAATAAAGTGCAATTCTTCATCTGGATGTTGTCTCTTAATCCTCTTATGGACAGGCTACACGCAAGTGGATGGCCTCATCGATAAGGCCCCTTGCTGCTTGTGTGGTGAGGTGTTAGAATGTGATGCGCATCTGTCTGTTGGGTGGCCCTTTGCACAATAGTTTTGGCAGCTGCCCACGGTCTCCAATCCCCAAATTATTCTCATTGCGCTAAACTCAAATTATTTAGCCGGCTGATGGCAGCAACGTCTAACAAAGTGCAAGAAACATCGGAAAAGTTTGCAGCTTTCGGCCACTGTGTATATTTTGACATACATGAAGGCTACATACCCATACCCATGTGTCTTAAAAGCCAAAAAGTTTTCGCCGGCCAGGATTGAGAGATATGATCGACTGGGTCAGGCTTTAGGGGAGTAATTTCACTGTTATTTTCGTTTTAGCTTTTCTCTTTGTTCCATGTACTTGAATGTAGTTTTTCTTTCATTTGGTTTAGTAAACATATAAAATATATTCCATATGGATGATAACAATAATAATTAACAATTTGTTTCACATCTTTCTTATCTCTTACTTGCAGTAGTAGCTTTTGAAGTTGCTCAAACGAAGAATCAAAATTTTGCAACTAATTAATTGCTTTTCTGTATGAATTATTATAGGGATAAAAAACAATACTCCATTCAAGCCGCAGTACATGTTGTTGTACATAATTATGATGATATTCCATGTTCTTGGTATGTTTATATTTTTCATACTACTATAAAGTATAAGAGACAAAGGTTCACATATTTTGGATCCTAATTCATAATGTACTTCCTTTAGTTGTTTTTTCTGACTTCACAAGGAAAAACCAAAAGAGGAAATAAAATGAGAATATTTTAATGCGAACATGGAAGTTGGTATTATGTGCTTCGGCAGAGGCCCATTCAGTTCCTCCCTAAGTGACATCTAACACTTACACGAATCTCTTAAGCTGTTGTATGAATTTTAATGGTTGTATAGAACAGAGGAAAAACTTATTACAATAATTTTGTTTTAATGTGCACTAGCATATAAAAAGCAATTGGGAGCTTTGACTTCTTTATACTAAAGCCTCTTCGAGGGTCTCATTTTCCGTTTCCTCTATTTGTACCATAAATCATGATATAATAATCATTATACTGGTATACCAAACATGTCATCAATAGTTTATTTTACTACACTAAGATAACATTCATAATTAAACTATTTCTATAAATCAATCCCGCCGCACCGTGCGGGGTATCGTCTAGTTTTAATAATGACAATACACATAGTTACAACATTTCAAAATCACCACCGCATGCAGCAAACCATTGAGAAAAACATCACACTTATGCATCATACAAAGTTAATGCTTGCCGCAAATACACTTAAGAACTGGTAGCATGAACAAAACATTTGCAACAAACATCGAGAGTCACCACAGCATGTCGCGCGAGTGTTTGCATCACATAAAAATGAGGTTCTAACATGTTAAAATGTATGCATTGTCAAGAAGCCACGAATTCCTAAACTTGATTTTGAGGCCCTAACATGTTAAAATGTATGCATTATAAAGAAGCCATGAATTCCTAAACTTTATTTTGAGGCCTTAACCTTGCCGCCTTGAGCTCCTCAAAGCCCCGCCAATGGAGTTAGAGGAGCACTGAGGGGAGGCAAGAAGAGGAGGAGTCTTTGCTAGAGCTCGGAATTAGAAGGAGCGGGTGGGCGACGCGCTAGAACAAGCAACATAGTGAATCATTCAATTCCCCCTAATTATTTTTCTTTTTATAAACATGCACATACTGATAAAATGGAAATAAAATTAAAAAATATTTACTTACCAATAAACCAAAATTGAAAAAAATGACAAAGGTCGAGCCGTGTGGCACTTAAGCCGACGATGATACAACTAATGGCTCAGCCCAACTGTTCCCATTCAGCACAAATGGGGCCAACTTCAGTTGTTGTTGGTCTGCTTAGCGTGTTCAACCCATAAGCATAAAAAATTGTATTTTTGTGTTTTTCTATATGTTTTTATTTTATTGTTTTTATTAGATTTACTTTAGATATACATTAAATTTTAAAATTATATAAGCATATTATTGACATGACATAAGTTTTGATCTATGTGAACATTGTTTTAGAAATAGAGAAAACTTTTATGTATTTGACATTTAATTTATAAATATTTGAAAATTGTATTACGTAAACATGAAAAGTTATTGTAAAATATTATACAAACTAAATAAAAATGATTTTATCTACATTTTAAAAAATAAATATGTCTTTGCTATTTATATTTTGTTGATGATAATTTGGTTATTCATGTAAAGAAGGAAGCACTATAGTTATTATGTTAATGGGCCACACAAAATGTGTAGCAACTTCAGCCGTCCCAAGCATCATCAATCTGCGCTCTCCTTAACCTATTGTGGTCGTTGCTATTAATCAAGTAGCAGCACAAAGAGGTTTGATCAATGTTCAACAGGGATGCTTCACATTCAAACCAAACAAACTAAGGTCAAATATACATACAATGAAACTCGGTAAATGAATAGAACTTATATATTTTGATTGTGCTAATCACAGAAACTTTTTTGTATAGTGATATTGCTCTGTTCCTCCAAGTACCACGATGGTAAATTAAACTCAATCATATCCATTGCCTTCCTTGATCTACTGGGTCGTCCAAAATAGGCAGGTTAAAACACTAGAATCTGAAGAACTAGCTAACTACAGATACTACATTGGATCTCCCGACCAGAGTATCGTTTTAAGTAACTTGATTACATGGGAATAGCCCGTGGAGCAAAGTAATAGAAACCTCAAATGGGGGAAGCACGGTTGTAGTTCAAAAGATCAAGTAGTATTCAGTAAGCTAGGCGGCAAGAGCAAGCCACGGCCACGGGGTTGTCGGGTAGAAGACCGGAGCGCGATGCACCGGCCTCATGTTCTCCGCGCCGCGCTCGTGGTAGTCTTCAAGCGCTCGAGCCCCGCCAGGAGCTGCTGCACTGTTGCCCTTTCGGCGTCACCTCTCTCCCGCTCTGCCTTCGCTGCCTTCTTCGCCGCCGCAAGCTCAGCTTTCACCTTCTCCAATTCTGCCTCAGCTGCTCGTTTGGCCGCGGCGAGCTCGGCCTTTGCCTTCTCCCGCTCCGCTGCTGCTGCACGCTTGGACGCCGCGAGGTCGGCCTTCACCGCTGTGACCTCGCCCTTAGCCTGCTCCAGCTGTTCCTCCAATGAGGATATCATGTTGTTCGTGGCCTACACACAAACAATGTGATCGATCTTCCAGCATTCACCGGTGCATCTATCTGTTCCTGAACAATTTTAAGCTGCATTTGCTAGCATACCTTGAAAATGCCCACGAAGCTCGGCGAGGCGACGTCGGAAGGCTCCCCCGCCGGAGGGCGATGGGCGGGCGGAGGCGTGTTCACTGCAACAACAGAAGGAGGGCGGCCTTTAACTTCCTTGCCGTCAGCTTCGTCCAGCCTCCTCTTCTTCCCGTACAACGGCAACGACCCCGTTGCGTCGCTGCCCGGATTGATTTTCACCTTGTTGGCCGATGCCGACGCTTGCGCGGCTGCCGCCTTTTCCGCCTGAATGTTTTTCATCATGTCGTAGACGGAGGGATAGATCCCTTTGGATTTGGAACCGGCGGAAGTAGGCGTACAGGAAGGCGGCCTCGGTGCCGACGATGCAAGAGATATCTTGGCGGCGGCAAGACTGTTGTCGCTAAGATAGGTCCTGATATCAACGGGGGCGCCGCCGTGAGCACGCAGCAGAACAGCTGCCGATCTCTTCTCCTCGCCGGTGAGCACTGGCACCATGAGGGAGCTCTTGGACGGCTCGCCCCACTCCACCGGGCAAGGCCACGGCGTCGACGACGAGAGGAAGAAGAAGTTGTCCTTCCAGCCCTTGATGGAATCCGGCAACCCCGCGAAGTGCAGGCCGGAGGTGTCTTTGGATTGGAAACGGTACCAGCCGCCTTTCTCCTTGCGGTTTTGGATGCGCAGACGGAAGAAGTGCCGGAACACCAGTACCGACGGCGGCACGCCCGCGTAGTGGCAGAGCACGACGAATCCAGCCATGATGCGCCACCCGTTGGGCACGAGCTGGGTCGGCGCGAGGCCGAAGTGGGCGAGCGCCTCGGAGAAGAAGCCGTGCAGAGGCACGCGCATCCCCGCCTCCAGTGCGTGCTCGTACACGCAGACGGCACCCGGCGGCGGGCGCGAGCTCGCGCGCAGGTCGCCGGCGGGGCGTGCTGTGTACTCTTCCTTGGGGACGCCGTACTTCTTGCACACCGCGTCGACCTTGGCCTGCGTGCGCAGGAGCGAGAAGACGCCCTCGGGCTCGGAGTCGGCCGGCATCAGGTGCGCGACGTCAGCGGCGACGTTGTTGCGAGGTGGTGGCGCGGCAGACCGGGTCGCCGGTGGCGGCGGTGGTGGCGTCGACGAGGTAGTCCGAATCGTCTTCGTTGTCGTCAGAGGAGGAAGAGGAGCAAGGCATCCGCGCGCGTGGGTTCTCGTGCAGCGGCCGCCGTGCTCATTGTCGACTGACCAGTCCCTCCCTGCCGGTGACAGTGTTGTTCAGGGAGGCAAAGAGGCGGAGAAGAGAAATCTCGGAGATAGATGGCCTGCCCGGTAGACTAGCGTAATGATTCTTGTTGTTAGGTTCCCGATGAGCTTTTACGGGCCTTCTCGTCGTCATGTCACTCTCAAGCGCAGCAATGCTACACTTACGGGCTGGTTTTACGGGATATGAGTTACGGGCAGACGTGGAGGATCGTGGGAAAATTTCAGTTCCTAAAATCACGGGATGGAATTGTTTTGCACCAACCGAACAACTCCACGTGACCCCGTAGAAAATTTCCGTAGGAAACTTCCCGTAAGTCTAGCATTTTTGCTCTCAAGCGTCTTTCGCCCAACGTATCAGGCTACCACAGCTGTGAAATTATTAGTTTCTATAAGAGCAAGTTCAACAGCTCCTCAATATTTTTCCCTCTATATCTTCTTTTTTTTTTTTTGCGGGTGAAAGGATGATTATATAAAAGCCACGTTCTTACAGAAAGATCCAGCAAAGAAAGGAAAATTACAATGAAGTCCAGCTAGATCTCGAACTCGCCGGAGAACAGGAGCCGTCGGCGGCGGGCGTCTGCCGCAGCTTCTTGCACCTTGGAACGAAGCCTGCCCCATGGCAGCCGGGTAGTCGCCGATCGTCAGCTCCGGGGAGCCTACTGCCTGAGCCGCCGACGAGGACGCGAAGCTTGTAAACACCATCCTCCACTTCTTGAAACATCAATCCCTCTATATCTTCTAACAGCTATCTCATACTCTCTCCTCTATACTACATTTACCTATATTTTGACAATATTTTGTGTTAGCGCTGAGATCGCCCAGCTCACACACGCACAGAGAGATAGGTAGAGGATTAACACGATGGTTTTGCGCAGCGCACAACTTCTGCTGCTTTTCGTTTTTCTTCCTCTTATTTGTAGCTGTTACAAACGGAACAAAACTACTGATCCTAAAAACCAGGCCATGACCAGGCATGCCGTTCGTGCCATCCCACGAACTCCTGACCAAGTCCTACACTACGCTATGATGCATGCGTTTCTCCCGCGCCATCCCACGGCATCACGATCACAGCTAATCCTAATCCAACTCGAGAACAGGCTCTCAGAGCTAGACGTTTATTTTCAGCTAACCTATAACTGAAACTGTCTAATACAGTTAACTGAAGAAACAACTGTTCGTCAGGCTTACAGTTCAACATTTCTCCCCCTAAGCCTGGCGATCAGATTTAAACCTCCATGACGCCAAGCCTGAGCCTCATCTCGATGAACTTGACGCGGCCCAGCGCCTTGGTGAGAATGTCAGCAAGTTGGCCATCGGTACTGACGTGATCGATTTCCACCCTGCCGTCTTCAATGCACTCGCGGAGGAAGTGATATCTGACGTCGATATGCTTAGTCCGGTCATGATGCACTGGGTTCTTGCTTAGAGCAATCGCCGATATGTTGTCGACGAGCAGCTTCGTCTTCAGGGGTGCATCGCCTAGCAGCTCACCCAGGAGCCCACGCAGCCAAACTCCTTGGCATGCTCCTATCGCAGCTGCCACATATTCTGCTTCACAGGACGAGAGAGCAACAGATTTTTGCTTCTTCGACGCCCAGGTGACCGCGCTGCTGCCCAGGAAGAACACCATGCCCGTGGTGCTCTTACGGTCGTCCCTGTCACCGGCGTAGTCACTGTCGGTGAAGCCGACCAATGTTGGTGCTCCTGTGCCGCGCTTGTAGCAGCAGCCGTAGTTTGCCGTTCCCGCGATGTACCGCAGTATTTGCTTCACCGCAGCCCAGTGCGGTGCCGCCGGCGCCTCCAGGAACCTGCTCACCATGCCAACAGCAAAAGTGATATCCGGGCGCGTGTTGCAGAGGTAACGGAGGCTACCCACGATGCTGCGGTAGAGGGTTGCGTCCGTTGCTCCCCCGGGGCTTGCCTTTTCCAGCTTCAGCTTGCACTCCATGGGCGTGTGTGTGGCGTTGCAGCCAGCCATGCCGGCCGCCGCGAGGATCTTGGCGACGTATGCACTTTGACAGAGAGTGATCGCATCACCTCTCTGTACCACCTCGATACCGAGATAGTAGGAGAGAAGGCCAAGATCACTCATGGCGAACATGCGCTTCATCTCCTCCTTGAACTCGTTCATGTCCTCCTCGTCGGACCCGGTGATCACCAGGTCGTCCACGTACACGCCTACGATGAGCGTCGAGGCACTGGTGTTTCTCCTATACACCGCGTGCTCGAGTGGGCTGCGCTCATAGCCCAGCGAGTTGAGCACAGCGTCCAGCTTGGCGTTCCAGGCGCGCGGCGCCTGTCGTAGTCCGTACAGCGCCTTGCGCAGCCGCAGCACGCCGTTCGTGTTCTTGTCGTCGACGAAGCCTGGAGGTTGATGGACGTATACCTCCTCCTCAAGATCGCCATTCAAGAACGCGCTCTTGACGTCCATGTGATGGACTGGCCACCCACGGTGCGCGGCGAGAGCTAGAAGCAAGCGCACCGTTTCCATGCGTGCCACCGGTGCGAAGACTTCATCATAGTCGACGCCCTGCCGCTGCGCGTAGCCTTTCGCCACGAGGCGCGCCTTGTATTTCACCACACGACCTGCAGGATCCTTTTTTACCTTATAGACCCATTTGAGCCCAATGGCTCTGTGCCCTCGCGGGAGTGTGGTGAGCTCCCAAGTGCCATTGTCGCGGATCGCTGCAAGTTCCGCGTCCATGGCCTCCTTCCAGCATGCTTCAGTCAGCGCCTCGACGACGCTTGCTGGCTCCTCTGCTGCCATGGGGCAGAGCCCAACGTGCTGCGATCTCTCCTCGTCCAGCTCCTCAAGTATGTGCCGGACCTTGCGGTAGTGGGGCGGCGTGTCGTCGAGGTCATGGTGTTCGTGGTCGTCGCTCGGCGGCGTGGCCCATCCACCCTCCGTGGATGCAGGCGAAGGGGTTCGTGGCGTGACGCAGTTTCTGTCCACTCCCCTCGCATGCGGCGAGTCGATGATCTTGCCTGACGACGCGGATGTGCCCCAGCTTGACGTGAACACGTCCCTGTGTGGTGCTGCTCCGTTTGACGACGAGCCAGCCTCGAAGCTGAGTGAGGGCGATGGTGTTGGCGCGTCGACGGGCTCGTCGGAGTAGACAACCACCAGCGGCTCGTCGAGCGGAGGTGCGGAGGTGTTCGTCGTCGCCGTCCAGTCCCACCTGCGCTGCTCCTCAAACTTCGCGTCGCGCGTGACTCGTACCTTCTTCGTCACAGGATCATAGACCCTGTATGCCTTGGAGCCCTCCTCGTAGCCGACGAGGATCATCGGCGTCGATCTGTCGGCGAGCTTGTCGATCCCCGGCCCAAGGCGCTTGACGTGGGCGACGCATCCAAACGTGCGCAGGTGGTGCACCGCTGGCTTCCTCCCGTGCCAAGCCTCGTATGGCGTCATGCCGTCGACGCTACGAGTGGGAGCACGGTTGAGCAGGTACACCGCCGTCTTCACCGCCTCCCCCCAGAACGTGGCGGGAACGCCCATGCTTTTCAGCAGGCAGCGTGCCATTTCCACGGTGGTCTGGTTCCTCCTCTCCACCACGCCGTTTTGCTGTGGCGTGTAAGGGGCGGTGGTGAAGTGCTTGATGCCGCCATCGTCGCAGAACTGGCGGAACGCGGTTGAGTTGAACTCGCCGCCGCGGTCCGACCGAAACCCGAGCAGCCGCAGCCCGGTTTCAGCTTCTGCTCTCGCCTTGATCCTTTTGAAGCGATCAAAGGCTTCATCCTTCGTCTTGAGCACGTCCAGCCACATGTACCTGGAGCGATCGTCGACGATGAGCAGGAAGTAGCTGTTGCCTCCCTCTGTCGCCGGCGTGATCGGGCCGCACAGGTCGGTGTGGACCAGCTCCAGGTTCTTGTCTGCGCGGTACGATGTGGCCTGAGGGAAAGGTTGTCGATGTTGCTTCCCCAGTGCACAGCCGTCACACACCTGATCCAGGCGATCGAGCAGTGGCATACCGGTCACCATGTCTCGCCTTCCCAGCTCGCGCAGCGAACGGAAGTTGAGGTGACCGTAGCGTGCATGCCACTGCCACGCCGGATCGGCGCCGCTGGCGATCAGGCACACGGGGCGTGCCGACGTGAGATGCAGTACGTAGAGGCGTCCATGGTTCCTCTTCACGCAGGCAAGGAGGCGATCGTCGGCGTCTCGCAGTCGGAGCCTGCCGTGCCGTATGTGCGTGTCGCAGCCCAGCTCGTCCATCTGCCCTAGGCTGATGATATTGCTGCGGAGGCGAGGGATGTAATACACCTGAGACAGTGTCAGATGCTCACCGTTGCGACACTCGAACACGATCGTGCCCTTCCCCTCGATGTTCACCTCCGTGCCGTCGCCGAGCTTCACCGCGCCCGTCGTGCCGATGTCGAGCTCGGAGAAGATCTCGCGGCGCCCGGACATGTGGTTCGAAGCACCAGTGTCCAGGTACCACGACGTGTCGCAGCGGTCGTCCTTCTTGGCGGCGCGGGCCTGGGAGCGCTCCTCGTTCAGAAGAACGTGCTCGGCAGAGCTCTCCCTGACCGTGGTGCCCGCGGACACCGTCGCGAGGAGGAGGGACTGCTCCTGTCCCTCGTCGTTCTCACGTGCCAGGTTCGCCTTCTCCTTGCGTTCCCTGCGCGGCTCGGGGCAGTCGCGTGAGTAGTGTCCGGCGAACTTGTTGCAGTTGTAGCACTTGATGGTGGACATGTCGCGGTCGCCGGCCGGCGTGCGTCCGCCACTGTCGCCGCGAGGCTTGTCCTTCTTCTTCCCCTTGCGATTCTTGCCGTCGCTGCCGGAGCCGCCAGAGTTCTGGCCTTGCTCCTTGCTGCGTGCCTTCCACTGCTCCTCCGTGAGCAGTAGTTGGCCATCGTTGCCGTTGTTCTGGCCGAGGTCGTAGCGATCCTCGGCCGCACGAAGGCGCCCGATCAGCTCCTCCACCGTGAGGAGACTGGTGTCGAGCAGGGTCTCGATCGAGATGGCGACCTGCGTGTACTTGGAGGGAACCACTTGCAAGAATCTCTCAACAACAGTTACCTCTTCCACGTCGTCGCCGAGGATGCGCAAGCTGTTGGCGAGCGTGTTGATGCGCATCCCGAACGCTTCGAGCCCTTCGCCGTGCTTGAACTGAATCTGAGCGAACTCCCTCCGCAACCGCTGTGCGGCGGCCTTCTTCACGCGAGCGACGCCAAGACGCATGGTCTTGACGGTCTCCCACGCCTCCTTCGAGGTCTTCTTCGCCGCGAGCGTGCCCACCATTTCTGGCGGCACCGATCGCAGTAGGGCCCCGAGTGCTGCCTTGTCGTTCGGCACACTCACCGGGAAGCCCTCAACAGCCTCCCAGAGAAGGCTCGCCTCCAGGTTGATCTGCATGACCAGCGCCCACTCCATGTAATTTGTCTGGGTGAGCATGGGCCAGACGATGGAGCTGCTCGGGGCGGCGCGCTCTTGCATCGTCCGTTCGTGGACAATGATCTCGTTGCCATCGCTCCTGCGGACAGCGCTCCGTCCACGGCGCCGCGCCGATCGTGACGGCGTCCGTGACGTCCTGCCCTTTGCAGCTCCTGCTGCCGCCGCATCCGCCTCCTCCTTCTCCTTGCGCAGCCTCTCCTTCGTCGCCGGAGAAGCGCTTGACATGGTCACCGGGAACGATAACCGCTCTGATGCCACTTGTTAGCGCTGAGATCGCCCAGCTCACACACGCAGAGAGAGATAGGTAGAGGATTAACACGATGGTTTTGCGCAGCGCACAACTTCTGCTGCTTTTCGTTTTTCTTCCTCTTATTTGTAGCTGTTACAAACGGAACAAAACTACTGATCCTAAAAACCAGGCCATGACCAGGCATGCCGTTCGTGCCATCCCACGAACTCCTGACCAAGTCCTACACTACGCTATGATGCGTGCGTTTCTCCCGCGCCATCCCACGGCATCACGATCACAGCTAATCCTAATCCAACTCGAGAACAGGCTCTCAGAGCTAGACGTTTATTTTCAGCTAACCTATAACTGAAACTGTCTAATACAGTTAACTGAAGAAACAACTGTTCGTCAGGCTTACAGTTCAACATTTTGTATATCCAATTTCACAAATAATAGAGCATTAATCACCTAAGTAGGCATTAACTCTATTATTACGTACTTGTATAGAGGAGGCTTCCATCACCCTAATATATAGGGTAAGAAAGAGGGGTGGATTGGGAAGACGGATTTATTAGGGGAATGTGTAGGAGTCTGTTAGAGGGTGTTCTGCTTTTTCTCCCCTACATTTAGGATTGGGAAGGTTGTACGGTGCCTCTTGGACTTGCTCTAAGGTTCACACATTTGGGGTTAAAAATGATCTTGCATGTTTGTTTGTGTCGGGTCATGAATACGAAAATGATTGTTGGTTAGGAACGTCGGCTTATGTCTCGGTGCTCCCAGCGGCCCGACGCATTTCGCCTGGCTCAGGCTGGCTATCTTTTCTAACATAATTGTCGTTTGGAGCCTCAATTCAAGCCATATTTAGTCGATTCAAACCACGGTATGAGTGTCACAAATTATGTTTATTATTATGTTTATTGAAGTTCAATACACAATGAGCATAGTATAGTACCAGATAAACCAAATGAGTTACTAGAGGGCCAAGAGTAGGAAGGGTAGAAAGAAGCCATAGTTTGCTAAAACACAAATAATAGAAACCAAGTTCTGCGTATCTTGTGTGAACCATGGTAACGTGAGAACGGATTTTACAAAGGATTTTGTTTCCAGCTACATCTTGCTAAGTTAAAGTTTGATAAATATGAATATTATAAAAGTGTAGCTAGTAATTGGAGGCAAGTCCGCAAGTGTCCAAACCCCTAAAACAAATGGAACCTATGCAGAGTAATGGTGGAGACCAAACATCCTCTCAGAGCATCTCCACTGGGAAGCACACATGCCAGCTACGTTTGGGGCTTGCCAGCGAGAGGTGCTGGCCAAAATATTTTCGATTCTCACACCGGTTATCCCCAATATCGCTCCCAATAGAAATTTAAAAAATGATGCAGCAATGGCGTGGATGGCGAGCGCGTTATGGCCGCGTCCGGGACCAACAACGCCGCCGGCACATCCCCTAACAAGGCATTTCACGGCGGCGGTGCTCCGCTGATCAAGCATGCTTGGAAGAGGCCAGCGCCACGCGATACAGGCCTGCCTGGGCGTCGAGGAGCGGAGGAGGTACGGGCGAAGGGGTTGGCCTACATGGGCTTCGGTGGCGGTGGAGGTGAGCGCAATGGGGACAGAGGTCGCTTGCGTGCCTAGGCGTCGTGGACGTAGGACGTGCACTAAGCTTCGCCGCCAAGCTCGCTCGCAGACGTCGGCCTCCACCCGAGAGCATCTCCACCAAGCACGATGTTGCCGCACCGGCTGGTTGGGCGCTCTCCTCGGGGAGCACAACAGTGGCTAATGTCGGTGCTCTACCATGGAGGATTTGGCGCTCGATGCGGTTGGTGGGGGAATAGGGGAGGAGAGATGAGAGAGAGGGGGGATGGAGTGGGCCTAGGGGTTTATTTGTCTAGCATGTGGGCCCAATTGCAGGAGATGAGGAGATGACATGGAGCAGCGTGAGTTTGGTGCATGCGTTCCCAATAGCCTCCCTTCCTACAAGGATCCTTTGAGGCTCGCCGACGCTTTTATATATTGGGCTAGAGCTGACGCGGATTTTCTATTGGGGATGTTGGTGTGAGCTTCTTTTTTTATTTTGGGCCCATAGCCATATTAGGGGCGCTATTGGGCTCCCGAGTGGAGTTTTTGCGTAGATACATTTTCATATAAAAACGTTCATCGCAGGTCGTATACAACCAGAAAAGTCATTTTACCGAAACATGACGCCATTTTGCATAACATATCGAAACTGATGTTTGTTAATTTTCTCTAAAACTAGATGACATAACACATGATCATCTCGAAGTATTCTTTTTTGAAATTTCTAATATTTTATTTTATTTTTAAAAACTAAAATTAAACTGATGTTGGGCACCACTTAGAAGTGGCGCACCATGACATACCAATGGCAAATAGCAGTGGCGCACCTATACATGATATGACATTGGTATGTCTAGGCGTGAGCTCAAACCTTGGTCAAATTTAGTAGTAGCGCACTATTCACCATGTGTACCACTAGTATTTGTGATAGATATGGCACACCATGTATAAGTTATATAGCAGTGGCACGCTACTAGTGACCTTATCGCTACGCCTTTTCTATTAGTGCTCGCCTCAAGGAGCACGGCACTGTCTGCTCTCGGTGCTCTGCCATGGAGGATTTGGTTTCTCGGTTCCTGGTTGGTGGGGAATAGAGGAGGAGGGATGAGAAAGAGAGATGATGGAGTGGGCCTAAGGGTTTATTTTGACTAGCATGTGGGCCAAATTGCAGGAACTTGATGTGGAGTAGCGTGAATTTATTTGGTGTTTGTGTGCTACAATAGCATCCCTTCGTACATGGATCCTTTGGGGCTCGCTGAGGCTTTTATGTATTGGGCTCGATCTGACGTGGATTTTCTATTAGGGATGACAGTGTGATTGTTTTTTTATTTGGGGCCCATAGCCGTATTGGGGGTGCTACTGGGCTCCCCATTGGAGATTAGCTCTTAGTTTAACGCATATAAGAGGAACTCTAGCAGATTACGGATACCTCAAACTTGAATATGTCGGGTCGGGTATCCCGCATACGCGTGCGTTTTACAATACCGTCGGGAGCGGCAGCCAAACAGATCCCAAAACTGGCACCATATCGCCATCGCTCGCAATGACATCATAAATCAGGGTTTATACCATATAATTCACACATATATACAAAAGTAATTGTTACAAGTTTGCCTTTTCCATTCCATGATCTCCACCCTTTGTATTTGCAAATACACCCAACTCACTAGGATCAATCATCATGATCCGGGCATCCTCGGTTGTAAAATTTTGAACCCTTGCAATTAGCTGTACCAATTGATGATTGCGCACTAAGGAATTTAAGCAGAGTAGGCGTTGCTGGTTGTTCTTGTAGAAGAGTTATTGGAGATTGCACATCACCAATAGGGTCGGCTGCTCATGTATATATAGGCGGACACATGTACAATTACAGGTACAACCCTGAGAAAAAAACACGGGGACCTATGCCTATACATTATGTTACTCAACACCCCCCTCCCCCGCAGTCGAAGGGTCGGCACCGACACATAGACTGGAGCGAAACTCAGGAAAAGTCGTGGAAGGCAATCCCTTCGTCATGATATCGGCAAACTGCTAAGACGTCGGTACGTGAAGAACTCGAACGCGACCGAGGGCAACTTGCTCACGAACAAAGTGGATGTCCAACTCGATGTGCTTGGTGCGCCGATGATGAACGGGGTTGGCGGAGAGGTAGACAGCCGACACGTTGTCGCAGAAGACCACCGTAGCCTTGTCAACAGGACAAGAGAGCTCGGACAGAAGCTGACGAAGCCATGTGCACTCAGCCACAGCATTAGCCACGGCGCGGTACTCGGCCTCAGCACTGGAGCGAGACACGGTGGGCTGCCTCTTGGAGGACCAAGAGACGAGCGACGAGCCGAGGTAGACGCAGTAGCCGCTGGTGGAGCGGCGCGTATCCGGGCAACCCGCCCAGTCCGTGTCCGAGTAGGCGACGAGGTCAGTCGACGTCGAGGGCGAAGCATGCAACGACAAGCCGTAGCCCATGGTACCACAGACGTAGCGGAGAATCCGCTTCACCGCAGCCCAATGAGCATCCCGAGGAGCATGCATGTGCAAGCACACCTGCTGCACGGCGTACTGGAGCTCCGGTCGCGTCAACGTCAAGTACTGAAGAGCACCGACGATGGAGCGGTAGAACGGCGCGTCGGATGTCAGCGACCCATCACTGGCGGAGAGCTTGGCCTTCGTGTCGACAGGAGTAGGCGCAGGGCAGTTAAGCATCCCTGCACGCTCGAGAAGCTCGTGGGCATACTTCCGCTGATGAAGGAAGAACCCGTCTGCACGCCGGACAACCTCGATGCCGAGGAAGTAGTGGAGCGGGCCAAGATCCTTCAACGCGAAGACTGTCGGTGAGCTGTCGAAGAAGACCAGCGGTGGAGGCCGTCAGGATGATGTCATCGACGTACAGTAGCAGGTATGTCATGTCGTTGCCAGTCCGGTAGATGAACAGTGACGCATCGGAGCGCGTGGAGCGGAAGCCAAGCTGATGCAGGAAGCCGGCGATGCGCTGGTACCAGGCGCGGGGCGCCTGCTTCAGTCCATACAGGGACCGAGAGAGCAAGCACACGTCATCGGGGTGCTCGGTGTCGACGAAGCTGATGGGCTGCTGACAGTACACCTGCTCCTGCAAATGGCCATGAAGGAAGGCGTTGGAGACGTCCATCTGATGCACCGGCCACACGCGAGAGGCGGCGAGGTGCAACACCGTGCAGATCGTGCCCGGTTTGACGACCGGGGCAAACGTATCCATGAAGTCGACGCCAACACGCTGCCGAAAGCCGCGCACGACCCAGCGCACCTTGTAGCGCTCGAGACAGGGCCGGCCCTGGGGAGGGTCTGGCGGGGCGGCCGCCCCGGGTCCAGAAAAATTGGGGGCCCATATTTTCTGTATAGGCCGCACCGGTTTTGCAACTCTATACATCGACAAGAAATTAATGGACGAGTTTGATATTGATTCCATCGTCACGGACTTTACTTCTATGAATTGGCGGAGAAAATTTCAAGGTATCATGTAAACATTGTTTATATGAATATTGAAGTTGTGTATACTTAAAAGTATTTATTTTTCATCATCTCATACATGTGAAAAATGTAGTAAGAGGGGCCCAAAATTTTAGTTTTGCCCGGGCCTCCGAAATCTCAGGACCGGCCCTGGCTCGAGAGTACCGTCGGAGCCGAGCTTGTGCTTGAAGACCCATTTGCCGGTGATGACGTTGGCGCGAGGGGGCCGGGGAACGAGCTCCCAGGTCCTATTGCGCTGCAGCGCGTCGTACTCCTCCTGCATGGCGGCGCGCCAATGCGGGTCGCTGATGGCGCGTGAGACACACGTATGTTGGGAACCCCAAGAGGAAGGTGTGATGCATACAACAGCAAGTTTTCCCTCAGTAAGAAACCAAGGTTATCGAACCAGTAAGAGATGAAGGCCACGTGAAGGTTGTTGGTGAAGGAGTGTAGTGCGGCGCAACACCAGGGATTCCGGCGCCAACGTGGAACCTGCACAACACAATCAAAATACTTTGCCCCAACTTAACAGTGAGGTTGTCAATCTCACCGGCTTGCTGTAAACAAATGATTAAACGTATGGTGTAGAGAATGATGTTTGTTTGCGAAGAACAACAAAGAACAGAGTTTGCAGTAGATTGTATTTTAGATGTAAAAGAATGGACCGGGGTCCAAAGTTCACTAGTGGTGTCTCTCCAATAAGAAATAGCATGTTGGGTGAACAAATTACAGTTGGGCAATTGACAAATAAAGAGGGCATAACAATGCACATACATATCATGATGACTAATATGAGATTTAATCAGGGCATTACGACAAAGTACATCGACCGCTATCCAGCATGCATCTATGCCTAAAAGGTCCACCTTCAGGTTAGCATCCGCACCCCTTCCAGTATTAAGTTGCAAACAACAGACAATTGCATTAAGTATGGTGCGTAATGTAATCAACACAAATATCCTTAGACAAAGCATTGATGTTTTATCCCTAGTGGCAACAGCACATCCACAACCTTAGAACTTTCTGTCACTGTCCCAAATTCAATGGAGGCATGAACCCACTATCGAGCATAAATACTCCCTCTTGGAGTCACAAGTATCAACTTGGCCAGAGCCTCTACTAGCAACGGAGAGCATGCAAGAACATAAACAACACATATATGATAGATCAATAATCAACTTGACATTGTATTCCATATTCATCGGATCCCAACAAACACAACATGTAGCATTACAAATAGACGATCTTGATCATGATAGGCATCTCACAAGATCTAACATGATAGCACAAGAGGAGAAGAGAACCATCTAGCTACTGCTATGGACCCATAGTCCAAGGATGAACTACTCACACATCAGTCCGGAGGCGATCATGGTGATGTAGAGTCCTCCGGGTGATGATTCCCCTCTCCGGCAGGGTGTCGGAGGCGATCTCCTGAATCCCCCGAGATGGGATTGGCGGCGGCGGCGTCTCTGGAACTTTTCTCGTATCGTGGTTCTCGGTAATATGGTTTTCGCGACAGAGAGTTTAAGTAGGCGGAAGGGGCAGAGTCGGGGGATTCACGAGGGGCCCACACACTAGGGCGGCGCGGGCCCCTCCTTGGCCGCGCCGCCTTATGGTGTCGGCGCCCCGTGGCCCCACTTCGTATCTCCTTCGGTCTTCTGGAAGCTCCGTGGAAAAATAAGACACTGGGCGTTTGTTTCGTCCAATTCCGAGAATATTTCATGTGTAGGATTTCTGAAACCAAAAACAGCACAAAACAGGAACTGGCGCTTCGGCATCTCATTAATAGGTTAGTGCCGGAAAATGCATATAAATGATGTAAAGTGTGTATAAAACATGTGAGTATTGTCATAAAAGTAGCATGGAACATAAGAAATTATAGATACGTTTGAGACGTATCAAGCATCCCCAAGCTTAGTTCCTACTCGCCCTCGAGTAGGTAAACGATAACAAGGATAATTTCTGAAGTGACATGCTATCATAATCTTGATCAATACTATTGTAAAGCATATGAGATGAATGAAGTGATTCTAAGCAATGGTAAAGACAATGACTTAAACAACTGAATCATATAGCAAAGACTTTTCATGAATAGTACTTTCAAGACAAGCATCAATAAGTCTTGCATAAGAGTTAACTCATAAAGCAATAAATTCTTATTAGAAAGTTTTGAAACAACACAAAGGAAGATATAAGTTTCAGCGGTTTCTTTCAACTTCAACATGTTTATCTCATGGATGTATATCTCATGGATAATTGTCAACACAATGTAATACGATGAATGCAAATAAGCAAATATGTAGGAATCAATGCACACAGTTGACACAAGTGTTTGCTTCTAAGATAGAAGAAATAGGTAGACTGATTCAACATAAAGTAAAAGAAAGGCCCTTCGCAGAGGGAAGCATGGATTACTATTTTTGTGCTAGAGCTTTTCATTTTGAAAACATAGAAACAATTTTGTCAACGGTAGTAATAATTCATATGTGTTATGCATAAGACATCCTATAAGTTGCAAGCCTCATGCATAGAATACCAATAGTGCTCGCACCTTGTCCAAATTAGCTTGGATTTTCATGGATTATCATTGCATAACATATGTTTCAACCAAGTGTCACAAAGGGGTACCTCTATATCGCCTATACAAAGGTCCAAGGAGATAGATCACATTTGATTTCTCGTTTTTGATAAATCTCAACTTAGGACATCCATACCGGGACAACATAGAAAACAGATAATGGACTCCCCTTCAATGCATAAGCATTCAACAATAGATAATATACTCATAAGAGATTGAGGATTAATGTCCAAACTGAAACTTCCACCATGATTCATGGCTTTAGTTAGCGGCCAATGTTCTTCTCTAACAATATGCATACTCAAACCATTTGATCATGATAAATCACCCTTACTTCAGACAAGACGAACATGCATAGCAACTCACATGATATTCAACAAAGGTGTAATAGTTGATGGCGTCCCCAGAAACATGGTTACCGCTCAACAAGCAACTTATAAGAAATAGATACATAAGCTACATATTCAATACCACAATAGTTTTTAAGGCTATTTTCCCATGAGCTATATATTGCAAAGACAAGGAATGAAATTTTAAAGGTAGCACTCAAGTAATTTACTTTGGAATGACAGAGAAATACCACATAGTAGGTAAGTATGGTGGACACAAATGGCATAGTTTTGGCTCAAGGATTTGGATGCACGAGAAGAATTCCCTCTCAGTACAAGGCTTTGGCTAGCAAGGTTGTTTGAAGCAAACACAAGTATGAACCGGTACAGCAAAACTTACATAAGAACATATTGCAAGCATTGTAAGACTCTACACTATCTCCTTGTTGTTCAAACACTTCACCAAAAAATATCTAGACTTTAGAGAGACCAATTATGCAAACCAAATTTCAACAAGCTCTATGGTAGTTCTTCATTAATGGGTGCAAAGTACATGATGCAAGAGCTTAAACATGATCTATTTGAGCAAAACAATTGCCAAGTATCAAATTATTCAAGATAATATAACAATTACCACATGAAGCATTTTCTGTTTCCAAACAAATAACAATGAACGAAGCAGTTTCAACCTTCGCCATGAACATTAAAAGTATAGCTAAGAACACCAGTGTTCATATGAACGAGCGGAGCGTGTCTCTCTCCCACATAAATAATGCTAGGATCCGATTTTATTCAAATAAAAACAAAAACGAAAACATACAGACGCTCCAAGTAAAGCATATAAGATGTGACGGAATAAAAATATAGTTTCACCAGAGGTGACCTGATAAGTTGTCGATGAAGAAGGGGATGCCTTGGGCATCCCCAAGCTTAGATGCTTGAGTCTTCTTGAAATATGCAGGGATGAACCACGGGGGCATCCCCAAGCTTAGACTTTTCACTCTTCTTGATCATATTGTATCGTCCTCCTCTCTTGACCCTTGAAAACTTCCTCCACACCAAACTCAAAACAAACTCATTAGAGGGTTAGTGCATAATCAAAAATTCACATATTCAGAGGTGACATAATCATTCTTAACACTTCTGGACATTGCACAAAGCTACTGAAAGTTAATGGAACAAAGAAATCCATTCAACATAGCAAAAGAGGCAATGCGAAATAAAAGGCAGAATCTGTCAAAACAGAACAGTCCGTAAAGACGAATTTTTCAGGGGCACTTAACTTGCTCAGATGAAAAAGCTCAAATTGAATGAAAGTTGCGTACATATCTGAGGATCACACACGTAAATTGGCAGATTTTTCTGAGTTACCTACAGAGTTATACTCAAATTCGTGACAGCAAGAAATCTGTTTCTGCGCAGTAATCCAAATCTAGTATTAACCTTACTATCAAAGACTTTACTTGGCACAACAATGCAATAAAATAAAGATAAGGAGAGGTTGCTACAGTAGTAACAACTTCCAAGACTCAAATATAAAACAAAAGTGCAGAAGTAAAATAATGGGTTGTCTCCCATAAGCGCTTTTCTTTAACGCCTTTCAGCTAGGCGCAGAAAGTGTGAATCAAGTATTATCAAGAGATGAAGCATCAACATTAGAGTTGGGAGTTTTCTCAACAATGCATTGTATCTTGTCTATGTAAGTCTCAGAGGCTCCTCTTTCATTACTTTTAGGCTTACTATCCTCCTCAAATAAATTTTCAGGAACAATCCAATCAAAATTCTTTTCTAGTGCCTCATGCATTCCTATGAGCTTAAGAGGTATTGGTACTTTAATCTCCCCCTCACAATTGGTTTTATTAGTGTACTTTAGCCTATCTTTTTCCATCTTTTCAAGGGTACTTGCAAAATTAGTATAAAAGCCAAGCATCTTATGTTGAATAAAGACTTTTCTAGCTTCTTTAGCTACATCACCAAATTCTTTAAGAAGGGTTTCTAAAACAAAATCTTTCTTCTCTCCTTCTTCCATATCAGAAAGTGTAAGAAACATATGTTGCATTATATGATTAAGATTAACAAATCTAGCTTCCAACATGTGCACTAAAGAGGCAGCAGCAATTTCATAAGTAGGAGCAAGTTCTACCAAAGATCTTTCTTCAAAATCTTTAACCGTGCTAACATGAGTGAAAAATTCTTCTATATTATCTCTTCCAATGATAGACCCATGCCCTACTTGTATATCTTTCAAAGCGAACTTAGGACGAAGCATGATGAAATAAACAAAAGGTAAATAAAGTAAATGCAAGTAACTAATTTTTTATGTTTTTGATATAAAGAACGCAATCAAGACAGTAAATAAAGTAAATGCAAGTAACTAATTTTTTTGTATTTTCGATATAGAGAAAGCAAACAAAGCAGTAAATAAAGTAAAGTAAAGCAAGACAAAAACAAAGTAAAGAGATTGGATGTGGGAGACTCCCCTTGCAGCATGTCTTGATCTCCCTGGCAACGGCGCCAGAAAAATTGCTTGATGGCGCGTGAGACACACGTCTGTTGGGAACCCCAAGAGGAAGGTGTGATGCGTACAACAGCAAGTCTTCCCTCAGTAAGAAACCAAGGTTATCGAACCAGTAGGGGATGAAGGCCACGTGAAGGTTGTTGGTGAAGGAGTGTAGTGCGGCGCAACACCAGGGATTCCGGCGCCAACGTGGAACCTGCACAACACAATCAAAATACTTTGCCCCAAATTAACAGTGAGGTTGTCAATCTCACCGGCTTGCTGTAAACAAAGGATTAAACGTATGGTGTAGAGAATGATGTTTGTTTGCGAACAACAACAAAGAACAGAGTTTGCAGTACATTGTATTTCAGATGTAAAAGAATGGACCGGGGTCCATAGTTCGCTAGTGGTGTCTCTCCAATAAGAAATAGCATGTTGGGTGAACAAATTACAGTTGGGCAATTGACAAATAAAGAGGGCTGATGTCTACGGGTGCTTCTATTCTTGTAGACAGTGTTGGGCCTCCAAGAGCAGAGGTTTGTAGAACAGCAGCAAGTTTCCCTTAAGTGGATCACCCAAGGTTTATCGAACTCAGGGAGGAAGAGGACAAAGATATCCCTCTCAAGCAACCCTGCAATCACGATACAAGAAGTCTCTTGTGTCCCCAACACACCTAATACACTTGTCAGATGTATAGGTGCACTAGTTCGGCGAAGAGATAGTAAAATACAAGTGGTATGAATGAATATGGGCTGTAGTAACGGCGCCAGAAAAGTGCTTGCTGATGTCTACGGGTGCTTCTATTCTTGTAGACAGTGTTGGGCCTCCAAGAGCAGAGGTTTGTAGAACAGCAGCAAGTTTCCCTTAAGTGGATCACCCAAGGTTTATCGAACTCAGGGAGGAAGAGGTCAAAGATATCCCTCTCATGCAACCCTGCAACCACAAAGCAAGAAGTCTCTTGTGTCCCCAACACACCTAATAGGTGCACTAGTTCGGCGAAGAGATAGTGAAATACAGGTGGTATGAATAAATGCGAGCAGTAGCAACGGCACCAGAAAAGTGCTTTGCTATCCAGGACTGGCGTGTGGTTGATGGTGGTAATATTGCAGGAAGTATAGATGCAGTAAAACAGTAAACAAACAGCGATAGCAGTATTTAGGAACAAGGCCTAGGGATCATACTTTCACTAGTGGACACTCTCAACTTTGATCACATAACAGAATAAATAGATAAATGCTAGAGTCTACACCCTCTTGTTGGATGATGAACACCACTAACTGTGTAGGATTACACGAACCCTCAATGCCGGAGTTAACAAGCTCCACAATATTCAATGTTCATATTTAAATAACCTTAGAGTGCATAACAGATTAACATAACCAAACCAAGTACTAACATAGCATGCACACTGTCACCTTCACACTACGAAAGGAGGAATAGATCACATCAATACTATCATAGCAATAGTTAACTTCATAAGCTACAAGAGATCACAATCATAGCCTACACCAAGTACTACACGATGCACACACTGTCACCATTACACCGTGCAGGAGGAATAAACTACTTTAATAACATCACTAGAGTAGCACACAGATATATTGTGATACAAAACACATTGCAATCATAAAGAGATATAAATAAGCACTTCACTATGCCATTCATAACAGCGAATAAGTATTCTGTGAAATATAGCCTAAGAGACCCACACGGTGCACACACTGTCACCTTTACACACGTGGGACAAGGAGTCTCCGGAGATCACATAAGTAAAACCCACTTGACTAGCATAATGACATCTAGATTACAAGCATCATCATATGAATCTCAATCATGTAAGGCAGCTCATGAGATTATTGTATTGAAGTACATAGGAGAGAGATTAACCACATAGCTACCGGTACAGCCCCGAGCCTCGATGGAGAACTACTCCCTCCTCATGGGAGACAGCAGCGTTGATGAAGATGGCGGTGGTGTCGATGGAGGAGCCTTCCGGGGGCACTTCCCCGTCCCGGCGGCGTGCCGGAACAGAGACTCCTGTCCCCCAGATCTTGGCTTCGCGATGGCGGCGGCTCTGGAAGGTTTCTCGTACCGTGGCTTTTCCGTATCAAGGTTTTAGGTCAGGGACCTTTTTATAGGCGAAGAGGCGGAGTCGGAGGGTCAACGAGGCGACGACACCACAGGGGGGCGCGGGCCACCCCTGGGCCGCGCCGGCCTATCATCTGGGGGGCCTGTGTCCCCTCTCTGGCGGCTCTCGGGTGTTCTGGATGCCTCCGGGGATTCTAAGATGCTGGGCGTTGATTTCGTCCAATTCCGAGAATATTTCCTTACTAGGACTTCTGAAACCAAAAACAGCAGAAAACAGCAACAGGCCCTTCGGCATCTCGTCAATAGGTTAGTTCCGGAAAAAACATAAATATGACATAAAGTGTGCATAAAACTTGTAGATATCATCAATAATGTGGCATGGAACATAAGAATTATCGATACGTCGGAGACGTATCAGCATCTCCAAGCATAGTTCCTGCTCGTCCCGAGCAGGTAAACGATAACAAAGATAATTTCTGGAGTGACATGCCATTGTAACCTTGATCATACTATTGTAAGCATATGTAATGAATGCAGCGATCAAAACAATGGTAATGACATGAGTAAACAACTGAATCATAAAGCAAAGACTTTTCATGAATAGTACTTCAAGACAAGCATCAATAAGTCTTGCATAAGAGTTAACTCATAAAGCAATAAATCAAAGTAAAGGTATTGAAGCAACACAAAGGAAGATTAAGTTTTAGCGGTTGCTTTCAACTTATAACATGTATATCTCATGGATATTGTCAATGTAAAGTAATATAACAAGTGCAATATGCAAGTATGTAGGAATCAATGCACAGTTCACACAAGTGTTTGCTTCTTGAGGTGGAGAGAGATAGGTGAACTGACTCAACATAAAAGGTAAAAGAATGGCCCTTCAAAGAGGAAAGCATCGATTGCTATATTTGTGCTAGAGCTTTGGTTTTGAAAACATGAAACAATTTTGTCAACGTTAGTAATAAAGCACATGTATTATGTAAATTATATCTTACAAGTTGCAAGCCTCATGCATAGTATACTAATAGTGCCCGCACCTTGTTCTAATTAGCTTGGACTACCGGGATCATCGCAATACACATGTTTTAACCAAGTGTCACAAAGGGGTACCTCCATGCCGCCTGTACAAAGGTCTAAGGAGAAAGCTCGCATTTTGGATTTCTCGCTTTTGATTATTCTCAACTTAGACATTCATACCGGGACAACATGGACAACAGATAATGGACTCCTCTTTAATGCATAAGCATGTGGCAACAATTAGTATTCTCATATGAGATTGAGGATATATGTCCAAAACTGAAACTTCCACCATGATTCATGGCTTTAGTTAGCGGCCCAATGTTCTTCTCTAACAATATGCATGCTCTAACCATTAAAGTGGTAGATCTCTCTTACTTCAGACAAGACGGACATGCATAGCAACTCACATGATATTCAGCAAAGAGTAGTTGATGGCGTCCCCAGAAGCATGGTTATCGCACAACAAGCAACTTAATAAGAGATAAAGTGCATAAGTACATATTCAATACCACAATAGTTTTTAAGCTATTTGTCCCATGAGCTATATATTGTAAAGGTGAAGAATGGAAATTTTAAAGGTAGCACTCAAGCAATTTACTTTGGAATGGAGGAGAAATACCATGTAGTAGGTAGGTATGGTGGACACAAATGGCATAGTGGTTGGCTCAAGGATTTTGGATGCATGAGAAGTATTCCCTCTCGATACAAGGTTTAGGCTAGCAAGGTTATTTGAAACAAACACAAGGATGAACCGGTGCAGCAAAACTCACATAAAAGACATATTGTAAACATTATAAGACTCTACACCGTCTTCCTTGTTGTTCAAAACTCAAAACTAGAAATTATCTAGACTTTAGAGAGACCAAATATGCAAACCAAATTTAGCAAGCTCTAGGTGTTTCTTCATTAATGGGTGCAAACTATATGATGCAAGAGCTTAAACATGAGCACAACAATTGCCAAGTATCAAATTATTTAAGACATTTTAGAATTACTACATGTAGCATTTCCCGATTCCAACCATATAACAATTTAACGAAGAAGATTCAACCTTCGCCATGAATACTATGAGTAAAGCCTAAGGACATATTTGTCCATATGCAACAGCGGAGCATGTCTCTCTCCCACACAATGAATGCTAGGATCCATTTTATTCAAACAAAACAAAAACAAAAACAAACCGATGCTCCAAGTAAAGTACATAAGATGTGACCGAATAAAAATATAGTTTCAAGAGAAGTGACCTGATAAGTTGTCGATGAAGAAGGGGATGCCTTGGGCATCCCCAAGCTTAGATGTTTGAGTCTTCTTGAAATATGCAGGGATGAACCACTGGGGCATCCCCAAGCTTTGACCTTTCACTCTTCTTGATCATAGTATATCATCCTCCTCTCTTGACCCTTGAAAACTTCCTCCACACCAAACTCGAAACAAACTCATTAGAGGGTTAGTGCATAATCAAAAATTCACATGTTCAGAGGTGACACAATCATTCTTAACACTTCTGGACATTGCACAAAGCTACTGGACGTTAATGGAACAAGGAAATCCATCCAACACAGCAAAAGAGGCAATGCGAAATAAAAGGCAGAATCTGTCAAAACAGAACAGTCCGTAAAGACGAATTTTAAAATGGCACCAGACTTGCTCAGATGAAAATGACCAAATTGAATGAAAGTTGCGTACATATCTGAGGATCACTCACGTAAATTGGCATAATTTTCTGAGTTACCTAAAGAGAATTAGGCCCAGATTCGTGACAGCAAGAAATCTGTTTCTGCGCAGTAATCCAAATCTAGTATGAACCTTACTATCAAAGACTTTACTTGGCACAACAATGCAACAAAACTAAGATAAGGAGATGTTGCTACAGTAGTAACAACTTCCAAGACTCAAAATAAAAACAAAATTACTGTAGTAAAATAAACACATGGGTTATCTCCCAAGAAGTTCTTTCTTTATAGCCATTAAGATGGGCTCAGCAGTTTTAATGATGCACTCGCAAGAAATAGTATTTGAAGCAAAAGAGAGCATCAAGAGGCTAATTCAAAACAAATTTAAGTCTAACATGCTTCCTATGCATAGGAATCTTGTAAATAAACAAGTTCATGAAGAGCAAAGTAACAAGCATAGGAAGATAGAACAAGTGTAGCTTCAAAAATTTCAGCACATAGAGAGGTGTTTTAGTAACATGAAAATTTCTACAACCATATTTTCCTCTCTCATAATAACTTTCAGTAGCAACATGAGCAAACACAAAAATATAACTATCACATAAAGCATTCTTATCATGAGTCTCATGCATAAAATTATTACTCTCCACATAGGCATAATCAATTTTATTAGTTGTAGTGGGAGCAAATTCAACAAAGTAGCTATCATTATTATTCTCATCATCAAATATAGGAGGCATATTGTAATCATAATCAAATTTATCCTCCATAACAGGCGGTACTAAAAGACCAATATCATTATAATCATCATAAATAGGAGGCAAAGTATCGTCAAAGTAAATTTTCTCCTCAATGCTTGGGGGACTAAAAATATCATGCTCATCAAAGCCAGCTTCCCCAAGCTTAAAATTTTCCATATCATTAGCAACAATGGTGTTCAAAGCGTTCATACTAATATGTTCCATAGGTTTTTTAATTTTCGCATCAAACCATCCATGTCTTAAATCAAGAAATAGAATAAGAAGCTCATTGTTGTCCATTATGCCAAACTAGCGTAAACAAGAAACAAAAAGATGCAATTGCAGGATCTAAAGGAAATAGCTTCGAGCACATACACAACGGCAACAGAAAAGTACTTTACCTGGGACCGGAGTATGAGTGCCTTTTACCTTTCCTCCCCGGCAACGGCGCCAGAAAATAGCTTGATGTCTACGGGTGCTTCTATTCTTGTAGACAGTGTTGGGCCTCCAAGAGCAGAGGTTTGTAGAACAGCAGCAAGTTTTCCTTAAGTGGATCACCCAAGGTTTATCGAACTCAGGGAGGAAGAGGTCAAAGATATCCCTCTCATGCAACCCTGCAACCACAAAGCAAGAAGTCTCTTGTGTCCCCAACACACCTAATAGGTGCACTAGTTCGGCAAAGAGATAGTGAAATACAGGTGGTATGAATAAATGCGAGCAGTAGCAACGACACCAGAAAAGTGCTTTGCTATCCAGGACTGGCGTGTGGTTGATGGTGGTAATATTGCAGGAAGTATAGATGCAGTAAAACAGTAAACAAACAGCGATAGCAGTATTTAGGAACAAGGCCTAGGGATCATACTTTCACTAGTGGACACTCTCAACTTTGATCACATAACAGAATAAATAGATAAATGCTAGACTCTACACCCTCTTGTTGGATGATGAACACCACTAACTATGTAGGATTACACGAACCCTCAATGCCGGAGTTAACAAGCTCCACAATATTCAATGTTCATATTTAAATAACCTTAGAGTGCATAACAGATCAACATAACCAAACCAAGTACTAACATAGCATGCACACTGTCACCTTCACACTACGAAAGGAGGAATAGATCACATCAATACTATCATAGCAATAGTTAACTTCATAATCTACAAGAGATCACAATCATAGCCTACACCAAGTACTACACGATGCACACACTATCACCATTACACCGTGCAGGAGGAATAAACTACTTTATTAACATCACTAGAGTAGCACACAGATATATTGTGATACAAAACACATTGCAATCATAAAGAGATATAAATAAGCACTTCACTATGCCATTCATAACAGCGAATAAGTATTCTGTGAAATATAGCCTAAGAGACCCACACGGTGCACACACTGTCACCTTTACACACGTGGGACAAGGAGTCTCCGGAGATCACATAAGTAAAACCCACTTGACTAGCATAATGACATCTAGATTACAAGCATCATCATATGAATCTCAATCATGTAAGGCAGCTCATGAGATTATTGTATTGAAGTACATAGGAGAGAGATTAACCACGTAGCTACCGGTACAGCCCCGAGCCTCGATGGAGAACTACTCCCTCCTCATGGGAGACAGCAGCGTTGATGAAGATGGCGGTGGTGTCGATGGAGGAGCCTTCCGGGGGCACTTCCCCGTCCCGGCGGCATGCCGGAACAGAGACTCCTGTCCCCCAGATCTTGGCTTCGCGATGGCGGCGGCTCTGGAAGGTTTCTCGTACCGTGGCTTTTCCGTATCGAGGTTTTAGGTCAGGGACCTTTTTATAGGCGAAGAGGCGGAGTCGGAGGGTCAACGAGGCGACGACACCACAGGGGGCGCAGGCCACCCCTGGGCCGCGCTGGCCTATCATCTGGGGGGCCTGTGTCCCCTCTCTGGCGGCTCTCGGGTGTTCTGGATGCCTCCGGGGATTCTAAGATGCTGGGCGTTGATTTCGTCCAATTCCGAGAATATTTCCTTACTAGGATTTCTGAAACCAAAAACAGCAGAAAACAGCAACTGGCCCTTCGGCATCTCGTCAATAGGTTAGTTCCGGAAAACACATAAATATGACATAAAGTGTGCATAAAACATGTAGATATCATCAATAATGTGGCATGGAACATAAGAAATTATCAATACGTCGGAGACGTATCACTTGCTGGCGTGCAGTTGATGGTAGTAATATTGCAGGAAGTAAAGATGCAGTAAAACAGTAAACAAGCGATGATTGCAGTATTTGAAAACAAGGCCTAGGGATCATACTTTCACTAGTGGACACTCTCAACATTGATCACATAAATAAATAAGTTCTCTTCCTTTGTGCTACATATACTCTTGTTTGATAATGAACACCATTCGTTGTGTAGGGCTACAAGAGCACCTCAATGCCGGAGTTAACAAGCTCCACAACATTCGACATTCATATTTAAGTAACCTTTAGAGCATAATAGATCTTTGCAATTTAAACCGAGTACTAACATAGCATGCACACTGTCACCATCACACTACGAAGGGGGAATAAATCACATCAATACTATCATAGTAATAATTAACTCCATAACCTACAAGAGATTATGATCATAGCCTACGCCAAGTACTACACGATGCACATACTGTCACCATTACACCGTGAAGGAGGAATAGACTACTTTAATAACATCACAAGAGTAGCACATAGACTAATAGTGATACAAAGCTCATATGAATCTCAATCATGTAAGGCAGCTCATGAGATCATTGTATTGAAGTACGTAGGAGAGAGATTAACCACATAGCTACCGGTACAGCCCTTAGCCTCGAGGGAGAACTACTCCCTCCTCATGGGAGACAACAGCGTTGATGAAGATGGCGGTGGTGTTGATGGAGATGCCTTCCGGGGGCACTTCCCCGTCCCGGTGGCATGCTGGAACAGAGACTCCTGTCCCCCAGATCTTGGCTTCGCGATGGCGGCGGCTCTGGAAGGTTTCTCGTACCGTGGCTTTTCCGTATCGAAGTTTTAGATCAGGGACCTTTAAATAGGCGAAGAGGCGGAGTCGGAGGGCTGACGAGGTGGTGACACAATAGGGGGGCGCGGCCCCCCCCCTCTGGCCGCGCCAGCCTGGTGTCTGGTGGCCGTGTGGCCCCCCTTTGGTGCCTCTCGGGTGTTCTGGAAGCTTCGTGCAATTCTAAGATGCTGGGCGTTGATTTCGTCCGATTCCGAGAATATTTCCTTACTAGGATTTCTGAAACCAAAAACAGCAGAAAACAGCAACTAGCCCTTCGGCATCTCGTCAGTAGATTAGTTCCAGAAAACGCATAATAATGACATATAATGTGTATAAAACACGTGAGTATCATCATAAAAGTAGCATGGAACATAAGAAATTATAGATACGTTTGAGACGTATCAAGCATCCACAAGCTTAGTTCCTACTCGCCCTCGAGTAGGTAAACGATAACAAGGATAATTTCTGAAGTGACATGCTATCATAATCTTGATCAATACTATTGTAAAGCATATGAATGCAGCGATTCGAAGCAATGGTGAAGACAATGAGTAAACAACTGAATCATATAGCAAAGACTTTTCATGAATAGTACTTTCAAGACAAACCTCAATAAGACTTGCATAAGAGTTACTCATAAAGCAATAAATTCTTAGTAAAAGGCATTGAAGCAACACAAAGGATGATTAAGTTTCAGCAATTGCTTTCAACTTGTAACATGTATATCTCATGGATAATTGTCAACACAAAGCAATATAACAAGTGCAATAGGTAAACATGTAAGAATCAATGCACACAGTTGATACAAGTGTTTGCTTCTAAGATAGAAAGAATAGGCGAACTGACTCAATCAATAAAGTAGAAGATAGGCCCTTCGCAGAGGGAAGCATGGATTACTATTTTTGTGCTAGAGCTTTTCATTTTGAAAACAAGAAACAATTTTGTCAACGGTAGTAATAAAGCATATGTGTTATGTATAAGATGTCCTATAAGTTGCAAGCATCATGCATAGTATACCAATAGTGCTCGCACCTTGTCCTAATTAGCTTGGATTAACACGGATTATCATTGCATAGCATATGTTTCAACCAAGTGTCACAAAGGGGTACCTCTATGCCGCCTGTACAAAGGTCTAAGGAGAAAGCTCACATTGGATTTCTCGCTTTTGATTATTCTCAACTTAGACATCCATACCGGGACAACATAGACAACAGATAATGGACTCCTCTTTAATGCATAAGCATTCAACAACAATTAAAATTCTCATAAGAGATTGAGGATTAGTTGTCCAAACTGAAACTTCCACCATGAATCATGGCTTTAGTTAGCGGCCCAATGTTCTTCTCTAAAAGTATGCATACTCAAACCATTTGATCATGAAAATCGCTCTTACTTCAGACAAGACGAACATGCATAGCAGCTCACATGATATTCAACAAAGGTAAAAGTTGATGGCGTCCCCAGAAACATGGTTACCGCTCAACAAGCAACTTATTAAGAAATAAGACACATAAATACATATTCTTCACCACAATAGTTTTTAAGGCTATTTGTCCCATGAGCTATATATTGCAAAGACAAAGAATAGAAATTTTAAAGGTAGCACTCAAGTAATGTACTTTGGAATGGCGGAGAAATACCATGTGGTAGGTAGGTATGGTGGACACAAATGGCATAGTTTTTGGCTCAAGGATTTGGATGCACGAGAAGAATTCCTCTCAATACAAGGTTAGGCTAGCAAGGTTGTTTGAAGCAAACTCAAGTATAAAAGGTGCAGAAAAACTCACATATGAACATATTGTAGGTATTATAAGACTTTACATTGTCTCCTTGTTGCTCAAACACCTTAACCAGAAAATATCTAGACTCAGAGAAACTAATCATGCAAACCAAATTTTAACAAGCTCTATGTAGTCCTTCATTAATAGGTGCAAAGCACATGATACAAGAGCATAAACATGATCTATATGAGCACAAAAATTGCCAAGTATCACATTATTCAAGACATTATACCAATTACCACATGTAGCATTTTCTGTTTCCAGCCATATAATAATGAACGAAGCAGATTCAACCTTCGCCATGAACATTAAAGATAAAGCTAAGAACACATGTGTTCATATGCAACAGCGGAGCGTGTCTCTCTCACACACAAGCATGTATTTATTTAGAGAATGAAAATAACAAAACAAAAATAAAAGCACACAGACGCTCAAGGTAAAGTACATAAGATGTGACTGAATAAAAATATAGTTTCAAGAGAAATGACCTGATAAGTTGTCGATGAAGAAGGGGATGCCTTGGGCATCCCCAAGCTTAGATGCTTGAGTCTTCTTGAAATATGCAGGGATGAACCACGGGGGCATCCCCAAGCTTAGACTCTTCACTCTTCTTGATCATAGTATATCATCCTCCTCTCTTGACCCTTGAAAACTTCCTCCACACCAAACTCAAAACAAACTCATTAGAGGGTTAGTGCATAATTGAAAATTCATATATTCAGAGGTGACACAATCATTCTTAACACTTCTGGATATTGCACAAAGCTACTGGAAGTTAATGGAACAAAGAAATCCATCCAACACAGCAAAAGAGGCAATGCGAAATAAAAGGCAGAATCTGTCAAAACAGAACAATCCGTAAAGACGAATTTTAAAGAGGCACCAGACTTGCTTAGACGAAAATGCCCAAATTGAATGAAAGTTGCGTACATATCTGAGGATCACGCACGTAAATTGGCAGATTTTTCTGAGTTACCTACAGAGAGGCATATGGAAATTCGTGACAGCAAGAAATCTGTTTCTGCGCAGCAATCCAAATCTAGTATTGACTTTACTATCAAAGACTTTACTTGGCACAACAACGCAATAAAATAAAGATAAGGAGAGGTTGCTACAGTAGTAAAAACTTCCAAGACTCAAATATAAAACAAAATTGCTGTAGTAAAATAAACACATGGGTTATCTCCCAAGAAGTGCTTTCTTTATAGCCATTAAGATGGGCTCAGCAGTTTTAATGATGCACTCGCAAGAAATAAGAGTTGAAGCAAAAGAGAGCATCAAGAAGCAAGTTCAAAACACATTTAAGTCTAACCCACTTCCTATGCATGGGAATCTTGTAAATAAACAAATTCATGAAGCATAATGCAACAAGCATAGAAAGATAAAACAAGTGTAACTTCAAAATTTTCAGCATATAGAGAGGTGTTTTAGTAACATGAAAACTTCTACAACCATATTTTCCTCTCTCATAATAACTTTCAGTGGCATCATGAGCAAACTCAACAATATAAGTATCACATAAAGCATTCTTATCATGAGTCTCATGCATAAAATTATTACTACTCCCAACATAAGCATAGTCATTCTTATTAATTGTAGTGGGAGCAAATTCAACAAATAGCTATCATTATTATGCTCATCATCAAATATAGGAGGCATAGTATCATCATAATAAGCTTTATCCTCCATAGTAGGCGGCACCAAAAGACCACTATCATTATAATCATCATAAATAGGAGGCAAAGTATCGTCAAAGAAAATTTTCTCCTCAATGCTTGGGGGACTAAAAATATCATGCTCATCAAAACCAGCTTCCCCAAGCTTAGAATTTTCCATATCATTAGCAACAATGGTGTTCAAAGCGTTCATACTAATATCATTGTTACTAGCATGCAAATAAGGTTCCATAGGTTTTTAAATTTTCGCATCAAACCACTCATGTCTTGACTCAGGAAATAGTACAAAAAGCTCACAGATGTTTTCCATTATGCCTTACTAGTGTTTAACAAGAAACAAAAAGATGCAATTGCAGGATCTAAAGGAAATAGCTTCGAGCACACACACAACGGCGCCAGAAAAGTACTTTACCTGGGACCAGAGTATGAGTGCCTTTTACCTTTCCTCCCCGGCAACGGCGCCAGAAAAGTGCTTGATGTGTACGGGTGCTTCTATTCTTGTAGACAGTGTTGGGCCTCCAAGAGCAGAGGTTTGTAGAACAGCAGATGTAATATCCAAATATTTTTTTTGTGCCTATGATAATAACCAGAAGTAAAATAGTTGATTCTTTATTTATTGCTTGGATTTTCGCATAAGACCGATCTGAAAATAAAGCAAGAGAAAAGATAAAGTAACTGCCAAGTAACCTTAAAATATCTAGATCAGTAGATAGTCCCTTGACTCAAAAATATCTGAGGCAGAGCCACTGGATAAGCATCCTCGCAATAACCTGACCAGAGGTAACTTGACCAGCGATTAAATCCACCACTTTCCTTTGTCGCTAACCTGGACAGGTGTCCAGCTCTCCCCTAATTTCCCCAGCTATAAATAGCTTTTGTCCCCTGCACAGTGCCTCACACCACACACCACAGTAGAAATCGCCCTAGTTTTCTCAGAAGGGTGGTACGATTTGGGAAGTGAGCAGGCAGGGGGCAGGTATGGCAGCAGCTTGACCCTATTCTTCATTGCTGTTCTTGATAGATGACCTGTTTGACCAACTACAAGGATCCAAGATTTTCTCAAAGATTGATTTGCAATCTGGTTATCATCAGCTAAAAATAAATCCAAGTGATGTTCCGAAGACCGCCTTTCGCACCCGGTACGGACATTACGAGTATTTAGTTATGCCATTTGGATTGACTAATGCCCCTGCAGCATTTATGGATTTGATGAATCGGATATTCAAGCCTTATTTGGATCAATTTGTAGTTGTTTTTATTGATGATATCCTTATATAATCAAAGACAGAAGAAGATCATTCTAATCATCTCAGGATTGTGTTGCAAACACTAAGAGAACATCAGTTATATGCCAAGTTGAAGAAATGTGACTTCTGGATGGACCGAGTACCTTTTCTTGGCCATATAATTTCAAGCGAGGGTATATCAGTGGACCCCGCCAAGGTGCAAGCCGTATCTGAATGGCAAAGACCCTCTAATGCCACGGACATTCGAAGTTTTCTTGGAATGGCTGGGTATTACCGCAGATTCATAATGAACTTTGCTAAGATTGCTACGCCTTTAACTCATTTAACAAAGAAAGGAGTTAAATTTGAGTGGACAGATAAATGTGAAGAAAGCTTCCAGGAATTAAAGAACCGCCTAATTTCAGCCCCAGTTCTCGCCTTACCAATTGGTGGGGAAGATTTCACAATTTATTGTGATGCTTCAAAGGTTGGACTGGGATGCGTCCTTATGCAAAGGGGAAAAGTCATTGCATATGCTTCTCGCCAACTGAAACCGCATGAACAAAATTATCCAACTCACGACATGGAGCTAGCAGCGATAATTTTTGCACTAAAAATATGGAGGCATTACCTTTATAGGGAGCATTGTGAAATATTTACTGACCACAAGAGTTTGAAATATGTTTTTACCCAAAAGGAATTAAATATGAGGCAAAGAAGGTGGTTAGAATTATTGAAAGACTACGACCTTAATATTAACTACCATCCGGGAAAGGCAAATATTGTGGCGGATGCTTTGAGTCGAAAAGCCTATTGCAATATGTCTATCCTAGCTACTCAAGAACCCCATCTGCTGCGGGAACTAGAAAAGTTGAGAATAGGACTAAAGATACATGTACCCGGAGGCATACCCGGAGGCATGCTAGCTACTCTCCAAGTCACATCAACCCTAGAGAAACGAATCATGGAAAAGCAGATGGCTGACCAGGACCTGGTACGACTAAAGGAAAGTATTAGTGAAGGAGGACAATCTGAGTTTAATATTGATTCTAGCGGGGCTATATGTTTTAGAGATAGAATGTGTGTTCCTAATGATCCAGAACTAAAAAGGCATATTTTGGAAGAAGCACACTCTTCTCTATACACCATGCACCCAGGCAGTACTAAAATGTATCAGGATATTAAAAAGACATTTTGGTGGAATAATATGAAAAGAGAAATAGCAAAATTTGTAATGGAATGTGACACATGTCAGCGCGTAAAAGCAGAGCACCAAAGACCAGCTGGACTCCTAAAACCTTTGTCTATACCTCTTTGGAAGTGGGAAGAAATTAGTATGGACTTTATTGTGGGACTACCAAAGACACCATCTGGTCATGATAGTATATGGGTGATAGTGGACCGACTAACAAAATCTGCACATTTCATACCAGTGAAGATTACCTTTTCTCTAGAGAAATTGGCCAAATTATACATCAAGGAAATAGTATCCCTGCATGGTGTTCCATTGCGCATCGCGTCAGATAGAGACCCTCGCTTTGTCTCAAAATTTTGGAAAAGTCTGCACAGAGCTTTAGGAACCAAACTGGATTTTAGCACAGCATATCATCCGCAAAGCGATGGACAAACAGAGCGGGTAAATCAAATTTTAGAAGATATGCTCAGAGCATGTGTTCTAGAATTTAAAGGAGCATGGGACGAGTATATGCCTTTAGCTGAATTCGCATATAATAATAGCTACCAATCAAGTATTCAAATGACTCCTTATGAGGCTTTATATGGAAGGAGGTGTCGCGCACCAATTTGCTGGGATGATGTTGGCGAAAGAAAAGTTCTAGGACCCGATATAATCCAGGAGACCGAGGATAAGGTGAAACTTATACGTGAGCGACTCCGAACTGCACAAAGTAGATAGAAAAGCTATGCGGACAGCAAAAGAAGGAACCTTCATTTTGAAGAAGGAGAACTAGTGTATTTAAAAGTATCACCAATGAAAGGGGTCAAACGATTTGGACAAGGAAAGAAATTAAACCCAAGGTATATTGGACCTTTCCATGTTACTAAACAAGTTGGGGAAGTCGCATACCAGCTAGAGCTACCGGAATCTCTAGCAGGAGTACACAACGTGTTTCATGTTTCGTTACTCCGGAAATGCCTAAAACCACCACATCAACAAGTGGAGATGGAACTATCGGAGCTACAAAAAGATCTGTCATATGAAGAATATCCTGTTTGTATACTAGATATTAAAGACCGCGAGACAAGACGCAAAAATATACGATTTGTCAAAGTGCAATGGAGTAATCACAGCGAGGATGAAGCCACTTGGGAAAGGGAGGATGACTTAAAGAAAGACTACCCATACCTCTTCGACAAATAATGGTAAGAAAATTTCGAGGACGAAATTTTTATAAGGAGGGTAGGATGTAATATCCAAATATTTTTTGTGTGCCTATGATAATAACCAGAAGTAAAATAGTTGATTCTTTATTTATTGCTTGGATTTTCGCATAAGACCGATCTGAAAATAAAGTAAGAGAAAAGATAAAATAACTGCCAAGTAACCTTAAAATATCTAGATCAGTAGATAGTCCCTTGACTCAAAAATATCTGAGGCAGCACTGGATAAGCATCCTCGCAGTAACCTGACCAGAGGTAACTTGACCAGCGATTAAATCCACCGCTTTCCTTCGTCGCTAACCTGGACAGGTGTCCAGCTCTCCCCTAATTTCCCCAGCTATAAATAGCTTTTGTCCCCCGCACAGTGCCTCACACCACACACCACAGTAGAAATCGCCCTAGTTTTCTCTGAAGAGTGGTACGATTTGGGAAGTGAGCAGGCAGGGGGCAGGTATGGCAGCAGCTTGACCCTATTCTTCATTGCTGTTCTTGAGCATGCAAGTATCTGGCAGTGATTGCTTTTCTAGCTGCCGTAGCTTCTCTCTCTCAGATCTGCATGTCCTTTCCATGGATTCGAGTGGAATTTTTAGTTGTTCTTGATGCAACCGGTTGGAATGGAGAGTATTGCTCTTAGGAAGATGGATTGATTCTGTACTGATGCATCATATGTACGCTAGATCCATACCCTCGCTACTAAATCTACTACTAGTACTCCCTGCTACTGTTAATTCATTCCATGGCGTGGTACTAAGTCTACTGCTATTCTGCAATGACTAAGAAATACATTTAGTGCTGCTGCTTGGGAGTGAGCATTTGGTGCACATGAGCACCAGTGCTCTCAGTTTTTTAAATATTAAAAAAGTTATGTATCTATGTTTTAAAAAATCATCACATTTATTCCATGAATACACATATATGTTCCGAATACTCGTGAGAAGTTTCGCTAGAAGTTGCATTGTATTTTAAGCTACAGGAAAAAAAAACAAATTTGTGGATACGTATAGGGACATATATTTGTCAGAAATTTGTCTTTTTTGTATAGCTCAAAATATAATATATTTTTTTCCAAATTTTTTACTGTATCTTCGAAATGTTTATATCTATGTAGGTATTTAATTTCAAATTTTTTGGAATTCAAATAATATAATTTTATAGCACCAGCTCATGTGCTAAAGACACTTTTCGTGCTTGTTGCTGCTAATAAATCTGATGTCTTCTTGCTATAGTGAACTAGCACAACTAGCTAGTAGTACTTGGTGCATTGCATGCGTACAGTATGCTCTGAAAATAATAATCTGCTTACATGCATAGACTTGCATGGTCGATTGATGTGAAGAATAGCTGCCAGACTAGTACTAGTACTAGCTACTCAAGTTCTATGTTCATACCCCACTCTTCTGCTACTAGTACTATGCATGAAATAATGACTGATTATACAAACCTGTTTAGGTTGGAGCCAAGTAACCAAGGAGAAATCATTTGAAGGCAAGGCTGTGCATACCAGCTTCTTCTAAAAATAAATCGTATTGATATTTAATTGTGATGCTTTATCAGTATAAATGCTTAGTTTTTATACATGTGATATGATGCTGATTATGGATGAATATTTGAGGTGAATAAATGTTGTTCATAATTTACGTGAGAGCGATCGCCGTCGTAATCATGGTATGTATGGGATATCTAGCCCGAGACGGTCGATACCTGAAATAACGATACGCGGTAATGCCGGTATCAGTGTGAGAAGGGTTTGCCTCACACAAGTAGGGGACTCGATGTCGTGATTCTCGGAGAGGGATATAGCCATTGGTGGAGGTTACGGCGGTTGTTAGCGTGTCTCTGCAGAGGTCACTATAATTAGGTTTGCGCTAATGGACTAGTTCATATATGTGTTTATACTCCTGTAGGTTACATGAGACTTGTTTCCACCATCTAAATCAACCTGAATTTATTACCTGTTATATCTTTGTTAATATTTCTTTTTTTTCCTTGCTGAGTATGTTTAACATACTCATGGCCAGTCTCTTTTCTCTGGTATGCGCAGAGTGTGAGCAACATGAATTTGATGGGGATGGAGCGGAAGCATAGTAATATCTAGCACATAGGGAAGGAGTGTTGGGATTAGGAGATTTACTCGGATCCTACATAAATATTGTTCAAATAAATGGCCGGGATGCATCGTGCATCTGTCGATGCATGCTCTAGTAGAAATGACTAGTTTGCTAACTAGCCTGGTGCTATACTTGTAAGCTATAATGTACTACTACTAAGGAATAAATGGAACCTGGTTCTCCTTGTGCTCTTAAGTTCATGATTACTACTTATGCCTTGTATGCTTATGAGGTATTTATCTCATAAGGATACGGCGAGCTGTCGCACTTAGTCCCTTCGTTTAGTTGGGGCGTGTGACAGTTTTAGTTCCATGTTACTAAACAAGTTGGGGAAGTCGCATACCAGCTAGAGCTACCAGAATCTCTAGCAGGAGTACACAACGTGTTTCATGTTTCGTTACTCCGGAAATGCCTAAAACCACCACATCAACAAGTGGAGATGGAACTATCGGAGCTACAAAAAGATCTGTCATATGAAGAATATCCTGTTCGTATACTAGATATTAAAGACCGCGAGACAAGACGCAAAAATATACGATTTGTCAAAGTGCAATGGAGTAATCACAGCGAGGATGAAGCCACTTGGGAAAGGGAGGATGACTTAAAGAAAGACTACCCATACCTCTTCGACAAATAATGGTAAGAAAATTTCGAGGACGAAATTTTTATAAGGAGGGTAGGGATGTAATATCCAAATATTTTTTTTGTGCCTATGATAATAACCAGAAGTAAAATAGTTGATTCTTTATTTATTGCTTGGATTTTCGCATAAGACCGATCTGAAAATAAAGCAAGAGAAAAGATAAAGTAACTGCCAAGTAACCTTAAAATATCTAGATCAGTAGATAGTCCCTTGACTCAAAAATATCTGAGGCAGAGCCACTGGATAAGCATCCTCGCAGTAACCTGACCAGAGGTAACTTGACCAGCGATTAAATCCACCGCTTTCCTTCATCGCTAACCTGGACAGGTGTCCAGCTCTCCCCTAATTTCCCCAGCTATAAATAGCTTTTGTCCCCCGCACAGTGCCTCACACCACACACCACAGTAGAAATCGCTCTAGTTTTCTCGGAAGAGTGGTACGATTTGGGAAGTGAGCAGGCAGGCGGCAGGTATGGCAGCAGCTTGATCCTATTCTTCATTGCTGTTCTTGAGCATGCAAGTATCTGGCAGTGATTGCTTTTCTAGCTGCCGTAGCTTCTCTCTCTCAGATCTGCATGTCCTTTCCATGGATTCGAGTGGAATTTTTAGTTGTTCTTGATGCAACCGGTTGGAATGGAGAGTATTGCTCTTAGGGCATCCCCAGTGGGGCGACGCAAACGGACGTTTTTCGTCCGTTTGCGTCTGCGCGGATAAAAAACGTTCTCCAGCGGGGCATCACAAAACATCCGCAGTGTCCGTCCTGACGCAAACGTGGACCAAATATGCGTCAGGAATGCGTCTCTGCGGACACGTTCGCGCGTCCGTTTGTGTCCGGTTGGGCTGCATGCAGCCCTCTCTCCTCATTTAATCACGCATGCGCTTATTCCTAGCCACACAAACAGAATCTTTCCCTCTCTCTCCTCTCTAATCATGCATGCGGTCAAATAAATGCGTCTCTGCCGCTGGACAAGGGGCAGACGCATGCGGACATGCTTACGTTTTTTGTGTCCGTGCCCGACGCAAACGGACATAAATATGCGTCGCGCCGCTGGAGATGCCCTTAGGAAAATGAATTGATTCTGTACTGATGCATCATATGTACGCTAGATCCATGCCCTCGCTACTAAATCTACTACTAGTACTCCCTGCTACTGTTAATTCATTCCATGGCGTGGTACTAAGTCTACTGCTATTCTGCAATGACTAAGAAATACATTTAGTGCTGCTTGTTGCTGCTAATAAATCTGATGTCTTCTTGCTATAGTGAACTAGCACAACTAGCTAGTAGTACTTGGTGCATTGCATGCGTACAGTATGCTCTGAAAATAATAATCTGTTTACATGCATAGACTTGCATGGTCGATTGATGTGAAGAATAGCTGCCAGACTAGTACTAGTACTAGCTACTCAAGTTCTATGTTCATACCCCACTCTTGTGCTACTAGTACTATGCATGAAATAATGACTGATTATATAAACCTGTTTAGGTTGGAGCCAAGTAACCAAGGAGAAATCATTTGAAGGCAAGGCTGTGCATACCAGTTTCTTCTAAAAATAAATCGTATTGATATTTAATTGTGATGCTTTATCAGTATAAATGCTTAGTTTTTATACATGTGATATGACGCTGATTATGGATGAATATTTGAGGTGAATAAATGTTGTTCATAATTTACGTGAGAGCGATCGCCGTCGTAATCATGGTATGTATGGGATATCTATCCCGAGACGGTCGATACCTGAAATAACGATACGCGGTAATTCCGGTATCAGTGTGAGAAGGGTTTGCCTCACACAAGTAGGGGACTCGATGTCGTGATTTTCGGAGAGGGATATAGCCATTGGTGGAGGTTACGGCGGTTGTTAGCGTGTCTCTGCAGAGGTCACTATAATTAGGTTTGCGCTAACGGACTAGTTCATATATGTGTTTATACTCCTGTAGGTTACATGAGACTTGTTTCCACCATCTAAATCAACCTGAATTTATTATCTGTTATATCTTTGTTAATATTTCTTTTTTTTTCCTTGCTGAGTATGATTAACATACTCATGGCCAGTCTCTTTTCTCTGGTATGCGCAGAGTGTGAGCAACATGAATTTGATGGGGATGGAGCGGAAGCATAGTAATATCTAGCACATAGGGAAGGAGTGTTGGGATTAGGAGATTTACTCTGATCCTACATAAATATTGTTCAAATAAATGGCAGGGATGCATCGTGCATCTGTCGATGCATGCTCTAGTAGAAATGACTAGTTTGCTAACTAGCCTGGTGCTATACTTGTAAGCTAGTATTTTGTACTACTACTAAGGAATAAATGGAACCTGGTTCTCCTTGTGCTCTTAAGTTCATGATTACTACTTATGCCTTGTATGCTTATGAGGTATTTATCTCATAAGGATACGGCGAGCTGTCGCACTTAGTCCCTTCGTTTAGTTGGGGCGTGACAGTTTTAGGGGGACATTGAAATAATAATTTGATCATCTTATTGTCTAAATTAGTCATTATTATTTTATCAAAAACAAGTGAAAGTTGAAGTAGGGCGGAGATGACACTGTCATCTTTCTTGGGGCTAGAGAAGGGAAATGACCTGTAGTAGTTCTATACTTCACATGTTATGAATGAGCCTAAAATATCTACATCTGCTTTACATGTGATGTAAGAACTTATAATCTGGGATCTGAATACTATGGAACTACTGGCTATATTATGTTCCTTGTGCAACTTTAGTCTTCCAAGAATTAGTTTGTATGGTGTTATCATTGGCTCCACTCAGCTCGTAGCTAGTTCTGGTAGTTTTGAAATTTCTCATGAATATTCATGTGTATGTATTTGTTCAAAGATTCGTTTTGCTTTTGCAAATTCTAGAGACTTAATTTGGGCTCGTAGCTGGTACACGAATAAATCAGCCTCTCTCTCTCATCTAGTGACCAGGCTAGCAAGTTGTGAAAAAAAAAATGGCATACATGCATGTGTCCTGTCGATGCATGTGGTCTATGGATGCATGACCTGGTCTAAAATGTCTACTCCTAGCTAGACTAACTATTTGCTTAGCCATACACTACCATAGACTGGTTGCTTACATGTACACTACGCATGCAGTGTGTGAATCTATCCAAGAAATTACTACTTCTTTCTGATGTGACTACTCTTGCTCAGACATAGATGGCTGATCACAACAATGGCACGAGCCATGAGACGGGCAACTCCAGCGATAACAATGCCAGATTAATGATGCATGAATTGGGAGACCAGAGTGCGTTAGCTAATCTGCTTGCCAACATACTGGGCAAACAGCAGGAAACTCAAGAACGCCAAATGGATATCCTGGAGCGTGTCATGAAGAGTGATAGTCACCGCAATGGACTTGCGGAATTTCAAAAGCTTAAGCCACCATCATTTTCTGGAACAGCAAATCCACTTGAAGCTGAAGACTGGATAACTGCCATGGAAAAAGCATTTGACGCTATGGAATGTTACCAATAAAGAGAAGGTTGTATACGCAGTCTATATGCTACAGTCAAGTGCTTTTGAATGGTGGGATGCACACAAAAAGTCCTACCCAGAAGGTACTGAAATATCATGGGAATTATTCAAGGGAGCTTTTTACAAGAAATATTTCCCGGAAAGTGTGAAGCGCATGAAGGAAAGAGAATTCCTTGAGCTAAAACAAGGAAATAAATCTGTGACCGAATATGAAATTGAATTCTCTAGACTTGCAAGATTTGCTCCTGAGTTTGTCCAAACTGATGGCTCTAAGGCGCGACGCTTTGAAAGTGGATTACGTCAACCGCTTAGACGGCGCGTGGAAGCCTTTGAACTAAGCACTTTCCGAGATGTAGTGAGTAAAGCACAACTTCTGGAAAAAGGATATCAAGAAGAAACAGCTGATGGGGACCACCCATCAAAGAAGTTTAAGTTCAATAATAATCAACAGAATAACGAAAGGTTCAGATCAAGTGGCCGCCCCGAACGAACTGCAGGAAATTCACGGGGAAGCTTGGGAAGGAGATGTCCAATATGTAAGGGAAACCATACTCCAAATATTTGTCCTGATCGTTGGGGAAAATGTTATACATGCGGGAAACCAGGTCACACTAGGCATGAGTGTCCAAATAGACACAATTTTATGCTTTCCACTCAACCGAGGCCTATGGCGTTGCCTCAGCCACCTCAACAACTGTATTTGACTGGCCCTTCCCCGACAACCAATCATGGATCAAATCAGTATGCGAAGGCCACCGCTTCTAATCAACCATCAGGTTCTCATCCAAATAACAGGGAGAAGCCTCGAGGAGGGAACCGAGCTAGAATGTTTAACCTAACCCAGAGGGCTGCAGAGGAATCAAAGAACGTGGTGACAGGTAAATTTCCAATATATTCTCATACGGGCTTAATTTTATTTGATTCTGGTGCTACACATTCATTTATTTCGGCAAGGTTCGTGAGTGAGCATAAGATTCCTAGCAGTCTGCTAAAAGAAATTATTTACGTTGAGACACCCATAGAGAGCCAAAGTGCAAAATTAATTTGCAACTCATGTCCCATTGAGATTGGTGGGTGGAAATTCATGGCCGATCTTATCGTATTAGAAATACAAGAGTTTGCCGTAATACTTGGAATGGACTGGTTACACCAGAATAAAGCCACCATTGACTGCCATGAAAAATCGGTTAAACTTAGACCGTTCGGCAAACAGAAATTGTATACCATAGCAATGTAGAATAGGGTCAAGCTGCTGCCATACCTGCCCCCTGCCTGCTCACTTCCCAAATCGTACCACTCTTCCGAGAAAACTAGGGCGATTTCTACTGTGGTGTGTGGTGTGAGGCACTTTGCGGGGGACAAAAGCTATTTATAGCTGGGGAAATTAGGGGAGAGCTGGACACCTGTACAGGTTAGCGACGAAGGAAATCGGTGGATTTAATCGCTGGTCAAGTTACCTCTGGTCAGGTTACTGCGAGGATGCTTATCCAGTGGCTCTGCCTCAGATATTTTTGAGTCAAGGGACTATCTACTGATCTAGATATTTTAAGGTTACTTGGCAGTTACTTTATCTTTTCTCTTGCTTTATTTTCAGATCGGTCTTATGCGAAAATCCAAGCAATAAATAAAGAATCAACTATTTTACTTCTGGTTATTATCATAGGCACAAAAAAAATATTTGGATATTACAGCAGCAAGTTTCCCTTAAGTGGATCACCCAAGGTTTATCGAACTCAGGGAGGAAGAGGACAAAGATATCCCTCTCAAGCAACCCTGCAATCACGATACAAGAAGTCTCTTGTGTCCCCAACACACCTAATACACTTGTCAGATGTATAGGTGCACTAGTTCGGCGAAGAGATAGTGAAATACAAGTGGTATGAATGAATATGAGCAGTAGTAACGGCGCCAGAAAAGTGCTTGCTGGCGTGCAGTTGATGGTAGTAATATTGCAGGAAGTAAAGATGCAGTAAAACAGTAAACAAGTGATGATTGCAGTATTTGGAAACAAGGCCTAGGGATCATACTTTCACTAGTGGACACTCTCAACATTGATCGCATAAATAAATAAGTTCTCTTCCTTTGTGCTACATATACTCTTGTTTGATAATGAACACCATTCGTTGTGTAGGGCTACAAGAGCACCTCAATGCCGGAGTTAACAAGCTCCACAACATTCGATATTCATATTTAAGTAACCTTTAGAGCATAATAGATCTTTGCAATTTAAACCGAGTACTAACATAGCATGCACACTGTCACCATCACACTACGAAGGGGGAATAAATCACATCAATACTATCATAGTAATAATTAACACCATAACCTACAAGAGATTATGATCATAGCCTACGTCAAGTACTACACGATGCACACACTGTCACCATTACACCGTGAAGGAGGAATAGACTACTTTAATAACATCACAAGAGTAGCACATAGACTAATAGTGATACAAAGCTCATATGAATCTCAATCATGTAAGGCAGCTCATGAGATCATTGTATTGAAGTACGTACGAGAGAGATTAACCACATAGCTACCGGTACAGCCCTTAGCCTCGAGGGAGAACTACTCCCTCCTCATGGGAGACAGCAGTGTTGATGAAGATGGCGGTGGTGTTGATGGAGATGCCTTCCGGGGGCACTTCCCCGTCCCGGCGGCGTGCCGGAACAGAGACTCCTGTCCCCCAGATCTTGGCTTCGCGATGGCGGTGGCTCTGGAAGGTTTCTCGTACTGTGGCTTTTCAGTATCGAAGTTTTAGGTCAGGGACCTTTAAATAGGCGAAGAGGCGGAGTCGGAGGGCTGACGAGGTGGTGACACAATAGGGGGGCGTGGCCCCCCTCTGGCCGCGCCAGCCTGGTGTCTGGTGGCCCTGTGGCCCCTCTGGTGCCTCTCGGGTGTTCTGGAAGCTTCGTGCAATTCTAAGATGTTGGGCGTTGATTTCGTCCGATTTCGAGAATATTTCCTTACTAGGATTTCTGAAACCAAAAACAGCAGAAAACAGCAACTGGCCCTTCGGCATCTCGTCAATAGGTTAGTTCCGGAAAACGCATAATAATGACATATAATGTGTATAAAACATGTGAGTATCATCATAAAAGTAGCATGGAACATAAGAAATTATAGATACGTTTGAGACGTATCAAGGGCATAACAATGCACATACATATCATGATGACTAATATGAGAATTAATCAGGGCATTACGACAAAGTACATAGACCGCTATCCAGCATGCATCTATGCCTAAAAAGTCCACCTGCAGGTTAGCATCCGCACCCCTTCCAGTATTAAGTTGCAAACAACAGACAATTGCATTAAGTATGGTGCGTAATGTAATCAACACAAATATCCTTAGACAAAGCATTGATGTTTATCCCTAGTGGCAACAGCATATCCACAACCTTAGAACTTTTTGTCACTGTCCCAGATTCAATGGAGGCATGAACCCACTATCGAGCATAAATACTGAAAGTGCATGGAGCCACCATGTGTGGTTTTGGTAATTAATGACAATCCCTATGGACTAATGTTTGCATTGAGTTATATTTGTAGGAGTTGTCCATAGGCAATTCTTGAACCATATGTTGGCTTCAAGGTTGCAATAAGAAGAAATTGATGAAGGATATCAAGTGTCAAGTATGTCTTGAAGATGAAGATGAAGTGAGCCCTCAAGTTACTTCAAGACATCAACACGATGAAGAATGAAGAAATGAAGTGCAAGTTCAAGATGAGCCAACTCGAAGAGTTCATAAGCTTGAAGCTTGCCATGGAGAAATGATGTGCAAGTTCAAGATGAGCCATCTCGAAGAGATCCTTTGCTTGAGTCTAGCCATCCATATGGTGATCATGGATATGTGAAGATGCGCCGAAGAAGAAGCTCTCCCATGGTGGATTATGGGGGAGCAATCCACATGGTGGCCATGGTTATGTGAAGATGCGCCGAAGAAGAAGCTCTCCCATGGTGGTTTATGGGGGAGCAATCTACAAGACTTCGTCAAGCAAGCACAATCAAGAAAGGCGTTCCATCTTGTTGCGGTCAAGACCGTCATCATCAAGCTCAAGTGGAATGCGTAAGGTTAAGGTTTGCTCTTGATAGGGTTTCTTTCTCACCGGTCTCATGGTGTAGTTGGAGACCGGTTTATAGTTTAGTTGCCGTACTATCAAGAGGGCTCTCGAGTGAGTAACTCGATCGTATCGTTCGGAGAGAGCTCAAACCTTTGCATCCTTGCATCATCTTTCTTGGTTGTTATTTGGACCTTATCCTTGTGATGTTTTAGAGCTTGTGCTTATTCTCATGACAAGCTCTAGTTCATCGAAAACGGATTTTGCATAGATCACTTGTTGCGTTTTCGAGTTTGGTTCATCATCTTTCTTGGTTATTATTTGGATCTTATCCATGTGATGATTTAGATCTTGTGCTTATTCTCATGACAAGCTCTAGTTCATCAAGAATGGTTTTTGCAAGGGCAACTTGTTGCATTTTCAAGATTGGAGGTTTTACCGGTATGTCTTTTTTAGATAGGTCAAACCTTTCATCATTTGTTTCTATCCTCCCTTGTTGGAATATGATGGTTTCCTGCATGATCTTGTAGAGCTTGTTCCTAGCTTTAAAACAAGCCCAAGATCATCAAAATCGGAGTCCAGATGCTAAAGTTATGCCCATTTCAGTTTGATGTTTCTGCCAGTTTTCAGGGGGGCGGATATTCCGGCCCAAGTTTGGGGCGGATAATCCGGCCCCCCGGAAAAATCCGGTTTTTGGACAAATCCGGCCAAATGTCCGGCCCCCATCCTGAGAGCAGTTTTCTCATGTCCTTAGCCGTTTTTTGGGGGCCGGATATTTTGCAAATATCCGGCCCGGAAAATCCGGCCTGAGCACACCCAAACGGTCATATTTCGATGGGAGGGGGTATTTAAGCCCCCCTTCTTCCTCCTTGGGTAGCTAACTCTTCCCCCAAGTGCTCTCCACCATTGTTGACCTTGAGAGCTTGCCTCATCCCTCTACTCCTCCAATGATTCTTGAATCCATTTGAGGGAAAAGGAAGAGGAGATCTAGATCTACACTTCTACCAATCAAATCCATCTCTTTGTGAGTGGAACTCTCTAGATCTTGATCTTGGTGTTCTTTGTGAATTCCTTTGTTCTTCCTCTCTTATTCCCCCAATAGCTTTTGTAGCTTTGTTGGAATTTGAGAGAGAAGGACTTGAGCATCTTTGTGGTGTTCTTGCCATTGCATTTGGTGCATCGGTTTGAGTTCTCCACGGTGATTCGTGGAGGTGAAAGCAAGAAAGTTGTTACTCTTGGGTTCTTGGAACCCTAGACGGATTCTAGGCTTTTGTGGTGATTTGTTGGGAGCCTCCAATTAAGTTGTGGATGTGTGCCCCAACCTTTGTGTAAGGCCCGGTTTCCGCCTCGAAGGAAATCCCTTAGTGGAACCGTGACCTAGGCCTTTGTGGCGAGGGTCACCGGAGATTTAGGTGAGGCGCCTTCGTGGCGTTCGGTGTGTGGTTTGAGTACCGCATCTTGGGGTGAGGCCTTTGTGGCATTGGTGTGCATCGAGCAACCACACCTCAAGGTGAGCCTCTTGTGGCGTTCGGGAGCACTAAGCAACCGCACCTCTCCACCGGAGATTAGCACTCGCAAGAGTGTGAACTCTGGGATAAATCATCGTCTCCCGCGTGCCTCGGTTATCTCTATACCCGAGCTCTTTACTTATGCACTTTACCTTGTGATAGCCATCGTGCTTGAAGTTATATATATCTTGCTATCACATACTTACTTGTATTGCTTAGCATAAGTTGTTGGTGCACATAGGTGAACTCTTGCTTAGAATAAGTTGTTGGTGCACATAGGTGAACCATAGCATATAGGCTTTGGTCTTGACAAAGTAAATGCTAGTTTTATTCTGCATTTGTTAAGCCCATCTCGTAAAAGTTTTAAATCGCCTATTCACCCCCCCCCCCCTTTAGGCGACATCCGTGTCCTTTCAAATACTCCCTCTTGGAGTCACAAGTATCAACTTGGCCAGAGCCTCTACTAGCAACGGAGAGCATGCAAGAACATAAACAACACATATATGATAGATCAATAATCAACTTGACATTGTATTCCATATTCATCGGATCCCAACAAACACAACATGTAGCATTACAAATAGACGATCTTGATCATGATAGGCAGCTCACAAGATCTAACATGATAGCACAAGAGGAGAAGACAACTGATTGCGTGTAGTTGACACGTCCGTTGGGAACCCCAAGAGGAAGGTGTGATGCGCACAGCAGCAAGTTTTCCCTCAGTAAGAAACCAAGGTTATCGAACCAGTAGGAGCCAAGAAGCACGTTGAAGGTTGATGGTGGCGGAGTGTAGTGCGGCGCAACACCAGGGATTCCGGCGCCAACGTGGAACCTGCACAACACAATCACAGAACTTTGCCCCAACGTAACAGCGAGGTTGTCAATCTCACCGGCTTGCTGTAAACAAAGGATTAGATGTATAGTATGGATGATGATGTTTGTTTGCGAAGAACAGTAAAGAACAATTGCAGCAGATTGTATTTCAGATGTAAAGAATAGGACCGGGGTCCACAATTCACTAGTGGTGTCTCTCCCATAAGATAGCAGATGTTGGGTGAACAAATTACAGTTGGGCAATTGACAAATAAAGAAGGCATAACAATGCACATACATATATCATGATGAGTACTATGAGATTTAATCAGGGCATTACGACAAAGTACATAGACCGCTATCCAGCATGCATCTATGCCTAAAAAGTCCACCTGCAGGTTAGCATCCGCACCCCTTCCAGTATTAAGTTGCAAACAACAGACAATTGCATTAAGTATGGTGCGTAATGTAATCAACACAAATATCCTTAGACAAAGCATTGATGTTTATCCCTAGTGGCAACAGCATATCCACAACCTTAGAACTTTTTGTCACTGTTCCAGATTCAATGGAGGCATGAACCCACTATCGAGCATAAATACTCCCTCTTGGAGTCACAAGTATCAACTTGGCCAGAGCCTCTACTAGCAACGGAGAGCATGCAAGAACATAAACAACACATATATGATAGATCAATAATCAACTTGACATTGTATTCCATATTCATCGGATCCCAACAAACACAACATGTAGCATTACAAATAGACGATCTTGATCATGATAGGCAGCTCACAAGATCTAACATGATAGCACAAGAGGAGAAGACAACTGATTGCGTGTAGTTGACACGTCCGTTGGGAACCCCAAGAGGAAGGTGTGATGCGCACAGCAGCAAGTTTTCCCTCAGTAAGAAACCAAGGTTATCGAACCAGTAGGAGCCAAGAAGCACGTTGAAGGTTGATGGTGGCGGAGTGTAGTGCGGCGCAACACCAGGGATTCCGGCGCCAACGTGGAACCTGCACAACACAATCACAGAACTTTGCCCCAACGTAACAGCGAGGTTGTCAATCTCACCGGCTTGCTGTAAACAAAGGATTAGATGTATAGTGTGGATGATGATGTTTGTTTGCGAAGAACAGTAAAGAACAATTGCAGCAGATTGTATTTCAGATGTAAAGAATAGGACCGGGGTCCACAGTTCACTAGTGGTGTCTCTCCCATAAGATAGCAGATGTTGGGTGAACAAATTACAGTTGGGCAATTGACAAATAAAGAAGGCATAACAATGCACATACATATATCATGATGAGTACTATGAGATTTAATCAGGGCATTACGACAAAGTACATAGACCGCTATCCAGCATGCATCTATGCCTAAAAAGTCCACCTGCAGGTTAGCATCCGCACCCCTTCCAGTATTAAGTTGCAAACAACAGACAATTGCATTAAGTATGGTGCGTAATGTAATCAACACAAATATCCTTAGACAAAGCATTGATGTTTATCCCTAGTGGCAACAACATATCCACAACCTTAGAACTTTTTGTCACTGTCCCAGATTCAATGGAGGCATGAACCCACTATCGAGCATAAATACTCCCTCTTGGAGTCACAAGTATCAACTTGGCCAGAGCCTCTACTAGCAACGGAGAGCATGCAAGAACATAAATAACATATATGATAGATTGATAATCAACTTGACATAGTATTCAATATTCATCGGATCCCAACAAACACAACATGAAGGATTACAAATAGATGATCTTGATCATGATAGGCAGCTCACAAGATCTAACATGATAGCACAATGAGGAGAAGACAACCATCTAGCTACTGCTATGGACCCATAGTCCAGGGGTGAACTACTCACACATCGATCCGGAGGCGATCATGGCGATGAAGAGACCTCCGGGAGATGATTCCCCTCTCCGGCAGGGTGCCGGAGGCGATCTCCTGAATCCCCCGAGATGGGATTGGCGGCGGCGGTGTCTCAGTAAGGTTTTCCGTATCGTGGCTCTCGGTACTGGGGGTTTCGCGACGGAGGCTTTAAGTAGGCGGAAGGGCAGGTCAAGAGGCGCCACGGGGGCCCCACACAACAGGGCCGTGCGGGCCCCTTGCTGGCCACGCCGCCCTGTTGTGGCGGCGCCTCGTGGCCCCAATTCGTGACTCCTTCGGTCTTCTGGAAGATTCGTGCAAAAATAGGACCCTGAGCGTTGATTTCGTCCAATTCCGAGAATATTTCCTTACGAGGATTTCTGAAACCAAAAACAGCAGAAAACAGCAACTGGCTCTTCGGCATCTCGTCAATAGGTTAGTGCCGGAAAATGCATAATAATGACATATAATGTGTATAAAACATGTGAGTATCATCATAAAAGTAGCATGGAACATAAGAAATTATAGATACGTTTGGGACGTATCAAGCATCCCCAAGCTTAGTTCCTACTCGCCCTCGAGTAGGTAAACGATAACAAAGATAATTTCTGAAGTGACATGCTATCATAATCTTGATCATACTATTGTAAAGCATATGAGATGAATGCAGCGATTCGAAGCAATGATGAAGATAATGAGTAAACTAATGAATCATATAGCAATGACTTTTCATGAATAATACTTTCAAGACAAGCATCAATAAGACTTGCATAAGAATTACTCATAAAGCAATAAGTTCAAAGTAAAGGTATTGAAGCAACACAAAGGAAGATAAAGTTTCAGCGGTTGCTTTCAACTTCAACATGTATATCTCATGGATAATTGTCAACACAAAGTAATATAACAGGTGCAATAAGTAAACATGTAAGGATCAATGCACACAGTTGACACAAGTGTTTGCTTCTGGGATAGAAATAATAGGCAAACTGACTCAACAATAAAGTAAAAGATAGGCCCTTCGCAGAGGGAAGCATTGATTACTATATTTGTGCTAGAGCTTTTCATTTTGAAAACAAGAAACAATTTTGTCAACGGTAGTAATAAAGCATATGAGTTATGTATAAGATATCTTATAAGTTGCAAGCCTCATGCATAGTATACTAATAGTGCCCGCACCTTGTCCTAATTAGCTTGGATTAACACGGATTATCATTGCATAGCATATGTTTCAACCAAGTGTCACAAAGGGGTACCTCTATGTCGGCTGTACAAAGGTCTAAGGAGAAAGCTCGCATTGGATTTCTCGCTTTTGATTATTCTCAACTTAGACATCCATACCGGGACAACATAGACAACAGATAATGGACTCCTCTTTAATGCATAAGCATTCAACAACAATTAAAATTCTCATAAGAGATTGAGGATTAGTTGTCCAAACTGAAACTTCCACCATGAATCATGGCTTTAGTTTGCGGCCCAATGTTCTTCTCTAACAGTATGCATACTCAAACCATTTGATCATGAAAATCGCTCTTACTTCAGACAAGACGAACACGCATAGCAACTCACATGATATTCAACAAAGGTAAAAGTTGATGGCGTCCCCAGAAAACATGGTTACCGCTCAACAAGCAACTTACTAAGAAATAAAACACATACATATTCTTCACCACGATAGTTTTAAGGCTATTTTGTCCCATGAGCTATATATTGTAAAGGTAAAGAATGTAAATTTTAAAGGTAGCACTCAAGTAATGTACTTTGGAATGTCGGAGAAATACCATGTGGTAGGTAGGTATGGTGGACACAAATGGCATAGTTATTGGCTCAAGGATTTGGATGCATGAGAAGAATTCCTCTCAATACAAGGCTAGGCTAGCAAGGTTGTTTGAAGCAAACTCAAGTATAAAAGGTGCAGCAAAGCTCACATATGAACATATTGTAACTATTATAAGACTTTACATTGTCTCCTTGTTGTTCAAACACCTCAACCAGAAAATATCTAGACTCTAGAGATCAATCATGCAAACCAAATTTTAACAAGCTCTATGTAGTTATTCATTAATGAGTACTAGGTACATGATGCAAGAGCTTAAACATGATCTATATGAGCACAACAATTGCCAAGTATCACATTATTCAAGACATTAAACCATTTATCACATGCGGCATTTTCCGTTTCCAACCATATATCAATGAATGAAATAGTCCAACTTTCGCAATGAACATGATAAAGCTAAGAACACATGTGTTCATACGAAACAACAGAGCGTGTCTCTCTCCCACACAAAGAATGCTAGGATCCGATTTTATTCAAACAAAAACAAAAACAAAAACAAAAGCAAATAGACGCTCCAAGTAAAGCACATAAGATGTGACGGAATAAAAATATAGTTTCACTAGAGGAACCTGATAAGTTGTCGATGAAGAAGGGATGCCTTGGGCATCCCTAAGCTTAGACGCTTGAGTCTTCTTAAAATATGCAGGGATGAACCACGGGGGCATCCCCAAGCTTTGCCTTTTCACTCTTCTTGATCATATTGTATCATCCTCCTCTCTTGACCCTTGAAAACTTCCTCCACACCAAACTCGAAACAAACTCATTAGAGGGTTAGTGAATAATCAAAAATTTACATGTTCAGAGGTGACATAATCATTTTTAACACTTCTGGACATTGCACAAAGCTACTGGACATTAATGGAACAAAGAAATTCATCCAACATAGCAAAAGAGGCAATGCGAAATAAAAAGGCAGAATCTGTCAAAACAGAACAATCCGTAAAGACGGATTTTATTGAGGCACCAGACTTGCTCAAATGAAAATTCCCAAATTGAATGAAAGTTGCGTACATATCTGAGGATCACGCACGTAAATTGGCAGATTTTTCTGAGGTACCTACAGAGAGGCAGGTCAAAATTTGTGACAGCAAGAAATCTGTTTCTGCGCAGTAATCCAAATCTAGTATTGAATTTACTATCAAAGACTTTACTTGGCACAACAATGCAATAAAATAAAGATAAGGAGAGGTTGCTACAGTAGTAAACAACTTCCAAGACTCAAATATAAAATAAAGTGCAGAAGTAAAATAATGGGTTGTCTCCCATAAGCGCTTTTCTTTAACGCCTTTCAGCTAGGCGCAGAAAGTGTGAATCAAGTATTGTCAAGAGACGAAGCATCAACATCATAAGTTGTTCTAATAATAGAATCATAAGGTAACTTCATTCTCTTTCTAGGGAAGTGTTCCATACCTTTCTTGAGAGGAAATTGATATTTAATATTACCTTCCTTCATATCAATGGTGGCACCAACAGTTCGAAGAAAAGGTCTTCCCAATATAATGAGACAAGATGCATTGCATTCAATATCCAGGACAACAAAATCAACGGGGACAAGGTTATTGTTAACCATAATACGAACATTATCAATCCTCCCCAAAGGTTTCTTTATAGCATTATCAACAAGATTAACATCCAAATAACAATTTTTCAATGGTGGCAAGTCAAGCATATCATAAATTTTCTTAGGCATAACAGAAATACTTGCACCAAGATCACATAAAGCATTACAATCAAAATCATTGCCCTCATCTTAATGATAGGCTCCCAACCATCTTCTAACTTTCTAGGAATAGAGGTTTCAAGTTTTAGTTTCTCTTCTCTAGGTTTTCTGAGAGCATTCGTAATATGTTTTGTAAAGGCCAAATTTATAGCACTAGCATTGGGACTTTTAGCAAGCTTTTGTAAGAAATTTATGACTTCAGAGATGTGGCAATCATCAAAGTCTAAACCATTATGATCTACAGCAATGGGATCATTGTCCCCAATGTTTTGAAAAATTTCAGCAGTTTTATCAATTTCAGCAGTTTTAGCAGTTTCAGGTAATTTTGCACGCTTCGCACTAGGAGTAGTAACATTGCCAACACCAATTATTTTACCATTAATAGTAGGAGGTGTAGCAAAATGTGAATCATTAACATTACTAGTGGTGGTAATAGTCCAAACTTTAGCTACATTATTCTCTTTAGCTAGTTTTTCATTTTCTTCTCTTTCCCACCTAGCATGCAATTCAGCCATCAATCTAATATTCTCATTAATTCTAACTTGGATGGCATTTTCTGTAGTGACAATCGTATTATCAATATCCTTATTAGGCATAACTTTCAATTTTAAAAGATCAACATCAGAGGCAAGACTATCAACCTTAGAAGCAAGAATATCAATTTTATCAAGCTTTTCCTCAACAGATTTGTTAAAAGCAGTTTGTGTACTAATAAATTCTTTAAGCATGGCTTCAAGACCAGGGGGTACACTCCTATTATTGTTGTAAGAATTCCCATAAGAATTACCATAACTATTACCATTAGCAGCAGGATATGGCCTATAGTTGTTACCAGAATTATTCCTATAAGCATTGTTGTTGAAATTATTATTTTTAATGAAGTTCACATCAACATGTTCTTCTTGGGCAACCAATGAAGCTAAAGGAACATTATTAGGATCAACATTAGATCTACCATTCACAAGCATAGACATAATAGCATCAATCTTATCATTCAAGGAAGAGGTTTCTTCAACAGAATTTACCTTCTTACCTTGTGGAGCTCTTTCCGTGTGCCATTCAGAGTAATTTATCATCATATCATCAAGAAGCTTTGTTGCCGCCCCCAAAGTGATGGACATAAAGGTACCTCCAGCAGCTGAATCCAATAGGTTCCGCGAAGAAAAATTCAATCCTGCATAAAAGGTTTGGATGATCATCCAAGTAGTCAGTCCATGGGTTGGGCAATTCTTTACCAAAGATTTCATTCTCTCCCATGCTTGAGCAACATGTTCATTATCTAATTGCTTGAAATTCATTATGCTACTTCTCAAAGATATAATTTTAGCGGGAGGATAATATCTACCAATAAAAGCATCCTACTTAGTCCAAGAATCAATACTATTTCTAGGCACAGATAGCAACCAATATTTAGCTCTTCCTCTTAAGGAGAAAGGAAACAATTTTAATTTTATAATGTCACCATCTACATCCTTATACTTTTGCATTTCACATAGTTCAACAAAATTATTAAGATGGGCAGCAGCATCATCAGAACTAACACCAGAAAATTGCTCTCTCATAACAAGATTCAGTAAAGCAGGTTTAATTTCAAAGAATTCTGCTGTAGTAGCAGGTGGAGCAATAGGTGTGCATAAGAAATCATTATTATTTGTGCTAGTGAAGTCACACAACTTAGTATTCTCAACAGTACCCATTTTAGCAGTAGTAAATAAAGAAAACTAGATAAAGTAAATGCAAGTAACTAATTTTTTTGTGTTTTTGATATAGAGAGCAAGACAGTAAATAAAGTAAAACTAGCAACTAATTTTTTTGTGTTTTGATATAAGTGCAGCAAACAAAGTAGTAAATAAAGTAAAGCAAGACAAAAACAAAGTAAAGAGATTGGAAGTGGAAGACTCCCCTTGCAGCGTGTCTTGATCTCCCCGGCAACGGCGCCAGAAAAAAATGCTTGATTGCATGTAGTTGACACGTCCGTTGGGAACCCCAAAAGGAAGGTGTGATGTGCACAGCAGCAAGTTTTCCCTCAGTAAGAAACCAAGGTTATCGAACCAGTAGGAGCCAAGAAGCACGTTGAAGGTTGATGGTGGCGGAGTGTAGTGCGGCGCAACACCAGGGATTCCAGCGCCAACGTGGAACCTGCACAACACAATCATAGAACTTTGCCCCAACGTAACAGCGAGGTTGTCAATCTCACCGGCTTGTTGTAAACAAAGGATTAGATGTATAGTGTGGATGATGATGTTTGTTTGCGAAGAACAGTAAAGAACAATTGCAGCAGATTGTATTTCAGATGTAAAGAATAGGACCGGGGTCCATAGTTCACTAGTGGTGTCTCTCCCATAAGATAGCAGATGTTGGGTGAACAAATTACAGTTGGGCAATTGACAAATAAAGAAGGCATAACAATGCACATACATATATCATGATGAGTACTATGAGATTTAATCAGGGCATTACGACAAAGTACATAGACCGCTATCCAGCATGCATCTATGCCTAAAAAGTCCACTTTCAGGTTATCATCCGAACCCCCTCCAGTATTAAGTTGTAAACAACAGACAATTGCATTAAGTATGGTGCGTAATGTAATCAACACAAATATCCTTAGCCCAAGCATCGATGTTTTATCCCTAGTAGTAACAAAGACATCCACAACCTTCGAACTTTTCGTCACCGTCCTGCATTTAATGGAGGCATGAACCCACTATCGAGCATAAATACTCCCTCTTGGAGTCACAAGTATCAACTTGGCCAGAGCCTCTACTAGCAACGGAGAGCATGCAAGAACATAAATAACATATATGATAGATTGATAATCAACTTGACATAGTATTCAATATTCATCGGATCCCAACAAACACAACATGAAGGATTACAAATAGATGATCTTGATCATGATAGGCAGCTCACAAGATCTAACATGATAGCACAATGAGGAGAAGACAACCATCTAGCTACTGCTATGGACCCATAGTCCAGGGGTGAACTACTCACACATCGATCCGGAGGCGATCATGGCGAAGAAGAGACCTCCGGGAGATGATTCCCCTCTCCGGCAGGGTGCCGGAGGCGATCTCCTGAAACCCCCGAGATGGGATTGGCGGCGGCGGCGTCTCAGTAAGGTTTTCCGTATCGTGGCTCTCGGTACTGGGGGTTTCGCGACGGAGGCTTTAAGTAGGCGGAAGGGCAGGTCAAGAGGTGCCACGAGGGCCCCACACGCCAGGGCCGCGCGGGCCCCTTGCTGGCCGCGCCGCCTGATACGTCTCCGACGTATCGATAATTTCTGATGTTCCATGCCACATTATTGATGTTATCTACATGTTTTATGCACACTTTATGTCATATTCGTGCATTTTCTGGAACTAACCTATTAACAAGATGCCGAAGTGCCGCTTCTTGTTTCTGCTGTTTTTGGTTTCAGAAATCCTAGTAAGGAAATATTCTCGGAATTGGACGAAATCAAAGCCCAGGGGCCTATTTTCTCACGAAGCTTCCAGAAGTCCGAAGGAGAGACGAAGAGGGGCCACGGAGGGGCCACACCCTAGGGCGGCGCGGCCCCCCCCTTGGCCGCGCGGCCCTGTGGTGTGGGGCCCCCGTGCCGCCTCTCGACCTGCCCTTTCGCCTATAAAAAGTCTCCGTGACGAAAACCCCAGTACCGAGAACCACGATACGGAAAACCTTCCAGAGACGCCGCCGCCGCCGATCCCATCTCGGGGGATCCAGGAGATCGCCTCCGGCACCCTGCCGGAGAGGGGATTCATCTCCCGGAGGACTCTACGCCACCATGGTCGCCTCCGGTGTGATGTGTGAGTAGTCTACCCCTGGACTATGGGTCCATAGCAGTAGCTAGATGGTTGTCTTCTCCCCATTGTGCTATCATTGTCGGATCTTGTGAGCTGCCTAACATGATCAAGATCATCTATCTGTAATTCTATATGTTGCGTTTGTTGGGATCCGATGAATAGAGAATACTTGTTATGTTGATTATCAAAGTTATGCTATGTGTTGTTTATGATCTTGCATGCTCTCCGTTACTAGTAGATGCTCTGGCCAAGTAGATGCTTGTAACTCCAAGAGGGAGTATTTATGCTCGATAGTGGGTTCATGCCTCGCATTGACACTCGGGACAAAGGATGAAAGTTCTAAGGTTGTGTTGTGCTGTTGCCACTAGGGATAAAACATTAGTGCTATGTTCAAGGATGTAGTCACTAGTTACATTACGCACCATACTTAATGCAATTGTCTGTTGCTTTGCAACTTAATACTGGAGGGGGTTCGGATGATAACCTGAAGGTGGACTTTTTAGGCATAGATGCGCTTGGATGGCGGTCTATGTACTTTGTCGTAATGCCCAATTAAATCTCACTATACTCATCATGATATGTATGTGCATGGTCATGCTCTCTTTATTTGTCAATTGCCCAATCGTAATTTGTTCACCCAACATGCTGTTCGTCTTATGGGAGAGACACCTCTAGTGAACTGTGGACCCCGGTCCAATTCTCTTTACTGAAATACAATCTACTGCAATATCGTTCTACTGTTTTTCGCAAACAATCATCTTCCACACAATACGGTTAATCCTTTGTTACAGCAAGCCGGTGAGATTGACAACCTCACTGCTTCGTTGGGGCAAAGTACTTTGGTTGTGTTGTGCAGGTTCCACGTTGGCGCCGGAATCCCGGTGTTGCGCCGCACTACATCCCGCCGCCATCAACCTTCAACGTGCTTCTTGGCTCCTCCTGGTTCGATAAACCTTGGTTTCTTTCTGAGGGAAAACTTGCTGCTGTGCGCATCATACCTTCCTCTTGGGGTTGCCCAACGAACGTGTGAAATACACGCCATCAAGCATATTTTCTGGCGCCGTTGCTCGGGAGATCAAGACACGCCGCAAGGGGAGTCTCCACTTCTCAATCTCTTTACTTTATTTTTGTCTTGCTTAGTTTTATTTACTACTTTGTTTGCTGCACTAAATCAAAATACAAAAAAATTAGTTGCTAGTTTTACTTTACTTGCTATCTTGTTTGCTATATCAAAAACACAAAAAATTAGTTTACTTGCATTTACTTTATCTAGTTTGCTTTATTTACTGTTGCTAAAATGGCCAACGCTGAAAACACTAAGTTGTGTGACTTCACAACCACAAATAATAATGATTTCTTATGCACACCTATTGCTCCACCTGCTACTACAGCAGAATTCTTTGAAATTAAACCTGCTTTATCGAATCTTGTTATGCGAGAGCAATTTTCTCGGTGTTAGTTCTGATGATGCTGCTGCCCATCTTAATAATTTTGTTGAACTATGTGAAATGCAAAAATATAAAGATGTAGATGGTGATATTATTAAACTAAAATTGTTCCCTTTCTCATTAAGAGGAAGAGCTAAAGATTGGTTGCTATCTCTGCCTAAGAATAGTATCGATTCATGGACTAAATGCAAGGATGCTTTTATTGGTAGATATTATCCCCCTGCTAAAATTATATCTTTGAGGAGTAGCATAATGAATTTTAAACAATTAGATACTGAACATGTTGCTCAAGCTTGGGAAAGAATGAAATCTCTGGTTAAAAATTGCCCAACCCATGGACTGACTACTTGGATGATCATCCAAACCTTCTATGCAGGACTAAATTTTTCTTCACGGAATTTATTGGATTCAGCTGCTGGAGGTACCTTTATGTCCATCACTCTTGGTGAAGCAACAAAGCTTCTTGATAATATGATGATCAACTACTCTGAATGGCACACGGAAAGAGCTCCACAAGGTAAGAAGGTAAATTCTATCGAAGAAACCTCTTCCTTGAGTGATAAGATTGATGCTATTATGTCTATGCTTGTGAATGATAGGACTAATATTGATCCTAATAATGTTCCGTTAGCTTCATTGGTTGCACAAGAAGAACATGTTGATGTAAACTTCATTAAAAATAATAATTTCAACAACAATGCTTACCGGAACAATTCTAGTAACAACTATAGGCCATATCCTTATAATAATGGCAATGGCTATGGTAATTCTTATGGGAATTCTTACAACAATAATAGGAGTTCACCCCCTGGACTTGAAGCCATGCTTAAGGAATTTATTAGTACACAAACTGCTTTTAACAAATCTGTTGAAGAAAAGCTTGGGAAAATTGATATACTTGCTTCTAAAGTCGATAGTCTTGCTGCTGATGTTGATCTTTTGAAATCGAAAGTTATGACTAATGAGAATCATCATAATAAAATTACTACTACAGCAAATGCCATTCAAGTTAGAATTAATGAGAATATAAGATTAATGGCTGAACTGCGTGCTAGGTGGGATAGAGAAGAAAATGAAAAACTAGCTAAAGAGAAGAATGTAGCTAAAGTTTGGACTATTACCACCACTAGTAATGCTAATGCTACACATGTTGCTACACCTCCTACTCATACTAATAAAAGAATTGGTGTTAGCAATGTTTCCACTTCGAATGCAAAGCGCGAAAAACTGCCTGAAACTGCTAAAACTGCTGAAACTGCCTGTGATAAAGCTGCTGAAATTTTTTCCAACATTGGGGATGATGATCCCATTGCTTTAGATTATAATGGTTTGAATTTTTATGATTGCCACATCTCTGAAGTTATAAAGTTCTTGCAAAAACTTGCTAAAAGTCCTAATGCTAGTGCTATAAATTTGGCTTTCACGCATCATATTACAAATGCTCTCATAAAAGCTAGAGAAGAGAAACTAGAGCGTGAAGCCTCTATTCCTAAAAAGTTAGAGGATGGTTGGGAGCCCATCATTAAGATGAAGATTAAAGATTTTGATTGTAATGCTTTATGTGATCTTGGTGCAAGTATCTCTGTTATGTCTAAGAAAATTTATAATATGCTTGACTTGCCACCGCTGAAAAATTGTTATTTGGATGTTAATCTTGCTGATCATTCTACAAAGAAACCTTTGGGTAAAGTTGATAATGTTCGCATTACCATTAACAATAACCTGGTTCCCGTTGATTTTGTTGTCTTGGATATTGAATACAATGCATCTTGCCCCATTATATTGGGAAGACCTTTTCTTCGAACTGTTGGTGCTATCATTGATATGAAGGAAGGTAATATAAAATATCAATTTCCTCTCAAGAAAGGTATGGAACACTTCCCTAGAAAGAGAATGAAGGTACCTTTTGATTCTATTATGAGAACAAATTATGATGTTGACACTTCATCTCTCGATAATACTTGATACACACTTTCTGCGCCTAGCTGAAAGGCGTTAAAGAAAAGCGCTTATGGGAGACAACCCATGTTTTTACCTACAGTACTTTGTTTTTATTTTATGTCTTGGAAGTTGTTTATTACTGTAGCAACCTCTCCTTATCTTAGTTTTGTGTTTTGTTGTGCCAAGTTAAGCCGTTGATAGAAAAGTAAGTACTAGATTTGGATTACTGCACAGTTCCAGATTTCTTTGCTGTCACGAATCTGGGTCCACCTCCCTGTAGGTAACTCAGAAAATTAAGCCAATTTACGTGCATGATCCTCAGATATGTACGCAACTTTCATTCAATTTGAGCATTTTCATTTGAGCAAGTCTGGTGCCATTTTAAAATTCGTCAATACGAACTGTTCTGTTTTGACAGATTCTGCCTTTTATTTCGCATTGCCTCTTTCGCTAAGTTGGATGAATTTCTTTGATCCACTAATGTCCAGTAGCATTATGCAATGTCCAGAAGTGTTAAGAATGATTGTGTCACCTCTGAATATGTCAATTTATAATGTGCACTAACCCTCTAATGAGTTGTTTCGAGTTTGGTGTGGAGGAAGTTTTCAAGGATCAAGAGAGGAGTATGATGCAACATGATCAAGGAGAGTGAAAGCTCTAAGCTTGGGGATGCACCCGGTGGTTCACCCCTGCATATATCAAGAAGACTCAAGTGTCTAAGCTTGGGGATGCCCAAGGCATCCCCTTCTTCATCGACAACATTATCAGGTTCCTCCCCTGAAACTATATTTTTATTCCATCACATCTTATGTGCTTTTTCTTGGAGCGTCGGTTTGTTTTTGTTTTTTGTTTTGTTTGAATAAAATGGATCCTAGCATTCATTGTGTGGGAGATAGACACGCTCCGCTGTAGCATATGGACAAGTATGTCCTTAGGCTTTACTCATAATATTCATGGCAAAGTTTCTTCTTCGTTAAATTGTTGTATGGTTGGAAACGGGAAATGTTGCATGTGGTAGTGTATAATAAAATACTTGTAGAACATTGAGCTTTGATAACTTGATTCTTTGCAAATGTTTTGAGATATTTAGATGGTAAGGCTTGCTGGATAAATGAGTTAAAATTAGTAGTGGATTGTTGTCTTTAAGCTTGTGCCGTACTACAAACTCTATTTAAATAGTTGAAGGCGTAGTTGGACTTGATAGCTTTCCATGTCTGAGAGTTCATCGTAATAACTAAGTTGTGCTGAAGGTCGAGGGAGCTAGCGGGGTACTTGTGCCACCGTGAACGGCCCTCCTTGGAGTAAATTTTAATCATGCTCTTAATGATGAACCTGCTAGTTGTTTGCAATAAGCTTGTGAGTTCTTTTTGACTAATGTTAAGCTACGGTTTTTGGCACTTCCACCATCCAAATTTGCTAGCCTCTTCGGTACTGTGCATTGCCTTTTGCTCACATTGAGAATTGTGCATACTTCGCCGGTACATCCAAACCCGTGGGAGAACTTTCTCTTGTTCTCCTACACATAAGCCCATACATCTCCTCAAAACAACCACCATACCTACCTACCACAGCATTTCCATAGCTGTTCCGAGATATATTGCCATGCAACATCCATTTTTACATTACATGCCATGTTGTCATTTATTATTTATATATTGCTTTGCATGATCATATACAGCTGATGTGTGGTTTACCCATGTTACGCTAGATCATTGCACATCCTGCTACACTGACAGAGGCATACAGTTTCATACATCATGTTTCATTCATTATGAGTTATTTGTACCAAAAAGTGTGTTGTCATATTAGGATGTTGCCCCTAAAAATGGAAAGAGCCGTGGAGGCCATCAAAAAGAAAAGAAAAAGAGAAGAAAGAAAAAAATGAAAAGAAAGAAAAAAGAAAAAGAAAAAAAAAAGAAAAAAAGAAAAAAGAGAATAAAGAAAAAGGGGGCAGCATTACTATCTTTTATCCACACTTGTGCTCATGTTTTAGCACCAGCATTATTCATAGTCATCATTTGTGCTCATGTTCAGCACCTACATTCATATGAGAGAGTTTTCATGTTTTACTAGTATAACTATGTGGGGAATTTACACTATAGAACTTGGGTTGTATATTCCAATGATGAGCCTCCTCAAAAGTGCTCTAGGTCTTCGTGAGCAACCAAGTTGGATGCACCCCCACTAGTTCCATTGGAGAGCTTTCATACACATATAGCTCTATGTGCATCCGTTGCATGGCAATCACTACTCCTTGCATAGCTTCGATCATAAGGTTTCCTCTTGTCTAATGGTCATTTACAGCTTTGCAAGCCTTTCTTCCATTTGGCCTTCCAAACCCCCATTAACGTTCTTTATGCCATAACATCCTGGTGCTAATACCAAATGCTTGCGCTCACCGGTTGAGTAGACTTAAACAGTTGATTCATGATGTTCATGTTTATGTTTACTTGACTGAATCCTTCTTATGTTGTGAAAATTTACTTGATGCTTGGAATGAAGGATAGAACTTCTATGCTGAATACTTAATACATCTTTAATGAACTTTGTACGGTTGCATGTCTTTAAAGCAATAGTTCATGAAAACTTTTAGCTTGTCTAACTCTTGCATTATCATCTCTTATGTCAATATAGATACTTGCTTTGAATGATTTGATCTCAGCTCATATGCTTTACAAATAGTATGATCAAGATTATGATGGCATGTCACTCCAGAAATTATCCGTGTTATCGTTTTACTCGCTCGGGACGAGCGTAACTAAGCTTGGGGATGTTGATACGTCTCCGACGTATCGATAATTTCTTATGTTCCATGCCACATTATTGATGTTATCTACATGTTTTATGCACACTTTATGTCATATTCGTGCATTTTCTCGGAACTAACCTATTAACAAGATGCCGAAGTGCCGCTTTGTTTTCTGCTGTTTTTGGTTTCAGAAATCCTAGTAAGGAAATATTCTCGGAATTGGACGAAATCAAAGCCCAGGGGCCTATTTTCTCACGAAGCTTCCAGAAGTCCGAAGGAGAGACGAAGAGGGGCCACGGAGGGGCCACACCCTAGGGCGGCGCGGCCCCCCCCTTGGCAGCGCGGCCCTGTGGTGTGGGGCCCCCGTGCCGCCTCTTGACCTGCCCTTTCGCCTATAAAAAGTCTCCGTGACGAAAACCCCAGTACCGAGAACCACGATACGGAAAACCTTCCAGAGACGCCACCGCCGCCGATCCCATCTCGGGGGATCCAGGAGATCGCCTCCGGCACCCTGCCGGAGAGGGGAATCATCTCCCGGAGGACTCTACGCCGCCATGGTCGCCTCCGGTGTGATGTGTGAGTAGTCTACCCCTGGACTATGGGTCCATAGCAGTAGCTAGATGGTTGTCTTCTCCCCATTGTGCTATCATTGTCGGATCTTGTGAGCTGCCTAACATGATCAAGATCATCTATCTGTAATTCTATATGTTGCGTTTGTTGGGATCCGATGAATAGAGAATACTTGTTATGTTGATTATCAAAGTTATGCTATGTGTTGTTTATGATCTTGCATGCTCTCCGTTACTAGTAGATGCTCTGGCCAAGTAGATGCTTGTAACTCCAAGAGGGAGTATTTATGCTCGATAGTGGGTTCATGCCTGCATTGACACCGGGACAAAGGATGTAAAGTTCTAAGGTTGTGTTGTGCTGTTGCCACTAGGGATAAAACATTAGTGCTATGTTCAAGGATGTAGTCACTAGTTACATTACGCACCATACTTAATGCAATTGTCTGTTGCTTTGCAACTTAATACTGGAGGGGGTTCGGATGATAACCTGAAGGTGGACTTTTTAGGCATAGATGCAGTTGGATGGCGGTCTATGTACTTTGTCGTAATGCCCAATTAAATCTCACTATACTCATCATGATATGTATGTGCATGGTCATGCTCTCTTTATTTGTCAATTGCCCAACTGTAATTTGTTCAGCCAACATGCTGTTCGTCTTATGGGAGAGACACCTCTAGTGAACTGTGGACCCCGGTCCAATTCTCTTTATCAAAATACACCCATCTGCAATCGTTTCTACTGTTTTCTGCAAACAATCATCTTCCACACAATACGGTTAATCCTTTGTTACAGCAAGCCGGTGAGATTGACAACCTCACTGTTTCGTTGGGGCAAAGTACTTTGGTTGTGTTGTGCAGGTTCCACGTTGGCGCCGGAATCCCTGGTGTTGCGCCGCACTACATCCCGCCGCCATCAACCTTCAACGTGCTTCTTGGCTCCTCCTGGTTCGATAAACCTTGGTTTCTTTCTGAGGGAAAACTTGCTGCTGTGCGCATCATACCTTCCTCTTGGGGTTGCCCAACGAACGTGTGAAATACACGCCATCACCGCCCTGTTGTGGCGGCGCCTCGTGGCCCCACTTCGTGACTCCTTCGGTCTTCTGGAAGCTTCGTGCAAAAATAGGACCCTGGGCGTTGATTTCGTCCAATTCCGAGAATATTTCCTTACTAGGATTTCTGAAACCAAAAACAGCAGAAAACAACAACTGGCTCTTCGGCATCTCGTCAATAGGTTAGTGCCAGAAAATGCATAATAATGACATATAATGTGTATAAAACATGTGAGTATCATCATAAAAGTAGCATGGAACATAAGAAATTATAGATACGTTTGGGACGTATCAACAACCATCTAGCTACTGCTATGGACCCATAGTCCAAGGATGAACCACTCACACATCAGTCCGGAGGCGATCATGGTGATGTAGAGTCCTCCGGGTGATGATTCCCCTCTCCGGCAGGGTGCCGGAGGCGATCTCCTGAATCCCCCGAGATGGGATTGGCGGCTGCGGCGTCTCTGGAACTTTTCTCGTATCGTGGTTCTCGGTAATAGGGTTTTCGCGACGGAGAGTTTAAGTAGGCGGAAGGGCAGAGTCGGGGGATTCACGAGGGGCCCACACGCTAGGGCGGCGCGGGCCCCTCCTTGGCCGCGCCGCCTTATGGTGTCGGCGCCCCGTGGCCCCACTTCGTATCTCTTTCGGTCTTCTGGAAGCTTCGTGGAAAAATAAGACCCTGGGCGTTTGTTTCGTCCAATTCCGAGAATATTTCCTATGTAGGATTTCTGAAACCAAAAACAGCACAAAACAGGAACTGGCGCTTCGGCATCTCGTTAATAGGTTAGTGCCGGAAAATGCATATAAATGATGTAAAGTGTGTATAAAACATGTGAGTATTGTCATAAAAGTAGCATGGAACATAAGAAATTATAGATACGTTTGAGACGTATCAGTCGCGCAAGGCGGCGCGAGCCGAGGTGGGCACCGGCGACGGAGCGGTCGCCGGACCGGTCGCTGAGCCGGTTCGGCCAGCGGCAGGCTGGGCGGGCCGGCCGGGGGCGGTCTGACCGGGTTGTAGGCCGGGCGGCAGACCGGGCGGAGAACCGGGTGGCGCGCCGGGCGGCGGGCCGGTGGGCCGGTCGGACCGGGCGGCAGGCCGGCCGCAGACCGGGCGGTGAATCGGGCGGCACGCCGGCGGCGCGCTGGGTTGGCCGGCCGGGAAACCGGCCGGACCGGGCGCTGGGCCGGGTCTGCGGCTGGGAGGAGCTCCACCGTCGTGCGGCAGGACGCTCTTGTCGCTGGCCCAGAAGGCAGACGCGGCGGACCGAAGCGCCGCACAGACGTACTGGTCGGCGGGGTAGCGTGTAGACGGCCGCCGCACGCCCGCACGTGCGCGGGTGAGCATGGGCCCAGGGACCGCAGCGACGGGCGGCGAGGCGGCCGATGAGGAGTCGACCGAGGGAGACGCCGCGGGCGACGGGGGCACCGGAGGTGCCTCGGGCATCGCGGGCGATGAGGGCGACGGGGACGCCTCGGGCGTCGCGGGCGACGGGGGAGCCGGGGGAGCCGCGGGCGACGGGGACGCCGAGGGACCAGATGGGGCCGGCGTAGGGGGGGTCACCGCGGTCAGTCGTCGGCGCGCGGCCGCAAGAGGGCTAGCGGGCGCCGGGGGCATCGGAGGAGGTGGCGCCAAGAGGCCCTGCTGAAACGGAAAAACCAACTCGTCAAAGTACACGTGCCGGAAAGTGAGGACACGATGGGAGACCGGATCGTAACAGCGGTAGCCCTTGGTGTTGGCGGGGTAGCCGAGAAACACACAAGGGAGAGAGCGCGGCGCAAGCTTATGCGCGGTGGTGGCCGCAGTATTAGGATAACACCGGCAGCCGAAGATGCGAAGGTCGTCATAGACGGGCGGCACACCGTAGAGGTGGTGATGCGGCGTGTAGGACCAACGCACACGACACGGGCGGATGTTGACGAGGAGAGTCGCCGTGGCGAGGGCATCCGGCCAGAATCGCGGGGGCATGGAGGCGTGGAACAGAAGGTGCGGACGCAGTCATTGAGGGTACGAAGCATCCGTTCGGCACGGCCGTTCTGTGAAGAATTGTATGGACACGTGAGGCGGAAGACGGCGCCGTGGGTGGCGAGAAGTGAGCGAATGGTGATGTTGTCGAACTCCTTGCCGTTGTCAGTTTGTAAGGCGTGGATGGGGCGACCGAACTGAGTGGAGACGAAGGCGAAGAAGGCGGTGAGGGTGGCGGCAACATCTGATTTACGGTGAAGGGGAAAAGTCCATACAAAATGCGAGTAATCATCAAGAATCACAAGATAATAATTATAACCAGAATTACTCGGAACCGGCGTGGTCCAAACATCACTATGAATAAGTTGAAACGGAAAATACACGACTGTGGAGGATGAACTAAATGGAAGGCGAACATGTTTGCCTAGACGACATGCTTCACAAGAGTGGGCATCCGTTTTATTACAAGTAAAGGAGAAGCCTTGCATTATGCGACGCAGAGTGGCGGAGCTAGGATGGCCAAGACGGGCGTGCCAAAGATCGACACCGGCGGAGAGGGCGAGTGGGCGGCCGGTGGTGGTGGAGGCCGTGCCAACGGGGTAGAGATCGCCGGGGCTGTCACATCGGTGGAGGAGCATCCGGGTACGACCATCCTTGACAGAGGAACCAAAAGCGTCAAATTCCACAGTCACAGGGTTATCACGACAGAAAGACTTAACGGAAACAAGATTTTTAATCAAGTCAGGAGAAACAAGAACGTTATGGAGAGAGAGAGGAATGGAAGTGGAAGGAAAAGAGACAGAACCAGTGCGAGTAATAGGAAGAGCATGACCGTTGCCAACGATGATGCGAGAGGAAGTGGAAGCGGGTGTAGAAAATGAGAGGTTACCAGGGTGCGCAGCCATATGCGCGGAAGCGCCGGTGTCCATGAACCAGTCGCCACCGCCACCATATGCCCCAGCAGAGGGGGCGCTCTGGAGGGCGGTTAGGAGCGCGGGATCCCACGGGGTCGCGCCCGGGGGGGGCGGCGTAGGCCGGGGCAGGCTGGGGTGCCGCGTAGAACGCCTGGTGGGTGGCTGGACGCGGCCCCATAATGCCCGGGTAGGGGGCGCGCGGCACGGGCATGGAGTAGGCATGAACAACCCCGGTCCACGGGTTGTGACCGGCAGTCCATGGCGGAGGGCGGTGTACTGCGGGGGACGAGGCACGGGGGCGGTGGCATTGGCGCCACCGTTGCCACCGCCATTGCCACCGCCACGGCGACGATGGCCGCGGCGGCTACCGCCAGAAGGAGCAGGCTGCCCGGTCCAGGGGTCGGTCTGGCCGGCCTGGGTGCCGGCGTGGCCAGTCCAGGGGCCGGTCTGGCCGGCCTGGTGACCGGACTGGCCGGTCCACGGTCCGGTCTGACCGGGCGGTTGGCCAGCGGCGGGGAAACACGGCGGCGGACCCATGGGACGAGGCGCAGGGGCGCGGGGTGATACGTCTCCGACGTATCGATAATTTCTTATGTTCCATGCCACATTATTGATCATATCTACATGTTTTATACACATTATATGTCGTATTGATGCATTTTCCGGCACTAACCTATTAACGAGATGCCGAAGAGCCAGTTGCTGTTTTCTGCTGTTTTTGGTTTCAGAAATCCTAGTAAGGAAATATTCTCGGAATTGGACGAAATCAACGCCCAGGGTCCTATTTTTGCACGAAGCTTCCAGAAGACTGAGGGATAGACGAAGTGGGGCCACGAGGTGGCCAGACAGCAGGGCGGCGCGGCCTGGCCCCTGGCCGCGCGGCCCTGTCGAGTGGGCCCCTCGTGACGCCCTTTGACCTGCCCTTCCGCCTACTTAAAGCCTCCGTCGCGAAACCCCCAGTACCGAGAGCCACGATACGGAAAACCTTACTGAGACGCCGCCGCCGCCAATCCCATCTCGGGGGATTCAGGAGATCGCCTCCGGCACCCTGCCGGAGAGGGGAATCATCTCCCGGAGGACTCTTCACCGCCATGGTCGCCTCCGGAGTGATGAGTGAGTAGTTCACCCCTGGACTATGGGTCCATAGCAGTAGCTAGATGGTTGTCTTCTCCGCATGTGCTTCATTGTCGGATCTTGTGAGCTGCCTAACATGATCAAGATCATCTATCTGTAATGCTATATGTTGTGTTTGTCGGGATCCGATGGATAGAGAATACTATGTTATGTTGATTATCAATCTAGTACCTATGTGTTGTTTATGATCTTGCATGCTCTCCGTTATTAGTAGAGGCTCTGGCCAAGTTTTTGCTCTTAACTCCAAGAGGGATTATTTATGCTCGATAGTGGGTTCATGCCTCCATTAAATCTGGGACAGTGACAGACAGTTCTAAGGTTGTGGATGTGCTGTTGCCACTAGGGATAAAACATTGATGCTATGTCTAAGGATGTAGTTATTGATTACATTACGCAAAATACTTAATGCAATTGTCTGTTGTTTGCAACTTAATACTGGAAGGGGTTCGGATGATAACCTGAAGGTGGACTTTTTAGGCATAGATGCATGCTGGATAGCGGTCTATGTACTTTGTCGTAATGCCCAATTAAATCTCACAATACTCATCATATCATGTATGTGCATGGTCATGCCCCCTCTATTTGTTAATTGCCCGACTGTAATTTGTTCACCCAACATGCTATTTATCTTATGGGAGAGACACCTCTAGTGAACTGTGGACCCCGGTCCATTCTTTTACATTGAATACAATCTACTGCAATACTTGTTCTACTGTTTTCTGCAAACAATCATCATCCACACTATACATCTAATCCTTTGTTACAGCAAGCCGGTGAGATTAACAACCTCACTGTTTCGTTGGGGCAAAGTACTTTGGTTGTGTTGTGCAGGTTCCATGTTGGCGCCGGAATCCCTGGTGTTGCGCCGCACTACATCCCGCCGTCATCAACCTTCAACGTGCTTCTTGACTCCTACTGGTTCGATTAAACCTTGGTTTCTTACTGAGGGAAACTTGCTACTGTGCGCATCACACCTTCCTCTTGGGGTTCCCAACGGACGTGTCAACTACACGCATCAAGCAAATTTCTGGCGCCGTTGCCGGGGAGATCAAGACACGCTGCAAGGGGAGTCTCCACAATCCAATCTCTTTACTTTGTTTTTGTCTTGCTTTATTTTATTTACTACTTTGTTTGCTGCATTATATCAAAACACAAAAAAAAAATTAGTTGCTAGTTTTACTTTATTTACTGTCTTGCACTCTATATCAAAAACACAAAAAATTAGTTACTTGCATTTTACTTTTGTTACCATGTCTAGTTCTGCACCTGTTACTTCTTCACCAGAGGAATTAGTCTTTACTTTTAAACAAGGGGATGAGGAGAGTTTTAACGATGCTTGGTCTAGAATTTTTGATTCTTACCGTAAAGTTGAACCTCAAATGACTCTAAGTTTGCTCCTTAGTAATTTTTATTTTGGTCTTATGATTCGCTATAGATATGCCTTGGATGCTGTAGTGGGAGGAGATTTCCTTCATAGCAATGGGGATCAAGCTTTTAATGCCATTAAGAAGTTGGTTGCATCACATGATTCAGCTAATAACTTTGATTCAACCCTTATTAGCATTTATAATAGATTAAACACTCTTGAGACAAGTGCATCTTGTTTGAATGAAAATTATAGATATGTGCGTAACCGTCTTGATCAAGTTTTAGTGAACTCTGAACCTTCATTATGGGATCCTACTATTAAAATTGTTATCGGTGACCAAACTCTTCATGCCAATTGTGATATTATGTCTGAATTTTGCCTAATGCCTACGAGTATTCATAAATCTTTGCAACTTTGGGGATTCGTTGAAGGGGGAGAAGGAATAACTCTTATTGATAACTCTGTTATAATTCCTAAAGGAATAGCTGCGGGTGTGCATACAACCGTTCTTGGGAGAACAGTATCCATTGATTATCTTGTTATTGAATGTGCAGGAATAGGACAAATCACACTCGGAAGATCCCTGCTGAAACTATTGGGAGCAGTCATAGATATGGGAGAAGGCACCCTAAAATTCACATCTACACCGGGGGTAGACATATATTCCCTAAATCAAAGAGTAAGTAAAAGAACAAGAAAGGTAAGGGTAAAGCCCAAGGTAAAGTCGATATTCAATCTCTTGATAATACTTGATACACACTTTCTGCGCCTAGCTGAAAGGCGTTAAAGAAAAGCGCTTATGGGAGACAACCCATATTTTTTACTTCTGCACCTTTATTTTATATTTGAGTCTTGTAAGTTGTTTACTACTGTAGCAACCTCTCCTTATCTTAGTTTTGTGCATTGTTGTGCCAAGTAAAGTCTTTGATAGTAAGGTTCATACTAGATTTGGATTACTGCGCAGAAACAGATTTCTTTGCTGTCACGAATTTCGACCTGCCTCTCTGTAGGTAGCTCAGAAAAATATGCCAATTTACGTGCGTGATCCTCAGATATGTACGCAACTTTCATTCAATATGGGCATTTTCATTTGAGTAAGTCTGGTGCCACATTAAAATTCGTCTTTACGAACTGTTCTGTTTTGACAGATTCTGCCTTTTATTTCGCATTGCCTCTTTTGCTATGTTGGATGAATTTCTTTGATCCATTAATGTCCAGTAGCTTTATGCAATGTCCAGAAGTGTTAAGAATGATTATGTCACCTCTGAACATATAAATTTTTATTGTGCACTAACCCTCTAATGAGTTGTTTCGAGTTTGGTGTGGAGGAAGTTTTCAAGGATCAAGAGAGGGAGATGATACAATATGATCAAGGAGAGTGAAAGCTCTAAGCTTGGGGATGCCCCGGTGGTTCACCCCTGCATATATTAAGAAGACTCAAGCGTCTAAGCTTGGGGATGCCCAAGGCATCCCCTTCTTCATCGACAACATTATCAGGTTCCTCCCCTGAAACTATATTTTTATTCCATCACATCTTATGTACTTTGCTTGGAGCGTCGGTTTGTTTTTATTTTTGTTTTTGTTTGAATAAATGGATCCTAGCATTCATTGTGTGGGAGAGAGACACGCTCCACTGTTGCATATGTACAAATATGTCCTTAGGCTTTACTCATAGTATTCATGGCGAAGGTTGAATCTTCTTCGTTAAATTGTTATATGGTTTGAATCGGGAAATGCTACATGTAGTAATTCTAAAATGTCTTGAATAATTTGATACTTGGCAATTGTTGTGCTCATGTTTAAGCTCTTGCATCATATACTTTGCACCCATTAATGAAGAAATATGAAGAGCTTGCTAAAATTTGGTTTGCATATTTGGTCTCTCTAAAGTCTAGATAATTTCTAGTATTGAGTTTTGAACAACAAGGAAGACGGTGTAGAGTATTATAATGTTTACAATATGTCTTTTATGTGAGTTTTTCTGCACCGGTTCATCCTTGTGTTTGTTTCAAATAACCTTGCTAGCCTAAACCTTGTATCGAGAGGGAATACTTCTCATGCATCCAAAATCCTTGAGCCAACCACTATGCCATTTGTGTCCACCATACCTACCTACTACATGGTATTTCTCCGCCATTCCAAAGTAAATTGCTTGAGTGCTATCTTTAAAATTTCCATCATTCGCCTTTGCAATATATAGCTCATGGGACAAAATAGCCTTAAAAACTATTGTGGTATTGAATATGTACTTATACACTTTATCTCTTATTAAGTTGCTTGTTGTGCGATAACCATGTTCCTGGGGACGCCATCAACTACTCTTTGTTGAATATCATGTGAGTTGCTATGCATGTCCGTCTTGTCTGAAGTAAGGAAGATTTACCACTAATTAAATGGTTAGAGCATGCATATTGTTAGAGAAGAACATTGGGCCGCTAACTAAAGCCATGAATCATGGTGGAAGTTTCAGTTTTGGACATATATCCTCAATCTCATATGAGAACATTAATTATTGCTACATGCTTATGCATTAAAGAGGAGTCCATTATCTGTTGTCTATGTTGTCCCGGTATGGATGTCTAAGTTGAGAATAATCAAAAGCGAGAAATCCAAATGAGAGCTTTCTCCTTAGACCTTTGTACAGGCGGCATAGAGGTACCCCTTTGTGACACTTGGTTAAAACATGTGTATTGCAATGATAATCCTGGTAATCCGAGCTAATTAGGACAAGGTGCGGGCACTATTAGTATACTATGCATGAGGCTTGCAACTTGTAAGATATAATTTACATGATACATATGCTTTATTACTACCGTTGACAAAGTTGTTTCATGTTTTCAAAACCAAAGCTCTAGCACAAATATAGCAATCGATGCTTTCCTCTTTGAAGGACCATTCTTTTACTTTTATGTTGAGTCAGTTCACCTATTTCTCTCCACCTCAAGAAGCAAACACTTGTGTGAACTGTGCATTGATTCCTACATACTTGCTTATTGCACTTGTTATATTACTTTACATTGACAATATCCATGAGATATACATGTTATAAGTTGAAAGCAACCGCTGAAACTTAATCTTCTTTTGTATTGCTTCAATACCTTTACTTTGATTTATTGCTTTATGAGTTAACTCTTATGCAAGACTTATTGATGCTTGTCTTGAAGTACTATTCATGAAAAGTCTTTGCTTTATGATTCAGTTGTTTACTCATGTCATTACCATTGTTTTGATCGCTGCATTCATTACATATGCTTACAATAGTATGATCAAGGTTATGATGGCATGTCACTCCAAAAATTATCTTTGTTATCGTTTACCTGCTCGGGACGAGCAGGAACTAAGCTTGGGGATGCTGATACGTCTCCGACGTATCGATAATTTCTTATGTTCCATGCCACATTATTGATGATATCTACATCTTTTATACACATTATATGTCGTATTTATGCATTTTCCGGCACTAACCTATTAACGAGATGCTGAAGAGCCAGTTGCTGTTTTCTGCTGTTTTTGGTTTCAGAAATCCTAGTAAGGAAATATTCTCGGAATTGGACGAAATCAACGCCCAGGGTCCTATTTTTGCACGAAGCTTCCAGAAGACCGAGGGATAGACGAAGTGGGGCCACGAGGTGGCCAGACACCAGGGCGGCGCGGCCTGGACCCTGGCCGCGCGGCCCTGTCGTGTGGGCCCCTCGTGATGCCCTTTGACCTGCCCTTCCGCCTACTTAAAGCCTCCGTCGCGAAACCCCCAGTACCGAGAGCCACGATACGGAAAACCTTACTGAGACGCCGCCGCCGCCAATCCCATCTCGGGGGATTCAGGAGATCGCCTCCGGCACCCTGCCGGAGGGGGGAATCATCTCCCGGAGGAATCTTCACCGCCATGGTCGCCTCCGGAGTGATGAGTGAGTAGTTCACCCCTGGACTATGGGTCCATAGCAGTAGCTAGATGGTTGTCTTATCCGCATGTGCTTCATTGTCGGATCTTGTGAGCAGCCTAACATGATCAAGATCATCTATCTGTAATGCTATATGTTGTGTTTGTCGAGATCCGATGGATAGAGAATACTATGTTATGTTGATTATCAATCTATTACCTATGTGTTGTTTATGATCTTGCATGCTCTCCGTTATTAGTAGAGGCTCTGGCCAAGTTTTTGCTCTTAACTCCAGGAGGGAGTATTTATGCTCGATAGTGGGTTCATGCCTCCATTAAATCTGGGACAGTGATAGAAAGTTCTAAGGTTGTGGATGTGCTGTTGCCACCAGGGATAAAACATTGATGCTATGTCTAAGGATGTACTTATTGATTACATTACGCACCATACTTAATGCAATTGTCTGTTGTTTGCAACTTAATACTGGAAGGGGTTCGGATGATAACCTGAAGGTGGACTTTTTAGGCATAGATGCATGCTGGATAGCGGTCTATGTACTTTGTCGTAATGCCCAATTAAATCTCACAATACTCATCATATCATGTATGTGCATGGTCATGCCCTCTCTATTTGTAATATTCCCAACTGTAATTTGTTCACCCAACATGCTATTTATCTTATGGGAGAGACACCTCTAGTGAACTGTGGACCCCGGTCCATTCTTTTACATTGAATACAATCTACTGTAATACTTGTTCTACTGTTTTCTGCAAACAATCATCATCCACACTATACATCTAATCCTTTGTTACAGCAAGCCGGTGAGATTAACAACCTCACTGTTTCGTTGGGGCAAAGTACTTTGGTTGTGTTGTGCAGGTTCCACGTTGGCGCCGGAATCCCTGGTGTTGCGCCGCACTACATCCCGCCGCCATCAACCTTCAACGTGCTTCTTGACTCCTACTGGTTCGATTAAACCTTGGTTTCTTACTGAGGGAAACTTGCTACTGTGCGCATCACACCTTCCTCTTGGGGTTCCCAACGGACGTGTCAACTACACGCATCACGGGGCGCGGGAGTCTGGGCACCACGGGAGAAGCCAGCGACGAAGGCGGTGTGGGCCGCTGATACGTCTCCAACGTACCTATAATTTCTTATGTTCCATGCTAGTTTTATGACAATACCTACATGTTTTATTCATACTTTATATCATTTTTATGCATTTTCCGGGACTAACCTATTAACAAGATGCCGAAGCGCCAGTTCCTGTTTTCTGCTGTTTTTGGTTTCAAAAATTCTACACAGGAAATATTCTCGGAATTGGACGAAACAAAAGCCCACGGCCCTATTTTCACGGAGTGTTCCAGAAGTCCGAAGAAGAGTCGAGGACGGCCAGCAGGGGGTCCACCCCATAGGGCGGCGCGGCCCCACCTCCAGGCGCGCCGAGGTGTAGGGAGCCCACCTCGGGACTCCCCCGACGCTGCCTCTTCGCCTATATATTCCTTCGTATCGAAAAACCCTAGTACCGAGAGCCAAAATACGAGAAAAGTTCCAGAGACGCCGCCGCCGTCAACCCCATCTCGGGGGTTCTGAAGATCACCTCCGACACCCTGCCGGAGAGGGGAATCATCACCGGAGGGCTCTACATCACCATGCCCGCCTCCGGACTGATGCGTGAGTAGTTCATCCTTGGACTATGGATCCATAGCAGTAGCTAGATGGTTGTCTTCTCCTATTATGCCATAATTTTTAGATTTTGTGAGTTGCCTATCATGATCAAGATCATCTATTTGTAATGCTACATGTTGTGTTTGTTGGGATCCGATGAATATGGAATACTATGTCAAGTTGATTATCGATCTATCATATATATGTTGTTTATGATCTTGCATGCTCTCCGTTGCTAGTAGAGGCTCTGGCCAAGTTGATACTTGTAACTCCAAGAGGGAGTATTTAAGCTAGATAGTGGGTTCATGCCTCCATTGAATCTGGGACAGTGACAGAAAGTTCTAAGGTTGTGGACGTGCTGTTGCCACTAGGGATAAAACATCAATGCTTTGTCTAAGGATATTTTGTTTACATTACGCACAGTACTTAATGCAATTGTCTGTTGTTTGCAACTTAATACTGGAAGGGGTGCGGATGCTAACCCGAAGGTGGACATTTTAGGAATAGATGCATGCTGGATGGCGGTCTATGTTTTTTGTCGTAATGCCCTAAGTAAATCTCATAGTAGTCATCATGATATGTATGTGCATTGTTATGCCTTCTCTATTTGTCAATTGCCCAACTGTAATTTGTTCACCCAACATGTTATTTATCTTATTGGAGAGACACCACTAGTGAACTGTGGACCCCGGTCCATTCTTTTACATCTGAAATACAACCTACTGCAATCATTGTTCTCATTTGTTTTCTGCAAGCAAACATCATTCTCCACACCATACATTTAATCCTTTGTTTTTAGCAAGCTGGTGAGATTGACAACCTCACTGTTAAGTTGGGGCAAAGTATTTTGATTGTGTTGTGCAGGTTCCACGTTGGCGCCGGAATCCCTGGTGTTGCGCCGCACTACACTCCTTCACCAACAACCTTCACGTGGCCTTCATCTCCTACTGGTTCGATAACCTTGGTTTCTTACTGAGGGAAAACTCGCTGATGTACTCATCATACCTTCCTCTTGGGGTTCCCAACGGACGTGTGCTTTACCGTCACAAGCAGCTACTTTTTCTGGCGCCGTTGCCGGGGAGATCAAGACACGCTGCAAGGGGAGTCTCTCACACCCAATCTCTTTACTTTGTTTATTGTCTTGCTTTATTTAATTTTTTGTCTTGTTTGCTTTCTTTATATCAAAAACACAAAAAAATTAGTTACTTGTTTTCCTTATTTAATTCGGTTTTGCTCTGTTTATTTTTATTATTGTTAAAATGAATACTCCTGAGAACACTAAGTTGTGTGACTTCACTAGCACCAATAATAATGATTTCATATGCACTCCTATTGCTCCACCTGCTTCTACAGCAGAATTTTATGAAATTAAACCTGCTTTACTAAATCTTGTGATGAGAGAGCAATTTTCTGGTGTTAGTACTGATGATGTTGCTGCCCATCTTAATAATTTTTTTGAACTTTGTGAAATGCAAAAGTATAAGGATGTAGATGGGGATATTATAAAACTGAAATTGTTTCCTTTCTCCTTAAGAGGAAGAGCTAAAGATTGGTTGTTATCTTTGCCTAAAAATAGTATTAGTTCATGGACTAAATGTAAAGATGGTTTCATTGGAAAATATTATCCTCCTGCTAAAATTATATCTTTGAGAAGTAGCATTATGAATTTTAAGCAACTGGATAATGAACATGTTGCCCAAGCATGGGAGGGAATGAAATATTTGGTAAAGAATTGCCCTACCCATGGACTAACAAATTGGATGATCATCCAAACCTTTTACGCAGGATTAAATTTTTCTTCAAGGAACCTATTAGATTCAGCTGCTGGAGGTACTTTTATGTCCATCACTTTGGGTGCTGCAACAAAGCTTCTTGATGATATGATGATCAACTACTCTGAATGGCACACTGAAAGGACTCCTAGATACGTCTCAAACGTATCTATAATTTCTTATGTTCCATGCTAGTTTTATGACAATACCTACATGTTTTGCTCATACTTTATAATGATTTCATGCATTTTCCAGAACTAACCTATTAACAAGATGCCACAGTGCCAGTTCCTGTTTTCTGTTGTTTTTGGTTCCAGAAAGGCTGTTCGGGCAATATTCTCGGAATTCGACGAAACAAAAGCCCAAGGACTTATTTCCCCCGGAATGTTCCAGAACACCGAAGGAGAGCCGGAGGGGGGCCAAGGAGGACCCACACCATAGGGGGCGCGGGTCCCACCCTGGCTGCGCCACCATGTGGTGAGGGAGCCCTGTTGCCCCTCCGACTCCGCCTCTTCGCCTATAAAACCCCTCGTGACCTAAAAACCCGACACCAATTGACGAAACTCCAGAAAGACTCCAGGGACGCCGCCGCCATCGCGAAAATACGTTTCGGGGGACAGAAGTCTCTGTTCCGGCACGCCGCCGGGATGGGGAATTGCCCCCGGAGTCATCTCCATCAACACCACCGCCATCTTCATCGCCGTTGCTGTCTCCCATGATGAGGAGGGAGTAGTTCTTCCCCGAGGCTGAGGGCTCTACCGGTAGCGATGTGGTTCATCTCTCTCTCCCATGTGATCTTTATGTGATCATGAGCTTTGTATCACTATTAATCTATGTGCTACTCTAGTGATGTTATTAAAGTAGTCTATTCCTCCTCCATGATGTAATGTTGACAGTGTGTGCATCATGTAGTACTTGGTGTAGGTTATGATTGTAATCTCTTGTAGATTATGAAGTTAACTATTGATACGCGTAAAGCACACGCCCGTTGGGAACCACAAGTGGAAGGTATGATGCGTATAGAAGCAAGTTTCTCTCAATAAGAAACCAAGGTTTATCGAACCAGTAGGAGCCAAGAAGCACGTTGAAGGTTGATGGCGGCGGAGTGTGGTGCGGCGCAACACCAGGGATTCCGGCGCCAATGTGGAACATGCACAACACAATCACAGTACTTTGCCCCAACGTAACAGTGAGGTTGTCAATCTCACCGGCTTGCTGAAAACAAAGGATTAGATGTATAGTGTGGATGATGATGATTGTTTGCAAAGAACAGTAAAGAACAATTGCAGCAGTTTGTATTTCAGATGTAAAGAATAGGACCGTGGTCCATAGTTCACTAGTGGTGTCTCTCCCATAAGATAAACAGATGTTGGGTGAACAAATTACAGTTGGGCAATTGACAAATAAAGAAGGCATAACAATGCACATGCATATATCATGATGAGTACTATGAGATTTAATCAGGGCATTACGACAAAGTACATAGACCGCTATCCAGCATGCATCTATGCCTAAAAAGTCCACCTTCAGGTTATCATCCGAACCCCTTCCAGTATTAAGTTGTAAACAACAGAGAATTGCATTAAGTATGGTGCGTAATGTAATCAACACAAATATCCTTAGACAAAGCATCGATGTTTTATCCCTAGTAGCAACAGCACATCCACAACCTTAGAACTTTCTGTCACTGTTCCCAGATTTAATGGAGGCATGAACCCACTATCGAGCATAAATACTCCCTCTTGGAGTCACAAGTATCAACTTGGCCAGAGCCTCTACTAGCAACGGAGAGCATGCAAGAACATAAATAACATATATGATAGATTGATAATCAACTTGACATAGTATTCAATATTCATCGGATCCCAACAAACACAACATGTAGCATTACAAATAGATGATCTTGATCATGATAGGCAGCTCAGAAGATCTAACATGATAGCACAACGAGGAGAAGACAACCATCTAGCTACTGCTATGGACCCATAGTCCAGGGGTGGACTACTCACACATCGATCCGGAGGCGATCATGGCGATGAAGAGACCTCCGGTAGATGATTCCCCTCTCCGGCAGGGTGCCGGAGGCGATCTCCTGAATCCCCCGAGATGGGATTGGCGGCGGCGGCGTCTCTGGAAGGTTTTCCGTATCGTGGCTCTCGGTACTGGGGTTATTATCGACGAAGGTTTAAGTAGGCGGAAGGGTAGGTCAGGGGGCGCCACGAGGGCCCCACACGCCAGGGCCGCGCGGCCAGCACCTGGGCCGTGCCGCCCTGTTGTGTGGGCACCTCGTCGCCCCACTTCGTATCCTGTTCGGTCTTCTTGAAGCTTCGTGGAAAAATAGGACCCTGGGCGTTGATTTCGTCCAATTCCGAGAATATTTCCTTACTAGGATTTCTGAAACCAAAAACAGCAGAAAATAGCAACTGGCTCTTCGGCATCTCGTCAATAGGTTAGTGCCGGAAAATGCATAATAATGACATATAATGTGTATAAAACATGTGAGTATCATCATAAAAGTAGCATGGAACATAAGAAATTATAGATACGTTTGGGACGTATCAAGCATCCCCAAGCTTAGTTCCTGCTCGCCCTCGAGTAGGTAAACGATAACAAAGATAATTTCTGAAGTGACATGCTATCATAATCTTGATCATACTATTGTAAAGCATATGAGATGAATGCAGCGATTCGAAGCAATGATGAAGATAATGAGTAAACAAATGAATCGTATAGCAAAGACTTTTCATGAATAATACTTTCAAGACAAGCATCAATAAGACTTGCATAAGAGTTACTCATAAAGCAATAAATTCAAAGTAAATGCATTGAAGCAACACAAAGGAAGATATAAGTTTCAGCGGTTGCTTTCAACTTCAACATGTATATCTCATGGATAATTGTCAACACAAAGTAATATAACAGGTGCAATAAGTAAACATGTAAGAATCAATGCACACAGTTGACACAAGTGTTTGCTTCTGGGATAGAAAGAATAGGTAAACTGACTCAACAATAAAGTAGAAGAATGGCCCTTCGCAGAGGGAAGCATTGATTACTATATTTGTGCTAGAGCTTTTCATTTTGAAAACAAGAAACAATTTTGTCAACGGTAGTAATAAAGCATATGTGTTATGTATAAGATATCTTATAAGTTGCAAGCCTCATGCATAGTATACTAATAGTGCTCGCACCTTGTCCTAATTAGCTTGGATTAACACGGATTATCATTGCATAGCATATGTTTCAACCAAGTGTCACAAAGGGGTACCTCTATGCCGCCTGTACAAAGGTCTAAGGAGAAAGCTCGCATTGGATTTCTCGCTTTTGATTATTCTCAACTTAGACATCCATACCGGGACAACATAGACAACAGATAATGGACTCCTCTTTAATGCATAAGCATTCAACAATAGTTAATTTTCTCATAAGAGATTGAGGATTAGTTGTCCAAACTGAAACTTCCACCATGAATCATGGCTTTAGTTAGCAGCCCAATGTTCTTCTCTAACATTATGGATACTCAAACCATTTGATCATGAAAATCTCCCTTACTTCAGACAAGACGAACATGCATAGCAACTCACATGATATTCAACAAAGGTAAAAGTTGATGGCGTCCCCAGAAACATGGTTACCGCTCAACAAGCAACTTATTAAGAAATAAGACACATAAGTACATATTCTTCACCACAATAGTTTTTAAGACTATTTTGTCCCATGAGCTGTATATTGTAAAGACAAAGAATAGAATTTTAAAGGTAGCACTCAAGTAATGTACTTTGGAATGGCAGAGAAATACCATGTAGTAGGTAGGTATGGTGGACACAATTGGCATAGTGGTTGGCTCAAGGATTTGGATGCATGAGAAGAATTCCTCTCAATACAAGGCTAGGCTAGCAAGGTTGTTTGAAGCAAACTCAAGTATAAAAGGTGCAGCAAAGCTCACATATGAACATATTGTAGCTATTATAAGACTTTACATTGTCTCCTTGTTGTTCAAACACCTTAACCAGAAAATATCTAGACTCTAGAGATCAATCATGCAAACCAAATTTTAACAAGCTCTATGTAGTTATTCGTTAATGAGTACAAGGTACATGATGCAAGAGCTTAAACATGATCTATATGAGCACAACAATTGCCAAGTATCACATTATTCAAGACATTAAACCATTTACCACATGCGGCATTTTCCGTTTCCAACCATATAACAATGAATGAAATAGTCCAACTTTCGCAATGAACATTAAAGATAAAGCTAAGAACATATTTGTTCATACAAAACAGCGGAGCGTGTCTCTCTACCACACAAAGAATGCTAGGATCCGATCTTATTCAAACAAAAACAAAAACAAAATCAAAAGCAAACAAACACTCCAAGTAAAGCACATAAGATGTGACGGAATAAAAATATAGTTTCACTAGAGGTGACCTGATAAGTTGTCGATGAATAAGGGATGCCTTGGGCATCCCCAAGCTTAGACGCTTGGGTCTTCTAAAAATATGCAGGGATGAACCACGGGGGCATCCCCAAGTTTTGACCTTTCACTCTTCTTGATCATATTGTATCATCCTCCTCTCTTGACCCTTGAAAACTTCCTCCACACCAAACTCAAAACAAACTCATTAGAGGGTTAGTGCATAATCAAAAATTCACATGTTCAGAGGTGACATAATCATTCTTAACACTTCTAGACATTGCACAAAGCTACTGGACGTTAATGGAACAAAGAAATCTATCCAACACAGCAAAACAGGCAATGCGAAATAAAAAGCAGAATCTGTCAAAACAGAACAGTTCGTAAAGACGAATTTTTTTGAGGCACCAGGCTTGCTCAAATGAAAATGACCAAATTGAATGAAAGTTGCGTACATATCTGAGGATCACGCACGTAAATTGGCAGATTTTTCTGAGTTACCTACAGAGAGGCAGATCGAAATTCGTGACAGCAAGAATTCTTTTTCTGCGCAGTAATCCAAATCTAGTATTGACTTTACTATCAAAGACTTTACTTGGCACAACAATGCAATAAAATAAAGATAAGGAGAGGTTGCTACAGTAGTAACAACTTCCAAGACTCAAATATAAAACAAAGTGCAGAAGTAAAATAATGGGTAGTCTCCCATAAGCGCTTTTCTTTAACGCCTTTCAGCTAGGCGCAGAAAGTGTGAATCAAGTATTATCAAGAGATGAAGCATAAACATTAATTGGTATCTTAGATGTTCCATCATCCATAGTGGTGCTAAGGGCTTTGTCAATTTTAGGCCTATAATAGTTTTTTGGCTTAGGCACTTTAGAGGCATACATGAATTTTTGCTCCTTAGCCACATAAGCTTTCTCCTTAAACTTAAGAGAAGAAAAGGTTGAACCCAAGGTTCCCATAGCTTCTTCAAGTTCACTAATCCTATGGGTTCGATTATCATGAGTAGCACAAGTTTCTAAAACAGCAATTCTCTCATTAATTCCACCTAGAGATTTATCAAGTTTATCAGTGCTATTAAGTAATATTCCCAATTTAGTCTCAATACTTGGAAGATCTTTCTCTATGACCTCCAACTTTTTCATGACATCTTCAAGAGAGACTTCAATTTTAGTTTCATTAACAGATGGTATTCCAACTAGACTCTCAATGATGCAACTAGCTTCTAAAGCAGGAGTGCCTAGGAAATTACCTCCCGCAAGAGTATCAACAACATACCTATTCCAGCTAGAGATACCAACATAAAAGTTCCTAAGTAGTATAATAGTGGAGTGTTTCTTAATGCACCTATGATGAGCATCGCTAATTCTATACCAAGCATCTTTAAAACTTTCTCCCCCTTGTTGCTTAAAGGAACGAACTTCAACTTCCGGATTGCTCATTTTTAGTGGTAGTAAATAAAGTAAACTAGATAAAGTAAATGCAAGTAACTAATTTTTTTGTGTTTTCGATATAGAGAACAAGACAGTAAATACAGTAAAACTAGCAACTAATTTTTTGTGTGTTTTGATTAAGTGCAGCAAACAAAGTAGTAAATAAAATAAAGTAAAGCAAGACAAAAACAAAGTAAAGAGATTGGAAGTGGAGACTCCCCTTGCAGCATGTCTTGATCTCCCCGGCAACGGCGCCAGAAATTTAGCTTGATACGCGTAAAGCACACGCTCGTTGGGAACCCCAAGTGGAAGGTATGATGCGTATAGAAGCAAGTTTCCCTCACTAAGAAACCAAGGTTTATCGAACCAGTAGGAGCCAAGAAGCACGTTGAAGGTTGATGGTGGCGGAGTGTAGTGCGGCGCAACACCAGGAATTCCGGCGTCAACGTGGAACCTGCACAACACAATCACAGTACTTTGCCCCAACGTAACAGTGAGGTTGTCAATCTCACCGGCTTGCTGAAAACAAAGGATTAGATGTATAGTGTGGATGATGATGATTGTTTGCAAAGAACAGTAAAGAACAATTGCAGCAGTTTGTATTTCAGATGTAAAGAATAGGACCGGGGTCCACAGTTCACTAGTGGTGTCTCTCCCATAAGATAAACAGATGTTGGGTGAACAAATTATAGTTGTGCAATTGACAAATAAAGAAGGCATAACAATGCACATACATATATCATGATGAGTACTATGAGATTTAATCAGGGCATTACGACAAAGTACATAGACCGCTATCCAGCATGCATCTATGCCTAAAAAGTCCACCTCCAGGTTATCATCTGAACCCCTTCCAGTATTAAGTTGTAAACAACAGACAATTGCATTAAGTATGGTGCGTAATGTAATCAACACAAATATCCTTAGACAAAGAATCGATGTTTTATCCCTAGTAGCAACAGCACATCCACAACCTTAGAACTTTCTCACATCGTCCTGCATTTAATGGAGGCATGAACCCACTATCGGGCATAAATACTCCCTCTTGGAGTCACAAGTATCAACTTGGCCAGAGCCTCTACTAGCAACGGAGAGCATGCAAGAACATAAATAACATATATGATAGATTGATAATCAACTTGACATAGTATTCAATATTCATCGGATCCCAACAAACACAACATGTAGCATTACAAATAGATGATCTTGATCATGATAGGCAGCTCACAAGATCTAACATGATAGCACAATGAGGAGAAGACAACCATCTAGCTACTGCTATGGACCCATAGTCCAGGGGTGGACTACTCACACATCGATCCGGAGGCGATCATGGCGATGAAGAGACCTCCGGGAGATGATTCCCCTCTTCGGCAGGGTGCCGGAGGCGATCTCCTGAATCCCCCAAGATGGGATTGGCGGCGGCGGCGTCTCTGGAAGGTTTTCCGTATCGTGGCTCTCGGTACTGGGGTTATTATCGACGAAGGTTTAAGTAGGCGGAAGGGTAGGTCAGGGGGCGCCACGAGGGCCCCACACGCCAGGGCCACGCGGCCAGCACCTGGGCCGCGCCGCCCTGTTGTGTGGGTGCCTCGTCGCCCCACTTCGTATCCTCTTCGGTCTTCTGGAAGCTTCGTGGAAAAATAGGACCCTGGGCGTTGATTTCGTCCAATTCCGAGAATATTTCCTTACTAGGATTTCTGAAACCAAAAACAGCAGAAAAACAAAGAATCGGCTCTTCGGCATCTCGTCAATAGGTTAGTGCCGGAAAATGCATAATAATGACATATAATGTGTATAAAACATGTGAGTATGATCATAAAAGTAGCATGGAACATAAGAAATTATACATACGTTTGGGACGTATCAACTATTACTATGCACTCTAGAGGTTACTTTAATATGAACTCTGGATTCACTCTCCACGGTGTGATGGTGACAATGTGTGCATCATGTGTGTTTCCTTTATGAAGTTGTGGAGCTTGTTTACTCCGGCTTGAGGGTGCTCTTGTAGCCCTACACAATGAATGGTGTTTATTATCCAACAAGAGAGTGTTAGAAAGTAGCACAAGTGAGGAGAAGTTATTTATTTATTATGTGATCATTGTTGAGAGTGTCCACTAGTGAAAGTATGATCCCTAGGCCTTGTTTCTAAGCATTGAAACACTGTTTCCAACAAGTTCTGCTACATGTTTACTTGCTGCCATATTTATTTCAGATTGCTATTACCACTCATATTCATCCATATCACTTGCATCTTACTATCTCTTCGCCGAACTAGTGCACCTATACATCTGACAAGTGTATTAGGTGTGTTGGGGACACAAGAGACTTCTTGTATCGTAATTGCAGGGTTGCTTGAGAGGGATATCTTTGACCTCTACCTCCCTGAGTTCGATAAACCTTGGGTGATTCACTTAAGGGAAACTTGCTGCTGTTCTACAAACCTCTGCTCTTGGAGGCCCAACACTGTCTACAGGAATAGAAGCGTGCGTAGACATCAAGCTATTTTCTAGCGCCGTTGACGGGGATGTAAGGTAAAAGGTATTCACATCCTCCGACTACTAAGCTATTTCCTAGCACTGTTGCTGGTGTGTGAGTGCTCGAAGCTATTTCCTTTAGATCCTACAATTGCATCTTTTTGTTTCTTGTTTTTATTTTCACTAGTTAGGCTTAATGGAAAACAATAAAAAAATTAGAGATCTTTATGAACTTTATATTGAATTAGGACATGATGTGTTTGAAGAGAGAATTAAAAAACCCATGGAACTTTGTTTTCAAAATAGTTGTAGCAATGTTATTTGCATGAACTCTTTGAATACTATTATTGCTAATGCTATGGAAGAATTTAAGCTTGGGGAAGCTGGTGATATTTTTAGTCCCCCAAGTTTTGAGGAGAATATTTTCTTTGATGATACTTTGCCTCCCACTTATGATGATTATAATGATAGTGGTATCTTGGTGCCACCTACTATGGAGGATAAAGTTTATTATGATTATACCATGCCTGAATTTATGATGATTACAATGATGGTTGTGATAGTTTTACTCCCACTATTACTAATAAAATTGATTATGCTTATGTGGAGAGTAATGATACTTTTATGCATGTAGCTCATGATAAGAATGTTTTATGTGATAGTTATATTGTTGAGTTTCTTCATGATGCTACTGAAAGTTATTATGAGAGAGGGAAACATGGTTATATGCATTTTAATAATATTAAGTTTCCCCTCTTTATGTTGAGAATCTTGAAGTTGCGCTTGTGCTGCCTTTCTATGCTTGTTGCCTTATGCTTACATAACTTGTTTATTTACAAGATTCCTTTTCATAGGAAGTGGGTTAGGCTTAAATTTGTTTCATACTTGCTTTCTGATGCTCTCTTTGCTTCAACTCTCATCCTTATGTGTGCATCATTAAAATTGTTGAGCCCATCTTAATGGCTATAAAGAAAGCACTTATTGGGAGATAACCCATGTTTTTATTTTGCTACTGTTTTGTTGTGTCTTGAAAGTTGTTACTACTGTAGCAACCTCTTCTTATCTTTATTTTATTGCATTGTTGTGCCAAGTAAAGTCTTTGATAGTAAGGTTGATACTAGATTTGGATTTCTGCGCAGAAACAGATTTCTTGCTGTCACGAATTTGAGTAGAACTCTCTGTAGGTAACTCAGAAAAATCTGCCAATTTACGTGTGTGATCCTCAGATATGTACGCAACTTTCATTCAATTTGAGCTTTTTCATCTGAGCAAGTTAAGTGCCCCTGAAAGATTCGTCTTTACGGACTGTTCTGTTTTGACAGATTCTGCCTTTTATTTCGCATTGCCTCTTTTGCTATGTTGAATGGATTTCTTTGTTCCATTAACTTTCAGTAGCTTTGTGCAATGTCCAGAAGTGTTAAGAATGATTATGTCACCTCTGAATATGTGAATTTTTGATTATGCACTAACCCTCTAATGAGTTTGTTTTGAGTTTGGTGTGGAGGAAGTTTTCAAGGGTCAAGAGAGGAGGATGATACAATATGATCATGAAGAGTGAAAAGTCTAAGCTTGGGGATGCCCTCGTGGTTCATCCCTGCATATTTAAAGAAGACTCAAGCATCTAAGCTTGGGGATGCCCAAGGCATCCCCTTCTTCATCGACAACTTATCAGGTCACCTCTAGTGAAACTATATTTTTATTCTGTCACATCTTATGAGCTTTACTTGGAGCGTCTGTATGTTTTTATTTTTGTTTTTGTTTGAATAAAATCGGATCCTAGCATTCTTTGTTTGGGAGAGAGACACGCTCCGCTCGTTCATATGAACACTGGTGTTCTTAGCTTTACTTTTAATGTTCATGGCGAAGGTTGAAACTGCTTCGTTCATTGTTATTTGGTTGGAAACAGAAAATGCTTCATGTGGTAATTGGTATATTGTCTTGAATAATTTGATACTTGGCAATTGTTGTGCTCAAATAGATCATGTTTAAGCTCTTGCATCATGTACTTTGCACCTATTAATGAAGAACTACCATGGAGCTTGTTGGAATTTGGTTTGCATGATTGGTCTCTCTAAAAGTCTAGATATTTCCTGGTGAAGTGTTTGAACAACAAGGAAGACAGTGTAGAGTCTTATAATGCTTGCAGTATGTTCTTTTGTAAGTTTTGCTGTACCGGTTCATACTTGTGTTTGCTTCAAACAACCTTGCTAGCCAAAGCCTTGTACTGAGAGGGAATACTTATCGTGCATCCAAATCATTGAGCCAAAAACTATGCCATTTGTGTCCACCATACCTACCTACTATGTGGTATTTCTCTGCCATTCCAAAGTAAATTACTTGAGTGCTACCTTTAAAATTTCATTCTTTGTCTTTGCAATATATAGCTCATGGGAAAATAGCCTTAAAAACTATTGTGGTATTGAATATGTTACTTATGTATCTTATTTCTTATAAGTTGTTGTTGAGCGGTAACCATGTTTCTGGGGACGCCATCAACTATTACACCTTTGTTGAATATCATGTGAGTTGCTATGCATGTTCGTCTTGTCTGAAGTAAGGGTGATTTATCATGATCAAATGGTTTGAGTATGCATATTGTTAGAGAAGAACATTGGGCCGCTAACTAAAGCCATGAATCATGGTGGAAGTTTCAGTTTGGACATCAATCCTCAATCTCTTATGAGTATATTATCTGTTGTTGAATGCTTAAGCATTAAAGAGGAGTCCATTATCTGTTTTCTATGTTGTCCCGGTATGGATGTCCTAAGTTGAGATTTATCAAAAACAAGAAATCAAATGCGATCTATCTCCTTGGACCTTTGTACAGGCGACATAGAGGTACCCCTTTGTGACACTTGGTTGAAACATATGTTATGCAATGATAATCCATGTAAATCCAAGCTAATTAGGACAAGGTGCGAGCACTATTGGTATTCTATGCATGAAGCTTGCAACTTATAGGACATCTTATGCATAACACATATGAATTATTACTACCGTTGACAAAATTGTTTCTATGTTTTCAAAATGAAAAGCTCTAGCACAAAAACAGTAATCCATGCTTCCCTCTGCGAAGGGTCCATTCTTTTACTTTATGTTGAGTCAGTTTACCTACTTTTTTCTATCTTAGGAGAAAACACTTGTGTAAACTGTGTGCATTGTTTCCTACATACTTGCTTATTTGCATTCATCATATTACTTTGTGTTGACAATTATCCATGAGATATATCCATGAGATAAACATGTTGAAGTTGAAAGCAACCGCTGAAACTTATATCTTCCTTTGTGTTGCTTCAAAACTTTCTACTTTGAATTTATTGCTTTATGAGTTAACTCTTATGCAAGACTTATTGATGCTTGTCTTGAAAGTACTATTCATGAAAAGTCTTTGCTATATGATTCAGTTGTTTAGTCATTGTCTTTACCATTGCTTTGAATCACTTCATTCATCTCATATGCTTTACAATAGTATTGATCAAGATTATGATAGTAGCATGTCACTTCAGAAATTATCCTTGTTATCGTTTACCTACTCGAGGGCGAGCAGGAACTAAGCTTGGGGATGCTTGATACGTCTCAAACGTATCTATAATTTCTTATGTTCCATGCTAGTTTTATGACAATACCTACATGTTTTGCTCACACTTTTTAATGATTTCATGCATTTTCCGGAACTAACCTATTAACAAGATGCCATAGTGCCAGTTCCTGTTTTCTGTTGTTTTTGGTTCCAGAAAGGCTGTTCGGGCAATATTCTCGGAATTCGACGAAACAAAAGCCCAAGGCCTTATTTTCCCCGGAATGTTCCAGAACACCGAAGGAGAGCCGGAGGGGGGCCAAGGGGGACCCACACCATAGGGGGGCGCGGGTCCCACCCTGGCCGCGCCGCCATGTGGTGAGGGAGCCCTGTTGCCCCTCCGACTCCGCCTCTTCGCCTATAAAACCCCTCGTGACCTAAAAACCCGACACCAATTGATGAAACTCCAGAAAGACTCCAGGGACGCCGCCGCCATCGCAAAACTCCGTTTCGGGGGACAGAAGTCTCTGTTCCGGCACGCCGCCGGGACGGGGAATTGCCCCCGGAGTCATCTCCATCGACACCACCACCATCTTCATCGCCGTTGCTGTCTCCCATGATGAGGAGGGAGTAGTTCTCCCCCGAGGCTGAGGGCTCTACCTGTAGCGATGTGGTTCATCTCTCTCTCCCATGTGATCTTTATGTGATCATGAGCTTTGTATCACTATTAATCTATGTGCTACTCTAGTGATGTTATTAAAGTAGTCTATTCCTCCTCCATGATGTAATGTTGACATTGTGTGCATCATGTAGTACTTGGCGTAGGTTATGATTGTAATCTCTTGTAGATTATAAGTTAACTATTACTATGCACTCTAGAGGTTACTTTAATATGAACTCCGGATTCACTCTCCACGGTGTGATGGTGACAATGTGTGCATCGTGTGTGTTTCCTTTATGAAGTTGTGGAGCTTGTTTACTCCGGCTTGAGGGTGCTCTTGTAGCCCTACACAATGAATGGTGTTTATTATCCAACAAGAGAGTGTTAGAAAGTAGCACAAGTGAGGAGAAGTTATTTATTTATTATGTGATCATTGTTGAGAGTGTCCACTAGTAAAAGTATGATCCCTAGGCCTTGTTTCTAAGCATTGAAACACCGTTTCCAACAAGTTATGCTACATGTTTACTTGCTGCCATATTTATTTCAGATTGCTATTACCACTCATATTCATCCATATCACTTGCATCTTACTATCTCTTCGCTGAACTAGTGCACCTATACATCTGACAAGTGTATTAGGTGTGTTGGGGACACAAGAGACTTCTTGTATCGTAATTGCAGGGTTGCTTGAGAGGGATATCTTTGACCTCTACCTCCCTGAGTTCGATAAACCTTGGGTGATTCACTTAAGGGAAACTTGCTGCTGTTCTACAAACCTCTGCTCTTGGAGGCCCAACACTGTCTACATGAATAGAAGCGTGCGTAGACATCACTCCTCAAGGTAAGAAGGTAAATTCTGTTGAAGAAACCTCCTCCTTGAGTGATAAGATTGATGTTATTATGTCTATGCTTGTTAATGGTAGATCTCATGTTGATCCTAATAATGTTCCTTTAGCTTCATTGGTTGCTCAAGAAGAACATGTTGATGTGAACTTCATTAAAATAATAATTTCAACAACAATGCTTATAGGAATAATTTTGGTAACAACTATAGGCCATATCCTTCTAACAATGATAATGGTTATGGTAATTCTTATGGTAATTCTTACAACAATAGTAGGAGTGTACCCTCTTGTCTTGAAGTCATGCTTAAAGAATTTATTAGTACACAAACTGCTTTTAACAAATCCGTTGAGGAAAAGCTTGGTAAAATTGATGTTCTTGCTTCTAAGGTTGATAGTCTTGCTGCTGATGTTGATCTTTTAAAACTGAAATTTATGCCTAATGAAGATAAAGATATTAAGTCATTTGCTACAACAAACGCTATACAAGTTCGAATTAATGACAATATTAGAATGATGGATGAATTGCATGCTAGGTGGGAAAGAGAAGAAAAACTTGCTAAAGAGAATAATATAGCTAAAGTTTGGACTATAACCACCACTATTAATGTTGATGCTTCACATGTTGCTAAACCTCCTACTATCAGCGGTAAAATAATTGGTGTTGGCAATGTTTCTACTTCTACTACAAAGCGTGCAAAATTGCCTGAAACTGCTGAAACTGTTTGTGATAAAAGTGCTGAAATTTTTCAGAGTGTTGGGGACAATGGTCCCATTGCTTTAGATCATAATGGTTTTGATTTTGATAATTGTCATATTTCTGAAGTTATTAAGTTCTTGCAAAAACTTGCTAGAAGTCCTAATGCTAGTGCTATAAACTTGGCCTTTACAAAACATATTACAAATGCTCTCATTAAAGCTAGAGAAGAGAAATTAAAACTTGAAGCTTCTATCCCTAGGAAGTTGGAAGATGGTTGGGAGCCCATCATTAAAATGAAGGTCAATGATTTTGATTGTAATGCTTTATGTGATCTAGGTGCAAGTATTTTTGTTATGCCTAAGAAACTTTATGATATGCTTGACTTGCCACCTTTGGAATATTGTTATTTGGATGTTAATCTTGCTGATAATTCTATAAAGAAACCTTTGGGGAGAATTGACAATGTTCACATTACGGTTAACAATAACCTTGTCCCCGTTGATTTTGTTGTTTTGGATATTGAATGCAATGCATCTTGTCCTATTGTTTTGGGAAGTGTCAACACCCGGATTTTTAAGTCCAGATGCCTATTATGCCATTCATCGCAATCCCAGGAATATTGTTTTTGCGAGACATAATAGATTGATATCACAACACATCCTTCATTACAACACATAATCGTCTTACAGCAAAGGATCACATGATCCAGTCTTAATACAACCATTGTTGATCTAATGATCAATTACAAAACACATAGCGGAAGCGAAGTAGCAGTCTTGTCCATCTTTTCCACAGGCAACTGTTGACGTCAGGAGTGGTCCTAGTTGTCGTAGATGTCCTGCTGTCCATCTTCCTCGTACTGTTGTTCCTCTTCATAGTCTGGCCATTTGAATAGCCAGGGACAAAGCCATGAGTACTTTAAAGTACTCGCAAACTAATACTAGTGTAAGCATTATCAACTATAGTAAAGGGGTGCTAAGCTCTAGGTTTATTTGCATAAAGCCAATTTTAGTTCACAAACATTTAGTAAAAGCCTCTTCATTTGCTAACTAACTCAAGTGGGAACATTAGTGTCATTCCCACAACTCTATTGTGATTCACGTCAAATTCACCATTCACCCTTCAAGTTCAAGTCACCAGTCATATGTCACACTTTTGAAAATGGTCTGATGACGGAACAGTATGGCCTTTCCAACCGTCCATGACCGTGGACGCGGCTATTCGAATAGTTCTACACTTTGCAGAGGTCGTACACTTGTGCCACAACATTTGCAATAATCCGTCAGGGTTAACTGGCCCTGATTTATCACACTCTGTGTGCGGACTACCAACCATAACCTTTCACTTACATACCCTAGTATAGGCACCTCTCCCCATGAGTTTGGCCTCCCAGTGAAGACAAACCGTCAGCCTGGGAACTGCACAGGGCTTGGGCCGAACATTCACCTCATTTCACGTCATTTCACATCATTTCACCTATAACGAAGGCAGCCTCGGCATAACCCCTATGACGCTTGTTTAGAGGGAACCCATACTAAGATACATAAACTTCCAGTTAAGCCCTTACCCATAATCAGGTATTGTGGGGGTACTTGCGAAATTGGAATGGTATCGCATCCGAACCCAACCATCAGTTTTTTGTAAAGTTCACCATGTCATTCACCAGTCATATTCACCTTCAAAATCTTTCAATAGAATGACTCATCATTCCAAGGTTTTCAAAGTCATTTCATTTCACAAGTTCCCATCTAGAGTAGTCAATTTTATTTGTTAGCACTAGCAACTAGTCATGAGGGGTGCTAACTAGCTTATAGCTTTCTAGGCTAAGTTTGATGCTCTTGTTCTACTCTATATCTAGACCAAGTGAATCATGAATCAAAAACTAAACTTTGATAAGCAAAAAATTGTAAGGTAAAAACTTGGGATATGATCATTAAGTATAAAGTAATATGTAATGGTGTCTTGCTCTTGTAGAGCTTTGCACTTTGGGTATCTTGCAAGAATATTATCTTGCCTTGGTTGGGGTAGTGATCAAAGTTCTCTTCTTCTCCTTGGTAGAAATCCTCCTCCTCTTGATAGTCTCCGGTACTAGCGTCTATAAACGAATACGAGGATACAAACACCAATCAATACTTAAGTAGACTAGTTTAGCCTTAAGGGCTCACTCAAGATGATCTAGCATCATCCTCTACATTACTCAACATTAGACTAGGGTTTTCTTGCTTAGTGTTAGGAAAATAATTTCCTCTCATTGAAATATTTCTTAGGGTTTCTATTTATTATTCTTGAGAAATAATTTGCTCTCATTGAATCTTGTTAAGATTTAATATCCTCAAATAATAAAGTATGAGCATATGTTGACCAAGGTCATTACTTCATATTTATCATTTGGGGAAAATGATTTAAATGGGGTATTACACCTCATGCAATTTAAATACTACTATAGACATGATTTAATATTCTCAAATAATAACATATGGGGTCATGAAGACAATTGTCATCACCTCACCTTGAATTACTTGAGAAAGTAATTTAAATAAGGTGCCACACCTCATAGATTTAAATTCCTAAATTTGAAACTAATTTTAAATGGGCTAGTAATGACTACTTAGCCATTATTTGAATCTAACCCAATGATCATATACAGTACCCATATCATATTTTTGCATAAACAATTAGAGTACTTGAAATGTGAATTATGAGAGGTGGAAACACCTCAAAATCATTTATGGTTGATTTTATAAATTTGTTTGAATCCTGAAAACTCTCTGTCTTGTTATTTTTACTATTCAGGTTCTACAACATATTTTGGTTTGAATTCAATTAGGTTGGATGGAGCCTTTTATGAGCTTTCTAAAGATATAAATTTTTTCAAATTTGGTTCAGTAGATTTGAAGTTATTTGAATTTGAATAGAGCATCTGCAAGCAAAATTGACTGAAATAGATTTATTCGAATTCAAAATTTGGGCCAGCGCGGGAAAGCGTAACGGGCTAAATAGACGAAAAATCCACGGGCCGGCCCAGCTAGCGCGTCTCGCACGCCGCGGGCCGCCTGACAGTGGGGCATGCCTGTCAGTCACTAATAAAACCCGAAACGGTACGCTGGCGGGGAAGCGTTGGATTAGAGAGGGATCGGACGGCGCACAGTCTTCGTCGTCGATGGCGAGAGGCAGGGTTACTGGCGGCGCTGGTCGGGGGTTGGCGGCTCACCTGAGCTCCGGCGAGGCTGGGCGTCGGCGGCGTTCGATGTTGTCGAGGACGGCGAGGCGAACGGTGGTCGAGGGAGAGCTTGAGGAGGACGCAATCGTCGGCGGCTTCTGCGGCGGTGATGCGGGACTCCGTCGTGCAATTGGGCGGCTACGGCTTAAATTGAGGGGCGGCGCTGCTCGAGGAGGAGTTGTGAGGTGAGGGAGGAGAGTTGGTGTGCTCAATTCGTCCAGGGGCATGCTCCTTTTATAGCTGCGCGAGGTGGCCGAGGGTGCGGGTGAGGTTGACCGTGGTGTCGTCGATTCGAGCGGCGAAGGGGCAAGGTGATGTAGGCGTCCTGTAGGCGACGTCGATGCGGTGCTAGCGCGCGTCACGGCGAGGACAGGGATGGTCTGAGGCGGTGGGGCAACATCACGTACTGTCGTACCCGTGGCGGAGGACGGCGAGGGTGGCGTTGGCTACAGCGCTCGAGCGATCCAATGGGGTTGTCCTGGAGCTTGCTGAGGTCAAGAGGAGCAGGTGGGTGAAGAAAAGGGGGCGAGAGGTGGACGGAGTCGATGGGACGCGTGCATGTTCTGGCGCGTCCAGGGCGCGTCCATGCACGCTCTGGCGCGTCCTGGCACGTTTGGGCACGTCACGTTCTGGTACTCGTGGTGCACTAAGTCGTCGATGGCCATGTCCAGCAGGTGCAGCAGAGCAAGGGAAGACTAGGTGACATGGTGAGAGGGAGAGAGGAAGAGAGGGAGCAGGTGTGACAAGGTGGTGACCATGAGGGCCAGCATGGCATGTTCTGTGATTTTGTGTGCATAATTCTGGGTCTCTGCGTGCAGGGCATGGTTGTGTGAGGTGAGTCTAGGTTATTTGACATGGTGGGCAAGGTGAGAGGGGTCAAGAGTATGCACCATTAATTTTTGTCAAAGTTTATGTGACATACACCATGACATGAGTTGTCCTTGTGCTAGTTGAGCATGGCTAGGTTAAGTGAGGTCATTTAGAAGTACAATGCACTATTGATGAGCCAAAGAGAGAGAGAGGGTGAGAGGTGGTACATAGTTGGTGGGGTGGTTGTACCCTAATTTTTACTCTATGTATCAAATTGATCCCAAGTAATGGTCTCACTTTTGTTTGACTTTTGGCCAACTTTCTGCATGAATGGGTTCTAAATAAGGTTTGGCATCAAATGGTGGCATTGGTTTGGGTTTTGGAATTAATTTGTGAATATTCTAAATATTTGGGTAATCTAGAATTTGTTTCAATGTTGCCACTTGGCTTGACTAATTTGAGCAGTGGTCAAAGATCTGGTCAAAGTGGTCAACACCAAAGTTGTTCATCTTGATGAGGTCTTGGACAAGGTACCAAGAGTTGGCTCGGTTTGGTTTAAGAATTTCTTAATACAAAGGCTCAAAGTGGGTATGTTGTTAAAAATGGCACAAGTGACCATTATCACATGCCACATGGTTTTTGATTTTTCTTTGATTTGATTTGATTTCTCTTGACCCAAATGATGTTGTTGATTGTTGAAATGGTATAGAGGAGTGATCCAACCATTCACAACAAGTCTTAGGGTCAAGATTCTCAATTTCACAATTTGGCTATTTACTCTCATATGCCTCTATGGCATTTTTATTTCTTTTTTAATTGTTTTGTTTTCACCTTGGATTTGATTTGTTGAGCACTAGGTAGGGTGGATGAATGTTTTCAAAACATCTACACAAGGTAGAAAGGTCTAAGTAAAAGTTTCACAAAAATAGTCATAGGCACATAGGCCCTTTTCTTATTTAATTTCATTTCTTTTGATTTTTGATTATAATTGATGGTGAGAAGAGGGGTGAGGTTTAGGGTTTAGTGGGGTCTAACAATGGTTCACCACTATTTAGAAAAGTAAGGAGGGTATTAGTCAAGATTTGCATACTAGGGCTATATGCCCACATATGTCTTTTTATTTTATTTTAGTTTCTTCTTATTTGATCCTATTTGGGTTTGAGAAGGTTAGGGTTTAGGGTTTTGGAAATATGTTCAATGCAATAAACAAACAATCATGGCAATAACACAAGTATTGGGTATGAGCACTATGCATAGCACCCTAGGTAATAAAAGTTTTTGTTGGTTCTCATTTTTGGAAAAAAGGAAATTCATTTTCTTCTTTGTTTGAAAATTTGGGATGTTACAGGAAGACCCTTTCTTCGAACCGTTGGTGCTATTATTGATATGAAAGAAGGAAATACTAAATATCAATTCCCTCTTAAGAAATGTATGGAACACTTCCCTAGAAAGAGAATGAAGTTGCCTTTTGATTCTATTATTAGAACAAATTATGATGTTGATGCTTCTTCTCTTGATGTTACTTGATTTACACTTTCTGCGCCTAGCTGAAAGGCGTTAAAGAAAAACGCTTATGGGAGACAACCCATTATTTTATTTCTGCAATTTTTGTTTTATATTTGAGTCAAGGTGCTTGTTACTACTGTAGCAATACCTTTGTATCTTTATTTTCTTGCATTGTTGTGCCAAGTAAAGTCTTTGATAGAAAGTTGATACTAGATTTGGATTTCTGCGCAGGAACAGATTTTTTAGCTGTCACGAATTTGAGCTATTCTCTCTGTAGAAAAATCGTAAAATCTTGAAACAATTCATGAGTAATCCTCAGATATGTACGCAACTTTCATTCAATTTGAGCTTTTCCAACTTAGCATGTTAAGTGCTTCGAAAAAATTCGTCTTTACGGACTGTTCTGTTTTGACATATTCTGCCTTTTATTTCGCATTGCCTCTTTTACTGTGTTCGAGTGGATTTCTTTGCTCCATTAAATTTCAGTAACCTTGGGTAATGTCCAGAAGTGTTGGGAATGATTGTGTCCTTGCTGGAAATGTGAATTTTTTATTATGCACTAACCATCTAATGAGATTGCTTTGAGTTTGGTGTGAAGGAAGTTTTCAAGGATCAAGACAGGAGGATGATATAATATGATCAAGAAGAGTGAAAAGTCTAAGCTTGGGGATGCCCCCGTGGTTCATCCCTCATATTTCAAGAAGACTCAAGCATCTAAGCTTGGGGATGCCCAAGGCATCCGCTTCTTCATCAATAACTTATCAGGTCACCTCTAGTGAAACTATATTTTAATTCCGTCACATCTTATGTGCTTTACTTGGAGCGTCTGTGTGCTTTTATTTTCATTTTGTTATTTTCATTCTCTGAATAAAATCGGATCCTAGCATCCTTGTGTGGGAGAGAGACACGCTCCGCTTTTTCATTTGAACACTGCTGTTCTTCGTTTTACTTTTAATGTTCAATGGCAAAAGCTGAAAGCCGCTGCATTTATTGCTATTTGGTTGAAACAGAAAATGCTTCATGTGGTAATTGGTATATTGTCGTGAATAATTTGATACTTGGCAATTGTTTTGAGCTCTCAAGTAGATCATGTTTAAGCTCTTGTGTCATGTAGTTTAAACCTAGTAGTGGAGAACTACCGTAGAGCTTGTTAAAATTTGGTTTGCATGATTGGTCTCTCTAAAGTCTAGATATTTTCTGGTAAAAGTGTTTGAGCAACAAGGAAGACAGTGTAGAGTCTTATAATGCTTGCAATATGTTCTTATGTAAGTTTTGCTGTACCGGTTCATACTTGTGTTGCTTCAAACAACCTTGCTAGCCAAAGCCTTGTACTGAGAGGGAATGCTTCTCGTGCATCCAAAACCTTGAGCCAAAACCTATGCCATTTGTGTCCACCATAACTACCTACTATGTGGTATTTTTCTTCCATTCCAAGTAAATACTTCATGTGCTACCTTTAAACAATTCAAAACTTTATTACTCCTTATTTGTGTCAATGTTTTATAGCTCATGAGGAAGTATGTGGTGTTTTATCTTTCAATCTTGTTGGGCAGACTTTCACCAATGAACTAGTGGCACATCCGCTTATCCAATAATTTGCAAAAAGAGCTGGCAACGGGGTTCTCAGCCCAATTAAATAACTTTCATTAATAATTCTCTTCACATGTTTTGCCCTGATTCATCAGTAAGCAACTTAATTTTGCAAATAGACACTCCTCCATGGTATGTGAAATGTTGGAAGGCACCCGAGGATTCGGTTAGCCATGGCTTGTGAAAGAAAAAGGTTGGGAGGAGTGTCATCTATAAATAAAACTAAAATACATGTGTAAACAAAAGAGAAGAGGGATGATCTACCTTGCTGGTAGAGATAACGTCCTTCATGGGAGCCGCTCTTTGAGAGTCTATTTGATAAGGGAATTAGAGTGACCACTACCATTCGTTGTGTTGCTGTCAAAACCCACCGGCGGGCAGCGACGGGCAACACAATAGAGCCGGGAACAACTTAGGGCTGCGGCTGCCCTGGTCCCTCCGAGCGACGGCCTGCAAAGCCTCTGGTACACACGTCCGATGCTGGTGCAAGGGCGTGCCACCTGACCTATACCTGGTCAGGAAGGTGATGGAGATGCCTCGCTTAGTTTCCTGCATGACATACACGTAAACATTAAATACGAGCCTCGATCGGCTCTCAGGTTATCCTGTGAATCGACTCAAGGAGCCGATCCACCCATGATTCATACGAGGTGCACAAATATATGGTGGTCCTGCTTGATCAAGATAAAGCTAATCGATCTATGACGATTTAGGGTTTTCACCGCATAATCGGATCATCCTACTCACGATTGGGCCTCGCGGCCACGCACGGTGACCGTAAGCCGATCCTAGATAGGGCCTAAAAACCAACACGAGGTTGATCCCCGGAACATCCTGTCTAGGACTAGCAAACGACACCCTACGCGCCGCTGGATCCTCCAACCCTTTGTAAGGCCTAACTATTGCAGATATTAAACTAATCCTTGAAGAACAAGGAGCAACCGTAACGGATCGGATCTACTAAGTAATGATCAAGCGGGGTGCCGCCCCTACACCTAAGATAGGTGTAAGGGCGGCTAGATATGCAAGGGTTGCACTACGACAGCATATGATACGAAGAACTATGCTAACCCTAACACATCTATGATAACTGCGTTGCTCGCCATCAAAAAGGCTTCAGTACGAGCAACGCCTGAACAACATAAAGCTTGTGCTGCCTAGATCGCAAGATGCGATCTAGGCAGCATGATGCTTACCGGTAGAAACCCTCGAGACGAAGGAGTTGGCGATGCGCCGAGATTGATTTGTGGTTGAACGTTGGTTGTTGTTTATTCCATAAACCCTAGATACATATTTATAGTCCAAGGGACTTTCTAACGTGGGAATAATCCCCACCGTGCACGAGACAAACTCTAACTAACCGACACGTATCCTAATATGTTACAAATACACGGGCCAACTAGCCCACACTTTGCATATAAAGGCCGATTCACATATTTCTTCCAGGTATATTCTTCAAGTCCATCTTGATCGCGGCCCACCTCTGACTCGTTCAAATCCTGGTGATAACACATGCCCCCCTGGTTTTGGTAATGATAATTTCAAAACTACTCTGTTTTCCCTTCGAAGGGTCATGTCGTGGCAGAGCAGAATCGTTGCAGTATTCTTCATCATGATGCCTTGTCTTCTCAGCTTCTCTGCAAAATTCGATAGCTTCAGCATCATCTCCTCAGAAACTGCAATGGCATTAAATCTCCACCAGGTTCCTCATTATTTAACCGTTCCGCACAGTTTACTTCCACATCCCCTTCGCATTAGCACTCCAAAAGCCCTCCTGTGCCACCATGTCTTCTTCCTCCTCTGCTTCATCGGATCTTTCCACCCAGTCTTCTTCCTCTCGCGAGCCGACGCCGGATCCGAACCCGGCGGAGGTCCACGCGGCCAACACCCGCCGTGCCATTGAGGCCGGGGAGGAGTCTAGCCATGACTTCACCATCTGGTCAGAGGACGACAAGTCCCTGACCGACGGGGAGAGCGACCTCCGCTTCCTCGCCGACGGGGAAACGGAGGAGGAGAGCGACGATGATCGCTTCTCCTGCGACGACTTCACCTCCCCTGAGGAGGAGGAGGAGGAGAAGGAGGAGGAGGGGGAGGAGGACGACACCCCCTCCGACGAGCCGCCGGCCAAGCGGTTCTGCCCCTGGCCGGGGAACCTCAGCGACTTCGACAGCGACGACGACGACGCTGACGAGGAGGATGAGGACAACGAAGGCCCGGTCGGCGGCCACTGGAGCAGCGACGACGAGCCCGCCGGGAGTAGCGCCGACAGCGGCGACGATGGCGATGACGAGGGCAGTGACGGCCCGTAGATAGGACTTCTAGCATAGGACCAGTAGTAGTAGATGGGGCAATGTACCCCCTAGTATTTCCTTTTGAGAGCAATCAGCTCTTTATGTAAGAAATCTTGCTTATCAATGAAGAACTTCTCCTAATTTGATTTTGCCGATTTCCTTTGAGCTTAAATTAGCCGATTCCCCTTTATACTGACCTTGCCGATTTGTCCCCTAAGCCAATGCGTACTGAGCCGATAGCAACACATCGGTCCTTTAAAAGTCATCCTTCAATTCTTCAACTGATGATCTTGAAATCTGGCGGATAATGTAGAGTCTTCAGGAAAGCCTTTAAATTCTTCCAACCAGACCCAATGATCTTCTTGAAACACTCATCATTTTGTGAAGAAGGTTGCAATGAAGGATTAGCCGATGGTACCCCAATCGGCTCCTAAACAGAGCATCTATCAGGCCTGCTGCCCCCCGAGCCTTACTCAAGGCGAGAATGTCGATGAGGATGCACCAAAGCCGATCACCTTTCTTCCCTCGAAAGCCGATACATCTTTTCTGACAAGAAGGTCCAGGAACCCGAATCGGCTTAAGGCAGCTGAGGAAGCTCTCATTGTTTTACTCCCTCGAAGAAGCAGAAGGCCCCACAGCTGAACTGGACTTGGTGGAGAGACTTGGTGAAGATCCGGTAGTCCCTGTATAATTGCACTAGAGTCGATGGCTGCGCATCGGCTGTATGTCATGAAATTTTTTTTTTACTGGCCGATTTTTTCCCTATCGGCCCCAATATTTTACTGCACACATGCTCACCTGCACATGTTCATCTGGTTCAGGTGCCCCCCGAGCCGAATCTGCCAGGTGACTGCAGATATCGGCTTTGTGGTTAGCCAAGGCATTGTATTTGTGCGTCGGCTCCGATAAGATTCGTGTTGACTCTCTTCCGCCGACGTAAACCGCTGCCCAGTAGATCGACGTTGCCTGTAAGCAGAACATGTGGTGAAGATAATTTTGGCCGATTGCTGGAATCGGCCTCCATATTGAATTGCTCAATGAAGGCTTTGTAATGTTCCTTCATAGATTCTTTGGGGCCGATCACAAGGATCAGCCTCGCCACGTTTGCTCATCGGTTTGCTCTTGCTACTCGGTTAGGCCGGTGGATAGGACCAGCCCAACCTCATCCTTTGTCATGTCGATGCGCTCGCTGTCGTCCACCTTGAGTGCATCGTGTAATCCTGGAGCACTAAGCTCCGTCGGAAGGACGAGCACCATGTTTGTGCCAGCCGATGTTTCATCATCGGCTTTCCTTTGCTTGGGGCGCCACTCCATCTTCCGTGGACGACCCTCTTCGTCCAGGGTTCGCTGAATTTTCGCGGCCAGATCAGGCCGCGCCTTCCTTAGCGTGTGCAGATATAACCTTTCGGCTTCTTCCAAGCCGCGCAATCGCTGAACCCTGCGCTTTTGGGAACGGCTGAGTCCATCAGGGCACCACCTTGGCCGGTGGTACCTGTCTTCTTCTTCTTCTCCCTCGTCTTCCGAATCCTCGAGATCTTCCATCCGAGGGGCCTCAGCGCGTTTGCTTTGTGGTGGGAGAGGCCCTAGACGTTGGAACACGGACACGTTGGCTGCCTCCTTCTTCTTCTGGTTGCATTCTGGGCAATTGCCGATTGTAGGCAATCGTCTCATTCCTGAATCCCAGCAGTGTCTGAAGAAGGGACAGTCCCAGTGCCTATCCTCATCGTCTCGCTCTCCTGACTTTCCCTTGGCACGGCGCTCGTACTCCTCCTCATCGCGATCATGCCGACGATGTCTTCTGGCTTCTCTGACCAGACGATCTCTTTCATCATCATCGCTGGATCGTCGGCGTTGGTCATACTGACTTACATACTTGTTGAGGAGGTGATCAGAGAGGGGTCGCTGATATCTTATGTTCTTCACTTCTCCCTCTGTGATGTAGCGCTTGCCATCATGACGGAGCCGATCGCGTGGAGCGGCCTCCTCTGTGTCCTTGCTACGAGAGCAGCTGCCCTCGTCTCCATCCTTGCCAGCGTGGTGCCCAAGTCCCACCATGTTGATGCTGAACGAGGATCCTGGCTGGCAACCTTCAGGGTAAGTGCATCCCACCATATTAACGGCGGGGAAGGGTTGGGTGTCGACCTTCATGGCGTACTGGTTGAAAATCAGACGTCCTTTTTCTATCGCCATTTGGATCTACTGACGCCACACCCTGCAGTCGTTGGTGGCATGGGAGAGCGAGTCATGCCATTTGCAGTATGGCTTTCCGTTTAGCTCCTGTGCCATGGGGAATTTGAGACCTTCAGGTATCTTCAACTGCTTCTCCTTGAGTAAGAGGTCGAAGATTTGCTCAGTTTTGGTCACGTCAAAATCAAACCCCCTGGGCGGGCCTGGTGGCTTTACCCATTTGCAGGACACGGGGGTTGCCCCCCGAGTCCATTCAGCCACTGCTACCTCTTGATCTCCCGCAGCAACTTCGTCTTCCTCTGCCTCGACCAGGACTACTGCACGCTTGAATTTGTCCTGGTACAAGTCCGGGTGCTGACAGTTTCTGAACCATGTGCGCCAGTGAGGGGTAGTCTGCTTGGGAGGCCATGTCCTTGAGCGGCGCTGCAAGGCCCGCTACTGCCAACTCGACTGCTTCCTTTTCAGTCACACGAACCGAATAACATCGGTTCCTAAGATTCCTGAAGCGCTGGATGTATTCTGTCACGGTTTCTCCACGCTTCTGACGTGTTTGTGCTAGATCGGCAAGGCCAGACTCGGAAGCCTCTGAGTGGTACTGCATATGGAACTGTTCTTCCAACTGCTTCCAAGTCCGGATCGAGTCTGGTGGCAACGAGGTGTACCACCCGAAAGCCGATCCCGTGAGGGACTGTGAGAAGAACCTCACGCGTAGTGGATCCGACACTGAGGCCGTTCCTAGCTGTGCCAAATATCGGCTCACATGCTCGATGGAGCTGGAACCATCTGATCCGCTGAATTTGGAGAAATCAGGGAGCCGATATTTAGGTGGTAGCGGGATCAACTCGTACTCGTCAGGGTACGGCTTGGAATAGCCGATTGCCCTCCTTTTCGGCACCATGCCGAACTGGTCTCTCAGTATGGTACTGATCTGATCCGCTGTGCTGGCTGCAGGAGTTGAATTCTGAAGATTCGCCGGGGTGGCGTACTTAGCCAGCCATGCTTGCTTTTCCAGCTCTGAGCCAACTGCAGGAGCTGAGCTCTGGAGGTTCGTCGGGGTGGCATATTTAGTTAGCCACGTCTGCTTCTCAAGATCTGTTGCTGACGTTCCTCCTGCTTTCCCAGAAGTCCCTGCTGTCGCGGCCTGGTTTGTGAGCGCCCAGTTACCGCAGTCTGGCACGTATGTGCACATGTACCCGTGAGGGATCTCCTTAGGCGCCTCATGCAAAAACTGGCAGTCACTAGGGTCACCACCGATCTTGTAGATGATGAATGCCGGTGAGTTCGGCACTTCTGGTGCTGCCAATGCAAATGGCAGCGGTGGACGGGACTGGAGTGGCAACTCTCCTTGATGTGTCCCGAGAGCTGGTCCTGACGGCGAGTACTGGTGCCTCATGATCTCCTGGATCACCCGGAGAGCGACACGCTCCAAAGTGTTCACCAGGTTCTCGGAGTGGCGGTGTAGCGAGTGAGCCACCATGTAGTTGATCTCCTGCCGCAGGGACCTGGTGCGTTCTTCTGATGGGGCAGAGAGGTCTATCCCATCGAGCGCATCGTCAGGCGAGAACCCCTTCCACTTGATGCCATGTGAACGGGTTCTGTGAAAAGAGCCGATGAGATCGGCCTCGAGGATAGCTTTGACCTCGTCATACTTCTTCTTGAGCCCGTCGGTCAGATCCTCGTACGTGACTGGCGTGCCGTCCGCCATCTCAGATGTAGATGGCGATGTGGTTGATGTAGACGATGGTCCCACCGGGCGTGCCAGAATGTGTTGCTGTCAAAACCCACCGGCGGGCAGCGACGGGCAACACAGTAGAGCCGGGAACAACTTAGGGCTGCGGCTGGCCCTGGTCCCTCCGAGCGATGGCCCGCAAAGCCTCTGGTACACACGTCCGATGCTGGTGCAAGGGCGTGCCACCTGACCTATACCTGGTCAGGAAGGTGATGGAGATGCCTCGCTTAGTTTCCTGCATGGCATACACGTAAACATTAAATACGAGCCTCGATCGGCTCTCAGGTTATCCTTTGAATCGGCTCAAGGAGCCGATCCACCCATGATTCGTACGAGGTGCACGAATATATGGTGGTCCTGCTTGATCAAGATAAAGCTAATCGATCTACGACGATTTAGGGTTTTCACCGCATAATCGGATCATCCTACTCACGATTGGGCCTCGCGGCCACGCACGGTGACCGTAAGCCGATCCTAGATAGGGCCTAAAAACCAACACGAGGTTGATCCCCGGAACATCCTGTCTAGGACTAGCAAACGACACCCTACGCGCCGCTGGATCCTCCAACCCTTTGTAAGGCCTAACTATTGCAGATATTAAACTAATCCTTGAAGAACAAGGAGCAACCGTAACGGATCGGATCTACTAAGTAATGATCAAGCGGGGTGCCGCCCCTACACCTAAGATAGGTGTAAGGGCGGCTAGATATGCAAGGGTTGCACTACGACAGCATATGATACGAAGAACTATGCTAACCCTAACACATCTATGATAACTGCGTTGCTCGCCATCAAAAAGGCTTCAGTACGAGCAACGCCTGAACAACATAAAGCTTGTGCTGCCTAGATCGCAAGATGCGATCTAGGCAGCATGATGCTTACCGGTAGAAACCCTCGAGACGAAGGAGTTGGCGATGCGCCGAGATTGATTTGTGGTTGAACGTTGGTTGTTGTTTATTCCATAAACCCTAGATACATATTTATAGTCCAAGGGACTTTCTAACGTGGGAATAATCCCCACCGTGCACGAGACAAACTCTAACTAACCGACACGTATCCTAATATGTTACAAATACACGGGCCAACTAGCCCACACTTTGCATATAAAGGCCGATTCACATATTTCTTCCAGGTATATTCTTCAAGTCCATCTTGATCGCGGCCCACCTCTGACTCGGTCAAATCCTGGTGATAACACGTTGACAACAACAAACACCTCTCAAAACTTTACTTTTATGCTCTCTTTATGATTTCAAAACTTGAAAAGCTCTAGCACATGATTTAATCCCTGCTTCCCTCTACGAAGGGCCTTTCTTTTACTTTATGTTGAGTCAGTTTACCTACTTCTTTCTATCTTAGAAGCAAATACTTGTCTCAACTGTGTGCATTGATTCTTACATGCTTGCTTATTGCACTCATCATATTACTTTGTGTTGACAATTATCCATGAGATATACATGTTGAAAGTTGAAAGCAATTGCTGAAACTTAAATCTTCCTTTGTGTTACTTCAAAACCTCTTATTAAGAATCTATTGCTTTATGAGTTAACTCTTATGCAAGACTTTTTGATGCTTGTCTTGAAAGTGCTATTCATGAAAAGTTTTTGCTATATGATTCAGTTGTTTAGTCATTATCTTTTTATTAGCAAACTATAGACCATTTCTTTGAGTCACTTCATTCATCTCAAATGCTTTACAATAGTATTGATCAAGATTATGTTGGTAGCATGTCACTTCAGAAATTATTCTTTTTATCGTTTACCTACTCGAGGGCGAGTAGGAACTAAGCTTGGGGATGCTTGATACGTCTCCAACGTATCTATAATTTCTTATGTTTCATGCTAGTTTTATGACAATACCTACATGTTTTATTCATACTTTATATCATTTTTATGCATTTTCTGGGACTAACCTATTAACAAGATGCCGAAGCGCCAGTTCCTGTTTTCTGCTGTTTTTGATTTCAGAAATTCTACATAGGAAATATTCTCGGAATTGGACGAAACAAAAGCCCACGGCCCTATTTCCACGGAGTGTTCCAGAAGTCCGAAGAAGAGTCGAGGACGGCCAGCAGGGGGGCCACCCCATAGGGCGGCGCGGCCCCACCTCCAGGCGCGCCGAGGTGTGGGGAGCCCACCTCGGGACTCCCCCGACGCTGCCTCTTCACCTATATATTCCTTCGTATCGGAAAACCCTAGTACCGAGAGCCAAAATACGAGAAAAGTTCCAGAGACGCCACCGCCGTCAACCCCATCTCGGGGGGTTCTGAAGATCACCTCCGGCACCCAGCCGGAGAGGGGAATCATCACTGGAGGGCTCTACATCACCATGCCCGCCTCCGGACTGATGCGTGAGTAGTTCATCCTTGGACTATGGGTCCATAGCAGTAGCTAGATGGTTGTCTTCTCCTATTATGCCATCATGTTTAGATCTTGTGAGCTGCCTATCATGATCAAGATCATCTATTTGTAATGCTACATGTTGTGTTTTTTGGGATCCGATGAATATGGAATGCTTTGTCAAGTTGATTATCGATCTATCATATATATGTTGTTTATGATCTTGCATGCTCTCCGTTGCTAGTAGAGGCTCTGGCCAAGTTGATACTTATAACTCCAAGAGGGAGTATTTATGCTAGATAGTGGGTTCATGCCTCCATTGAATCTGGGACAGTGACAGAAAGTTCTAAGGTTGTGGATGTGATGTTGCCACTAGGGATAAAACATCAATGCTTTGTCTAAGGATATTTGTATTGTTTACATTACGCACAGTACTTAATGCAATTGTCTGTTGTTTGCAACTTAATACTGGAAGGGGTGCGGATGCTAACCCGAAGGTGGACTTTTTAGGCATAGATGCATGCTGGATGGCGGTCTATGTTCTTTGTCGTAATGCCCTAAATAAATCTCATAGTAGTCATCATGATATGTATGTGCATTGTTATGCCTTCTCTATTTGTCAATTGCCCAACTGTAATTTGTTCACCCAACATGTTATTTATCTTATTGGAGAGACACCACTAGTGAACTGTCGACCCCGGTCCATTCTTTTACATCTGAAATACAACCTACTGCAATCATTGTTCTCATTTGTTTTCTGCAAGCAAACATCATTCTCCACACCATAACTTTAATCATTTGTTTTCAGCAAGCCGGTGAGATTGACAACCTCACTGTTAAGTTGGGGCAAAGTATTTTGATTGTGTTGTGCAGGTTCCACGTTGGCGCCGAAATTCCTGGTGTTGCGCCGCACTAAACTCCTTCACCAACAACCTTCACGTGGCCTTCATCTCCTACTGGTTCGATAACCTTGGTTTCTTACTGAGGTAAAACTCGATGTTGTACTCATCATACCTTCCTCTTGGGGTTTCCAACGGACGTGTGCTTTACCGTCACAAGCAGCCGCCCGAGCCCGGAGATGCTTGAGGCGGCGCTCCTCGAGGTGCAGGTAGGCCACGGCCTGCTCGAAGGAGGGCCTGTTTGTTTGGGCTGTGGCTGGCTGGCTGTGCAGGGAAAGCTGCTGTGTAGGAAAAGCCGCTGTGCAGGGAAAGCTGCTGTTCTGAGTTTCACTGTTTGGCAACTTAGCTGGCTGTCTGGCTGTGAATAGATGAATTATCCAAAATACCCTTCATGGCCATGAGAACATACATTTTTTCAAATTTGTTTGTAATACTTCCTTCAACTCAAAATACTTACCGCGGGTTTAATGAATCTAAGCATATTTTTATCTATATTTTGTCTAAAGGTGCCACAAATATTTAAGGCTGAAGGGATTAAGTATCGGATGATCAAACTGCAAAGAAAAAACATTTTGAAAAGTTTGTATTCTATCTGTATGTGGCATGCATGCCAAAATTTACTTATAAATTTCTGTGGCAGATTCTCTTGTCTCTCTCATGCTGCCATGCACTGTGCGTTGATCAAGAGCTAACAGTGGCTAATAGTACGTACATGCAGTGGGCCAGCGTAATAATTAGCTATAGTGATTATTTGTTTACTAATTGTATGGGAGAAGCAACGGTGCATGTCCGGTTGGCTGGAGTGGCGCGTGTGTCATTTCGGTCAGGACGCTCAGTGGCATTCTTTGTAAATACGATGGATAAGAGGGACAAAAGGATATACCGGTTCAGTCTTAAGTGAAGAAGCTGCGGGAAGGCAGGAAAAGCACCTCCTGAGGTGCTTTCTCTTCCCTGTGTATTTCGTTCACTGGCTTTGGAAAAGCCTCTAGCCAAAGCATCCCGTTTGGTTCGTTTCATCTGCTTATTTTAGTGGAAAGCCAAAAAAAGCTCAAACAAACAGGCCCTGAGATCCTCGCCGAGACCCGCCGACAGGGTGGAGAGCATGATCTTGGCATCGATCGGGAACTCCAAGTCACGGAGCTCGTCAGAGAGACTCTTCAGCTTGAGGGCGTACTCGTCGAGAGAGAGATCGTTCTGGTGGGTGCTGAAGAATTCCCGCTGGAGGAAGGTGACCCGCTGGATTTTGTTGTCGGTGAAGAGGCCGGTGATCTTAGCCCAGACCGTGTGGGCGGAGTCGCCGTCGCGGACGATGGTGCGAAAGATGTCATTGGAGACGGTCTGGTAGAACCAGCGGATGATGGTGGTGTCGATGGCGAGCCACTCGGGGTCGTGCGGCATGGCGAGGAGGTCGATGGTGCCGTCGACGTGATCGAGGAGATCATACTCGCGGAAGAGCAGCCCGAAGTACGTCTTCCACGGGAAGAAGTTGGCAGCGGTGGTGGAGAGCTTGACCGGCACGCGCTCGGCAATGGGGATGTCACGGATGACGGCGACGGAGGGGCCGGCGAAGGGGTTGCTGCTGCCGGAGCCGGAGGAGTCGAAGCGCTCCATGGCGGAAGCGGTGGTGGTGGTAGGAGGCGGAAGCGGCTAGGGCTAGGGTTGGGGTGGGGAGAGGCGGCGGTGGGAGATGGGGGCCGGCGGCACCCGGGGGTGGAGAGGGGCGGCGGCTAGGGTTGGGAGCGGCGGCGCCCAAGGGGAGAGGAGGGCGGCGGCTAGGGTTGGGAAGAGGTGGCCGGCGGCGCCCAAGGGGAGAGGAGGGCGGCGGCTAGGTCAGGACCCTAAGGGTCTCTGATACCATGTAGAAGAGTTATTGGAGATTGCACAGCATCAATAGGGTCGGCTGCTCATGTATATATAGGCGGACACATGTACAATTACAGGTACAACCCTGAGAAAACACGGGGACATATGCCTATACATTATGTTACTCAACAGTTCTTGAAATTATATTTCATTGATCAACAGATGAATTTGTTTGGTGGTCGAGCATATTCCATGAATGAAGGGCTGAAGCACTTTCCAAGCACAGGAGAGAAGAGTTACTTTTTCTTTTTATATATTTGCATACATACAATACAGGAGAAGCAAAATCCTTCCTTGCGGTTTTGTTTCGTGAAATTAGCCAATTAGGCTAGGCATTTGGTATCAACACGTACAGTGTTTTGATAACATAGTATACAATCATGGTTTGTGAAAACCAGCTGCGAGCTATAGATCGCATCAATTGCTTACGAAATGGCATATGGAATATCCGCCGGACGTCGCCATATATATATATAGTGCTGCCGTTGCAGTTGCTAGTTAGCTGCTGCCACTAGCCGGCATGGAATTCGTATGGGATTAGGATCACTTGATGAGGTTGATGATGGCTTTGGCGATGATGGCCATCTGGACGGAGTCGGCGGCGTTCTGGAGCAGCTTCTGGGGCGGCGTCGGGACAAGGGCACGCAGCGCGGCCCCGTCGCACTGCTTCTCCTGCACCCTGGCCAGCGCCTCGTCCATCCTGCTCGCGGCGGCTGCGAGGTTGCGCTGTTCGATCTGCTCGCTGGCCAGCGCGAAGGCCATGTCCGCCTTGTCGAACACCTCGGCGCACGTCGTCAGCACTGGCTTGTTCGAGGGCACGGTGGATTTGTCCTCCAGCAGGGTCGCGGCGTCGCTGCCGGCGAGGATCACCTTGTAGATGCCCTCGTCGCAGGCAGCCTTTGCCAGGCTCCAGGCGTTGGCGGTGCGGCCGCTGAGGGCGATGCCGAGCTTGGACACGCAGAGCTGCAGGTTGACCCGCGGGTCGCTCGCGGCGGCCGCCTTGCAGGTGCTGTCCAGCGTCGCGCTCAAGGCCGCCTTGCAGTTGCTGGCGACCGCCGCGTCCACGGTGCAGATGATGGCGTTGGCGATGATGGCCATTTGGATGGCGTCGGAGGTGTTCTGGGCCAGCGGCTGCGGCTGCGGCGACCCGTGCATCGCGAACGCGTCCTTGCACTCCTGCACCTGCGCCAGGGCCCCGTCCAGCTTATTCCTGCCACCCAACTGGTTGCGTCGCATGCCGATCTCTTCGCTGGCCTGCGAGAAGGAGAGGGTCGCCTGTTCGAACCCCCGCAAGCACGTGCCCAGCGCCGAGTTCATGAACAGGCTCTCGCGGGCATCGCTGGCAACGCTGGCGCTGCCCGCCAGCAGGGTCTTGTTGATGGCCTTTGAGGCCATGGCCGCGTTGATCGCGCCCTCGTCAGCGGCAATCCTGGCCATGCCCCATGCGTCCTTGTCCTTGGTTACCATGAGCGACTCGCACATCTGCAGGTTTACGCGTACGTCGATCGCGGCGGCCGCCTTGCAGGTCAGGGCCAACGTCGCGTCCACGGTGCACGCGCTGCTCAGGATCGACGCCAGCACGGCGGCGACAAGGGCCACGGGGCGAGTCATCGACGGCTTCATTTTCTCTTCTTCTCTACTGAAAACTTGTTGGTACAAATTTTGTGAGGGGGGAGAAGGTTAAATAGGATGATGATTGAGCATCATATATATAGCAGGGGCAGCAATTGTCGGAGGCTCATTTTGGTTGCTTACTTCTCGACCATTCGCCTATATATGGATAAGACCATCCTTAGCAGTACCCTTAAAACGCAAATATAGGTTGAGAAAAACGAGTTTTGATGGCTGAGAACAGCACGTGCAGATCAGTGCACTCAAACCCAACCCGTATAAGAAAATATTTCAGAGATTGTCGGATGCTCGTTTTGGTTGCTTACTTCTCGACCATTCGGCTATACTAGTTGAATGCCCGTGCGTTGCTACGGCTTCTTTTTTTCTCACATTGTGTCAATACAATAGTTGTAAAAAATCACGTGTATCAAAACCATAAGATATTTAGAAATACTTATAAGATTCTAACCAGTCTGAAATATATTTAACAACCATATATTTGACATCGTTTGAATATGCAATAAGTACTCCACTAATTAACTATTTTATATTTAAAAAATGCCCTCCTCGATACTCCTTAGAGTATGTCGTAGTGTATGAAATATTTTCGAGTGCTTCATTTTGATGGTACTTGAGCAAGCGTACCAAAAATTTCTTCCTTAGGTCGATAATATTCTGCACAACAATACATGTCATTAGCATGTATAGTTTTAGTGAAAAAATAGAAAGTGCAGCGTAAAGTGCCCACCGTGCATATAGGATGAACCAACTTTTTACCATTCCATGAGAACATAATATAAAAAATGAAATAACCAGATGCTTTCCTGTAGATAAATGACTCGTTATTATCTTAATTATCGAAGAAACTAAAATATATGGGTTTTATTTTAGAGATACTCACATGCTTGAACTTTGCGGAATATCAATTGGCGACGTGCGTGGCCAGAAAAATATATCGGCATCCCAACCAGGTTGTGCGAATGCAAGTGCATCAGTTAGGTAGATTGCAATTCTTTGTAAGATCAATTTTATCTTATGCGATCGAACCATTTTACCCTCCGATGATGGTGGCATGGACCAATGATCAATAACAGACACAGTACATTCATGCTTATCGATGGAGAACAAGTTAAAGTGACCCGCGGATGCATAAGGGAGAAAAACCTTCAAATGGACAACCATTATAAACACATGTAATGTGACACTGCTAGATAAATGAATATATTTACCAAGTTGCGTGATGCGATTTTGTAGTCTATCCCAGGCCAACTATTGAACAATGTTGCTAGAGACTGTATATTCGGCTTTATTCGGTATTTTTTACCTCGTGTGGAATCCACCATCACCGTCTGAGAAAAAAAAAACTGTTTAGAAACATAGTGACAACATTGAAAATGCCAGATTGTAGTAACTTACACAAAAGCGTACATCCATGTAGTGCACATCAGTCTCTGCTATCTGTAGGATCTCGTCGCATGCCACTATACGAATTCCTAAGTTGAAGCAGTTGTCCATATGTTGGTCCATCCTAAGTATGTTCTGGATTTTCTTAAGACTTTGATATGGTTTGGAGCTCCGCACACATTCCTGCATGTGAGGAAAATATTAAAAATGATAAAACCATAGCAATGCATATTATCGTATTTTTTTAACATATTGCTTACGTACTCCAATAATTTGGGGTCTTGAATCGACATGATGTGTTGGAAAAGCTTGTCAACTAACTTACGTGAGTTTGTGGGTATGATGTGGACTTTATCACTCAAGTCTAGTTGCTTCGGACCCTCCACAATCATACAATCAGAAGTAGACACATTTTCTTCATTGGTAGGTTTATAATATATTGGCTTTCCTTTTATCTTATTCAATTCGAACTCCACCATTACAGTGATTAATTTTTGGCGAAATTCTTTCATATCCTTCTGCAAAATATAATATTTAAAAACATCTCCTTAAGACAACTTTTGAAAATGTAAGCGGCTACCAATGTTATCCTCAAAAATAATAACACACCTAAGTGAATTGATCAGACAACACATCACCTGTCTAATATTTCATATAATTAAGCATGAATAACTCGCACGATGCGCTACAAGATTATTATGCACCATTTTAGTAATTCATATAGAAAAATCAACGTAAATAACATTTGGACATGCATAAAATTAATTATACCAATGCGCTATTGGTACACGTATAAACCCATCCATCTAAAAAAAGAGGTCAACATACACATCAGTTTGCATACGTTGTTGAAACTGTTCTACTACTGGTCATGTTGTGACATCGAGATCCATCCACCTGTCACCTTTGTCAAAATCTTTCATTTGGGATGCGATTTTCAAATACTTTTCAAGTCCCTACAACTTTTATATGAGGCAAAAGGTATTATATATTGAGGCAAACACAATGCAAAGAGCGAATCAAAATTAATTGTTATTTACCATAACACTGATGTCACTCCGCCCCATTGAATCACCAAGTGAGTCCAATATTTGAATCACACATTTTTTTTGCATTTACGACCAGTAAATACCAGTGCGTCTTACTTATATTTATAGAAAATAAGACCTGAAGTAAATATTGTATAAGACTAAGAAACACACATATTTAAAACACATGAATGAGATCCATAGGTAGTGAGTTAATTCACATGAATGAGACATATGTGAGTTAACTTGACTGGCTACACATTGTGCTGATCGGTGTTCACCTTTTGTTTGTTTCCACAAGCACCTACTATTTGTTTCCTCAAGCAAAATTATGTTAATGTAGATCGTCCTTGTTCTTGCATCACCATCTGGTTCTTGCCTTCCTGGTTTGTTATGTGAATATGAAAATCACTTTAGAGTAATTCTAATTTGTATGGTACTGCCTGTAGAGTTACAGGTTGTTGCTGGCAATGACATTGAAACTAAATTAGTTTTTCTACTACTGGAATTTGTACGGAATCAACATTGGAGGTAATGGAGCTTTGTGCTTTAAGTTTTCTCCCATAACAACATCAAAAGAAAAAAAATATAGGACTTTTGGTTGCAAGGATCGGAGACTTTGGCATTCTACTAAATTGGTTACATCAAAAGCAAATGAGAGTGTAAAAATATATATGGTTGTAAGAGCAGCCTATTACTTCAGCATAGACGCCAGTAGACCATCAGCAAAGAAAGAACAACTAAATTGGAGGCTATTCGTTTCAGATAGATTTTTGATAATACAAGATTATGCATAGCCGCATAGGAAGTCTACTGTTCTATATATGCAGACAAGTTTATTGTTTTTGTTTTCAATTCATTCTATTTTATACAACAAGTAAACTGCTACACAACTTAATTACTTGTGCACTAATTTATTGAAGAATTTCCATTATTTCGGAGGAGCCAGGGGTGAGCACGTTGGTGGCCGCGGTCTCTGGCGATGGCCAGATCCTGGTGATTGTTGTCAGTGGAGCCCCAACACAGCACCAACACTTATTCATGTTGCTGTATCCAAGCCGCTGAGGGGTTCTTCTGAGCGTTCATTCCTTTAGGCTAATTAGACATTTCAGCTGGACTGAACTGCTTCAGGGTGTAAGGAGAGAATCATTAGGGGCTTTTTAATTGGTTTATGGTAATATTTACCATGTTGTGTACCCCTTTGATCCACGTTTTTACTGATTATATATCTATTCCTTGCAGGTTAACTTGTTCCGATAATGGAAGTACTTGTTGAGACACCTATACTGCGGATACAAAAATATATTTGACATCATTCTATATTGCCTTAACTTTGTCTCTTCAAACTTAGTATGGTTCTTTGTACTGTAAATTTATTATCGACAGTAATGCTATTGAAAATTTTCTTATGCTCTGAATATTCCCTTGTACTAAAATTTTCCTTTTAAGATACTCAGTTTTCTTGTACTAAGATTTACCTTGTTGCTGAACTTTCATAGGAAGGAGAAGCTCAAGGGAGCAAACTGAACAAGGAGGATGGAGCTAGAAAGGAAAAGTTATCGCCATAAGCATGTACTGTGAGATGTGAGCTAGAAAGGAACACCTAGCCGCACATGCCCATCAGCAATGAATTGTACATATCGCTGCATCGGACACAGATAATTGATTGTATTTTCAGTTTCTCATTGTTTCATGTTCTTCCTAGACGAATGGTAGCAGAATATTTCTATGCCAACTTGCATCAAGTACGATCATGCTCTACCTGGAATGGCGGCGAGAAAAAGGGGAGTGATGGGAAGTGTGCTCCAATGAAGACATACCTGGAACGGCGGCGAGAAAAAGCGGAGACATAGTTCATGTTTTTTTGCTTCAATGATTGATCAGACGGTTGGTACAAGGATGAGGATCGTGCAATGAAGGAAGGTGTCTTCTGGAGCGTATCATGATTGGTTTAATTCGCGGAAACATGGCGACTTGCCTACTTATACTGTACGTGAAGGAGAACCAAATCTGATTGAGATATTTGGTTACCATATTTTGATGTACGTGATATGTGATTGAGATATTGTGACTGATTTTTATACCATAATTAACTTCTGCGTGGGGATATTTGGTGATTAACTTGATCGGACGAAACAGAGTAGGGAGAATAGATTGGATGACCAGGATCTTTTCAATGACGACCACCAAAGTGCGTTGAGTGTCGAACGACCAACTCCCATTTAATAGTAAAGATATGGATAACTAGATCGTGATGGCGCCGGGCCCATCTATTTTTGATTGTATACAAGGAATTTCGGGAGCAGTGTTTTGGAACATGGGTCCATATGCTCTCTATATTTTGAAATGCATCTTACATACATTTTAAATTTTTAAAAAAATTGAAACTAAAAGTTCGCACGTACATCTTCATGTGCTACGTGCTCACAAAGTCGTTTCATAAAAAATCGACTTATCATGTGACGTGTGTAAAAAAGACAAAATTCAGTGCTAAAAATAATGCTTTTCACAAGATAAACTTTCTCTTTTTTATATAGACCACACAAAATATTGGTTTTTCGTGAAACTTGACGAACGCACGTATATTATATAGATGTACATGTAGAATTTTTTGTCCAAATTTTTCGACATTTCGAAATATAATTTTTTAGTAGAGGGAGCATACGCACCCGGGAGCCGAATTGAATTTCCGAGGAATTTCTGAAATCTATTGAGGGGGGAAATACAATAGATGATTGAGTAATACTACCTCTATCCATAAAAGATGGCAAGTTTGTCTATATTTATACATATCTAGACACTTTTTAGTGTACAGATACAACCTAATTTAGATAAATCTTTAATATACTTTATGGATAGAGAGGGTATTTTTACAATTTTATAACTTGTATCCCGTTATAAGAGGGAAAATGCAAAAAGCTTAACATAATATATTATTCTTTGAACTAGCGGTGTGACCTAGGAGGGCATTACTCTATCCATAAAAATGATTAAGTAATACAATAGAGGTAATTGCACTAAACATACAAAAAGTTGTCATCCGGGTGCATATTCATACAAGTTCTTGTAACCTGTGATTTAGTGGTACAATGATAGCCCGACATTTGTCCGCCACGCAGGCTCTGGCCCATCTCAAAATCTTTAGCAGAAAGCCCCCTACATTTGACTCAATTCGTAGCAAAGTTTCTCGATTCAGTTTCCATGAGGGGAAACTATTTCTAGATCATCTCGTTTCCATGGGGGGAAGGTTCACCCACAACACCGACGAGATAAACCTGCATCGGCAAAATCTTGGGGGAGAAAGTGAAGGAGATATGCCCTAGAGGCAATAATAAAGTGGTTATTATTTATATCTTTATGTTTATGATAAATGTTTATATATCATGCTAGAATTGTATTAACCGAAACATTAGTACATGTGTGATATGTAGACAAACAAGAAGTCCCTAGTATGCCTCTTAAACTAGCTTGTTGATTAATGGATGATTAGTTTCATAATCATGAACATTGGATGTTATTAATAACAAGGTTATGTCATTGTGTGAATGATGTAATGGACACACCCAATTAAGCGTAGCATAAGATCTCGTCATTAAGTTATTTGCTATAAGCTTTCGATACATAGTTACCTAGTCCTTATGACCATGAGATCATGTAAATCACTTATACCGGAAAGGTACTTTGATTACACCAAACACCACTGCGTAAATGGGTGGCTATAAAGGTGGGATTAAGTATCCGGAAAGTATGAGTTGAGGCATATGGATCAACAGTGGGATTTGTCCATCCCGATGACGGATAGATATACTCTGGGCCCTCTCGGTGGAATGTCGTCTAATGTCTTGCAAGCATATGAATGAGTTCATAAGAGACCACATACCACGGTACGAGTAAAGAGTACTTGTCAGGAGACGAGGTTGAACAAGGTATAGAGTGATACCGAAGATCAAACCTCGGACAAGTAAAATATCGCGAGACAAAGGGAATTGGTAATGTATGTGAATGGTTCATTCGATCACTAAAGTCATCGTTGAATATGTGGGAGCCATTATGGATCTCCAGATCCCGCTATTGGTTATTGGTCGGAGTGAGTACTCAACCATGTCCACATAGTTCTCGAACCGTAGGGTGACACACTTAAAGTTGGATGTTGAAATGGTAGTACTTGAATTATGGAATGGAGTTCGAATATTTGTTCGGAGTCCCGGATGAGATCCCGGACATCACGAGGAGTTCCGGAATGGTCCGGAGAATAAGATTCATATATAGGATGTCATTTTATGTGAAATAAAATGTCGCGGAAGGTTCTATGGAAGGTTCTAGAAGGTTCTAGAAAAGTCCGGAAGAAACCACCAAGGAAGGTGGAGTCCACAAGGGACTCCACCTCCATGGCCGGCCAGCCCTAGTGGGGGTGGAGTCCCAAGTGGACTCCACCATAGGGGGCCGGCCACCCCCACATGGGAGGTGGGAATCCCACCTTTGGGTGGGAGTCCTAGTTGGGCTAGGTTTCCCCCTCCTATGGAAGGTTTTGGTTTCGGGTCTTATTCGAAGACTTGGACACCAACACTTGGGATCCACCTATATAATGAGGGGCCAAGGGAGGGGGCCGGCCACCCCAAGACCATAGCTTGGCCGCCCCCCTTGAGTGGCCGGCCACCCCCTCCCAAACCCTAGCTTTGCTCCTCCACTTCATATTGCCCGCGTAGCTTAGCGAAGCTCCGCCGGACTTCTACACCGCCACCGACACCACGCCGTCGTGCTGTCGGATTCAAGAGGAGCTACTACTTCCGCTGCCCGCTGGAACGGGGAGGTGGACGTCGTCTTCATCAACAACCGAACGTGTGACCGAGTACGGAGGTGCTGCCCGTTCGTGGCGCCGGAACCGATCGTGATCAAGATCTTCTACGCGCTTTTGCAAGCGGCAAGTGATCGTCTACCGCAGCAACAAGAGCCTCATCTTGTAGGCTTTGGAATCTCTTCAAGGGTGAGACTCGATACCCCCTCGTTGCTACCGTCTTCTAGATTGCATCTTGGCTTGGATTGCGTGTTCGCGGTAGGAAAATTTTTGTTTTCTATGCAACGTTATCCTACGGTGGTATCGAGCCGTGTCTATGCATAGATGGTTGCACGAGTAGAACACAATGGTTTGTGGGCGTTGATGCTCTTGTTATCTTTAGTTTGAGTACTTTGCATCTTTATGGCATAGTGGGATGAAGCGGCTCGGACTAACTTTACATGACCGCGTTCATGAGACTTGTTCCTCGTTCGACATGCAACTTGTATTGCATAAGAGGCTTTGCGGGTGTCTGTCTCTCCTACTATAGTAAAGATTCAATTTACTCTTCTATTGAAAACATTAGTATCAACGTTGTGGTTCATGTTCGTAGGTAGATTAGATCTCTCTCGAAAACCCTAAACCACGTAAAATATGCAAACCAAATTAGAGACGTCTAACTTGTTTTTGCAGGGTTTGGTGATGTGATATGGCCATAATGTGATGATGAATATGTATGAGATGATCATTATTGTATTGTGGCAACCGGCAGAGCCTTATGGTTGTCTTTAAATTTCATGTTGAGTAGTATTTCAAAGTAGTTGTAATAGTTGCTACATGGAGGACAATCATGAAGACGGCGCCATTGACCTTGACGCTACGCCGACGATGATGGAGATCATGCCCGAAGATGATGGAGATCATATCCGTGCCTTGGAGATGAAGATCAAAGGCGCAAGAACAAAAGGGCCATATCATATCACATATGAACTGCATGTGATGTTAATCCTTTTTATGCATCTTATTTTGCTTAGATCGCGACGGTAGCATTATAAGATGATCCCTCACTAAAATCTCAAGATAATAAAGTGTTCATCCTTAGTAGCACCGTTGCCAAGTCTTGTCGTTTCGAAGCACCTCGTGATGATCGGGTGTGATAGATTCAATAAGTACATATGACGGGTGCAAGACAGTTTTGCACATGCGGATACTAAGGTGGCCTTGACGAGCCTAGCATGTCCTGACATGGTCTCGGAACACGTGATACCGAAAGGTAGAGCATGAATCATATGGTTGATATGATGAACACTTTGAGTGTTCGCCATTGAAATCACACCTTTTCTCGTGATGATCGGGTTTAGGTGCGGTGGATTTGGTTCGTGTGATCACTAAGACAATGCGAGGGATATTGTTTTGAGTGGGAGTTCACTTAGATTTTTAATTATGTTGAATTAAAATTTGAACTCAATTTGTCATAAACTTAGTCTAAACTATTGCAAATATATGTTGTAGAGATGGCGTCCCCAATCAATTTTAATCAGTTCCTAGAGAAAGAGAAACTTAAGAGCAACGGTAGCAACTTCACCGACTGGTTCCGTCATGTGAGGATCTTCCTCTCTGGCGGAAATCTGCAATTTGTGCTTGATGCACCGCTAGGTGACCCTCCTGCAGAAGATGAATCCGATGAAGTAAAAGCTGTTTACGCGACTCGGAAAACTCGGTACTCTCAAGTTCGGTGTGCCATCCTGTGCGATCCTGGAATCCGATCTTCAAAAACGTTTTGAGCACCATGATCCTCATGAGTTGATGAATGAGCTGAAAGCTATATTCGAGACTCATGCGGCCGTGGAATGCTATGAAGCATCGAAACATTTCTTCAACTGTATGATGGAAGAAGGCAGCTCCGTTAGTGAGCACATGCTCGCCATGACCGGGCATGCGAAGAAACTCGATGACTTGGGAATAGTGATTCCTAACAGGCGGGGATTAATCGTGTCCTTCAATCACGCCACCAAGTTACAAGAACTTTGTGATGAACTACAATATGCGAGAACATGAACAAGGAGTTACCTGAACTCTTTGGCATGCTAAAAGCTGCTGAGATTGAGATCAAGAAAGAGAACCAAGTGTTGATGGTCAACAAGACCACCATTTCAAGAAACAGGGCAAGTCTAAGGGAAAATTCAAGAAGGGTGGCAAGAAAGCTGCCACGCCTCCTATGAAACCTAAGAACGGCCCTAAGCCCGATCTTGAGTGCTATTACTGCAAGGAGAAGGGACACTGGAAGCGTAATTGCTCCAAGTATCTGGCTGATCTAAAGAGCGGCCTTGTCAAGAAGAAGAAAGAAGGTATATCTGATATACATGTTATAGATGTTCATTTCACTGGTTCTCGTTCTAGTACCTGGTATTTGATACTGGTTCGGTTGCTCATATTTGTAACTCGAAACAGGAACTAAAGAATAAACGACAGCTGCTGAAAGATGAAGTGACGATGCGCGTTGGAAACGGATCCAAGGTCAATGTGATCGCAGTCGGCACACTTCCTCTACATCTACCTTCGGGATTAGTTTTAAGCCTAAATAATTGCTATTATGTACCTGCGTTGAGCATGAACATTATATCTGGATCTTGTTTAATGCAAGACGGTTATTCATTCAAGTCTGAGAATAATGGTTGTTCTATTTTTATGAATAATATCTTTTATGGTCGAGCACCACAAAAGAATGGCTTATTTCTGTTAGATCTCGATAGTAGTGATACGCATATACATAACATTGATGCTAAGCGAATTAAACTTAATGATAATTCTACTTATATGTGGCACATCGTCTTGGTCATATTGGAGTGAAACGCATGAAGAAACTCCATCTTGATGGATTACTTGAATCACTTGACTTTGAGTCACTTGATAGATGCGAAGCATGTCTAATGGGAAAAATGACAAAGACTCCATTTTACGGTATAATGGAGCGAGCTATCTGACTTATTGGAAATCATACATACCGATGTATGTGGACCAATGAGCGTAGCATCGCGCGGTGGTTATCGTTATGTTCTAACCTTCACAGATGATCTGAGTAGATATGGGTATATCTATTTCATGAAACATAAATCCGAAACTTTCGAGAAGTTTAAGGAATTTCAAAGTGAAGTAGAAAATCAACGTAACAAGAAGATCAAATTTCTACGATCTGATCGTGGAGGTGAATATCTGAGTTATGAGTTTGGCATGCATTTAAAGAAATGCGGAATACTTTCACAATTGACACCGCCGGGAACACCTCAACGAAACGGTGTGTCCGAACGTCGTAATCGAACTCTCTTAGATATGGTTCGTAGTATGATGTCTCTTACTGATTTGCCGTTATCATTTTGGAGTTATGCATTAGAGACAGCCGCATTCACTTTAAATAGAGCACCATCAAAATCCGTAGAAACGACACCGTATGAATTGTGGTTTAATAAGAAACCTAAGCTGTCGTTCCTGAAAGTTTGGGGTTGCGAAGCCTATGTAAAGAAGTTACAACCGGACAAGCTAGAACCCAAAGCGGAGAAATGCGTCTTCATAGGTTACCCTAAGGAAACTATAGGGTACACTTTCTATCACAGATCCGAAGGCAAAATCTTTGTTGCTAAGAACGGAACCTTTCTTGAGAAAGAATTTCTCACTAAAGAAGTGACTGGAAGAAAAGTAGAACTCGATGAGATTGATGAATCTATACTCGTTGATCGAGTAGCGCGATGCGGAAGTTGTACCTGTACCGCCTACACCGGCAACAGAGGAAGCTAATGATAATGATCATGAAACTTCGAACGAGGAAACTACTGAACCTCGCAGATCGACAAGGGAACGTGCCACTCCTGATTGGTATGATCCTTGTCTAAATGTCATGATTGTAGATAACAATGATGAGGACCCTGCGACGTATGAAGAAGCGATGATGAGCCCAGATTCCAACAAATGGCAAGAAGCCATGAAATCCGAAATGGGATCCATGTATGATAACAAAGTATGGACTTTGGTAGACTTACCTGATAGCCGAAAGGCTGTCGAGAATAAATGGATCTTCAAGAGAAAAACAGATGCTGATGGTAATATTACTGTCTATAAAGCTCGACTTGTCGCAAAGGGTTTCCGACAAATTCAAGGAGTTGACTACGATGAGACTTTCTCACCTGTAGCGAAGCTAAAATCTGTGAGGATTTTGTTAGCAATAGCTGCATTTTTCGATTATGAGATTTGGCGAGATGGATGTCAAAACGGCGTTCCTTAATGGAGACATTGAGGAAGAGTTGTATATGGTATAACCCAAAGGTTTTGTCGATCCTAAAAATGTGGACAACGTATGCAAACTTCAGCGTTCAATCTATGGACTGAAGCAAGCATCAAGAAGTTGGAACCGACGCTTTGATAAGGTGATCAAAGACTTCGGGTTTATACAGTGTCATGGAGAGGCCTGTATTTACAAGAAAGTGAGTGGGAGCTCTGTAGCATTCCTGATATTATATGTAGATGACATATTATTGATCGGGAATGATATAGAACTATTAAGCAATGTTAAGGGATATTTGAATAATAGTTTTTCAATGAAAGACCTTGGTGAAGCATCATATATATTAGGCATCAAGATTTATAGAGATAGATCAAGACGCCTAATAGGGCTATCACAGAGTACATATCTGGACAAGATTCTAAAGAAGTTTAGAATGGACGAAAGTAAGAAAGGGTTCTTACCTATGTTACCAGGCAAGGTATTGAGTAAAACTCAAGGACCGGCTACTTCAGAATTAAGTCAAAGGATGAGTAACATCCCCTATGCTTCGACGATAGGCTCTATTATGTATGCCATGCTATGTACAAGACCGGATATAGCACATGCTTTGTTAGTTTGACTAGCAGATATCAAAGTGATCCAGGAATGGAACACTGGACAGCGGTCAAGAATATCCTGAAGTACTTGAAAAGAACTAAGGATATGTTTCTTTGTTATGGAGGTGACCAAGAGCTCGTTGTAACAAGTTACACCGATGCAAGTTGGAACACTGATCCTGATGACTCTAAGTCACAATCTGGGTACGTGTTTATATTGAATGGTGCTGCGATGGCTGGGCAAGCTCGAAGCGGTGCACGGTGGCGAAGTCTTCAACGGAATCAGAGTACATAGCGGCTTCGGAGGCTTCATCGAAGCGGTATGGATGAAGAGGTTCATTGTAGAGCTCGGTGTGGTTCCTAGTGCATTGGACCCATTAATCATTCTTGTGATAACATGGGTGCCATCGCCAATGCACAAGAGCCAAGGTCACACAAGAGGCTGAAGCATATCAAGCTGCGTTACCACTCGATTCGCGAGTACATCGAAGATGGAGAAGTAAAGATTTGCAAAGTACACACTGATCTGAATGTAGCAGATCCGTTGACTAAAGCTCTCCTAGGGCAAAGCATGACCAACACCAAAATGCCATGGGTGTTAGGTATATTACAATGTAATCTAGATTATTGACTCTAGTGCAAGTGGGAGACGAAGGAGATATGCCCTAGAGGCAATAATAAAGTGGTTATTATTTATATCTTTATGTTTATGATAAATGTTTATATATCATGCTAGAATTGTATTAACCGAAACATTAGTACATGTGTGATATGTAGACAAACAAGAAGTCCCTAGTATGCCTCTTAAACTAGCTTGTTGATTAATGGATGATTAGTTTCATAATCATGAACATTGGATGTTATTAATAACAAGGTTATGTCATTGTGTGAATGATGTAATGGACACACCCAATTAAGCGTAGCATAAGATCTCGTCATTAAGTTATTTGCTATAAGCTTTCGATACATAGTTACCTAGTCCTTATGACCATGAGATCATGTAAATCACTTATACCGGAAAGGTACTTTGATTACACCAAACACCACTGCGTAAATGGGTGGCTATAAAGGTGGGATTAAGTATCCGGAAAGTATGAGTTGAGGCATATGGATCAACAGTGGGATTTGTCCATCCCGATGACGGATAGATATACTCGGGCCCTCTCGGTGGAATGTCGTCTAATGTCTTGCAAGCATATGAATGAGTTCATAAGAGACCACATACCACGGTACGAGTAAAGAGTACTTGTCGGAGACGAGGTTGAACAAGGTATAGAGTGATGCGAAGATCAAACCTCGGACAAGTAAAATATCGCGAGACAAAGGGAATTGGTAATGTATGTGAATGGTTCATTCGATCACTAAAGTCATCGTTGAATATGTGGGAGCCATTATGGATCTCCAGATCCCGCTATTGGTTATTGGTCGGAGTGAGTACTCAACCATGTCCACATAGTTCTCGAACCGTAGGGTGACACACTTAAAGTTGGATGTTGAAATGGTAGTACTTGAATTATGGAATGGAGTTCGAATATTTGTTCGGAGTACCGGATGAGATCCCGGACATCACGAGGAGTTCCGGAATGGTCCGGAGAATAAGATTCATATATAGGATGTCATTTTATGTGAAATAAAATGTCGCGGAAGGTTCTATGGAAGGTTCTAGAAGGTTCTAGAAAAGTCCGGAAGAAACCACCAAGGAAGGTGGAGTCCACAAGGGACTCCACCTCCATGGCCGGCCAGCCCTAGTGGGGGTGGAGTCCCAAGTGGACTCCACCATAGGGGGCCGGCCACCCCCCACATGGGAGGTGGGAATCCCACCTTTGGGTGGGAGTCCTAGTTGGGCTAGGTTTCCCCCCTCCTATGGAAGGTTTTGGTTTCGGGTCTTATTCGAAGACTTGGACACCAACACTTGGGATCCACCTATATAATGAGGGGCCAAGGGAGGGGGCCGGCCACCCCAAGACCATAGCTTGGCCGCCCCCCTTGAGTGGCCGGCCACCCCCTCCCAAACCCTAGCTTTGCTCCTCCACTTCATATTGCCCGCGTAGCTTAGCGAAGCTCCGCCGGACTTCTACACCGCCACCGACACCACGCCGTCGTGCTGTCGGATTCAAGAGGAGCTACTACTTCCGCTGCCCGCTGGAACGGGGAGGTGGACGTCGTCTTCATCAACAACCGAACGTGTGACCGAGTACGGAGGTGCTGCCCGTTCGTGGCGCCGGAACCGATCGTGATCAAGATCTTCTACGCGCTTTTGCAAGCGGCAAGTGATCGTCTACCGCAGCAACAAGAGCCTCATCTTGTAGGCTTTGGAATCTCTTCAAGGGTGAGACTCGATACCCCCTCGTTGCTACCGTCTTCTAGATTGCATCTTGGCTTGGATTGCGTGTTCGCGGTAGGAAAATTTTTGTTTTCTATGCAACGTTATCCTACAGAAAGATGTTCACCGTATTGCGGAGGATCTTCACCCCATCCACGGCAGCGTGGATGGTCGCCCATCGTCTCTTTGTCGATGTGTACGTCTCCTCAGCCTCCTTCCCAGTTGTGCGTCGTCGCCTCCGGGATCACGTTGTTCCTCTCTACAAGGAAAACGATCGTGAAAATACGCAACTGCCAACTATCGCTACGAGGCAAGGGAGAGCAGCAACAGCAACAGTTGTTAAGCTAGGCACTGTGTCCAGAAATCGAAAGAGAATGGGGGCCTGTACAATTTTTTTTGAGCTGGGCTAGATCTACGTGGCGGAAAAATGTCGGTTTCTGATTGGTTTTGTATATTTTTGCACCCGAGTGACAACTATTTGTACCACTAAATCAGAAGTTGCAAGAACTTATATGAATATGCAACCGGATGACAACTTTTTGTATGTCTGATGCAATTACCTCAATAAATAAATGATTGATTAATACAATAAATGATTGAGTAATACTACCTCTATATCCATTAAAAAAATGGTAAGTTTATCTAAATTTATACTATGCATCTGACACTTTTTAGTGAATAGATATATCCGAATTTCAACAAATCTTCAACATAAAGTTATAGATGAGGGGAGTATGTTCACTTCCTCTCCCACATAAGAGCATTTTCAGTTGCGTCCCCCAAACCGTCCTCCAAACGGCGCAAGATCGAGTGTTTGGGGGACGTGTTTCGTTCGTGCCGCGTTTGGGGGACGTTGCTCCCCAGCCGCGTCCCCCAAACGCGCCCCTAAAACATAAAAAAATTAATTTTAACAGATAGAAGAAAACATCTGTACTAATATTCAAATCGGTGCAACATAAACAAATACATATAAAACTTCGAAAAAACATAATCAAATTACATATAAAAAAAAATAAACTACTACTACTTCTTCTTCTTTGATGGCTCCGCCTCGTCGTCCTCATCACGGTGGCGCTTCTTGCTCGTCCCTCTTCCGAAGAGGCGGTGTCGGTCGACGCGTCAGAGGAACTTGTGTCCTCCTCGTCATCGACGGTGCTCGCTGCTGGCGTGTAGTTGACACACGTCTGTTGGGAACCCCAATAGGAAGGTGTGATGCGTACAGCAGCAAGTTTTCCCTCAGTAAGAAACCAATGTTATCGAACCAGTAGGAGTCAAGGAACACGTGAAGGTTGTTGGTGGCGGAGTGTAGTGCGGTGCAACACCAGGGATTCCGGCGCCAACGTGGAACCTGCACAACACAATCACAATACTTTGCCCCAACTTAACAGTGAGGTTGTCAATCTCACCGGCTTGCTGTAAACAAAGGATTAAATGTATAGTGTGGAAGATGATGTTTGTTTGCGAAGAACAGTAAACAACAGAGTTTGCAGTAGATTGTATTTCAGATGTAAAGAATGGACCGGGGTCCACAGTTCACTAGTGGTGTCTCTCCCATAAGATAAATGGCATGTTGGGTGAACAAATTACAGTTGGGCAATTGACAAATAGAGAGGGCATAACAATGCACATACATATCATGATGACTACTATGAGATTTAATCAGGGCATTACGACAAAGTACATAGACCGCTATCCAGCATGCATCTATATGCCTAAAAAGTCCACCTTCAGATTATCATCCGAACCCCTTCCAGTATTAAGTTGCAAACAACAGACAATTGCATTAAGTATGGTGCGTAATGTAATCAACACAAATATCCTTAGACAAAGCATTGATGTTTTATCCCTAGTGGCAACAACACATCCACAATCTTAGAACTTTCATCCTTTGTCCCAGATTCAATGGAGGCATGAACCCACTATCGAGCATAAATACTCCCTCTTGGAGTCACAAGTATCAACTTGGCCAGAGCCTCTACTAGCAACGGAGAGCATGCAAGAACATAAACAACATATATGATAGATTGATAATCAACTTGACATAGTATTCCATATTCATCGGATCCCAACAAACACAACATGTAGCATTACAAATAGATGATCTTGATCATGATAGGCAGCTCACAAGATCTAACATGATAGCACAATGAGGAGAAGACAACCATCTAGCTACTGCTATGGACCCATAGTCCAGGGGTGAACTACTCACACATCAATCCGGAGGCGATCATGGTGATGAAGAGTCCTCCGGGAGATGATTCCCCTCTCCGGCAGGGTGCTGATGTCTACGGGTGCTTCTATTCTTGTAGACAGTGTTGGGCCTCCAAGAGCAGAGGTTTGTAGAACAGCAGCAAGTTTCCCTTAAGTGGATCACCCAAGGTTTATCGAACTCAGGGAGGAAGAGGTCAAAGATATCCCTCTTATGCAACCCTGCAACCACAAAGCAAGAAGTCTCTTGTGTCCCCAACACACCTAATAGGTGCACTAGTTCGGCGAAGAGATAGTGAAATACAGGTGGTATGAATAAATGTGAGCAGTAGCAACGGCACCAGAAAAGTGCTTTGCTGTCCAGGACTGGTGTGTGGTTGATGGTGGTAATATTGCAGGAAGTATAGATGCAGTAAACAGTAAACAAACAGCGATAGCAGTATTTAGGAACAAGGCCTAGGGATCATACTTTCACTAGTGGACACTCTCAACATTGATCACATAACAGAATAAATAGATAGATGCTAGACTCTACACCCTCTTGTTGGATGATGAACACCACTAACTGTGTAGGATTACACGAACCCTCAATGCCGGAGTTAACAAGCTCCACAATATTCGATGTTCATGTTTAAATAACCTTAGAGTGCATGACAGATCAACATAACCAAACCAAGTACTAACATAGCATGCAGGCCCGGCCCTAAGGGGGGGCAAGCGGGGCGGCCGCCCCGGGCCCTCGAGTTAGAGGGGGCCCAAATCACAGATTTCTCTAAGGTTTATGCATGCAGCAAAAGAGATGCAGCTGATGTGCGGCGGCGCCATCAGAGCGAATGGGACTTCCTTTCGTACGATTTGAGGAAGAAGACAACCAAACGTTACTGTTTCCTAGTGGGCTGCAAGATGGGCCTTTTTTCCTTAGGTTCCCTTGGGCTTTTCTCTCTTTCAGTTAGCTTGGGCTTTCTATACTTAGTTAACTATAAATGGATTAACTGAGTGGGACCAGTGCAATAGACTCTTGGGAAGTTGGGATGTATCCTGGTCAATAGATTGATCCAGGAAATGTAGCACACAATCGACACACTTTCTTTGAATCAGGCACGTTGATTGATTTGTTTGATCATTTGCTAGTATACTTGTTATGTCTATGTTTTCTCCGTGGCGGTGTGCGTCGTTCTGACACTTTTTGGACAAGAATGGAGGATGATTCATCGCTGACATTGCGTGGCTATGCAGAGAAGCGAGAGGAGAGCGCACCGCGTCCACGACTATTCCTTGTACAATATAAGTTTTAGGTCATAAAGGGTGGCAAAAATTTACGTGACCAATAAAAAGTTGTGAGGTGCTGGCAGGAATTCGGAAATCACGTGTTCTTATTCCAAAGTTCGACGATCTGGATTATATAGCGCCTTTGTATGGAGTGCCCCCAATAAAAATTCTCGAAGATTTATTGGCTATAGGGCCTTAAATTATAATTTCGCCCCGGGCCCCAAAAATCTCAGGACCGGCCCTGATAGCATGCACACTGTCACCTTCACGCTACGAAAGGAGGAATAGATCACATCAATACTATCATAGCAATAGTTAACTTCATAATCTACAAGAGATCACAATCATAGCCTACGCCAAGTACTACACGATGCACACACTGTCACCATTACACCGTCCAGGAGGAATAAACTACTTTAATAACATCACTAGAGTAGCACACAGATATATTGTGATACAAAACACATTGCAATCATAAAGAGATATAAATAAGCACTTCACTATGCCATTCATAACAGTGAATAAGTATTCTGTGAAATATAGCCTAAGAGACCCACACGGTGCACACACTGTCACCTTTACACACGTGGGACAAGGAGTCTCCGGAGATCACATAAGTAAAATCCACTTGACTAGCAGAATGACATCTAGATTACAAGCATCATCATATGAATCTCAATCATGTAAGGCAGCTCATGAGATTATTGTATTGAAGCACATAGGAGAGAGATTAACCACATAGCTACCGGTACAGCCCCGAGCCTCAATGGAGAACTACTCCCTCCTCATGGGAGATGATAACCCACAAGTATAGGGGATCGCAGCAGTCTTCGCGGGTAGTAAAACCCAATTTATTGATTCGACACAAGGGGAGACAAAGAATACTTGAAAGCCTTAACAGCAGAGTTGTCAATTCAGCTGCACCTGGAAACAGACTTGCTCGCAAGAGTTTATCAGTAGTAACCGTTTTATAGCAGTAGCAGTAGTGAAATAACAGCAGCAGAGTAACAGAGACAGCAGTAGTGATTATAGTAAACAGCGGGATTAAAATACTGTAGGCACGGGGACGGATAACGGGCGTTGCATGGATGAGAGAAACTCATGTAACAATCAAGCAGGGCATTTGCAGATAATAATAAAACGGTGTCTAAGTACAAGGCAATCAATAGGCATGTGTTCCAATTATAGTCGTACGTGCTCGCAATGAGAAACTTGCACAACATCTTTTGTCCTACCAGCCGGTGGCAGCCGGGCCTCAAGGGAATCTACTGGATATTAAGGTACTCCTTTTAATAGAGTACCAGAGCAAAGCATTAACACTCCGTGAACACATGTGATCCTCACATCACTACCATCCCCTCCGGTTGTCCCGATTTCTGTCACTTCGGGGCCATTGGTTCCGGACAGCGACATGTGTATACAACTTGCAGGTAAGACCATAAACAATGAATATCATGATGAAATAATAACATGTTCAGATCTGAGATCATGGCACTCGGGCCCTAGTGACAAGCATTAAGCATAACTAGTTGCAACAATATCATCAAAGTACCAATTACGGACACTAGGCACTATGCCCTAACAATCTTACACTATTACATGACCAATCTCATCCAATCCCTACCATCCCCTTTAGCCTACAGCGGGGGAATTACTCACACATGGATGGGGGAAACATGGCTGGTTGATGAAGAGGCGTCGGTGGTGATGGCGGCGATGATCTCCTCCAATTCCCCGTCCCGGCGGAGTGCCAGAACGGAGACTTCTGGCTCCCGAGACGGAGTTTCGCGATGTGGCGGCGTTCTGGAGGGTTTCTGGCGACTTCGACTTCTCTCCGTGTGTTTTTAGGTCGAGGGCGATAAGTAGTCCGAAGGAGGGCGTCGGAGGCCTGCCGAGGGGGCCACACGCTAGGGCCGCGCGCCCCCCTCCTGGGCCGCGCCGCCCTAGGGTGTGGGGCCCTCGGGCCTCCACCTGACTTGCCCTTCTGGCTCCGTGAGTCTTCTGGGAAAATAGGGCCTTCTGTATAAATTCCGAGGTTTTTCCTGAAAGTTGGATTTCTGCACAAAAACGAGACACCAGAACAGTTCTGCTGAAAACAGCGTTAGTCCGTGTTAGTTGCATCCAAAACACACAAATTAGAGGCAAAACAATAGCAAAAATGTTCGGGAAAGTAGATACGTTTTGGACGTATCAACTCCCCCCAAGCTTAGCTTATTGCTTGTCCTCAAGCAATTCAGTTAACAACTGAGCGATAAAAGAACTTTCACGAACACATTTGTTCATATGATGTAAATATTCTCATGCTATGGCTAACACTTAGGCAGTTCATAATAAGATACATGCAAATAAGATCATCTAATAGCTATATCAATCATGGAAAGGTACCAACAATTAATAATAAGCATCATGAATCATGTATATAAGCAGGATTGCAATGTTCACAAAAGAGTATGATAGAGTGGTATCTCGCTTGCCCATATTTGATCAGCAAAACATAAATGCTCAGGCACCTCTGAAGTTCATAGAAAGACTAGAAATAGTGATTGTCAAAGATAAAAGCATCAAAGTTATACTACAATCAATCATATTTTGAGACAAGCATATTATACTAAGAATGACAGTTGTGCTCTCAAGAAAGTGCTCAAAGAAAGGATGGAGACTCAATGTAAAAGTAAAAGATTGACCCTTCGCAGAGGGAAGCAGGGATTAACATGCGCTAGAGCTTTTCATTTGTAAAGCAGGAGTAAAATTATTTTGAGAGGTGTTTGTTGTTGTCAACGAATGGTAATGGGTACACCAACTACCTCGCCAACCGGACTTCCAAGAGCGGCTCCCATGAAGGACGTTATCTCTACCAGCAAGGTAGATCATCCCTCTTCTCTTTTGTTTACACACGTATTTTAGTTTTATTATGGGTGACACTCCCCCCAACCTTTGCTTACACAAGCCATGGCTAACCGAATCCTCGGGTGCCTTCCATCAATCACATACCATGGAGGAGTATCTATTTGCAAAATTAAGTTGCTTACTGATGAATCAGAGCAAAACATGTGAAGAGAATTATTAGTGAAAGTTGATTAATTGGGGCTGGGAACCCCATTGCCAGCTCTTTTTGCAAAATTATTGGATAAGCGGATGTGCCACTAGTCCATATGAAAGTCCGTCAAGAGTAAATGACAAGGTTGAAAGTTAAACACCACATACTTCCTCATGAGCTATGAAACATTAACACAAATTGAGAAGCATTTTGAAGGTTTAAAGGTAGCGCATGAGAATTTACTTGGAATGGTTTGAAATGCCATGCATATGTATTTATGGTGGACACTCTGGAATAACTTGGTTTTCATGTGTTTGGAAGCACGAGCAGCGTTCCCGCTCAGTACAAGTGAAGGCTAGCAAAAGACTAGGGAGCGACAAATCAAGAGAGCAGTAACTGTCATAATCATGCTTGCGGCAAAATAAATTCACTGAGGCATAAAAGCGATACCAGAACTCTGAAGCAATGTAAATCATTGAGGCTTAATTGACTCTTGTTCAGTCATATGCATGCGTGAGCATGTGCCAAGTTAATTAAAACGAATTATTCAGAGGAGGATACCACAATATCATACCTATCTATGAATAAAACAATACAAGCAAACATCCATGACATGCTACTCATATTAATAAATTGGAGCTAAACATGAGAGATCATGAACTACTAGACTTTCTTAAATGACATATACCTCACATGAACCAACTAAGCATGCTCACATGGATAATTATATGTACAAAAATGAAAACAAATAGAGTTCATACCAGCCTCTCACCACAATCAGATTGTCGTAGATCGTCATTATTGCCTTTTCACTTGTGTAGCTTGGATAATATGAAATGAAAACCACGCTCCAGCCACCGAAGACCATTGAACTCATAATGAACTTTACAAACCAAAGAAGAACAGCAAATATTTTTGGTGTTTTCGAATTTGAGAACAAGAACAAAAGGAAACAAGCAAACAAAGCAAAATCTTTTTGGGTTTTCTTATAGCAAACTAGCAATAGCAAATAAAGCGAAACAAATGCAAGAAACCAAAATAAACAAATGGTGAAGAGAAACAACAGAAATATTTTTGGTCTTTTTGTGTTTTAGGAAAGAAAAAAAGCAAAAAACAAGAAATTGAAAACTAAAAGAAACGCAGAAAAGCAAGATGGCAGAAATCTGCCAAAACTTGATAGCAGTACAGTAATCGATTTTTACAAAAATCTTCCGTTGCTCAGATCGAAAAGTGTTCAACTAATGAAAGTTAGATAACACCTTGGGGAACATGCACAAAAATTGGCAGATCAAAATAACGTTCTGGCTGTGCGCACGAATTTTTCTAGTAACAGTCCAGAATCTGTTTTTCAGGCAGCACTTCCCCAAATATCATCTCCCTCTCATTAGAAAACCACTCAAAGAAACTAAACAAGTATGTACAAGTATCCAGCAACCATAATATGCAAAGAATGAGTGATGCCGGTATACCTCCCCCCAAGCTTAGGCTTTTGGCCTAAGTGGAGATCAACCCCAACGAGGGTCTGGGTTCCATGCCGGTGGATCGTACATGGAGTAGTCATAATAAGGTACCGATGCAGAAGAAAAGCATGGAGGCTCCTCATGCCCAACTTGTTGATGCGAAGAGCTTGCTGCATCTGATGACGAGTCGAGGTGTTCCTCGACCTCATCCGTGTTGTCTCTTGCACGATGGCCATCTCTCTCTATGTATGCCTTCAGTTCACCTTCCGTGATTGACCAATCCTCCCTGGAATCAAGGTTAAACAGAGCAGGTGCAGGCAATCCTACTAATTTTTCAGTTTTCTTAGTTATTGTCCAAGATTTCTTGTAAAATGTTATTCTGTAAGACAGGTTGCTCAAATTAGACGAATCAGAAACAAATTCATGCTTAATCATGGAGACTATGTCAAGTTTCTCTATGGGGAGCTGAATATCAAGATGGTGAGGTTCTACATTATGCATAGCTAATAAGCGAGAGGCGATGAGACCTCCACAAATTCCTCCCTTCTCACGGTTAGTAGCAAGTCTGTTGGCTATAAAAGCACCCAAGTTATAAGTCTATTACCTTGTAATGCAGCAGCTAGAAAGGCTAGATCCTGGATAGATATTTTACTTCCATTCTTTCTTGCTAGAACGCACTTGGTAATGAAATAAGCAAAGTAACGAATAGCTGGGAAATGAATGCTACTGATTTTACCACCATCCTCTGAGAAGCTTCTTCCATGACAAATCATCTTGAAGAGGTCCAAGAACTCTTGCGGCGATCCCTTTATCTTCTCGCATGATCCCCATTGCGGTACTTTGATTGCTGCACAAAAATCATTCAATGGCAAGTTGACAGTTTTATTATAAATTTTGTATTGGACCATGGGGTTAGATCGTGACCAATTGAATTTAAAATCCTGCACTACTGACATAGTCAGTTTTGCATATTGGCATGGTTCACCATCAACAAAATCATCCAACCCTGCACGAGAGATTAGACTTTGAACATCCTGCAAGATCCCCGCACTTCTCATAAAATCCTCGCACGGGTAGTAAGTGGGGTATACTCCTTCTTCTCGGTGAACTCTCATGACCTGTTGCACCTCCAATTCCTGTTGGTTGAGTTGGTGCCTACTCCCTTCCATTTTCTGAAATTTTTCAACAAACAATATAAAACTTGATTTGGTGACATATAATCGAGGGAAACTACCATAGGAACTTGCTAGAGTACTAATCATGCATCAAAACTAGTTTCTACCACTTAGAACAAGCATGCAAGCTCACTAAACATGTTACCTACAGCAGTAAAATATGCAAGATATACTCCACCAAACAAAATTCTACTTGGATAATCGAAGGAGTCACATACCGAAGAGCAAATGTGCCAAATTTCAGACAGAAATCTGGGCTGAGCAAAGAGATCGAGAAATCTGGAGTTCTTGAGCAAAAACACGAGTGAGAGGAAGCTGGTGTCGATTTTTTCGGGAGAGAGAAGAGTGTGGGAGGAAGAGATGCTAAAGTGGGGTAAAGGGGGGCCCACACATCAGGGTGGCGCGCCCCCCTTGCTGGCCGCGCCAGCCTGTGGGGTGCCACCCTGGGGTGCCCCACTGGTCATCCCTAGGTGCTCCCAGGTGCCTCGTCGAAAAATAGGACCAACGGTATAATTTTTGTGAATTTTTGAAAACTTTGAAAAATGCACATTTCTGGGTATTAAGTTTATTATTACTGGCCAGGAAATTTTTTGAAATCTCCAATTAACTAAGGAACTTTGCAAATTAAAAGTGCTACAGCAACTAGAGCAAGTGGAGGAAGAAAGAGATGTTGCTTACCTCCTCTATGCATATAAAAAGTATTTGTTAACAAGGTTGATCAAGTCTTGCCACCAAATAAGTTTTACATAGCATAAGAAGAAATAAACCTCAAATCAATCATGTTACCTTGTATTGTATTGATATGGATCCAATCACAAGAGTTTGATATTCTTCTTTAGGCTCATATATAGGACAATCGATAGTTCCAACTTTGATAGTTCTCACATTATAAATAGTATTAACTCCGCATGCTTTTTCAATCCTCTTGGGGAAATAGACGGTGTGCTCCTTATCATCAACATTGAAAGTAACCTTTCCTTTATTGCAATCAATAACAGCCCCTGCGGTGTTAAGAAAAGGTCTCCCAAGAATAATAGACATATTATCATCTTCAGGCATTTCCAACACAACAAAATCAGTTAATATCAAGCAGTTATTAGTAACTTGAACAGGAACATTCTCACATATACCAACAGGAATAGCAGTAGATTTATCAGCCATTTGCAAAGATATATCAGTAGGTATCAACTTATCTAAGTAAAGTCTCTTATAAAGAGAAAAAGGCATAACACCAACACCGGCTCCCAAGTCACATAGAGCAGTTTTAACATAATTATTCTTAATAGAACGAGGAATAGTAGGTATACCTGGGTCACCAAGCTTCTTTGGAACCTTGCCATTAAAAGAGTAATTAGCAAGCATAGTGGAAATTTCCTCATTGGGGATTTTCCTTTTGTTAGTAACAATATCTTTCATATACTTTGAATAAGGAGGCAATTTAATAGCATCAGTCAAAGGGATTTGCAAAAATAAAAGGTTTCATCCAATCACAGAATTTACTATAGTGTTCTTCTTCCTTTGATTTTAGTTTCTTAGCAGGAAAAGGCATTTGCTTTTGCACCCAAGGTTCTCTTTCATTACCATGTTTCTTAGCAATAAAATCTTCTTTAGTATACTTTTTATTTTTATCTTGCTTTTCAGGTTCATCTTCAACTTCTTCTTTATCAGAAACATCATTCTTATCATTATCTTTATCATGTTCATTCCCACTTTCAGTTTCAGCATCAGAAATAGAAATACTATTAGGATCATTAGCAGGTTCAGAGGATTCTACAACATTCTTATGTTTCTTTTTCTTTTTCTTAGATGGAGCACTAGTTTTAGTTCGTTGAGAATCTTGTTCAACTCTTTTGGGATGTCCCTCAGGATATAGAGGATCCTGGGTAGAAACACCACCTCTAGTTGTTACTTCATAAGCATGTTTTTCTTTAACATTATTTCCCAACAAGTCATTTTGCACTTTAGTGAGTTGATCAATTTGAGTTTGAACCATATGAAAATGTTTAACAAGCATCTTAACATCATTGGAGGTTCTCTCCACAATATCATGCAATTCACTAATATCTCGAGAATTTTCCATTAAATGATTCTCTACTCTCATATTAAAATTTTCTTGCTTAACAATATAATTATCAAACTCATCTAAGCATTGTGCAGGAGGTTTTGAATACGGAATATCTTCTCTAGTAAAGCGTTGAAGGGAGTTTACCTCAATCATGGATGAAGGGGGAATTATCTCACATATATCTTCTATTGGAGGTAGATTCTTCACATCTTCAGATTTAATACCTTTCTCCTTGAGAGACTTCTTAGCTTCCCTCATATCTTCATCATTCAATTTAATTAAACCCCTCTTCTTCAATATTGGCGCTAGAGTTGGTTCAGGCGTAGTCCAATCATCATGATTCCGGCCTATTTTAGCCAATAATTCTTCAGCTTCGTCTGGAGTTCTTTTCCTGAAAACACAACCAGCACAACTATCCAGGTATGCCCTAGACTCAATGGTTAGTCCACTATAAAATATATCAAGTAAATCATGCTTTTCCAAATCATGGTCAGGCCGAGCTCTAATAAGAGAGCAAAATCTCGCCCAAGCCTCAGGCAATTTCTCTCCATCTTCCTGGTCAAAATTATAAATTCTCTGCAAAGCAATATGTTGAGCACTAGCAGGAAAGTATTTCCGGAAGAAAACATCAAGCAATTCTTTTGGACTTTTAATAGAATTAGGTGGCAAACTATTATACCAAGTTTTAGCGTCATCCTTTAATGAGAATGGAAAGATTTTAGCAACAAAGTAAGTACGCTTCTTAACATCATCAGAAAACAAGCTACTCAGAGTAGATAACTCAATCATGTGTTCAACAGCACTTTCTTTTTCAGTACCACAAAAGGGTGTTTTCTCAACAATAGCTATATGAGATAGATCAAGAGAAAAATCATAATCTTTATCCTTAATGTTTATAGGAGATGTGGCAAATTTAGGATCAGGAGACAGTTTATATCTAACAGCATGTTCTGCAAGCAACTTTTTAATTTTTCTTGCATCAGTAGTAGCATTGCATTTTTCAATAAAATCATCATCAAGTTCCACATAATCTTCATCAAGATCATCACTAGAGTATTCAACAGACTCAGGTGAATTAACAGGTGTAACAGCATTTTCATTAGGAGTTTCAGTATTTTCAATTTGTCTAGACCTAGCAATTGTAGCATCTAGAAAAGATCCTAACGAACCATCATTATCAAGCACAGTAGAAGCATCATCACAATTATAAGAGGAATTTTCAGATTCAGCAGAAGTACCAGCATTTGAAGCTTGTGGTGGTGAAACAAGTTTACTTATCACATATGGTGAATCAAGAGCAGCAGAGGTACTCAGAGTTGTACCTTTTCTTGTAGTGGATGGTAATATGGCGACCTTAGTATCGCGAGGTTTACCCATGATGGAGAATTTGCAGCGAACAATATCAATCCAAGTGAACTTCCAAATAAAGCTATGCTCCCCGGCAACGGCGCCAGAAAATAGTCTTGATGACCCACAAGTATAGGGGATCGCAACAGTCTTCGCGGGAAGTAAAACCCAATTTATTGATTCGACACAAGGGTAGACAAAGAATACTTGAAAGCCTTAACAGCGGAGTTGTCAATTCAGCTGCACCTGGAAACAGACTTGCTCGCAAGAGTTTATCAGTAGTAACAGTTTTATAGTAGTAGCAGTAGTAAAGTAACAGCAGCAGAGTAACAAAGACAGCAGTAGTGATTATAGTAAGCAGCAGGATTAAAATACTGTAGGCACAGGAATGGATAACGGGCGTTGCATGGATGAGAGAAACTCATGTAACAGTCAAAGCAGGGGCATTTGCAGATAATAATAAAACGGTATCCAAGTACTAATCAATCAATAGGCATGTGTTCCAATTATAGTCGTACGTGCTCGCAATGAGAAACTTGCACAACATCTTTTGTCCTACCAGCCGGTGGCAGCCGGGCCTCTAGGGAAACTACTGGATATTAAGGTACTCCTTTTAATAGAGTACCGGAGCAAAGCATTAACACTCCGTGAACACATGTGATCCTCACATCACTACCATCCCCTCCGGTTGTCCCGATTTCTGTCACTTCGGGGCCATTGGTTCCGGACAGCAACATGTGTATACAACTTGCAGGTAAGATCATAAACAACGAATATCTTCATGAATCAATAACATGTTCAGATCTGAGATCATGGCACTCGGGCCCTAGTGACAAGCATTAAGCATAACAAGTTGCAACAATATCATAAAAGTAACATCTACGGATACTAGGCACTATGCCCTACCAATCTTATGACTATTACATGACCAATCTCATCCAATCCCTACCATCCCCTTCAGCCTACAGCGGGGGAATTACTCACACATGGATGGGGGAAACATGGCTGGTCGATGGAGAGACATCGGTGGTGATGATGGCGATGATCTCCTCCAATTCCCCATCCCGGCGGAGTGCCAGAACGGAGACTTCTGGCTCCCGAGACGGAGTTTCGCGATGTGGCGGCGTTCTGGAGGGTTTCTGGCGACTTCGACTTCTCCCCGTGCGTTTTTAGGTCGAAGGCAATATATAGTCCGAAGGAGGGCGTCGGAGGCCGGCTGAGGGGGCCACACCATAGGGCCGCGCGGGCCCCCCCTAGGCCGCGCCGCCTTATGGTGTGGGGCCCTCGGGCCTCCACTTGATTTGTCCTTCCGGCTCCGTCAGTATTCTGGGAAAATAGGGCCTTCTGCATAAATTCCGAGGTTTTTCCCGAAAGTTGGATTTCTGCACAAAAATGAGACACCAGAACAGTTCTGCTGAAAACAGCGTTAGTCCGCGTTAGTTGTATCCAAAATACACAAATTAGAGGCAAAACAATAGCAAAAGTGTTCGGGAAAGTAGATACGTTTTGGACGTATCAACCGCCATGGTCGCCTCCGGAGTGATGAGTGAGTAGTTCACCCCTGGACTATGGGTCCATAGCAGTAGCTAGATGGTTATCTTCTCCTCATGTGCTTCATTGTCGAATCTTGTGAGCTGCCTAACATGATCAAGATCATCTATCTGTAATTCTATATGTTGTGTTTGTCGGGATCCGATGGATAGAGAATACTATGTTATTTTGATTATCAATCTATTACCTATGTGTTGTTTATGATCTTGCATGCTCTCCGTTATTAGTAGAGGCTCTGGCCAAGTTTTTGCTCTTAACTCCAAGAGGGAGTATTTATGCTCGATAGTGGGTTCATGCCTCCATTAAATCTGGGACGATGTGAGAAAGTTCTAAGGTTGTGGATGTCTTTGTTGCCACTAGGGATAAAACATTGATGCTATGTCCGAGGATGTAGTTATTGATTACATTACGCACCATACTTAATGCAATTATGCATTTGTTTTGCAACTTAATACTGGAAGGGGTTCGGATGATAACCTGAAGGTGGACTTTTTAGGCATAGATGCATGCTGGATAGCGGTCTATGTACTTTGTCGTAATGCCCAATTAAATCTCACAATATTCATCATATCATGTATGTGCATTGTTATGCCCTCTCTATTTGTCAATTGCCCGACTGTAATTTGTTCACCCAACATGCTATCTTATGGGAGAGACACCTCTAGTGAACTGTGGACCCCGGTCCATTCTTTACATCTGAAATACAAATCTGCTGCTATTGTTCTTTACTGTTTTCTGCAAACAATCATCATCCACATTATACATCTAATCCTTTGTTACAGCAAGCCGGTGAGATTGACAACCTCGCTGTTTCGTTGGGGCAAAGTACTTTGGTTGTGTTGTGCAGGTTCCACGTTGGCGCCGGAATCTCTGGTGTTGCGCCGCACTACATCCCGCCGCCATCAACCTTCAATGTGCTTCTTGGCTCCTCCTGGTTCGATAAACCTTGGTTTCTTTCTGAGGGAAAACTTGCTGCTGTGCGCATCATACCTTCCTCTTGGGGTTCCCAACGAACGTGTGAGTTACACGCCATCAAGGGTTTCTGGCGACTTCGACTTCTCTCTGTGTGTTTTTAGGTCGAGGGCGATAAGTAGTCCGAAGGAGGGCGTCGGAGGCCTGCCGAGGGGGCCACACGCTAGGGCCGCGCGCCCCCCTCCTGGGCCGCGCCGCCCTAGGGTGTGGGGCCCTCGGGCCTCCACCTGACTTGCCCTTCTGGCTCCGTGAGTCTTCTGGGAAAATAGGGCCTTCTGTATAAATTCCGAGGTTTTTCCTGAAAGTTGGATTTCTGCACAAAAACGAGACACCAGAACAGTTCTGCTGAAAACAGCGTTAGTCCGTGTTAGTTGCATCCAAAACACACAAATTAGAGGCAAAACAATAGCAAAAATGTTCGGGAAAGTAGATACGTTTTGGACGTATCAGGAGACAGCAGCGTTGATGGAGATGGCGGTGGTGTCGATGGAGGAGCCTTCCGGGGGCACTTCCCCGTCCCGGCGGCGTGCCAGAACAGAGACTCCTGTCCCCCAGATCTTGGCTTCGCGATGGCGGCGGCTCTGGAAGGTTTTCTCTGGTTTCGTCGAACGTGATAGGGTTTTCGCGACGGAGACCTTAAGTAGGCGGAAGGGCAGCCTCGGAGGGGGCCTGGTGGTTTCACAGTAGGGCGGCGCGGCCAAGGCCTGGGCCGCGCCAGCCTATCATCTGGTGGGCCTGTGGCCCCCCTCTGGCGACTCTCGGGTGTTCTGGAAGCTTCGTCCAATTCTAAGACTCTGGGCGTTGATTTCGTCCAATTCCGAGAATATTTCCTTACTAGGATTTCTGAAACCAAAAACAATGAGAAACAGGAACTGGCACTTCGGCATCTCGTCAATAGGTTAGTTCCGGAAAACGCATAAATATGACATATAATGTGTATAAAACATGTGAGTATCATCATAAAAGTAGCATGGAACATAAGAAATTATAGATACGTTTGAGACGTATCAAGCATCCCCAAGCTTAGTTCCTGCTCGCCCTCGAGTAGGTAAACGATAACAAAGATAATTTCTGAAGTGACATGCTATCATAATCTTGATCATACTATTGTAAAGCATATGAGATGAATGCAGCGATTTAAAGCAATGGTAAAGACAATGAGTAAACAAATGAATCATATAGCAAAGACTTTTCATGAATAATACTTTCAAGACAAGCGTCAATAAGACTTGCATAAGAGTTACTCATAAAGCAATAGATTCTTAGTAGAGGCATTGAAGCAACATAAAGGAAGATAAAGTTTCAGCGGTTGCTTTCAACTTGTAACATGTATATCTCATGGATAATTGTCAACATAAAGCAATATAACAAGTGCAATAAGTAAACATGTAAGAATCAATGCACACAGTTGATACAAGTGTTTGCTTCTAAGATAGAAAGAATAGGCAAACTGACTCAACAATAAAGTAAAAGATAGGCCCTTCGCAGAGGGAAGCATTGATTACTATATTTGTGCTAGAGCTTTTCATTTTAAAAACAAGAAACAATTTTGTCAACGGTAGTAATAAAGCATATGAGTTATGTATAAGACATCTTATAAGTTGCAAGCCTCATGCATAGTATACTAATAGTGCTCGCACCTTGTCCTAATTAGCTTGGGTTAATACTGATTATCATTGCATAGCATATGTTTCAACCAAGTGTCACAAAGGGGTACCTCTATGCCGCCTGTACAAAGGTCTAAGGAGAAAGCTCGCATTGGATTTCTCGCTTTTGATTATTCTCAACTTAGACATCCATACCGGGACAACATAGACAACAGATAATGGACTCCTCTTTAATGCATAAGCATTCAACAACAGTTATTATTCTCATAAGAGATTGAGGATTAGCTGTCCAAACTGAAACTTCCACCATGAATCATGGCTTTAGTTAGCGGCCCAATGTTCTTCTCTAACAGTATGCATACTCAAACCATTTGATTGTGAAAACCGCCCTTACTTCAGACAATACGAACATGCATAGCAACTCACATGATATTCAACAAAGGTAAAAGAGTTGATGGCGTCCCCAGAAAACATGGTTACCGCTCAACAAGCAACTTACTAAGAAATAAGACACATAAGTACATATTCTTCACCACGATAGTTTTTAAGCTATTTTGTCCCATGAGCTATATATTGCAAAGTTAAAGAATAGAAATTTTAAAGGTAGCACTCAAGTAATGTACTTTGGAATGGCAGAGAAATACCATGTGGTAGGTAGGTATGGTGGACACAAATGGCATGGTTATTGGCTCAAGGATTTGGATGCATGAGAAGAATTCCTCTCAATACAAGGCTAAGCTAGCAAGGTTGTTTGAAGCAAACTCAAGTATAAAAGGTGCAGCAAAGCTCACATATGAACATATTGTAACTATTATAAGACTTTACATTGTCTCCTTGTTGTTCAAACACCTCAACCAAAAAATATCTAGACTCTAGAGATCAATCATGCAAACCAAATTTTACAAGCTCTATGTAGTTATTCATTAATGAGTACAAGGTACATGATGCAAGAGCTTAAACAAGATCTATATGAGCACAACAATTGCCAACTATCACATTATTCAAGACATTAAACCATTTACCACATGCGGCATTTTCCGTTTCCAACCATATAACAATGAATGAAATAGTCCAACTTTCGCAATGAACATTTCTCCTATAAATGTTCTAATACTACCCACTCATTGGAGGCACCTGAGAGGGGCAAATCCATCTGGTTCGTCCGTTCCACCAGCACCAATCCCGCTTTTCACTGCAGCCGTCCGATCGGTAATTTTTTTCTCACTTCTTCGGTGTCCCACCGAGCCAATGACGACTGGGGCCAGCTTCGTTTGGGACCCGGCCATCAGAGGCAGCCTAGGGTGCTCATTCGCGTCGCCTTCCGTCTCCTACCACGGGAGACGATGAAAACCTAGATCGGCGTGGAGCCATGGACGACCCCCAATCCTCCCCGCCCCTCTCCTCCCCAATGGCGATCTCCTTCTCCCGCATCAGATCTCACCTCTGCTCCAGCCCCGCGTGAGGCCGGTGCGCAACAGAGCACGGGTTGGCGGTGGACGAGTCAAGCGCGAGCGGCGCCGGCCTTGGCGTGGGCGTGCGTGTGCAGGGCGTGGCGACGCGCCGTGTTGTCCTCGGTGGAAGCGGAGGAGGAGGAGGCGCTCCTGGCCAAGGTCTGGCGGGAGGAGGTGGCGCGGAAGCGGGCGGGCTCCCTGGGAGCTCCTCGCCGTGCTGCGGGAGGCCAGGTGCGCCGCGGTGCGGGTGCGAGCTGCAGCAGCGCAAGGTGGCCGCGCGGTGGAGCTGATGGCACGGGTCGGAGCCTGCCGGACGCGGGCATGGCGCAGCGCGGCTGAACGCGGGCCGATGCGCCGCAGGGAGGAGGTGGCGGGGGGATAGCTTGGGGCATGGCGCGGCCAGGGTGGGCGGACGAGGCGTCCAGCACGCAGGGCAGACGAGGTTTCGTCAAATCACTTCACGCTACATCTTTTTCTCAAGATTTGCCAACTGCTGTTGTTTAATTTGCAGGCTGACTGGTTTTGGTTCAGATAGAATTGTTCCAGTCGAATTGGTGAACATGGAGGTATATGATCAACTTCTCCACTCCTATTTACATGCATTTTTGTTCATCTCTATTAATCATTGCCCAGCTCCTGGAAAAAAAGAGTTCCTTTTGTTTGGAAAAAATATGGCTGTAACTCAAATATTTGATTTAAAAAAAATCAATATAGCACCTTGATTTTATACCATTTGTGTATCATTCTAGGTAGACATGTCTGCAATTATGCAGTATAAACCAATGGTAGTATAAGCTTCATGCTGTAACTGCTGTATTTCAATGTACAGAGAATATTTCTCACTCAAAGGGTGATTGAATGAATAGTTACTATCATTTCACAGATGCTAAGATTTCCCAGACATGGATGCAGTGTTACCTTTTTGGCACCAGGGTAATAGAAATCAGAAAACAAATGCAACACTTCAACATTTATATAATTAATTAATTATCTCTCCCCCCGTCTGCTCCATTTTGTTTCAGATCCTCTACGATTTTTGTCTCCTTATTATCCTTGTCTAACTCTCTGTGCCACTAACTGTAGATTTTGTGTGCTTTGGTTTGTAGATTTTGTGTGCTTTGGTTTGAACCGGGAATTATTTTTGGGTACATATTCTGCAATGGTTGATGCAAGCCCATGATCTGCTCTTCCGATGGTTCATGCTTTCCAAGCTTGCTTCCCAACATTTTTTCTTATGGTAATATATTTCTCCTCCTCTTTTAGTATCTGCTAGGTTATAATTTGTTATCTAATGGCAATTTTGGTATTGTGTGTTATGGTTCAGTCAAAAGCTCATTTTGGTTCAGATAGAATTGTTCCAGTAGGAACTTGGGATAGTCAAAAGTGAATATGCAGCACATGGTCTATGGATCTCAAAAAGAAATTAAAACTGCAAAGCTAGCTAAGTGAACGTACTTCTACAAATTCACTGAAACATGGGTCCCAATCATCAACCCTGTAGAGCTAAAGATAAATATTATTTTAAGTAGATTTTTGACAAAGAAAATAGCCCTAAGATATTTAGCAGAGAGTCGGTTTTCCTCGTCTCATGAAATTATCAAAAAATAATACCTTTTGTTTAGCTGTTCGATTGGTAGAATGGGCGATATAATCAGAGTGGTGTATATAACTGAAATTCCATTACTTTAAGGTGCTATTTTTCTGAAACCTACTGTATTCCAATTTTTAAAGCAATATTTTGAAGCACTGGTTACTGATAAGAACACAGATATTCCGATTTTCAGTTACTTACTTTGATTTTCCTATGTATACTTTCTATTGCTCAAGAGAGTTGTTTATAATTACAATTGGTTAGAGAAGTTTCATTGCTTATAGAGGAGATGCAGAGCACCACGGGGAGCCGGAGGAGGAGGAGGACATGCGGTGGTGCTTCAAATCCTTGATCCCAAGCCAGAGATTCGTGCAGGTTTGGTCCTCCCTCCTCTCTTTGTCCCTTCCTCTCTGTCTCTCTCCCTCTGTTCTTCACTCTGGTTTTCCCCTAATGGATGAGGGCGCCGGATGCAGGGAATGGAGGTGGAGGTGGCCGGCCGTTCGAAATATTGTGCGAGCCAGCAGCGGTGACACGGTCCTTCTCCTCCCTCCTTACTTGTGGTGGGCTAGGTCCGGAGCTTGATGGTTGTCGGAGCCGCTCGTCCACCTTGTACCTGATTTGCTTTGAGCAGAGAAAATTAGAGAGGGGTGGTGGATTCGCATGCTCGACATCCCGCCAGGTGACTAGCTAGATGGAGGACGGCACCGATAATGTTTATTGGTTGGTTTTGCTTGCTAAGTTATTTTTGTTTTGTTTTTTGCAGCTAGGATTTGATGGCGGAGAGATGCGAAGTCTAGCTTGATTGTTGGCTTCTTTATTATATGGACGTGATGTAGATGTTTCATGCCTTCCTAGCCCCCTTTCCCCTATCTCAGCACCTATATTTCATCTTGATTTTTGGTTGTATCTGCACCAATTCTTTCTCTTCTCCATTAATCCGAAGCTTTCCGTCAAGGGAATTTTTTTATTCATTTAGATGCAAAAATTAGAGTGAGAAAATGGTTGGAATATGGATTTTACTGATTCATATTTGGGTTTTGTCAAATTCGTGACAGCAAGAAATTTGTTTTTCACTCAATATGCTAGATATAATTCATTTTTCAGGTTTTGTCAAATTCTGGCTGCATGATGACCCACAAGTATAGGGGATCGCAACAGTCTTCGAGGGAAGTAAAACCCAATTTATTGATTCGACACAAGGGGAGACAAAGAATACTTGAAAGCCTTAACAGCGGAGTTGTCAATTCAGCCGCACCTGGAAACAGACTTGCTCGCAAGAGTTTATCAGTAGTAACAGTTTTATAGCAGTAGCAGTAGTGAAATAACAGCAGCAGAGTAACAAAGACAGCAGTAGTGATTTTAGTAAACAGCAGGATTAAAATACTGTAGGCACGGGGACGAATAACGGGCGTTGCATGGATGAGAGAAACTCATGTAACAATCATAGCAGGGCATTTGCAGATAATAATAAAACGGTATCCAAGTACTAATCAATCAATAGGCATGTGTTCCAATTATAGTCGTACGTGCTCGCAATGAGAAACTTGCACAACATCTTTTGTCCTACCAGCCGGTGGCAGCCGGGCCTCAAGGGAAACTACTGGATATTAAGGTACTCCTTTTAATAGAGTACCGGAGCAAAGCATTAACACTCCGTGAACACATGTGATCCTCACGTCACTACCATCCCCTCCGGTTGTCCCAATTTCTGTCACTTCGGGGCCATTGGTTCCGGACAGCGACATGTGTATACAACTTGCAGGTAAGACCATAAACAATGAATATCATGATGAAATAATAACATGTTCAGATCTGAGATCATGGCACTCGGGCCCTAGTGACAAGCATTAAGCATAGCAAGTTGCAACAATATCATCAAAGTACCAATTACGGACACTAGGCACTATGCCCTAACAATCTTATGCTATTACATGACCAATCTCATCCAATCCCTACCATCCCCTTCGGCCTACAGCGGGGGAATTACTCACACATGGATGGGGGAAACATGGCTGGTCGATGGAGAGGCGTTGGCGGTGAAGATGGCGATGATCTCCTCCACTTACCCGTCCCGGCGGAGTGCCAGAACGGAGACTTCTGGCTCCCGAGACGGAGTTTCACGATGTGGCGGCGTTCTGGAGGGTTTCTGGCGACTTCGACTTCTCCCCCGTGCGTTTTTAGGTCGAGGCGAATAAGTAGTCCGAAGGGGGGCGTCGGAGGCCAGCCGAGGGGGCCACACCATAGGGCCGAGCGGGCCCCCCCTAGGCCGCGCCGCCTTATGGTGTGGGGCCCTCGGGCCTCCACTTGATTTGTCCTTCTGGCTCCGTCATTATTCTGGGAAAATAGGGCCTTTCGTCAAAATCCCGAGGTTTTTCCTGAAAGTTGGATTTGTGCACAAAAACGAGACACCAGAACAGTTCTGCTGAAAACAGCGTTAGTCCGCGTTAGTTGCATCCAAAATACACAAATTAGAGGCAAAACAATCGCAAAAGTGTTCGGGAAAGTAGATACGTTTTGGACGTATCAACTCCCCCCAAGCTTAGCTTATTGCTTGTCCTCAAGCAATTCAGTTAACAACTGAGCGATAAAAGAACTTTCGCGAACACATTTGTTCATATGATGTATATATGCTCATGATATGGCTAATACTTAAGCAGTTCATAATAAGATACATGCAAATAAGATCATCTAACAGCTATGTCAATCATGAAGAGGTACCAACAATTAATAATAAGCATCATGAATCATGTATATAGGCAGGATTGCAATGTTCATAAGAGGGTATGATAAAGTGGTATCTCGCTTGCCTGTATTTGATCGGCAAAACATAAATGCCCGGGCACCTCTGGAGTTCATAGAAAGACTAGAAGTAGTGATTGTCAAAGATAAAAGCATCAAAGTTATACCACAATCAATCATATTTTGAGACAAGCATATTATACTAAGAATGATAGTTGTGCTCTCAAGAAAGTGCTCAAAGAAAGGATGGAGACACAACATAAAAGTAAAAGATTGACCCTTCGCAGAGGGAAGCAGGGATTAACATGCGCTAGAGCTTTTTATTTGTAAAGCAGGAGTAAAATTATTTTGAGAGGTGTTTGTTGTTGTCAACGAATGGTAATGGGTACACCAACTACCTCGCCAACCGGACTTTCAAGAGCGGCTCCCATGAATTATTTGCATTTTTATGTGGCACTCCTTCCAACCTTTCTTACACAAACCATGGCTAACCGAATCCTCGGGTGCCTGCCAACGATCACATACCATGAAGGAGTGCCTCTTTAGTTTAATTTTATTATGATGATGACACTCCCCCCAACCTTTGCTTACACAAGCCATGGCTAACCGAATCCTTCGGGTGCCGTCCAACAATCACAAACCATGGAGGAGTGTCTATTTAAGTTAATTAATTCGGGACTGGGAATCCCATTGCCAGCTCTTTTTGCAAAATTATTGGATAAGCGGATGTGCCACTAGTCCATATGAGAGTCCATCAAAAGTAAATGACAAGGTTTAAATCTAAACACCACATACTTCCTCATGAGCTATGAAACATAAACACAAATTAAGAAGCATTTTGAAGGTTTTAAAGGTAGCGCATGAGAATTTACTTGGAATGGTTTGAAATGCCATGCATAGGTATTTATGGTGGACACTCTGGAATAACTTGGTTTTCATGTGTTTGGAGGCACGAGCAGCGTTCCTGCTCAGTACAAGTGAAGGCTAGCAAAAGACTAGGGAGCGACAAATCAAGAGAGCAATAACTGTCATAATCATGCTTGCGGCAAAATAAATTAACTGAGGCATAAAAGTGATACAAGAACACTGAAGCAATGTAAATCATTGAGGCTTAATTGACTTTTGTTCAGTCATATGCATGCGTGAGCATGTGCCAAGTCGATATAAATGAATTATTCAGAGGAGGATACCACAATGCCATACTTACTTATGAATAAAACAATGCAAGCAAACATCCATGACATGCTACTCATATTAATAAATTGGGGCTAATCATGAGAGATCATGAACTACTAGACTTTCTTAAATGACATATACCTCACATGAACCAACTAAGCATGCTCACATGGATGAGTATATCTACAAAAATGAAAACAAATAGAGTTCATACCAGCCTCTCACCACAATCAGATTGTCGTAGATCGTCATTATTGCTTTTTCACTTGTGTAGCTTGGATAATATAAAATGAAAACCACGCTCCGGCCACTGAAGACCATTGAACTCATAAAGAACTTTACAAAACCAAAGAAGAACAGCAAATATTTTTGGTGTTTTCGAATTTGAGAAAAAGAACGAAAGGAAACAAGCAAACAAAGCAAAATCTTTTTGGGTTTTCTTATAGCAAACTAGCAATAGCAAATAAAGCGAAACAAATGCAAGAAACCAAGATAAACAAATGGTGAAGAGAAACAACAGAAATATTTTTGGTCTTTTTGTGTTTTGGGAAAGAAACAAAGTGGAAACAAGAAATAGCAAACTAAAAGAAACACAGAAAAGCGAAATGGCAGAAATCTGCCAAAACCTGACAGCAGTACAGAAATCGATTTTTACAAAAATCTTACGTTCCTCAGTTCGAAAAGTGTTCAACTAATGAAAGTTAGATAACAACCTGGGGAACCTGCACAAAAATTGGCAGCTCAAAATAGCGTTCTGGCTGTGCGCACGAATTTTTTTGGTAACAGTCCAGAATCTGTTTTCAGGCAGCACTTCCCCAAATATCATCTCCCTCTCATTAGAAAATCACTCAAAGAGACTAAACAAGTATGTGCAAGTATCCAGCAACCATAATATGCAAAGAATGAGTGATGCCGGTATACCTCCCCCCAAGCTTAGGCTTTTGGCCTAAGTGGAGTTCAACCCCAGCGAGGGTCTGGGTTCCACGCCGGTGGATCATACATGGAGTAGTCATAATAAGGTACCAATGCAGAAGAAAAGTGTGGAGGCTCCTCATGCCCAATGTGTTGATGTGAAGAGCTTGCTGCATCGGATGTCGAATCGAGGTGTTCCTCTACCTCCTCCGTGTTTCCTCTTGCACGATGGCTTCCTCCCTCTATGTATGCATTAACTGCACTTTCCGTGACTGACCAATCCTCCCTGGAATCAAGGTTAAACAGAGAAGGTGCAGGCAATCCTACTAATTTTTCAACTTTCTTAGTCCTTGTCCAAGATTTCTTGTAAAATGTTATTCTGTAAGACAGGTTTCCTAAATTAGACGAATCAGAAAGAAATTCATGCTTAATCATGGAAGCTATGTCAAGTTTCTCTATGGGGAGCCGAATATCAAGATGGTGAGGTTCTACATTATGCATAGCTAATAAGCGAGAGGCGATGAGACCTCCACAAATTCCTCCCCTCTCACGGTTAGTGGCAAGTCTGTTGGCTATCAAAGCTCCCAAGTTATAAGTCCTATTACCTTGTAATGCAGCAGCTAGAAAGGCTAGATCCGGGATAGTTACCTTACCTCCATTCTTTCTCGCTAGAACGCACTTGGTAATGAAATAAGCAAAGTAACGAATAGCTGGGGAGTGAATGCTACTGATTTTACCATCATCCTCTGAGAAACTTCTTCCATGACAAATCATCTTGAAGAGGTCCAAGAACTCTTGCGGCGATCCCTTTATCTTCTCGCATGATCCCCATTGCGGCACTCTGATTGCTGCACAAAAATCACTGAATGGCAAGTTGACAGTTTTATTATAAATTTTGTACTGAACCATGGGATTAGATTGTGACCGATTGAATTTAAAATCCTGCACTACTGACATAGTCAGTTTTACATATTGGCATGGTTCCCCATCAACAAAATCATCCAATCCTGCACGAGAGATTAAACTTTGAACGTCCTGCAAGATCCCTGCACTTCTCATGAAATCCACACACGGATAATAAGCGGGGTATACTCCTTCTTCCCGGTGAACTCTCATGACCTGTTGGACTTCTAATTCTTGTTGGTTAAGTTGGTGCATGCTCCCTTCCATTTTCTGAAATTTTTCAACAAACAATATAAAACTTGATTTGGTGACATATAATTGAGGGAAACTACCATAGGAACTTGCTAGAGTACTAATCATGCATCAAAACTAGTTTCTACCACTTAGAACAAGCATGCAAGCTCACTAAACATGTTACCTACAGCAGCAAAATATTCAAGATATACTCAACCAAACAAAATTCTACTTGGATAGGCGGAGGAGTCACATACCGGAGAGCAAATATGCCAAATTTCAGACAGAAATCTGGGCTGAGCAAAGAGATCGAAAAATCCTGAGCTCTTGAGCAAAAACGTGAGTGAGAGAAAGTTGGTTCGAGTTTTTTCGGGAGAGAGAAGATGCTGGGAGGAAGAGATGAAGAAGTGGGGCAAGGAGGGGCCCACACCACAGGGTGGCGCGCCCCCCTCCTTGGCCGCGCCGGCCTGTGGTGTGGCACCCTGTGGTGCCCCACAGGTCATCCTCTGGTGCTCCCAGGTGCCTCGTCGAAAAATAGGACCAACGGTGTAATTTTCGCGAATTTTTGAAAACTTTGAAAAATGCACATTTCTGGGTATTAAGTTTATTATTACTGGCCAGGAAATTTTTTGAAATCCCTAATCAACTAAGGAACTTTGCAAAATAAAAGTGCTACAGCAACTAAAGCAAGTGGAGGAAGAAAGAGATGTTGTTTACCTCCTCTATGCATATAAAAGGTATTTGTTAACAAGGTTGATCAAGTCTTGCCACCAAATAAATTTTACATAGCATAAGAAGAAATAAACCTCAAATCAATCATGTTACCTTGAATTGTATTGATATGGATCCAATCACAAGAGTTTGATATTCTTCTTTAGGCTCATATATAGGGCAATCGATAGTTCCAACTTTGATAGTTCTCACATTAGAAATAGTATTAACTCCGCACGCTTTTTCAATCCTCTTGGGGAAATAGACGGTGTGCTCCTTATCATCAACATTGAAAGTAACCTTTCCTTTATTGCAATCAATAACAGCCCCTGCGGTGTTAAGAAAAGGTCTCCCAAGAATAATAGACATATTATCATCTTCAGGCATTTCCAACACAACAAAATCAGTTAATATCAAGCAGTTATTAGTAACTTGAACAGGAACATCCTCACATATACCAACAGGAATAGCAGTAGATTTATCAGCCATTTGCAAAGATATATCAGTAGGTATCAACTTATCTAAGTAAAGTCTCTTATAAAGAGAAAAAGGCATAACACTAACACCGGCTCCCAAGTCACATAGAGCAGTTTTAACATAATTATTCTTAATAGAACAAGGAATAGTAGGTATACCTGGGTCGCCCAACTTCTTTGGAACTTTGCCATTGAAAGAGTAATTAGCAAGCATAGTGGAAATTTCCTCATTGGGGATTTTCCTTTTGTTAGTAACAATATCTTTCATATACTTTGAATAAGGAGGCAATTTAATAGCATCAGTCAAAGGGATTTGCAAGAATAAAGGTTTCATCCAATCACAGAATTTATTATAGTGTTCTTCTTCCTTTGATTTTAGTTTCTTAGCAGGAAAAGACATTTGCTTTTGCACCCAAGGTTCTCTTTCATTACCATGTTTCTCAGCAATAAAATCTTCTTTAGTATACTTTTTATTTTTAGCATGCTTTTCAGGTTCTTCTTCAACCTCTTCTTTATCAGGAGTATCATTCTTATCATTATCTTTATCATGTTCATTACCACTTTCAGTTTCAGCATCAAAAATAGAAATACTATTAGGATCATTAACAGGTTCAGAGGATTCTACAACATTTTTATGTTTCTTCTTCTTTTTCTTAGAACGAGCTCTAGGTTCAATGCGTTGAGAATCTTGTTCAATTCTTTTGGGATGTCCTTCAGGATATAGAGGATCCTGAGTAGAAACACCACCTCTAGTTGTTACTTCATAAGCATGTTTTTCTTTAGCATTATTTCCTAACAAGTCATTTTGCACTTTAGTGAGTTGATCAATTTGAGTTTGAACCATATGAAAATGTTTAACAAGTATCTTAACATCATTGGAGGTTCTCTCCACAATATCATGCAATTCACTAATAGCTCGAGAATTTTCCATTAAATGATTCTCTACTCTCATATTAAAATTTTCTTGCTTAACAATATAATTATCAAACTCATCTAAGCATTGCGCAGGAGGTTTTGAATACGGAATATCTTCTCTAGTAAAGCGTTGAAGGGAGTTTACCTCAATCATGGATGAAGAGGGAATTATCTCACATATTTCTTCTATGGGAGGTAGATTCTTCACATCTTCAGATTTAATACCTTTCTCCTTAAGAGACTTCTTAGCTTCCCCCATATCTTCATCATTCAATTTAATCATAGCCCTCTTCTTCAGTATCGGCGTTGGAGTTGGTTCAGGCGTAGTCCAATCATCATGATTCCGGCCTATTTTAGCCAATAATTCTTCGACCTTAAATGCTGGAGTTCTTTTCCTGAAAACACAACCAGCACAACTATCCAGGTATGCCCTAGACTCAATGGTTAGTCCACTATAAAATATATCAAGTAAATCATGCTTTTCCAAATCATGGTCAGGCAGAGCTCTAATAAGAGAGCAAATCTCGCCCAAGCCTCAGGCAATTTCTCTCCATCTTCCTGATCAAAATTATAAACTCTCTGCAAAGCAGCATGTTGAGCACTAGCAGGAAAGTATTTCCGGAAGAAAACATTAAGCAATTCTTTTGGACTTTTAATAGAACTAGGTGGCAAACTATTATACCAAGTTTTAGCATCATCCTTTAATGAGAATGGAAAGATTTTAGCAACAAAGTAAGTACGCATCTTAACATCATCAGAAAACAAGCTACTCAGAGTAGATAACTCAGTCATGTGTTCAATAGCACTTTCTTTTTCAGTACCACAAAAGGGTGTTTTCTCAACAATAGCTATATGAGATAGATCAAGAGAAAAATCATAATCTTTATCCTTAATGTTTATAGGAGATGTGGCAAATTTAAGATCAGGAGACAGTTTATATCTAACAGTATGTTCTGCAAGCAACTTTTTAATCTTTCTTGCATCAGTAGTAGCATTGCATTTTTCAATAAAATCATCATCAAGTTCCACATAATCTTCATCAAGATCATCACTAGAGTATTCAAGTTCAGGTGAATTAACAGGTGTAGTAACATCAGGAGTTTCAGTATTTTCTATTTGTCTAGACCTAGCAATTATAGCATCTAGAAAAGTTCCCAATGAACCACTATCATCAAGCACAGCAGAAATATTATCAATATTATGAGAGTTTTCAGATTCAGCAGAAGTACCAGCATGTGAAGCATATGGCGGTGAAACAAGTTTATCAATCACAGATGGTGAATCAAGAGCAGCAGAGGTACTCAGAGTTGTACCTTTTCTTGTAGTGGATGGTAATATGGCGACCTTAGTATCGCGAGGTTTACCCATGATGGAGAATTTGCAGCGAACAATATCAATCCAAGTGAACTTCCAAATAAAGCTATGCTCCCCGGCAACGGCGCCAGAAAATAGTCTTGATGACCCACAAGTATAGGGGATCGCAACAGTCTTCGAGGGAAGTAAAACCCAATTTATTGATTCGACACAAGGGGAGACAAAGAATACTTGAAAGCCTTAACAGCGGAGTTGTCAATTCAGCTGCACACAGAAACAGACTTGCTCGCAAGAGTTTATCGATAGTAACAGTTTTATAGCGATAGCGATAGTGAAATAACAGCAGCAGAGTAACAAAGACAGCAGTAGTGATTTTAGTAAACAGCAGGATTAAAATACTGTAGGCACGGGGACGGATAACGGGCGTTGCATGGATGAGAGAAACTCATGTAACAATCATAGCAGGGCATTTGCAGATAATAATAAAACGGTATCCAAGTACTAATCAATCAATAGGCATGTGTTCCAATTATAGTCGTACGTGCTCGCAATGAGAAACTTGCACAACATCTTTTGTCCTACCAGCCGGTGGCAGCCGGGCCTCAAGGGAAACTACTGGATATTAAGGTACTCCTTTTAATAGAGTACCGGAGCAAAGCATTAACACTCCGTGAACACATGTGATCCTCACGTCACTACCATCCCCTCCGGTTGTCCCAATTTCTGTCACTTCGGGGCCATTGGTTCTGGACAGCGACATGTGTATACAACTTGCAGGTAAGACCATAAACAATGAATATCATGATGAAATAATAACATGTTCAGACCTGAGATCATGGCACTCGGGCCCTAGTGACAAGCATTAAGCATAGCAAGTTGCAACAATATCATCAAAGTACCAATTACGGACACTAGGCACTATGCCCTAACAATCTTATGCTATTACATGACCAATCTCATCCAATCCCTACCATCCCCTTCGGCCTACAGCGGGGGAATTACTCACACATGGATGGGGGAAACATGGCTGGTCGATGGAGAGGCGTTGGCGGTGATGATGGCGATGATCTCCTCCACTTCCCCGTCCTGGCGGAGTGCCAGAACGGAGACTTCTGGCTCCCGAGACGGAGTTTCGCGATGTGGCGGCGTTCTGGAGGGTTTCTGGCGACTTCGACTTCTCCCCCGTGCGTTTTTAGGTCGAGGCGAATAAGTAGTCCGAAGGGGGGCGTCGGAGGCCAGCCGAGGGGGCCACACCGTAGGGCCGCGCGGGCCCCCCTAGGCCGCGCCGCCTTATGGTGTGGGGCCCTCGGGCCTCCACTTGATTTGTCCTTCTGGCTCCGTCATTATTCTGGGAAAATAGGGCCTTTCGTCAAAATCCCGAGGTTTTTCCTGGAAGTTGGATTTCTGCACAAAAACGAGACACCAGAACAGTTCTGCTGAAAACAGCGTTAGTCCGCGTTAGTTGCATCCAAAATACACAAATTAGAGGCAAAACAATAGCAAAAGTGTTCGGGAAAGTAGATACGTTTTGGACGTATCACTGCACTGTTCTCGATTTTTGTAAACCATTCAAATCAACTCCGTTTGAGCTGAAAATTTTACAGGATGTCAACAATAGTTGCATCTTGCTTGTGTAAAAATTACAAAATTTCTGAGCTCATTTGGTTGGCGAAATGATTTGAAAACAGAGTGCAGTTTTCAGTTTCAGAAAACACAAGCAGTTTCAGTTTCAGAGTTCAGGGAATGTGAGAGGCTGCCGAGCGGTCTTCTTCCTCATGGTCACAGGGCTGCGCAGCAGGGTGGTGCTTGCCGCCTGGCGTTGTCATTATTTGAAGCATGATAGTTGTCATTCTTTGAATGTTGCTGACTCCTACCGATTGCTGTTGTGATGGGATTCTGTAAGGTCAATCCAGATCGGTGGCAGTTTGTGGATGAAGCATTCATAGCTGGTCAGAAGCTTTTACCGCCAAGCATCAAACATGGAAGAGTTTGGTGAAGAACAAGGTGGTCTCTCTCTCTCTCTCTCTCTCTCTCTCTCTCTCCCTCTCCCGAGTTCTTGAATTTCAATGTTATGATTTTCCAATCCCTAAGTTCTTTACTTTGCTTACATTTCAGTGATCTTTGATTATTGAATACATATTTTTTGCAGTGCTTGATTGGAATTCTCATGTTGCATTTATCTAGCTTGAATTCTTTTACATGTTAGTCTATTCAGGAGTGAGATGCTTGTTGATGACACTGGCTGGGAGCCTTTGGTTTGAGGAAAGCAGATTTGCCCCCGAGGCATGCTGATATATAGATGAATGCTACACTGAAAGGATCAGTGAAGATGACAGTAAGTTTATTCAGATAGATCCCTGGTACTTACAAGTAGTTCACTGTTACCTTCATTTGTGATTCGGCTGAAATCCTGCTTCCTTCTGCATACATAGTTCGAGAGGCCCGACGATCCACTCGAGCAAACTATAACTTCCAAGCCAAACAGAATGCTATTCAGCTATTAACATCGCTAATATTACTATTTCGTAGTGTGGCAGAAAGTCGATGAGATGACATGTGTTGTTAGTAATTAATTATATCCATTCAGCAACTTCTCGCAGTTCAGCCAGACTAATTAGGCCATCACAATTTGAAGATTCATCATTCGTGTAGTTCTTCCATTGCAGAAAGAAACTGTCCTTGATTCCTATTTTATCTGTTGACTAGATGTAATCAAATATTTAATTCACTATCATGTACTCTTCTATATTTGTGTGTTACATCCTATAGCGCTCAGGTTTTGTAGAGTCAACACTATGATTTTCAATTGCTAATTGATTGTTTGAGAACAATGTGCGCAGGTAGGCTACTGGAGTGGTGTTCATGACCGCTGGTGCAGCTTGGGGAGAGATGCCCGCATTGATGTACAACAAGTTTGCTGAAGCCTAGGTGAGCTTCTCTCGATCCTTCTCCCCTTATGTATGGTTTCTCTCTCTATGTTGCCATAAGCTGTGGTTGAATGGTTTTGTAGTCATATCCTTGTTATTGCTTGACTGAAGTATTGGTCATCCAAATGTCATATTTTTAAGAATATTGATGATGTTTTGGTAGCTTTTTTTAACATCTAAAAGAGGCCAATGGAAGCTATAATTTCACAGGTTTAGGGCTGAATTGCTTGTCTCGTTTAATCAATAGTCCATATTTATTTTTTGAAACAATTGGCTCCTAAAACGATAAGCATTTGTTGATGCAACTCTGCAGTGAGTTTCTAAATTTGTCTACCTGTTGCTCATAGGCTTGTTGCCAGCTATGAAGTATCAAAGGTTATCTGGAATATATGAGAGATCATTTATATGACGCTTTTAATATGGTTATCTTGTTCTTCCTATAAAGGTAGCTAGACTACCCGGCCAACCAGGCCATCCCAGGGGAAAATCAATCTTGATAGCACGTTTTTACTGCTTGGTTCCCACTTTTACCTACAGCCGTCCGATTCTGTGGTTTTTTTCTCACCCGCCGCTGCTCGTTGAGGGTCTATGACATCTAGGTCCGTGCTTGAGTGGGACCACTTGTTTGCAATTGTGGGCATCCGGAGTCGCGTCGCTCAGAAAATGGAAGCCATTTTTAGTGGTTGTTTAGTAGCGGTGAAAACCCTAGATCGAGATTGGCCACTTCTCTCCTCCTCTCTCCTCCCCCAATCAGATGCATCCTTGCGTCCTGCGGGATCCCGACGGTGGCGGCGGCCTGAATGGAACGGGGCGGAGCTCGCTGCTCTTCTTGCGTGCGTTGGAGTGATCTTCTTCCGTGCGCTGGAGAAGCAACGCGGGCGCCATCGCCTTGTGCCTCGCATTAGGAGGCAGCACGGGCGCCGCCTCTGGTAGGAGGCCGCCGGTCGCGGGCGTCGTCGTGCCAAGATCGAGAAGGAGAGTGCATGGAGGCGGGCGTCGGCGCGGAGAGTGGTGGCGGCGCGTCGCCTTGAAAACATCATCCACAACCGGCGGAACTCAAGGTCTTCGGTCAAGGGCGCCTCCCTCGCCTTGTCCTCCCCTACCTCCGCACCGGACGAGGAGGCAACAACTCCAGGGAGGCAGCGAGAGGACGCCCTCGACCCTTCTTCCATGGCGGCACATCCAGGCGGCTGAGTGGAGGCGGGTAGAGGGATGGAGGCACGAGGATGAGGGAGGACCAGCGAGCGCGGGCGCCACCGCCACGGCCGGCGCCAGCTTCTTCCTCCCCATCGGCCAGGTGACCTCGCCGACTCTTGCTGGCAACTTCCACCTCACCGGCCCAGGAGAGATCCCCTCCCTCAACTTCACCGTTTCCGGCCGTCCTTGAGCCGATTCCGCGGTGCAGAGTAGGCTCGAAGCAGGAGGCGGGGGTGGAGGCAGGTGGCAGCCACAGGGATGAGGTTGTAGGGATTGGTTAATTTATCCGTGGCCTAGGGTTGTGGCTCATCTCTCTCCTCCCATTGGCCTCACAAGCTGAGCTCCTTCCGACTCGTGGAGGGCTTGGTGGTCAGCGGCAAGGTAGGCAATGGATACCTCCCCTTCTCTCTATTTCTTGATGGTTACAAGAATCTGTCTCAATTTGACATGTTACTTTGTGCTTTTGTTCTTTTTTAAATCTCAGGATCTGGTTTCTTCTTGCTAAGATGACTGGTCTCACTCTCTGTAGGTTTCCGACAGCATGTTTGTTTTAATTTCTGACTCAACTAAAATTTGTTTATACCTGCAGGCAGTGGCATCTAAACCTGTCGTCGTGGTGAATAGACAGATGCCATAGGATGGCTTAAGTTGGGGCCGAATGGACGCAAGAGGATTCGGGGGAGGGTTTGTGATTAGACGGGATGAACTTCCGGATGGTTTCCTCAAGAACTTAGCCAAGGCTAGAGGTTGAAGAAGAAAGACATAAGGAAGAACTCGCTCTAGATCATCTTCTTTATTGATCCCAACAGGTTACAAGTTTCTCAGTACAAGTGTTCTTCTAGACCTAGCTATCTTCGTGCGTGCCCGTAAGAAGGGCTGCCCCCTCTCCTTATATAGGGGAGAGGGTGGCTTACAGGGCAAGAAACCCTAATGGCATCTTTGACTAGACAAACTACTTTATAAAGCTACTTTAATCATAAATGACACCGGAGTCCTCTTTAATCAGGGATGCTGACGTCCTCCGGCTTCTTTGACCGTCATCCTTCTCTTTATCGTCAGCCCTTCGTTTAAAGCTACTTTGCTTAGCTCATCCTTGTCTTCTAGCTCTGGAGAGAATCTTGACCAGTCCTGCCGACATGCTCTTCCTTCCGGTAGCCCGGTATCTTCTCATCCGGTTCCGGCATACCCCTCTTGGGGATACCGGCTTAGCCTCACTTAGCTAATTTCTTATCTCTATGCTCCGGTAGGAACATTAAACCGGTATCTTGATGGCTCAAACCATCCGGTTTGGCATGCCTTTGGCATACCGGGGGTCATCCCCCCAACATTAGTCCCCGAAGCTGGTATAGTCTGGCGGATCCTATCCAACAGACCATGCCAGGTTCTTTTATCTTAGGATACCGGTTTAATTTATCCGACATTGGGCTTGGATCCGGCATCTTTGCCCGGATTATGGCTATCTCTTTTTGTAAGACATTATCCGGTGTCTTATCCTCCGGCATCTTAGTCATTAAACACTTCCTCGGCGAAGTCGAGAATATCTCGGGCCCCGCGCCTGTCAGTGACATGCGCACTGTAACTGACGCGCCAGTGTCAGGGGTCACTTCCCTTCGGCTTCTGCGCGTGCATTAATTGCTTCACAGCGAATCCCAACCACCTCTCTGGATCCGTGTGCACCTCCCTGTGGCTTTCTATTTTCTCGCGTGCACCACCATGCCACGTGGCGGCCCGTGGAGCGAACCGTCGCAGCCCACGACCCCAACCACCGAGGCCCAGCGGTTTTCGGCCCACGTCTCCCTCTTCCTTTATAAGGGGGAACCGCTCCTCCTTCTTCCTCTTCTCGCATTCTCCACTTCCTCGCGCTCAGTGCTCTTGCCCTCTGCGCCTCCGCCGCTCCGTTTCGCCCTTCGAGCTCCGCCGCCCGACGGACTTCCGCCGTAGCTCCGCCGGACGCCGCCGAACCTCACCGCGTGAAGAACTCCTGCAGTGCTTCTGTCCCAGCCGCGGCATTGGTGCTTCCTTGTGCTCTTCTTCACCTCGCCGCCGACGGACTCCCTCGCCCACGGCAAGCTCACCAATCCACCGGCGAACTTCTTCCCCTGCGACTCCGCCGCCTCAGGTTAGGCTTAATCTGAGTTTACCCCTCTATTGCTTGCTTTCCAGATCTCGACTCGGTAGTGTATTTACTTCTTCTTTTTCTTGGTTTTTCTCTCTTTCGTACATCTTCGCGCGGGGGTAGATCGTGGGATTCTTGTTTCTCTTCGCCAAATTTCATGTCTAGCGGGGAATCTTCCTCTACTTCTTCTTCTGCCTCTTCCCCCACTAGCCGGCGTAGCAAATCCTCCGACGGACTGTCCGCCGATCTTGCCCGGATGGACACCGACTCCGGTAGCAATCCGGTAGTTCTAGTGAGGGTTCCGGTATGGATTCCTCCGGTATCACCCGTGGGGCCTGGATGGGCTCCAACGTTACGAAATACGAGATCGACTGGCTTTACCGGTCCCGGAGGATTCCGGAAGGAGTAGCCTGCCGGCTTCCTCGCGACGAGATCGTACCGGAGCCCGAACCCGGTGAACGAGTTGTCTTTCTCGCTCACTTTGAGCGCGGCTTCGGCCTTCCAGCCTCTGATTTCTTCCGGCGTTTCCTTGATTTTTATCAACTTCAACCTCACCATCTCCCCGGCAACGCCATCTTCTACCTCTCTTGCTATGCCACCTTCATGGAGGCTTATATCGGCATTCGTCCCACTCGCGAGACGTTTGCCCGCTTCTTTGCTCTTCGGATCAACTCCGTTCAGGGCAAGGAAATTCCTAAACCCAAACCCCCCATCCAATGCGGGTCTTGCATCATCGGCTCCCGTCAAGGGAGCCCTTTTTTCAAGTTATCCGGTCTCGAGTCATGCCGGCTATGGCAAGGGTCCTTTTTCTACGTGAAGAACACGGGCGCCGCAGACCTTATCAACCTGTCGCCTTTCAATCCGGCGCCACCCACGAGGGCCAACTGGAGCTACAATCCGAAGGAGTCTCACATTGAGACCAACCAGATTATACGCTTTATGAGGCAACTGATGAAGGACACCGACATCTGCTCAAACGATATTATCCGCGCCTTTATCTCGCACCAGGTGCTTCCGCTCAAGCGCCGCATGCACAAGATGAGCGAGATGTACGGTTCCGGTGATCCTACGAAGATCACCGGAATTCCTCTTAGCAAGAAGGACGTTGTCCTCAAGGCTGGGCAGATCTGCCAGACCGCCATGCCGGAAGACTGGGAATGGGGCCTTCGGCCTCTCAGTTCCACTAACCCCCCGACCCAAGATGTAAGAAGCTGCGCAACTCGGGTCGGCGTACCGGTAACTTTTGCACTGTGATTAACCCTTTTTATCTTTCTTGTTCTTCTAGGCCAAGGACCGTTTCCCCGGCATCGAGTCTGACCGACGAGGCCCTTGCCAGAAGCGTGGTTTAGAGAAGTTTGACCCCGACCCCGTCATTCATTGGAGGGATCTGAAGATGGGCAGGACCCCAGCCTCGCGCCTTGGCAAGTCTTCGCCGGAACCCGCTGGTTCGTCTGACGACCTGACCTTGCTTGAGGTAGCTTCTCTATTTGATCTCTCATATTTTATCGTCATGTTTCCCTCTGTAGATCCTCCCTCAACCAACATCAACCCACAGGTTCACGAGCATGCCACCCCGCTGCAGGCCGAGGCTGGCCAGGAGTTCCTGGACAAACTCGCCGTTGGGGGCAAGAAGAACAAGACCCCGGTGTCGGATGCCGGGTCAAGCCAAGCCCCTCCTGCCAAACGCTTCCGGACTGAACCCTTCGCGGGGAAGCAAGTAGGCACGAGGCGCTACAAGGGCAAGCAGATGCCCACTTCCTCCGGGTAAGCCCCGTTCCTTTGCTTGTTTCGTTTTTGCCTAGTTCTTTCCGGTTGCTTTTTTCAACTCTTTCTTTTTCTCTCTTTCAGCCCTGCGCTCAAGCTTGGGCCCAGGCCTGAGGGCTCTGCCGGCTCCGCGGGGGCCTCAACTCCTCCTCCTCGCTCAAGTCTGACACCATCTGGTGCCGGCAACATCTCTGCCTCCCCTCCGGGGGGCACTATAAGTTCGGGGCGCGCGGCCCCTAAATCTCCTGATCACCGCGCGGAGGAGGATCTTACCTCCCCTCCTGAAACCCAAGATACCGGCGCCAGCAACATCGGCGCCGAAGAAGAAGCTGCCGGGCGGGCGGAACCTTCTGTTCCTCCCGTCCAGAAAGAAAAGAAGAAGAAGAAGAAGAGTTCACGCTCTTCCCCCTCCAAGGCCGTGCCGGAAACTTCCGTACCGGCAACCTCCACATCAGCACCAGAGGCTCCAACTCCTGAGCATGCTGACGCCACACCAACGCCGCCGCCGGAGACCTCTGCTCCTGAGGCAACCGGAGCTACGCCAACACCTCCGCCGAGCCAAGGACCTCCCGCGACTACGCCCAAGCCGCCGCCGGCAGCCCCCAAGATCGCTCAATTCCTTAAGCCGGGGGCGTCCCGCGGAAAGGCCGTGGACGGCAGCGCGTCAACCGGCCCGCAGTCTCTAGTGCTGCATGTCGGGCCTGCCGCCGCTGCGGTCCAAGAGAAACCTTCCGGCCTCCTGGGCCGGATCGTTGAGCTGAAGCGCGAGGGCAAGGACTTGGGGCATCTGCTTGATTACGCTGAGAAGTGGAATCAAGCGGATGTGTCCGCGGCTACGCGCGGTGTGGGAAAGGACCGGCTTCCCATCGCTGATCCCGCCGGCCCCAAGTGCACTGAAGGGCATTTCACGCGGCTTAAGCGCGCCGTGCGGGAGTTCGACAACGCCTGGCATGATGCTACCAGCAATGTGGTGGTAAGTTCCACTAAGCTTTTTGTAATTTTTGTTGACGCCGATTTTATTCTTTCCGGATCTATATATATCCTCCCAGTCCCCGAGTTTTGGGTTGAGAGCGCAGCTCTTAGCGCAAAACTTTCTTTAGAGATACCGCGAACTCCCAGTCCCCGAGTTTTGGGTTGAGAGCGCAGCTCTTAGCGCAAAACTTTCTTTAAAGTGAAGGAGATATGCCCTAGAGGCAATAATAAAGTGGTTATTATTTATATCTTTATGTTTATGATAAATGTTTATATATCATGCTACAATTGTATTAACCGAAACATTAGTACATGTGTGATATGTAGACAAACAAAGAGTCCCTAGTATGCCTCTTAACTAGCTTGTTGATTAATGGATGATTAGTTTCATAATCATGAACATTGGATGTTATTAATGACAAGGTTATATCATTGTATGAATGATGTAAAGGACACACCCAAATAAGCGTAGCATAAGATCTCGTCATTAAGTTATTTGCTATAAGCTTTCGATACATAGTTACCTAGTCCTTATGACCATGAGATCATGTAAATCACTTATACCGGAAAGGTACTTTGATTACACCAAACGTCACTGCGTAAATGGGTGGTTATAAAGGTGAGATTAAGTATCCGGAAAGTATGAGTTGAAGCATATGGATCAACAGTGGGATTTGTCCATCCCGATGACGGATAGATATACTCTGGGCCCTCTCGGTGGAATGTCGTCTAATGTCTTGCAAGCATATGAATAAGTTCATAAGAGACCACATACCACAGTACGAGTAAAGAGTACTTGTCAGGAGACGAGGTTGAACAAGGTATAGAGTGATACCGAAGATCAAACCTCGGACAAGTAAAATATCGCGTGACAAAGGGAATTGGTATCGTATGTGAATGGTTCATTCGATCACTAAAGTCATCGTTGAATATGTAGGAGCCATTATGGATCTCCAGATCCCGCTATTGGTTATTGGTCGGAGTGAGTACTCAACCATGTCCGCATAGTTCACGAACCGTAAGGTGACACACTTAAAGTTGGATGTTGAAATGGTAGAACTTGAATATGGAATGGAGTTCGAATATTTGTTCGGAGTCCCGGATGAGATCCCGGACATCACGAGGAGTTCCGGAATGGTCCGGAGAATAAGATTCATATATAGGATGTCATTTTATGTGAATTAAAATGTCGCGGAAGGTTCTATGGAAGGTTCTAGAAGGTTCTAGAAAAGTCCGGAAGAAACCACCAAGGAAGGTGGAGTCCACATGGGACTCCACCTCCATGGCCGGCCAACCCTAGTGGGGGAGGAGTCCCAAGTGGACTCCCCCTTAGGGGGCCGGCCACCCCCCCATATGGGAGGTGGAACTCCCACCTCTAGTGGGAGTCCTAGCTTGGCTAGGTTTCCCCTTCATATGGAAGGTTTTTGGTTCGGGTCTTATTCGAAGACTTGGAGACCAACTCTTGGGGTTCCACCTATATAATGAGGGCCAAGGGGGAGGGGGCCGGCCACCTCAAACACCACCAAGGTGGCCGCACCCCATAGTGGCCGGCGCCCCCCCTCTCCCCAAACCCTAGCCGCCCCGCTCCTCCAATTCCCGCACGCTTAGCGAAGCTCCGCCGGACTTCTCCACCACCACCGACACCACGCCGTCGTGCTGTCGGATTCAAGAGGAGCTACTACTTCCGCTGCCCGCTGGAACGGGGAGGTGGACGTCGTCTTCATCAACAACCGAACGTGTGACCGAGTACGGAGGTGCTGCCCGTTCGTGGCGCCGGAACCGATCATGATCAAGATCTTCTACGCGCTTTTGCAAGTGGCAAGTGAACGTCTACCGCAGCAACAAGAGCCTCCTCTTGTAGGCTTTGGAATCTCTTCAAGGGTGAGACTCGATACCCCCTCGTTGCTACCGTCTTCTAGATTGCATCTTGGCTTGGATTGCGTGTTCGCGGTGGGAAAATTTTTGTTTTCTATGCAACGTTATCCTACATAAAGATACCGCGAACTCCCAGTCCCCGAGTTTTGGGTTGAGAGCGCAGCTCTTAGCGCAAAATTTCCTTTAAAGAATCTCCGAAACCGACACCTTTTTCACAACCGTTCTCGTTTGAACAGAGCACGGCGGACGCCCGCAAGCAGCTCTTCGAGGAGCTTCTCTGGGAGCACCGGGACCTCTGTGAGGCGCATAGCAAATGCCAAGGTAACTTCTTGCGCCTCCGGCATCTTTTTTACCGGAAGACTTTCTTTTCTTTTCTTTGTTACTTACAAGCTTTTTCGCATAACAGCTATCCCGGAAGCCTCCATTGAGGCCCTCAAGGTCCAGGTTGCCGCACTCCAAGGTACAGCTTCCTTTTTCCCGATTAATCTGCTTCCTCTGCATTGTATCAGTGCAATTTTGCCAATCATCTTCTTTCCGGTTTTCAGAGGAGAAGGACAAACTTGTCCTGAAGCACCGGGAAGAGCTGAGCGCCCAGGAGACCCGCTACGGGGAGCTTAAGCGTCAGTATGTCCAGCTTGGTCTTGACCATGCTAAGGCACTGAAAGCTGCTAAGTCTGCTGCCGAGGCCAAGCTTCAAGAGGCGCTGGAGGATGCCACCAATGCCAGCGTGGTGTTGCAGGCCGAGCTGGAAGAGGCCGCCAAAGCGCAGAAAGCAGCCGAGGGCAAGGCCGCCAAGGCGCACAAAGCTGCCGCGGAGGAGGCCGCCAGGGCACAGAAAGCAGCCGAGGACGAGGTCGCGCGGCTGAAGGCGGAACAGAAGGAGTACGACCTTCTGGTTACGCGGACTGATGCGCTTGCCCTCCGTACGTTTTTCTTTTCTCTTTTCTGATTTCTGCTTATAAGCTTATTTGTTCCGGTAACATGCACTTAGCTTCTTTTCTTTGTCTTGTAGGGCTCTTTCCGGATTCCCAGACGCATGCTGTGAAGAAGGTCGACGAGCACCGGGTTGCCCAGGGGTGCAAGGACTTGGCTGCGGCCTGGGATCCTTATGACCACCTGGTTGCGCTGAACTCGCGGGTCTCCCACATGCGCTGCGTGGACCGGAACGTCTCTGACATTCCGGAGGTGGCCTCCCAGCTCTTCAGGACTCTCTGGCCTGGCGAAATGGTGCCGGACAACTTCTCCCTCATCAGCGACCGTCTGAAAGGTGCCGGCCGAAGGATCCGGGAGTGGCAGTGCTCTGCTGCCCGTGCCGGAGCAGACTCAGCGCTTCGCGTTGCCTGCTCCTGGTACCCGGAGCTGGACCTGGATGCCCTCATTGGCGTGCGCGAAGGAGCTCCCACCGACTTGGACCCGGTCCTTACCGCTAAGCGGCAGGATCGCGCGTACCACATCGCGGAGTACGCTGAAATGCGCACCTTCATCCCCCCTCCTGAAGACATCAAGGACTATTTAAGCGAGGAGGAGGAGGAAGATGAGGGCGCTGATGAGGCCGGAGCCGGTGAGGCGCCTCTAGAGGGTCCTGACGCCCAAGACGTTCCTCCTGAAGCTCCTGTGGCTTGAAGTTTACCTGGATGATGTTTGCCCTGTTGAACTTTGGAAACAATGCTCGTCAAATTTGCCCCCGGTATGCCGGGGTTTAAGATGTAACATAAAACTTATGCTTGTGGTTTGCAGTGCTACAGTTTGTGCCAGTGTCTTGCACACCGGTAACTTATTAAGTTATGTTTGTTTGCTACTTGGCACTTTGCTTATCGTTTTGATTTTTGTCTTGCACTGCAATGATTCCGAAATTGTTTCCGCATCCAATTCGATGCACACTTGGCTCTTTTGCTTTGGCTCTGCCTACCTTCTCTGGGCGTTTTTGGCGTATGAGCACAAAGTTCTTTTACCAAGCAAGCACTTTCTTGAACTTAGAAATAACTCGAAATTCTTGCAAAAAACCGGTATAACCGGGGTTAGTTAATTTTTCCGGATTGTTCTTTCCCGCTCTCCCTCTTCGCAGTTCATGTGCTTATCCCCTACCGGTTTATCTTGCTTGCCATGAAGCCGGGTTGCGGACATCGGCAGAGTCGAAGACTCCGGTAGGGTTTAGCACACTACTAAACCGGAAAGAAAAAACGTTCAATAAGCAACCGGTAAACTGAAAAAATAGACAAGTTACATGCAACCTTAGTGGGGTAGTCCCCGAGACTCATTCGAGGTTCCGACATCTTTCATTCATAGCAAATAAGGTACAAAAAGGAACTTCTTACACCACAACTTCAAGAGTAGAAAGGACGCAACAAGGCTACATTCCATGGACGCTTGGTTTCCTCTCCGGACCTGTCCGCCTTTCCTTTCTTCCATTCCTGTGCATCAATTAGGTAGTAGGCATCATTGTGGAGAGCCTTGCTCACAATGAAAGGCCCTTCCCACGGAGGGGAAAGCTTGTGCCTTCCTTCAGTGCGCTGCACTAGGCGTAGCACCAGGTCTCCTTCCCGGAACACTCTCGGGTTAACCTTCCGGCTGTGATAGCGTCTGAGGTTTTGCTGGTAAATGGCTGTTCTTGCCAAGGCTAATTCTCTTGCTTCTTCTAGCAAGTCCACATCGTTTTCTCGAGCCTCCTTTACCTCTTCTTCGTTATAGAGTTGCACCCTTGGTGAATCATGGAGAATGTCGGTTGGTATGACCTCTTCTGCTCCATAAACCATGAAAAATGGAGTGTATCCGGTAGACCGGTTTGGAGTTGTTCTTATACTCCACAGCACTGACGGTAGATCATCGAGCCAACACCCCGGCGATTTTTCCACCGCATCGATGAGTCTTGGTTTGATACCGGAAAGCACCAAAGCTTTTGTCCTTTCAACTTGGCCATTGCCTTGCGGGTGTGCGACTGAGCACAAATCCAACCGGATGTTGTTGTCCTCACAAAATCTTTTGAACTCACCTTGAGCAAAGTTTGTGCCATTGTCCGTGATAATGCTATGTGGGTACCCATACCGCAAAATGACATCTTTCAAGAATTTCACCGCTGTGTGCCCATCACACTTTGCAATGGGTTTCACTTCTAGCCACTTGGTGAACTTGTCCACCATAACCAAGATGTGGGTCATGTTTCCCCTTGCTTTTTTGAATGGGCCCACCATGTCTAGGCACCAAACGGCAAACGGCCAAGTTAATGGTATTGTTTTTAAGCCGGAGGCTGGGGTATGATTTTGCTTGGCGTACCTCTGGAACCCATTGCATTTTCTTACCAGATCCTCCGCGTTCTCCAAAGCCATTGGCCAATAGAACCCATGCCGGAACACTTTGGCCACCAGCGCCCTTGACGAAGCGTGATGCCCACACTCTCCTCGGTGAATCTCCTCGAGCATTTCCTTTCCTTCTTCCGGTTCCACACATCTTTGGAGGACACCGGTAACACTTCTCTTGTACATCTCGCCATTGATGATGGTGTAAGCCTTGGACCTCCTTTGGATCCTCCTTGATTCATTTTCGTCAACCGGCAAGGTGCCGTTGACCAGGAATTCCTTAATAGGTTTAACCCACGACGGTGTCTCCCGAACTAGGAACACCGGTACGTCTATGTCCATGTTGTCCACCAGCATTATTTCTTCCGGTATTGGCGCAGCAGCGGCTGATCTTACCGGAACAGTCCCCGAGCCTACCGGAACAGTCCCCGGGTTTCCTTCGTCGATATCCATTGGTACAATGTGTGACTCTGGTACAAAAATTGATTCCGACTCCGGACTTGGCTTGATTGATGGTACTCTTAAGTGTGCCAAGGCTATTCCGGGAGGAATTTCTTGCCTGGACGAGCCCAACTTGGACAAAGCATCCGCAGCTTCATTTTCTGCACGCGGTACATGGTGAAACTCACACCCTTCAAAGAAACCGACAATCTTTTGCACGTGAAACCGGTATGAGGCCATGTTGGCATCTTTTGCGTCCCAGTCTCCGGAACACTGTTGTACCACAAGATCTGAGTCTCCATAGCAAATGATCCGGTGTGCACCGATTTCTTTTGCGACCTTAAGCCCATGGATCAAAGCCTCGTATTCAGCGACATTGTTTGATGCCCTGAAATGTACTTGTAAGACATACCGGAGATGATCTCCCTTTGGTGAGGTTAGTACCACACCGGCACCTAGACCCTCTTTGAGTTTGGACCCGTCAAAGTGCATCTTCCAGTATTCCACTCTTTGATCCGGGGGTTTGTACTGCATTTCCGCCCAATCAACCAAGAAATCAGCTAAAGCTTGCGATTTGATGGCGTCTCTTCTTTCATACACCGGCACATATGGTGATATCTGTATTGCCCATTTCGCAATCCTGCCGCTAGCATCTTTGTTGCACATGATATCGGAGATGGGTGCTTCACTCACCACCTTCATAGGATGTTCCTCGAAGTAGTGCTTGAGCTTTGTGGCGGCCATGAACACGCCATAGGTCATTTTTTGGAAGTGCGGGTAGTTTTGTTTTGAGAGGGAGAGCACCTCGCTCAGGTAGTATACCGGCCTCTGAACGGTTTTTCCTTCCTCTTCTCTTTCTACTACCACAACAACACTCACGACCCGGTTGGTTGCTGCTATGTATAGCAACATGGGTTCTCTTTCCAACGGCGAAGCCAATATTGGAGCGGTGGCTAGCATTGTTTTCAGTTCTTTAAATGCCGCGTCTGCCTGAGGGGTCCAGACGAACTTATCGGATTTTTTCATCAAAGCATAAAGCGGCAAGGCCTTTTCCCCTAACCTGCTTATGAACCGGCTCAGCGATGCTAAGCTTCCGGTAAACTTTTGCACGTCCTTAAGATCTTGCGGTATCGTCATTCTTTCAATTGCCCGGATCTTTACCGGATTGACCTCAATGCCCCGGCTTGAGACGAGGAAACCCAGCAGCTTGCCGGCAGGAACCCCGAAGGTACATTTTGCCGGATTAAGTTTCATCCGGAACCTTCTTAAATTATCAAACGTTTGCCGGATATCGTCAATTAGGGTATCTTTTATCTTAGTTTTCACCACAATGTCATCCACATACACCTGCACATTCTTTCCAATTTGATCGAACAAGCATTTTTGCATACAGCGCTGGTACGTTGCACCAGCGTTGCGCAAACCAAAAGGCATAGTGATATAGCAATAAGCCCCGTGCGGGGTAATGAACGCAGTTTTTATTTGATCTTCCTTTTTCAAGGGGATTTGGTGGAAACCGGAATACGCATCCAGGAAAGACAACAACTCACACCCAGCAGTGGAATCAATCACTTGATCGATCCGTGGTAGAGGAAAAGGATCTCTTGGGCAAGCCTTGTTGAGGTTGGTGTAGTCGATGCACATGCGCCACACCTTTGGAGCTTTTGCCTCCAGGTTCTCATCTTTCTTCTTTTCGACCATCACCGGATTGGCCAGCCACTCGGTATGCGTGACTTCCACAATGAAACCGGTAACTAACAGCTTCGTTACCTCTTCTCCAATAATCTTCCTCCTATCCTCAGCGAACCGGCGCAGTGGTTGACGCACCGGCTTGGCATCCTTCCGGACGTTCAGAGAGTGCTCAGCCAGCTCCCTCGGAACACCTACCAAGTCATCAGAAGACCAGGTAAAGATATTCCGATTCTCACGGAGGAAGCTGACGAGCGCGCTTTCCTATGCCTCACTGAGACCGGCACCGATACGAACGGTACGCTCAGGGAAAGCCGGGTCCAGCACTATGTCCTTTGTTTCCTTTGTTGGCTTGAACGCTGGAGCGCTCAGACTTGCACTCATTGCCACTAAGCTCAATTGCGAAGACTGAGCCAGCGCAACTGGGGTTTGCATCCTCCTTTTTTCCTCCGCGATCACCAGCGATTCCGCTAAGTGTTATCCGGCAGATGCTGTTTCCAGTGAGATTTTGTAGTTCCCTACCACAGTCAAGGGTCCACGAGGCGCCGGCATCTTCATCTTGAGATACGCCGTGTGGGTCGAGGCCATGAAGGCTGCCAATGCCGGCCTCCCCAGCAATGCATGGTACGGACTATCTAAATCCACCACTTCGAACTCAAGGTTTTCAACCCGGCAATTGTCACGTCCTCCAAACGACACATCCACCCGGACTTTTCCAACCGGTGCGCAGGACAGACCCGGAACGATTCCGTGGAACGTCGTATGAGTTGGCTGAAGCATGTTTTCTGTTATGCCCAGCGTATGCATGGTGTGCTTGTACATTATGTTTATGCTGCTCCCATTGTCTATCAGCACCTTGCTGAACTTGACGCGAGTCGTTGGCCCCTTCATGATTGGGTCCACCACGAGAGCGTAGCCACCCAGGTTCGGCATGATTTTGGGGTGGTCCCGGTATGACCATGTGAGTTCCTGATCTGACCACAACATGTATTTTGGCACTGCCGGCATCACCGCGTTCACCTCCATGGAACGACGGCGCAGGCTTTGCTTGTCTGTCGGCTCGGTGACGAACACGACACAGCACACATCTGGATCCTCATAAATATTCCGGCCCAACGGTGCCGGTGGAGGTGGTTGGCCGTGGCCCTCTCCCACCTGATTGACTTGCTGGTAGTGCTGCTGCCTGTTTGGCTGAGGCTGTACCGGTAAAGCATTTGCCCCGGTAAGCGGTGGTGGTGGTGGTAGCTGTTGCTGGCGCGGCATGTCTGGTGGTGGCATCATTGCATTGCCCCCTTGTCCCTGGGCGTCTTTCACCGCTCCCTTTTGCATCAAGTACTTGGTCCAGGTACAATCTTTTGTCAGGTGGTTTGACGGGTGAGCCGGATTCGGCGTGTGCCACCGGCAAGGTTGATCCATGGCGGCTTCCATGGTGTATTTTGCGGGTTCTTGCCAGTTCTTTTTCTGGCCCCAGGGTTTCTTTTCGACCCACTGTTTCTTAGGACCTGCCCATGGCTGCGATCCGGTTCTCTGCCTCTGGCTGCCGCTGGCATCAGAGTTTTCTTGCACAGCAGCAACTTGCTGCGAGCCATACCTTCGATCCGGGAAATCTTCCCTTCTTTTGTTGTTCCGGTTATCGCGGTACTGCTGCTGAGGCGGGTTTGATTGTTCCGGCTCAGCTTGTATCGCCGGTTGCATTGGGTCTCCCAACGCATAGTTATCCGCCACTCGTATCATCTCAGCCAACGTTGTTGGCATGTTCCTCTGTAGCCTTTGCCACAAAGGCGAACCTCGCCGGCATCCTTGGCTAAACCATGCAATGGCTTGTGCCTCTATCACTCCTTCACAAGAGTTTCTAGTGGAGTTCCACCGGGTCAGGTAATCCCGGTCTGTTTCTTGCGGGCGCTGCACGCACAAGGCGAGCTGCTGAGGCCTGTTTGGCCTTCTGTAGGTGCTGCTGAAGTTGCTCACAAAAGCTTCCTCAAAGTCCAACCAGCCATTTATGCTTCCTTCTGGCAAGTTATTCAGCCAGATTCTTGCCGGTCCCACTAGGAACGTCGGCACGATTCTTACGGCCCAACGCCGGTTTCCTCCTCCGGCTACGCAACCTCCGCCACCAGCAATGTATACCGCGGTCACATAATCCGTGAGCCAGTCTTCCGGCTTAGTGGTGCCATCGTATGTTTTAGTGTCACGGGGCAACTGAAAGTTGCGAACTGGTGGTTGCTCTTTCATGATCCTTGGGCCAAAGCATTTTGGACCCGGAGGACCCTCTGCCTCAATCATTTCAGACAAGTACACTCTGTCCAGACGGTGCCTCGCATCCCGTTCCGGCAAGTTTCTTTCTCCCAACCGCTCTCCCAAAGGTTTCCGGTAAGCGGTGAGTCTTGTTGAATCAGCCTCATCGTAATGTTCCGGTACCGCGGCCCTTGCCTGCCGGTACCTTGGTGGAGGCATCTCCTCATCATCATACGCTGCCCTTGCAGCCGGATAGTTTTGCCCGGTTTCGTGTCTATCGGCATGATTGTTTCCGGCATAGCCTCCTTTGGCGTAGCCTCGATCTGCCCCTTGGCTTTTTCTACCGGCATCGTGTTGCCCGGCTTGTTGTTTACCGGCAAGGACCGGATCGTACACAGTCATCTGCTGCGCGTTCACCTCTTTTTCTCTTCTTCTGTCCGGATGGGGGGACGAGGCCTGCCCATGGGATTTGCTTCCGGCATTCTTTGTTGAACGCGCGGATTTTGAGGCCACAGCCTTGTTCAGCTTAGCCAGCTGCTCGGCGTTTTGCTGCTCGATAGTGTCTAGCAGCTCTCTAACACGCTCTTGCTGTTTTGCCAGAGCATCACCGGTAAGCGAATCACACAGCTCTACAGCAGCCTTAGCAGCTTTTATGGTTTTATCCGGGCTACTGTACTTAGGTTTCTCTATGATACTAGTAGATGCAGAGGTACTCTTGCCGGCAAGAACTTCCTTACGCAAATCCTGATCTAGATTGCGAGCCTTAAGCCGGTTCTCCGGTATCCTAGCAGCATGAGCGCTAACAGAAGCAAAGCCATGGGCAGCATTGTACTCACGTAGGGTTAGGTTCAGCTCGCGCTGCGCCCGGGCGAAGTCGGCGCCGTTCGCGAGCATCTTCTGGCGTCGCGCCTCCAGCTCCGCCAGAGCCGCTGCCGGATCGACGTTCTGCGCGATGGGCGTTGCCAGCTTGTTCATCGCCGCTTGGAGAGGTGTTGCCGGTGGTGCGGAAGACGCTCCCGGTGCGCCGGTGTCGCGCTCCAGCGGTGGCTTGGCTGCACGGGTCGAAACCGCACGACCAGCACCTTCGTCCGCAGCCTCCTTGCCCGCGCCGGCTGTGCCGGCCATCATTACCTTGACGCTGCCGGCGGCGCGGCCAGCACAGAGCCACCTTGGCGGGTCCGGTGCCACCAGCACCGGCGAGAGGCGCTGGCGCACGGGGACGGTGCCGAAGTAGACGCGGTGGCTGCCGAACTCGATGATGCAGCCGTTCTTGGGGAAGATGCCGCCGTTGGCGAAGCAGTCCACGTTGTCGTTGATGAAGTCGATGGAGTAGAAGCGCTGGACGAGCGCAGACACTGTCCGCTCGCCGGCGACCTCGAGGATGCCCGCCCGAATGTGTACTCCAGCAAGCGCCACTTCATGCCCCACGGTGGGCGCCAACTGTCGTCGTGGTGAACAGACAGATGCCATAGGATGGCTTAAGTTGGGGCCGAATGGACGCAAGAGGATTCGGGGGAGGGTTTGTGATTAGACGGGATGAACTTCCGGATGGTTTCCTCAAGAACTTAGCCAAGGCTAGAGGTTGAAGAAGAAAGACATAAGGAAGAACTCGCTCTAGATCATCTTCTTTATTGATCCCAACAGGTTACAAGTTTCTCAGTACAAGTGTTCTTCTAGACCTAGCTCTCTTCGTGCGTGCCCGTAAGAAGGGCTGCCCCCTCTCCTTATATAGGGGAGAGGGTGGCTTACAGGGCAAGAAACCCTAATGGCATCTTTGACTAGACAAACTACTTTATAAAGCTACTTTAATCATAAATGACACCGGAGTCCTCTTTAATCAGGGATGCTGACGTCCTCCGGCTTCTTTGACCGTCATCCTTCTCTTTATCGTCAGCCCTTCGTTTAAAGCTACTTTGCTTAGCTCATCCTTGTCTTCTAGCTCTGGAGAGAATTTTGACCAGTCCTGCCGACATGCTCTTCCTTCCGGTAGCCCGGTATCTTCTCATCCGGTTCCGGCATACCCCTCTTGGGGATACCGGCTTAGCCTCACTTAGCTAATTTCTTATCTCTATGCTCCGGTAGGAACATTAAACCGGTATCTTGATGGCTCAAACCATCCGGTTTGGCATGCCTTTGGCATACCGGGGGTCATCCCCCCAACAAAACCGGTCTTTTCTCTTACACCACTTGATGTGCAGCTCATCTGGCGCTACAGCTGGGAAGGAAGGCCCCCAAGGCGAGTCATTTTTCACACCCTATGCAGTATAAAATGATTGTTAGTTGCCAATTTTCATTAATTGCAGTTACACAACAACAGCAAACCATATTGGCATTAGGTAGGTTTATCTAAACTTACAATGTATGACGGTTATTTCTTTTACTGTAGGTTTTGCAATGTATGTGTGTATGGCATATTGGCCTTCTCAGGAGTTGCTTTCTGGATTTGTTCGCTGCTCTATGGATCTATTATTTCAAGAAATGATGATATACGGTGACTTATCTCGCATCATCTTTGGCCTTTTAACCGCTTGATTTGAATTTTTAAATGGAGTCCAATAATGTCCCTCCGTCTTAACATGCCACCCATTTATTATGCGTGGTGTGTAATTTAAGAGGGAATGAGAGCATGACATGTGCATTCCTGATTACAGGGTGTTGTCAAGAATATCTTTATTTATACATGTTTCAATACAATAAGTTATATGTGGTGTGTAATTTAAGAGGGAATGAGAGCATGACATGTGCATTCCTGATTACAGGGTGTTGTCAAGAATATCTTTATTTATACATGTTTCAATACAATAAGTTATATGCTCTGTGTTAGCAGTTTATTGGTTCCATTTCATTCTGTATACAATGTTTTGTAGTAGGCTCCTTGACTAGGGGTAGCTAAAAAACCTCTTTGGCTATATACATGATGTTATCTTCGTAAGATATTTTTCAGATTACTCAATGTTCATTGATCTTTCTTTATGCTTCCCAGGGCTATTTTCAAAGTATGGATGCTTAGTTTTCCATTGTTTGTTTAGAGCATTTAGGAAAACTTCTATTTTTGCAGGCTAGGTGCATATGTAATGGATATTCTGGCCCGGATCCATTATTCATGCCACACTGGGGTGAGCTTCTCTCGATCTTCCAGCGTAATTGTGGTCTCTCTCTCACTGTTGCCATATGCTATGGTTTTTAGTTTTGATGGACTGATTATTGAATCTGGCTCCGAAGCATATAGAATGTAAACTGAGTTTTGAAAGGTATTCTTGTGAATAGGTGAAGTAGAAAATTGGGGTGAACCGATGGATGGCTTTAGTTTGTCTGTGTTTTCATTCCGATGTAATGTATTTATCGACAGCTTCTTGGCCAAATACATTTCCAAATTAATACATTAAGTGGTTTTATTGTTTACAGGGAACCTTGGTTCTTTTCCTTGGCCCAATTGTATTGTGCTTGCTTAGCTGATCATAGCTCTGCAAAACTAGGCCAAATATAGTTTGATTTACTGGAAAACTCGCATTGAAATTAGATAATGGTTCCTTTCACACCACTTTGTTTTCTCCGGATGTCATATAATAATAATAGCTACACAGTTCAACATGATGCCATATAGATCTTGATAAAATCAATCTCCGGAAGAATTTTTTTCTCTACAGAAATCTAAAGGCATTATATAAGCATGTGTTATTCTAAGTTTAACCAGAGATGAACCTTTTCTATTTGGAACAAGTAGCGATGTTCATGTAGTAGTGATCAAGATAAAAGTTTATTCCTCTTTGTTTCAAGGGTGTGGTAACCTTTTCATTCGAAGAGTTTTATGTGCAGATGCTCTTAGCCATCATTCTACTGTGCATATAAGAACAGGTTGTGGGTGAGGTTATAATGCCTGTGAGGTCATATGGAAGTTCTATTGTCTATTAATTACTACAAGAAATCTGCCATAATATGACGTTTTTTTTATGACTGGAAATCAAAATGTCATAGTTTTATGATCGTCCTTGGCCACTCGGGGTGGGGGGGCAAAACCCTAGAAAATCGTGACGTTATTGGGCAAAAACGTCATTGGCAATTTAGGTCAAAACGTCATTAGCAAAATTAAGTGGCCTACGATGTTTTTCCACTGCCGATTGCGACAAATCAACAACGTCATTAGCATGCCAAAAAAAATTAGCCAATCAGAAGACAGGAAACAACCTACCAAGGATCAGCTCCAAACTTGAATCTCAACCGTCCGAAGTATCCAACGCTGCAAACCATGCGCGGGATTTTCCCATTGGCGCCTAAATTTTTTGGGTCACGCGCGCGACCGACCAGACCACCAAACCACGCGCGCGACCAGACCACTCCAACAAAACCGATCCAGACCGCCCGCAGGCCAGAAACCCTAGCCATTTCCCTTCCGCCGCCCCTCCTCTCCGGCCTAGATCCCGGCCAACTCCGGCGACCTGATCCCGATCCTTCCGCTTATCCCGACGCCCAGCCCTGCCCTACCGGCTCACCCAGCTCCAGTCCACCACCACTCTCTCCCTCCTCCCTCCTCCGCCTACCCCCGCCCGCCTCCAGGGCCCGCCGATTCGCTTCGGGAGCTCTCGAATCCGGCGGCGCTCGCTGCGTGAATGCGGCTGCCTCTCGGCGGCGCGGCGAGGCGTTGATTGGGTGGGCCGCGCGCGCGATGGGTTGCTTCTCCTGCTTCGATTCCAGGTCCAACGACGAGCGCCGCTACCCCAAGCACGGTGGCAGCGGAGGCGGAGGAGGCGGAAATGGCGTTGGCGCCGGCGGACGGGCCGGCGGCGTCGGCGTCATCCTCAGCCGCCCGTGGTGCGTTCGCTTCCTCTCCGATAGGGCCTTCTCCGTCGGTTGGTGCGGGCAGGATCCGAAACCCACTCCCCACCCAACCAACCAAACCCTAACCCCTCCCCACCCACCAAATCGGCGGCGCCGGCGCCGGAACAACGAAGCCACGGCCACCCAACTGCCGGCCTTCCTCGCCGGCGCGCATCTGCATCCGTGGGCGGAGCTCCATCGACCCTCGCATCGCATCGCGCGCGCTCGCCGCACCCACCACAAGATGCCTCCGGCCGGGGGCCCCTACCTTCTCCGCCTCCACCCCCACGACGCCCCACGCCGAGGGCAAGCCAACTCCACCCGCCCAGCCATCCTCCGCGATGCACCAGCCGCATCAACCTCCGCGTCCACCTGCTGGACCTGCCACTACACGCAACACGGACGACCATGGGGACGGCCTCGCCATCCTGGGTAACAAAACCAAAGAGAGGTTCTTCCCTTGCTCTGCTCCCTCAGATTCATGATTTCACATGATTCGATTCCACCGAGGGGTAGCTGCTGCAAGCCTGCTTCGCTCTACGGTTTATATTTCGTTTGACACCCCGTGCACTTGGATTTTGAACCAATCCTTCCTTCCAAATACATCATCCACTATGCTCGATTCTTCTTCACTCATCATCCTCCTACTACACATAGGGATCCCCTATTCTTCTTCAGTACTAGTCCTAGCTACTAGTAACATTGCCAGATGCCAGATGGGAGATCCTTCCAAACACCTGCGACCCATGCCTCTCTGGATAGCTTTATTGGTGCCACAGCCATAGTGCCGATTCTGTGCTATAGATAGCTTGATTCAAATTCAGCTCTCTTAGTATTTTTTTTTAAAGTTCAGATTTCCATTATATGGTCTGTCTAGCTGATCATCGGGCACTGTTATTAGTGTCTCTATTCTTAGTCTGGCCTGATGGTTTGACTTTTCAGCGGTTGCTTATTATTTGCTCAAATTTCCTTGCTTGCTTATTAGGCCTAACAATATTCTGATATGGGAATATGGGGACATATACATGTGCAACACCCATACATTCTTAGTATGCGTCACCTATGATTAGCTCTTTACTTCTCACCTTGCTGGAATTACATATTGTTTCGTTTGGTGTCATATTTACTTGAACTCATTGTTTTCAACTCACTCGTGTCAACCATAGAACCTCAGGTTAGGAAAGATGCAGCGCACATGTTTCTGGTGTGGCGCCCGGGTTCACCGACGAAGACGATTACGTCCACGGCATGCTTGATTCTGCTGATACATACTAGCACCGGGTAGTTATAACTCTGCCCTACTATTTGTGGTTAGTGCTATATATCAGACACTCACATTTCTAAACGAACAGGGCGAGGCTGACGACAAGATCACCGCCATCTGCGCTGACGACCTAGAGTACAGGCACTTCAACGACATCAAGGAGCTCCCTCCCTACCGCCTCGCTGAGATCAGGAGCTTCTTCGAGGACTGTATCCTTCTTATTGTTAATAACTTCATATTCTGCTCGCTAACATGCTGATGTTGTATCTTACTAAATCGGTGTAACCTGCAAGTTGTTCTTATGTACACGTAGCAGTAGTGCAATAGTTAGTTTGATGCACTAGATGAATTAGCTAAGTATTATTATTCACTTGAATTGGCTGAGCATGGTCTTTGTTTAATCCAGAATCAGCGAGGTAATAATTCTTGATGTTGCTAACTTTGTCTTCATAAGATCACTTCGCTATCCAGAATCATTTGCCTTGTACTTTTGCTTATCAACTCATGCACCGTTATTGCTGCTCCTGGTCACCGTGACTTCATCAAGAACATGATCACTGGTACCTCCCAGGCTATGTATACCACCTGAAGTTACGTATACCACCGGTATTTGTTCCACAAGCAAATTTGATACCACCTGTGTGTTATAGTAGTCTTTTAACTTTTAAACTTGTTGCATGATCTGGATGCTAGTTATTAAGTAGTCCCTGAATTATTTACTTTTGCTAAATGATTTCAATGCTTGTTTCTAAAGAACATGATCTGCATCTAGTGTTTCATTTCGTTACTGTTACACATGTCCTACTCTAAATAGACTAGGCCTTCCGTTTTAAGTTGACTTAATTGCACAGTTCTGCTAGTCTACTACTGTACAATCCATGCAGTTTCAGTTTTTTCTGCTATTTAATTCCTTCTATTGTATTATATGCCATCTATAATAAGCAGCAACTTGTTTTACATTTCTTCTCTTTATTTACATAAGCTTGTGCTTTCATTTGTATACATGCCTTCTGTAATAAGCGTTACAGGACCTTCTTTTGAATATGACATGATGTGAAGTTAATTGAAAATTAACTTCTTTATTTACCAACTCTCTGATTGTTCTGTCTTGCTGTGCAGAAGAGTTTGCTGTGTACGTTCCTTGATGCTTATTTTACTTGGGTTGACCTGAAGCGCTGTTTCTGGGTGGTGTAGGATGAGTTGCTGCGGAACAACCTGTAGGTGGAGAGCCTGAAGATAACTCGTGCAACATCATTGTCTGGCAAGATGCATGCTGGAGAACCTGAAGACAACTCTAATGAAATTTTATGTTTATATTGTAATAACGAGCATGACTGAGTTTTATTGCTCCAAGTCACTGTGATGAAAGTTTTATGTTCATACTAATAACGAGCTTGACTAGTTCTTGTTGCTGAAATGTAATTGATTGATTTGCTAAGTTTTATGTTCATACTAATAATGAGCTTGACTGGTTCTTATTGACTGCCGGTCCAAAACTGTAATGGGTCCTAAAAAGGCCACGGCCCAATGAAAATTGGCCCAGGCCAGTAAGTACAGCAGCTAAAAATGCCGTTGAAAAAAAAATAAGCTAAAAAGGCTGAGGTAATTGGGTCAGTTACGGGCCAAGGCCCAACAAAGCCGAAAAAAAAATCAGAACTAATGGGCTCAGCCCACATAAGGAGCTGAATGGACCGGGCTGAATTCAGATAATGACGTTTCTAATTCGTCAGAATTTTGCCACGTCGGATTGCCACGCTGGACTCGGGGGCAGGTGCCCATGACGTTTTGGGAACGTCATGCCGTCAGTGACATTTTAAAACGTCACAAAGCTCTATGACATTTTCAAGTGGAACGTCTTAAGCAGTCACTGCTGACTCCCAGCTTTCGACGTTTTGAAAAGTGTCACCGTAACGTCACAAGTAGCCATTATTGACGTTTCAGTGACACCTTATTTTTGTCAACTTATGGCAGATTTCTTGCTATTTTAGTGTTCCTTACCCGAGGTACTCATCATGTTGGGTATACTCCTAATCTGATTTGCTATTTCATCATGGTGTGCATTGTTTGATCAACCCTATTAGTCTGAACATCCGACACTACATTGTTTGGATGATGCACTTTAATTTCCAGAAACTCGGTCTCCTATTGTTCTCATCGTGACCTTTTTTAATATCTTGATATAATATTTGTTTCTTATATATATCTTAGGGTAGAGCAAAGTCTTTGTTTGAACCCTTCTACTCTATCGAAAGGTTGATTCCTATTTGATTGTTCAATGGTATTAACTAATTAAGCTCCTTAACAGGGATAAGTTAATTATAACTTCATATTTCTATTTCCTTTGTCCCGTGCCAAGACACACCAATTGTGATATATTTGCTGAAGTTGGAGCAAGCATATACTATTATGAATATATACTGAGCAAACACATAGGTATTGTATATGAGGTTCCATTATACTGCTTTCAGCTTCATGAGATGATGTGTGATTAAACAAACACTTGTGCAGTAGTTGTGGCGCTTAGAGCCATGCTATTATCGTGCTTCACCTTCCGTTTATATGTTTGTATCTATTTTTATACACTGTCTTTGCAGTGAACTTTTTAATCACATGCAGCTGTTTCTTCTGTAGTGTGATCTTTTCAGCTCAAGAGCTCTTACCAGACCAATATCTTTATGCGCTAGACATTGTCTACTGACAGTATGTGAAGATAGTGAGGATTGCTACCGGTGCATAGCCGCTTGCGCTGGATAACGAATGAGCACGGATCAGAAGCTGCTTTCAGTCAATAGAAAATCTATGTTGCCCGAGACCAAACTCAGGGATGGGGATAGAGTTGAAATGAGGTTTTCTTTGCATATTAGCTGGAATAATTTATCAGGTTAAGTTTGTACATAATGAGACCATCCGGTAGTAATTTTTCTGTAAATATAAGTTTTCATGCAATAAATTCAATTTTGAATTGGCACCCGCCTCCTGATTTTGTACATAGTGTTATTGCCTGTGGGACAATGATATTGGACATTCTCCAAATTTCCATAGAATTTACATGTGAATTCCACCAGTCTTGCTTTTGCCTTTGTGCTGGGGGCGAAGTTGTGATAACCTTGAAGCCCATCTATAATAGTTTTTGGTTTACGTGGTACCAACTGGTTCAAAATTTTGAACCAAACTTTTTATCCCCATGCGCGCAATAAGTACAAATAAAGATAAATCTTATAGTTTAGATTGTGCCTTGATTTTGCCATTTGCGCGATAGCGCAACGGGTCATCTAGTTAAAGATAAAGCTAAGAACATATGTGTTCATACGAACCAGCAGAGCGTGTCTCTCTCCCACACAAACATTTATTCAGAGAATGAAAATAACAAAACGAAAATAAAAGCACACAGACGCTCCAAGTAAAGCACATAAGATGTGACCGAATAAAAATATAGTTTCAAGAGAAGAAACCTGACAATTTGTCGATGAAGAAGGGGATGCCTTGGGCATCCCCAAGCTTAGATGCTTGAGTCTTCTTGAAATATGCAGGGATGAGCCACCGGGGCATCCCCAAGCTTAGACTTTTCACTCTTCTTGATCATATTGTATCATCCTCCTCTCTTGACCCTTGAAAACTTCCTCCACACCAAACTCAAAACAAACTCATTAGAGGGTTAGTGCATAATCAAAAATTCACATATTCAGAGGTGACACAATCATTCTTAACACTTCTGGACATTGCTCAAAGCTACTGGAAGGTAATGGAACAAAGAAATCCATCCGACACAGCGAAAGAGGCAATGCGAAATAAAAGGCAGAATCTGTCAAAACAGAACAGTCCGTAAAGAAGAATTTAAAAGAGGCACCAGACTTGCTCAGATGAAAATGCCCAAATTGAATGAAAGTTGCGTACATATCTGGGGATCACTCACGTAAATTGGCATAATTTTCTGAGTTACTTACAGAGAATTAGGCCCAGATTCGTGACAGCAAGAAATCTGTTTCTGCGCAGTAATCCAAATCGAGTATGAACCTTACTATCAAAGACTTTACTTGGCACAACAATGCAACAAAACTAAGATAAGGAGAGGTTGCTACAGTAGTAACAACTTCCAAGACTCAAATATAAAAAAAAATTTGTAGTAAAATAAACACATGGGTTATCTTCCAAGAAGTGCTTTTTTTTATAGCCATTAAGATGGGCTCAGCAGTTTTAATGATGCACTCCCAAGAAATAGTAGTTGAAGCAAAAGAGAGCATCAAAAAGCAAGTTCAAAACAAATTTAAGCCTAACATGCTTCCTATGCATAGGAATCTTGTAAATAAACAAATTCATGAAGCATAATGCAACAAGCATAGAAAGATAAAACAAGTGCAGCTTCAAGATTTTCAGCAAAAAGAGAGGTGTTTTAGTAACATGAAAATTTCTACAACCATATTTTCCTCTCTCATAATAATATCCAGTAGCATCATAAGCAAACTCAACAATATAACTATCAAATAAAACATTCTTATCATGAGTCTCATGCATAAAATTATTACTCTCCACATAAGCATAGTCATTCTTATTAATTGTAGTGGGAGCAAATTCAACAAAGTAGCTATCATTATTATTCTCATCATCAAATATAGGAGGCATAGTATAATCATAACAAGCTTTATCCTCCATAGTAGGTGGCACCAAAAGACCACTATCATTATAATCATCATATATGGGAGGCATATCATAATCAACATAAACTTTCTCCTCAATACCCGGAGGGCTAAAGAGATCATTTTCATCAAAACCGACCTCCCCAAGCTTAGAATTTTCCTTAGCATTAGCAACAATAGTGTTCAAAGCATTCATATTAATAACATTCCCATTAGTATGCATATAAAGTTCCATGGGTTTTTTAATTCTCTCTTCAAACACATCATGTCCTAATTCAAGATAAAGTTCATAAAGATCTCTCATATTTTTGTTGTTTTCCATTATGCCTAACTAGTGTAAACAAGAAACAAAAAGATGCAATTGCAGGATCTAAAGGAAATAGCTTCGAGCACACACACAACGGCAACAGAAAAGTACTTTACCTGGGACCAGAGTACGAGTGCCTTTTACCTTTCCTCCCCGGCAACGGCGCCAGAAAAGTGCTTGATGTCTACGGGTGCTTCTATTCTTGTAGACAGTGTTGGGCCTCCAAGAGCAGAGGTTTGTAGAACAGCAGCAAGTTTCCCTTAAGTGGATCACCCAAGTTTTATCGAACTCAGGGAGGAAGAGGTCAAAGATATCCCTCTCATGCAACCCTGCAACCACAAAGCAAGAAGTCTCTTGTGTCCCCAACACACCTAATAGGTGCACTAGTTCGGCGAAGAGATAGTGAAATACAGGTGGTATGAATAAATGTGAGCAGTAGCAACGGCACCAGAAAAGTGCTTTGTTGTCCAGGACTGGTGTGTGGTTGATGGTGGTAATATTGCAGGAAGTATAGATGCAGTAAAACAGTAAACAAACAGCGATAGCAGTATTTAGGAACAAGGCCTAGGGATCATACTTTCACTAGTGGACACTCTCAACATTGATCACATAACAGAATAAATAGATAGATGCTAGACTCTACACCCTCTTGTTGGATGATGAACACCACTAACTGTGTAGGATTACACGAACCCTCAATGCCGGAGTTAACAAGCTCCACAATATTCGATGTTCATGTTTAAATAACCTTAGAGTGCATGACAGATCAACATAACCAAACCAAGTACTAACATAGCATGCACACTGTCACCTTCACGCTATGAAAGGAGGAATAGATCACATCAATACTATCATAGCAATAGTTAACTTCATAATCTACAAGAGATCACAATCATAGCCTACGCCAAGTACTACACGATGCACACACTGTCACCATTACACCGTGCAGGAGGAATAAACTACTTTAATAACATCACTAGAGTAGCACACAGATATATTGTGATACAAAACACATTGCAATCATAAAGAGATATAAATAAGCACTTCACTATGCCATTCATATCAGCGAATAAGTATTCTGTGAAATATAGCCTAAGAGACCCACACGGTGCACACACTGTCACCTTTACACACGTGGGACAAGGAGTCTCCGGAGATCACATAAGTAAAATCCACTTGACTTGCATAATGACATCTAGATTACAAGCATCATCATATGAATCTCAATCATGTAAGGCAGCTCATGAGATTATTGTATTGAAGCACATAGGAGAGAGATTAACCACATAGCTACCGGTACAGCCCCGAGCCTCGATGGAGAACTACTCCCTCCTCATGGGAGACAGCAGCGTTGATGGAGATGGCGGTGGTGTCGATGGAGGAGCCTTCCGGGGGCACTTCCCCGTCCCGGCGGCGTGCCGGAACAGAGACTCCTGTCCCCCAGATCTTGGCTTCGCGATGGCGGCGGCTCTGGAAGGTTTTCTCTGGTTTCGTCGAACGTGATAGGGTTTTCGCGACGGAGACCTTAAGTAGGCGGAAGGGCAGCCTCGGAGGGGGCCTGGTGGTGTCACAGTAGGGCGGCGCGGCCAAGGCCTGGGCCGCGCCAGCCTATCATCTGGTGGGCCTGTGGCCACCCTCTGGCGACTCTCGGGTGTTCTGGAAGCTTCGTCCAATTCTAAGACTCTGGGCGTTGATTTCGTCCAATTCCGAGAATATTTCCTTACTAGGATTTCTGAAACCAAAAACAGCAGAAAACAGGAACTGGCACTTCGGCATCTCGTCAATAGGTTAGTTCCAGAAAACGCATAAATATGACATATAATGTGTATAAAACATGTGAGTATCATCATAAAAGTAGCATGGAACATAAGAAATTATAGATACGTTTGAGACGTATCAGGTGCCGGAGGCGATCTCCTGAATCCCCCGAGATGGGATTGGCGGCGGCGGCGTCTCTGGAAGGTTTTCCGTATCGTGGCTCTCGGTACTGGGGTTTTCGCGACGAAGGCTTTAAGTAGGCGGAAGGGCAGCGTTGGAGGGCTGACGAGGGGCCCACACCATAGGGTGGCGCAGGCCCCCCTCTGGCCGCGCGGCCCTATGGTGGCGGCGCCTCGTCGCCCCAATTCGTATCCCTTTCGGTCTTCTGGAAGCTTCGTGGAAAAATAAGATCCTGGGCGTTGATTTCGTCCAATTCCGAGAATATTTCCTTTGTAGGATTTCTGAAACCAAAAACAGCAGAAAATAGCAACTGGCTCTTCGGCATCTCGTCAATAGGTTAGTGCCGGAAAATGCATAATAATGACATAAAGTGTGTATAAAACATGTGAGTATCATCATAAAAGTAGCATGGAACATAAGAAATTATAGATACGTTTGAGACGTATCAAGCATCCCCAAGCTTAGTTCCTACTCGCCCTCGAGTAGGTAAACGATAACAAGGATAATTTCTGAAGTGACATGCTATCATAATCTTGATCAATATTATTGTAAAGCATATGAGATGAATGTAGCGATTCGAAGCAATGGTAAAGATAATGAATAAACAACTGAATCATATAGCAAAGACTTTTCATGAATAATACTTTCAAGACAAGCATCAATAAGACATGCATAAGAGTTAACTCATAAAGCAATAGATTCTTAGTAGAAAGCTTTGAAGCAACACAAAGGAAGATATAAGTTTCAGCAGTTGCTTTCAACTTCAACATGTATATCTCATGGATAATTGTCAACACAAAGTAATATAACAAGTGCAATAGGTAAACATGTAAGAATCAATGCACACAGTTCATACAAGTGTTTGCTTCTAAGATAGAAAGAAGTAGGTAAACTGACTCAACAATAAAGTAAAAGATAAGCCCTTCGCAGAGGGAAGCATGGATTACTATTTTTGTGCTAGAGCTTTTCATTTTGAAAACATAGAAACAATTTTGTCAACGGTGGTAATAAATCATATGTGTTATATATAAGACATCTTATAAGTTGCAAGCCTCATGCATAGATTACCAATAGTGCTCGCACCTTGTCCTAATTAGCTTGGATTTACATGGATTATCATTGCATAACATATGTTTCAACCAAGTGTCACAAAGGGGTACCTCTATGCCGCCTGTACAAAGGTCTAAGGAGAAAGATCGCATTTGATTTCTCGTTTTTGATTATTCTCAACTTAGACATCCATACCGGGACAACATAGACAACAGATAATGGACTCCTCTTTAATGCATAAGCATTCAACAACAGATAATATTCTCATAGGAGATTGAGGATTAATGTCCAAACTGAAACTTCCACCATGATTCATGGTTTTAGTTAGCGGCCCAATGTTCTTCTCTAACAATATGCATACTCAAACCATTTGATCATGATAAATCACCCTTACTTTAGACAAGACGAACATGCATAGCAACTCACATGATATTCAACAAAGGTGTAATAGTTGGTGGCGTCCCCAGAAATATGGTTACCGCTCAACAAGCAACTTATTAAGAAATAAGATACATAAGTACATATTCTTTACCACAATAGTTTTTAAGGCTATTTTCCCATGAGCTATATATTGCAAAGACAAAGAATAGAATTTTAAAGGTAGCACTCAAGTAATTTACTTTGGAATGGCAGAGAAATACCATGTAGTAGGTAGGTATGGTGGACACAAATGGCATGGTTTTTGGCTCAAGGATTTGGATGCACGAGAAGTATTCCCTCTCAATACAAGGCTAGGCTAGCAAGGTTGTTTGAAGCAAACTCAAGTATAAAACGGTACAGCAAAACTTACATAAAAACATATTGCAAGCATTATAAGACTCTACATCGTCTTCCTTGTTGTTCAAACACCTTAACCAGAAAATATCTAGACTCTAGAGAGACCAATCATGCAAACCAAATTTTAACAAGCTCTATGTAGTTCTTCATTAATGGGTACAAAGTACATGATGCAAGAGCTTAAACATGATCTATATGAGCACAATAATTGTCAAGTATCAAATTATTCAAGACATTATACCAATTACCACATGAAGCATTTTCTGTTTCCAACCATATAACAATGAATGAAGCAGTTTCAACCTTCGCCATGAACATTAAAAGTAAAGCTAAGAACACATGTGTTCATATGCAACAGCGGAGCGTGTCTCTCTCCCACACAAGGAATGCTAGGATCTGATTTTATTCAAACAAAAACAAAAATAAAAACATACAGACGCTCCAAGTAAAGCACATAAGATGTGACGGAATAAAAATATAGTTTCACTAGAGGTGACCTGATAAGTTGTCGATGAAGAAGGGATTCCTTGGGCATCCCCAAGCTTAGATGCTTGAGTCTTCTTAAAATATGCAGGGATGAACCACGGGGGCATCCCCAAGCTTAGACTTTTCACTCTTCTTGATCATATTATATCATCCTCCTCTCTTGACCCTTGAAAACTTCCTCCACACCAAACTCAAAACAAACTCATTAGAGGGTTAGTGCATAATCGAAAATTCACATATTCAGAGGTGACATAATCATTCTTAACACTTCTGGACATTGCACAAAGCTACTGAAAGTTAATGGAACAAAGAAATCCATCAAACATAGCAAAACAGGCAATGCGAAATAAAAGGCAGCTGTCAAAACAGAACAGTTCGTAAAGACGAATTTTTCTGGGGCACTTAACTTGCTCAGATGAAAATGCTCAAATTGAATGAAAGTTGCGTACATATCTAAGGATCACGCACGTAAATTGGCAGATTTTTCTAAATTACCTACAGAAGGGGCTGCCCAATTCCGTGACAGTAAGAAATCTGTTTCTGCGCAGTAATCCAAATCTTGTATTGACTTTACTATCAAAGACTTTACTTGGCACAACAATGCAATAAAATAAAGATAAGGAGAGGTTGCTACAGTATTAACAACTTCCAAGACTCAAATATAAAACAAAAGTGCAGAAGTAAAAAATAATGGGTTGTCTCCCATAAGCGCTTTTCTTTAACGCCTTTCAGCTAGGCGCAGAAAGTGTGAATCAAGTATTATGAAGAGATGAAGCATCAACATCATAATTTTCACAATTTGTCACATTAGGTATCTTAGATGCTCCATTATCCATAGTGGTACTAAGGGCTTTGTCAATTTTAGGCCTATAATAATTTTTTTGGCTTAGGCACTTTAGAGACATACTTGAACTTTTGCTCCTTACCCACATAGGCTTTCTCCTTAAACTTAAGAGAAGAAAAAGTTGAACCCAAGGTTCCCATAGCTTCTTAAAGTTCACTAATCCTATGGGTTCGATTATCATGAGTAGCACAAGTTTCTAAAACGGCAATTCTCTCATTGATTCCACTTAGAGTTTTATCAAGTTTATCAGTGTTATTAAGTAATATTCCCAATTTAGTCTCAACACTTGGAAGATTTTTCTCTATAGCCTCCAACTTTTTCATGACATCTTCAAGAGAGATTTCAATTTTAGCTTCATTAACAGGTGGTATTCCAACTAGACTCTCAATGATGCAACTAGCTTCTAAAGCGGGAGTGCCTAGGAAATTACCTCCCGCAAGAGTATCAAGAACATACCTATTCCAGCTAGAGATACCAACATAAAAGTTCCTAAGTAGGATAATAGTGGAGTGTTTCTTAGTGCACCTATGATGAGCATCACTAATTCTATACCAAGCATCTTTAAAACTTTCTCCCCCTTGTTGCTTAAATGAACGGACTTCAACTTCAGGATTACTCATTTTAGCAGTAGTAAATAAAGCAAACTAAATAAAGTAAATGAAAGTAACTAATTTTTTTGTGTTTTTAATATAGAGAACGCAAACAATACAGTAAATAAAGTAAAGCTAGCAACTAATTTTTTTTGTATTTTTGATATAGAGAACAAACAAAGCAGTAAATAAAGTAAAGTAAAGCAAGACAAAAACAAAGTAAAGAGATTGGATGTGGGAGACTCCCCTTGCAGCGTGTCTTGATCTCCCCGGCACGGCGCCAGAAAAAGTCTTGCTGGCGTGTAGTTGACACACGTCTGTTGGGAACCCCAAGAGGAAGGTGTGATGCGTACAGCAGCAAGTTTTTCCTCAGTAAGAAATCAAGGTCATCGAACCAGTAGGAGTCAAGGAACACGTGAAGGTTGTTGGTGGTGGAGTGTAGTGCGGCGCAACACCAGAGATTCCGGCGCCAACGTGGAACCTGCACAAAACAATCACAATACTTTGCCCCAACTTAATAGTGAGGTTGTCAATCTCACCGGCTTGCTGTAAAAAAAGGATTAAATGTATAGTGTGGAAGATGATGTTTGTTTGCGAAGAACAGTAAAGAACAGAGTTTGCAGTAGATTGTATTTCAGATGTAAAGAATGGACCGGGGTCCACAGTTCACTGGTGGTGTCTCTCCCATAAGATAAATGGCATGTTGGGTGAACAAATTACAGTTGGGCAATTGACAAATAGAGAGGGCATAACAATGCACATACATATCATGATGACTAGTATGAGATTTAATCAGGGCATTACGACAAAGTACATAGACCGCTATCCAGCATGCATCTATGCCTAAAAAGTCCACCTTCAGGTTATCATCCGAACCCCTTCCAGTATTAAGTTGCAAACAACAGACAATTGCATTAAGTATGGTGTGTAATGTAATCAACACAAATATCCTTAGACAAAGCATTGATGTTTTATCCCTAGTGGCAACAGCACATCCACAACCTTAGAACTTTCTGTCACTGTCCCATATTCAATGGAGGCATGAACCCACTATCGAGCATAAATACTCCCTCTTGGAGTCACAAGTATCAACTTGGCCAGAGCCTCTACTAGCAACGGAGAGCATGCAAGAACATAAACAACATATATGATAGATTGATAATCAACTTGACATAGTATTCCATATTCATCGGATCCCAACAAACACAACATGTAGCATTATAAATAGATGATCTTGATCATGATAGGCAGCTCACAAGATCTAACATTATAGCACAATGAGGAGAAGACAACCATCTAGCTACTGCTATGGACCCATAGTCCAGGGGTGAACTACTCACACATCAATCTGGAGGCGATCATGGTGATGAAGAGTCCTCCGGGAGATGATTCCCCTCTCCGGCAGGGTGCCGGAGGCGATCTCCTGAATCCCCCGAGATGGGATTGGCGACGGCGTCTCTGGAAGGTTTTCCGTATCGTGGCTCTCGGTACTTGGGTTTTCGCGACAAAGGCTATAAGTAGGCGGAAGGGCAGCGTTGGAGGGCTGACGAGGGGCCCACACCATAGGGCGGCGCGGGCCCCCCTCTGGCCACGCGGCCTTATGGTGGCGGTGCCTCGTCGCCCCACTTCGTATCCCTTTCGGTCTTCTGGAAGCTTCGTGGAAAAATAAGACCCTGGGCGTTGATTTCGTCCAATTCCGAGAATATTTCCTTTGTAGGATTTCTGAAACCAAAAACAGCAGAAACAAAGAATCGGCTCTTCGGCATCTCGTCAATAGGTTAGTGCCGGAAAATGCATAATAATGATATAAAGTGTGTATAAAACATGTGAGTATCATCATAAAAGTAGCATGGAACATAAGAAATTATAGATACGTTTGAGACGTATCACTCGCCGGCTGCGTCTTGGCCTTCGCTTTCGCGTCCGCCTCCGCCTTCACCCGGGCCGCCGCCGCCGTCTCCTCCTCAGACCCTTCCTCCTCCCCCTCCTCCTCCACAGCCTGCCATTCCTCCGCGTTGTCCAGTGGCGGCGGGGAATCATCGTCGCTGCTGGGCGTCCGGACTCTATCCCACCAATGGCGCCATCCTGGAGACTTGCCCTCGTTGTTGGTGTCTGCTGGAAGCCCAGAGATGTAGCTCATCGTGAGAAGCTTGGATGAATGGCGGCCGGTTGAAGATCCGAAAGCGGCTACGTACGGGTTTTATTGAGCGCGGATGAACGGCGGCGCAGAAGTTGAAGAGAGCGCTGGTTGCTCTTCCGAGTAGTTCGCGCTCCATTCCGAAGGTTGGCACATCGGTCGACACGGTTGTCAATGCGAAGATTCCTCTTCCCGGCAACTGCACCATCGCTACGTTGGCGGCGGTTGAGTGTCCGAGCCGCTGATCCGTCAGGCCCACGCCTCCTCGCCTCTCCCGGAGCGTCCCCTGTGTAGCGGGGACGGGCTCGAGACGCCGGACACCGTATTGGACCGCGCTGGACAAAAAAGACCTTTGAGGCGCGCGGCTGGAAACGATTTTTTGTCGGACGCCCCAAATTTCTTTAATATACAGTTTGGGAAAGCGATCGGAGATGCTCCAAGATTCTCAACGAACAAAAGGTATTTCAAGTCACTTCGTCTCCTCCGTAATCACCGTCGGGAAATTGATGAGTGAGGCAGTCGAGGCAGTGACCTTCACTCGCGGTCTCTCCCCTATGGCTTCATCCGAATGAATTCACCCCCGTCATAAGCAGTCTCCTACACATCTTTCCATTCACCAGTGCATCTCCTCGATCAGGCTGCTCCATTCAGTTGCGCCTCCGTATCTCATTCTTACCAACAGACATCTCCGGCCGCTGCGTGTTTTGGCTAATCGTTTGGGTTGAGAGCGGGTCACTCTTTTGTTTGACTTCCCTGCCTATCCTGCCTTCGCTATGCTTTTTTTTTGAGGTATGCCTTCGCTATGCTTAAGAGCATCTCCATCTGTTGGGGCTTCCTGGGCCGAAATCCGGCGCTATTTAGCGTCGGATTGGATGAAAGTTTGGTTCGGGGAGCGCCGAAGTTCCAGCCGTCTTCCCGGTAGTCACCCGGGGTTCGGCGATTTTTATAGGAAAACGTCCCTAGATGCCAAATTTCCTGCATAATTCGGCGAATTTGACCAGTTTTACCAACATCTGGCTTATTATTACAAATAAACGTTACAGTTCAATAAAACAAGACAAGTTTTCAAACAAATCGATGCATTGTGGAGTCTCGAATCTCCTAACACATAGCGATGAATGCAGCCCACGATGCCGGCACCTGGTGGTTAGACTGTGCAAGAGGACCCTCTTTGTCATATGGTGCAGCTAGCTCGCTCGGAGGAACCGGATGCTTCCGCTCATCCTCGATAATCGTGTTATGTAAGCACACACAACAGTTCATTACCTCCCACATCTGATCTTTGGACCAAGTCAAAGAGGGGAACCGGACTACAGCAAATCTCAGCTAGAGGACACCAAATGCACGCTCGACGTCATTTCGGCAACCTTCTTGTTCCTTGGCTTACTGTTGAGATAGTCTTCACAAATGTTGCCCACTTTGGATAGATACCATCTGCAAGATAGTATCCCTTGTTGTACTGCCGACCATTGATCACAAAGTTGTGGTGACCCTGCATACCACTGCACATTGTAGTATGCCAGTCGTTGATATAACATTCAAGAAGTACCATTCCGCAAACATTACATCCCTCAGAGTAGTACAACAGAACATAGCAGGTCCATAACTCATTCATTTATTATTACAAACATAAAATACATATCGTCTCGGAGCTCCTCTTGGGTCCTAAGAGGGATACTCCTGGGTTCGAGGCGAACCCAACTTAACTTACAATATAGAAGTTTCACTAGGTTATACATTTATTACCTCGAGCAGCTAAATACTAAGAGTTCACACTGCTCGGCCACTACTACTACTCGGTGCTTCTAGGCTTGATCTCATCCGGAAGCCTCCCCGGTTCCGTAGACTATGAGGTAGTCTACGCCTTCAAAACCTCTAGAGAGGTCTGGTTCTTCATAGCCGATGATCTCGGCTCCTTCAGGGCTGTCGTAGTCCTCCTCCAGACGATTCAGACAATCTAAGCAAGGGATTTAAGAGTGGGATGAGTACGAGCGTACTCAACAAGTTCATTATAGATAAGAGGTGTTTAATGCACTAGCTACGATATTAGACCAGAAAGTCTAATATCAATGCAGGTTTTGATAAACATTTCTTCAAGAGATTGCTTTTATTTCAAAGAACTATGTCCGTCAGCCTTCACCGGTTTACTAGAACTTCATGGAGCTCCTTTCCGGCCGCGTTCGTAGTTCCATATCCCGGAACAGGGAGTGAAAGGTCACGGTTCTTTACACTCTGCAGAGGTGTGTTGCTTTACCCATAAGAGATCTTAACCTTGGTGCCAACCGGGCGTACTCCCCGTCCACACTTCCTTTGGTGTGAGGCCCGGTATAAGGTCTAGCCAATCATGTTCCTCCGCTACCTCGAACACCCACCCTTTGTTGCATGCCCCGACCCTGGGTCCACGCCGGTCCCATTATTCCCGTAGATTTCAGGGTGGACCCCGACCATGACAACAATGCAGGGCTCTACCATACATTCCTACGCCGGTAGCTGCAACCCATCATAGACCGCAATACCGTGGGGACTTAAGGCTTCCCCAGCCTACCGCTTGTTCTTCGGGCGACAAGTGTCTACGGACATTGCCGTGGGGACTTAAGGCTTCCCTAGCCTACTGCTCGCCCCCGACAGATACAAGTGTCTACGGTAAAGCGCATCCGTTGATGAACAAGAGGTGGAAACACTTTTGGCTACTCCGTCCCACTCCGGATCTTATGGTTAACACGGGTATTACGGCACAAGAATCACTGGACGACATTTGTTGTTTAATCCTAGATGGATATAAACCCTTGCAATGGAACCTCCACCATATCCACACAATCCATGGTTCCATTGCCAACCACATAGTCATATTCATAGTTATGAAAATAGTGGTTTTGGTTTTTTATGCAATAGTGATAATCATAGTACTTTGCAAGTAATTTGATAAAGATACTCAAATGACATGAGCAAGCGATGAACTTGCCTGAACACTGCAAAGTTTTGCAGTTGGATGGTGTGGACTGACCCTTGTCCTCTGTTTCTGAAAAATAGCATCATTGTCCGATAAGGGCAATGGTTAAAGAAGCAATTATGCATGATTCCAGTTTTAGGGTTTGTTCCCCCCTTCCGATGTCGTTATTATTTCATGTAAGAGGTTAATACTAAGCATAATTTGGGGATACTTTATTTAAATTAAAACACAACCTTGAAATGTTGTCAAGGTGTTTTTAAAGTCCAAAGGCATTAATGGACTTATTTTCATTATTGAAAATAATATGTGTGATTTAAATCATTTATTTAAATCATCAAATTAAGACTTATTCTTAATTGTCTTCAAAAATTCCTTTTTTATTTTATTATGATAGGGAATTTTATGCTGATCAATTTTCATATTTTTAATTATTTTTTAGACCTTTTAAACATTTCTTATTTAATTTCAAAGTTTCTGTATTTAATTGAAAATGTGAAATGTCATATTTACCCATGGGCCCACCTGTCAGGGTGGCCCAGTGGGTTAACCCTAACCCGAGCCGCACTTGGGCTCGGTCAGCCCACTCGCCCCTTTCTTCCCTCTCCTCGCACCGAAACCCTAACCTCTTCTCCTCTCTGGCGATTTCCTCGTCGCCGCCCCCTTGTCGGAATTCCTCCGGCTAACTCAGGCCGTCACCGCCGGCGAGATCAGGTGGATCTGATCCTCCTTTCGACGGCGGACACGGTGGTCCGCGCCGATCTGGGATTCGTCCCCGCCACCACGCGGCCCCAACTCGCCTGCAACCCTGGCCGCAAGGGTTCATGGCGATGCGCCGCCTGCCGGCGCCCCTGATGCTGCGGTGTTGTCGTGCCTGGCCGTGGTGTTGCTGGGCGTGGCGGCGCTGCCATGGCCAGGCCTGGTCTGGCGCTGCCATGCCTCCGGTGTGTGCCGCCGTGGCCGCCATGGCCGCGTTTCTTCGCCCGCGTCACCAGTAAGTGCTCCTTGCCTCCCCTCCTGTGCTTGACCTTCTTCCTCCTCTAGTCCTACGGCTGTGCTTTGCTTGCCTGCACAAGAGCTGTGGTGCTCTTCTGCAGCGCCATGTTTGCCTGCCCCTGCTGTGCTATGCTGCTGCGCGATGCATGTGCTACAGCTGTGTGTAGTACCGCCATGCCTCTGTGCAAGAATTCCTAGCTTAATTACTTGCTGTGCTAGCATTTCTTGTCTAACTCCATCCCTGTGCCTCTGTTCTTGTTGATAAGCTTGCTATTTACTCCAGTATATTCATATATGTTGCCCTGGCTTGATTGCAGTGTGCAATTCTTGCTAATTTGCAAGAACCAGTGCACCTGGGTGCTCTTCAGTGTGCTATAATTCATAGACATGCTCCCTTGAGCATGCTTGTGGTCTAGACAACACCCTCCCTTGATGATGTGTTACTGCATACAATTATATGTCATATATTTGATTGTCTGCTATGCCATTGTTCCTGTTCTGTGGCCATTTAATTTATCAAGTTTCTGTGTGATGCCAGTGATTGATTCTAGCATGCTTTGATATGCTTTAGCAGGCTCTGGTGATCAATTGATCACCACTTGCTTGTTGATTACATGCTTGCTAGCTGCCTGTGCTTATCTGGTGCTCCCTCTGGTGTCTGTGTGACACACATGCTTGTGCTGATGTGTGTTGATGCTTGCTCAAGCATCATCTGATGCTTGCAGTGAGCCATTGGGTCATTGACAAGATGTTGGTGCTTTTGTTACTGGACTGTTTCATTTATCTGTAATTCCTTGCTTTACTAGATGGATAAATGATGTGAACTGTTTAACAGTAATGATCATATGGATGAATTTAGTTGAGCTAGAGGGATGCCAGCATCTGTTGGGTACCCTAGCTCATACTGAACCCTCTTGGGTAATGATGTGATAGCTGGAAATGTTGGCTGTGGGTTGAGGTGGCCTTGACAGCCACTTGGTGCTGTCATGGTAGCTCCCCCTTTATCTATGGCTTACTATGGTGAATTGTTGCTCACTGGCTTGACCATATTTGGTTGCCAGATGCTTTTGATGTTGACAAACCTGGATAGACACATGATAGTCTATCCTGTCTGATGGTGTAGTGGCCATAGGTGCTAAGTAAATCTGGCTAGCTAGACAGGATCAGCCCTTGTTGGTTTTCTTTGTTTATGTCACTGGTTTGGCATAGCCAATGTTCCCAGGTTGCTTTCCTATTGGTTATCCTCTTGCTTCCTTGCACCAACTTGGCTAGTAGCCAGATGATGACTCACATATAGGGTATCTACCCACTTTGCTTTCTGTGACTTGTGCAAATGATGGATTTGTATGAGCAAAACCCTGCTTGCTCATGATTTGTGGTATACCTCACTCCAGCTCCTAGAAATGGTTGTTGATGTAGAGGATGGCTTCTGGTTGGTTGGTTTGCTTTGGTGATGAGCTGGTGCTTGCCCTGCTCCTCCTTGTGAACTTGTGAAGCTTGATTTGTTTTCTGGTGATTGGGGAATAGGTGAAACAGCTCTAGCTGTTCATCTGTTCTTGGTGTTCTTGAGCTGTTCTTGGTTTCTGATGACTTACCCTGCTGCCTGTCGATGGATGAAGCAAATGTCTAGGGTTTTGGCTGTGAAAAGCTTATATATGACCAGCCATTGCTTCCCTGGTCGACAGCTGAGCCTGGCATGTGTTGGTGACTCTTCTCTTGCTGTGTGTGTGTACTGCATGCACACATGCTGTGTGTGCAGCCTGTGTGTGTGAGTGTACCAAGCTTGGGACTTGGTCCTTTTGGTGGATCAGCTCGGCTGATCTTTGAGAATATCCTCTCACTTCTCATTTTTCTTCTAATCTGCCAAGTGGTAATACCACTTGGCATAACTAGTTCTTTGCTTTGTTTTATGCAGGTTTCAAGCAATTGATCAAGATGATCCAGAAGATCATCAAGTCCAAGATCAAGTGAAGGTGTTCTTGTAGTATTTAGGATAAAGTTTATCCTTGTACATTTCTTTTTATTTTCTTTTCTATTTTTCCCAATTTGTGTAATGTGTTGTAATATATCATATTACTATTCTGGATATTGTAATTGACAATGTATTATGTGTGATTATCAATAAAGCTCAAGTTTTCCTTAATGAGCTTTACATAATTGTTGTATTATTTATAATCTTGATTAATGATAATTGTTTATTAAATCATCTCAAGTTTGAATTATGTGATAACCATTTGATGTTTGAATTTGAAATTCAAATTCAAATTTGGTTTGAATTCAATCATACAACTTAATTTAGAATTCAATAATGCAACTTAAGATTGTGATGCATCTTCTCTTCTCTCTTCTCAAAACCCTAATCTAGTTAAGTAAGAACAAGTTTGTCGCACTCTCGAAACCCTAACCCTGTAGGATGTCGAGAGAGAAACCTGTTCCCTTTCGATGCAGTTTTGTTTTAAAAGCGCGAAATTTCCACGGAATTTACAATGCAATGCACATCCCTTTCTATAATCTACCCCTCGATCGTCTCCAAACCTGGGACATTACAGCCTTTCCCCCTGAAAGAAAACTTCGTCCCGAAGTTGTGGTTGTAATACCTGAAGAGTTCGGGGTATGTTTTCCTCAGGTCTTCCTCCTTTTCCCAGGTGGCTTGATGCTTCCATTGTATCTTGCAGTATTTTATGGCTCGATTCCTGAGTTGTTTCCAGTTCTCCTCGAGAATCTTCGCTGGCTTCTCGATGTATGTCAAATCTGGTTGTAACTCAAGCTCTTCATGTGATACTGGCTCATCTGGGGTCTTCAAACACTTTCTGAGTTGTGACACATGGAATACGTTGTGAACCTGAGATAATCTTCCCGGTAGTTCCAATTCAAAGGCTAATCCTCGGTTTTGACTCAGAATCTTGAAAGGTCCGATGTATCTAGGGCTTAACTTTCCCTTTACTCCAAATCTCTGAAGTCCTTTCATCGGGCTCACCTTGAGATATACCATGTCTCCAACTTGTGGCTCCCATGTTCTTCTCTTCTGATCTGCGTAACTCTTTTGTCGGCTTTGGGCTATCTTCAACCTATCTCTTATGATGTCAATGATTTGTTGATTTTCCTTGACATAATCAGGATTAAACTCCTTGCTTGCTCCAGCTTCATACCAGCATATGGGTGATCTACACTTCCTTCCATACAAAGCTTCGAACGGTGCCATCTTGATGCTGCTTTGATAGCTATTGTTGTATGAAAACTCTGCTAGTGGCAAGTGTTCCTCCCATGATCCTCCGAAGTCTAGGGCACAAGCCCTAAGCATATCCTCTAGGATCTGATTAGTTCTCTCTGTTTGTCCACCTGTCTGAGGATGATAGGCGGTACTATAGTCCAACTTGGATCCTAAAGCTTCATGTAATTGCTTCCAGAATGCTGACGTGAACACGGATCCCCGATCCGACACGATCTTCTTGGGCACTCCATGTTTACTCACGATCTCTTTGATGTAAAGATCGATGAGTTTCTCTCCTTTATCTTGCTGGTTTACCGCTAAGAAGTGTGCACTTTTCGTCAACCGGTCCACGATTACCCATATCATGTCCTTCTTTTTATTAGTCATGGGTAGTCCGGTGATGAAATCCATTCCTATCTCCTCCCATTTCCATTCTGGAATGGGTAAAGGTTGTAACTTTCCTGCCGGACTCTGGTGTTCAGCCTTCACCCTTTGGCAGGTATGGCATTCCGCCACATATTGTGCTATTTCTCTTTTCATGTTGTTCCACCAGAATAGCTCCTTTAGATCCATGTACATCTTCGTACTTCCCGGATGAATGGAGTATGGTGTTTGATGGGCTTCCCGGAGTATTACTTCCTTGATTTCAGCAATATCCGGAACGCAAATCCTCTTCTGAAACCATAGTGATCCGGATTCTCCTCTGTGAAATTCTGATGGTCTACCTTCATCTATCCTTCTCATCTCCTCTACGATGAATGGATCGTCCAACTGACCCATCATTATCTCATTCTTCAGGTTGACATTTAGCTCATCGGCTACTAGTAAAGCCGATAGTCCTTCATGAGCTTCCTTCTCCCAAATTTGTATTTGGGCTTGGCTTATTTCCTTCCTCAACTCCGGTGATAACTCTTGTTCCACTCCTCCAGTGCTCTTCCTACTCAAAGCATCTGCTACAACATTAGCCTTTCCTGGAGTATAATTGATGGTCAAATCATAATCCTTGATTAATTCTAGCCATCTTTTCTGCCTCATATTGAGTTCCTTCTGAGTAAAGAAGTACTTGAGACTTTTATGATCCATATAGAGCTCACACTTGGCTCCATAGAGAAAATGTCTCCAAGTTTTAAGTGCAAATACAACTGCTGCTAATTCTAAGTCATGTGTTGGATAGTTCACTTCATGAGGTCTGAGTTGCCTCGATCCATATGATATTACCTTCCGATCCTGCATGAGTACGCAACCCAATCCATGCTTGGATGCGTCACAGTACACGGTGTAATCCTCGCCAACTTCAGGAACTGCTAACACCGGTGCCGTGGTGAGTTTCTCCTTCAGAGTTTGAAAACTCTTCTCACACTCCTCTGACCACACGAATGGTGTGTTCTTCCTTAACAGCTTCGTCATTGGTCCTGCTATTTTGGAGAATCCTTCAATGAATCTCCAATAGTATCCTGCCATTCCTAGGAATCCTCGGATTTCCTTGACAGTCTTGGGTGCTTCCCATTCTAATACTGCTGCTACCTTGCTCGGGTTAACAGCTATTCCATCTTTGCTAATGACATGACCAAGAAATTCTACTTGATCTAGCCAAAATTCACACTTGCTGAATTTGGCGTAGAGTTGATGTTCTCTTAGTGTTTGCAACACTAACCTCAGATGTTCAGCATGTTCTGCTTTGTCTTTGGAATAGATCAAGATATCATCAATGAATACGATGACAAACTTGTCTAAATATAGCATGAAAATCGTATTCATGAGATTCATGAAAATTGCTGGGCATTGGTTAATCCAAAAGGCACTACAAGGTATTCATGATATCCATACCTTGAGACAAAGGCAGTTTTCGGAACGTCTTCCTTCTTGATCTTTATCTGGTGATAACCGGATCTTAGATCAATTTTGGAACAGACTCCAGCACCTCTAACTTGATCAAATAGATCTTGTATTCTTGGAAGTGGGTACTTGTTCTTGATTGTGACATTGTTCAAATTCCTATAGTCTCCGCACATCCTTCTACCTCCATCTCTTTTATCTACGAAGATCACATGTGATCCTGATGACCCACAAGTATAGGGGGTGTATCGTAGTATCTTCGATAAGTAAGAATGTCGATCCCAACGAGGAGCAGAAGGTGTTGACAAGCAGTTTCGATGAAGGATTCATTGTATATGCTCACAGACAAGTATTCAGGGGGTTTTGATGTAACAGATGAATAAAGTACGAGTAAGTAAAGTGCGAGAGTAATAATTGCAGCGAGTGGCCCAATCCTTTTTAGCACAAAGGACAAGCCGGTTTGTTTACTTATAATGACCAAACGTTCTTGAGGACACACGGGATTTTAGTCTAGTGCTTTCGCTACATACGGCTAATTAATCTTCATTGTTTTGATAAGTGTTGTGTGGGTGAACCTATGCTAATGTACTGCCCTTCCTAGGACTAATACATACTTGTGATTATACCCCTTGCAAGCATCCGCAACTACAAGAAAGTAATTAAGATAAATCTAACCACAGCCTTAAACTCTGAGATCCTGCTATCCCTCCTGCATCGATATACCAACGGGGGCTCAGGTTTCTGTCACTCCGGCAACCCCGCAATTGGCAAACGAGTACAAGATGCATTCCCCTAGGCCCATAAAGGTGAAGTGTCGTGTAGTCGACGTTCACACGACACCACTAGAAGAATAACACCACAACTTAAATATCATAACATTGAATATTACTCAACCATACTTCACTACTAACATTTAGACTTCACCCATGTCCTCAAGAACTAAACGAACTACTCACGAGACATCATATGGAACATGATCAGAGGTGATATGATGATGAATAACAATCTGAACATAAACCTTGGTTCAACGGTTTCACTCAATAGCATCAATAACAAGTAGAAATCAACACCGGGAGAGTTTCCCCTATCAAACAATCAAGATCAAACCCAAATTGTTACAGCGGTGACGAGGTGCAGCGGTGGAGATGGCGGTGATGATGATGAAGATGATGATGATGGTGATGGAGATGATGTCCAGCTCGATGACGGTGACGATGGCGTCGATTTCCCCCTCCGGGAGGGAATTTCCCCGGCAGATCTCAGCCTGCCGGAGAGCTCTTTTCTCTCTGGTGTTCTCCGCCCCGCAGAGGCGGCTGTGGCTCTTCACGACGTACCCCTGGAGCTTAGGTTTTCGGGACGAAGGCATACGCGAAGAAAAGGAGGCGAGAGGGGGCTGTGGGCCCCCTCCTCACAGGGCGGCGCGGCCAGGCCTTGGGCCGCGCCGGCCTATGGGGTGGGCCCACCTCGAGTCCCCTCTTCTCCCCCTTCTGGCTCCCTTCGTCATCTGGAAAAATAGGATTTTTCATATAATTTCCGTCAACTGTTGATCTTCCGAAATATTGCATTCTGACGGTGCTTTTTCCAGCAGAATCCTGGCTCCGGTGCGCGATTCTCCAATAATCATGAAACATGCAAAATAGATGAAATAACATAAGTATCATCTCCAAATATGAAATATATCAATGAATAACAGCAAATTATGATATAAAATAGTGATGCAAATTGGACGTATCAACTCCCCCCAAGCTTAGACTTCGCTTGTCCCCAAGCCAAACTGAACTCGGTAAACAAGACCACATGTTTATGGAGTGAAGAGTCGATAAATCAAATACGGACAAGAAGCATCATATTCATCCACACAAGACATTCTAGTAAACAACTTCCTCATATAACTCAACTTGAAACAAGTATAAGGTAATCACAAATAAAGGTGCATAAGGAATCATAATTGGTGATGGCAAACTTTGTTCTTGGTCAGAGAACAGTTAACAGATTATACCTATCTATTGAGCAGCGCTCTCATGTTAAAGTTTATATGGCTCATCTTGCATACTCAATCATAATGATCATTGATAACTTTCAAAGCTATATTCATTTAGATAAAACTTGTACTAAACAAGAAAGAGTAGAAGACATGATGAAATAAATCACAATATAATGGTTTGATCACAACAACTCAAATGCTTGCTTGAGATGGAGGGAAATAGGTTTACTGACTCAACATAAAGTAAAAGACAGGCCCTTCGCAGAGGGAAACAGGGATTAAATCATGTGCTAGAGCTTTTTCAGTTTTGAAATCATATAAAGAGAATAAAAGTAAAGTTTTGAGAGGTGTTTGTTGTTGTCAACGAATGGTAGCGGGTACTCTAACCCCCTTGCCAAACAGACCTCCAAAGAGCGGCTCCCATGAAGGACGTTATCTCTACCAGCAAGGTAGATCATCCCTCTTCTCTTTTGTTTACACATGTACTTTAGTTTATTTAAGGATGACACTCCCCCCAACCTTTGCTTACACAAGCCATGGCTAACCGAATCCTCGGGTGCCTTCCAACAATCTCATACCATGGAGGAGTGTCTATTGCAAAATTAAGTTGCTTACTGATGAATCAGAGCAAAACATGTGAAGAGAATTATTAATGAAAGTTGATTAATTGGGGCTGGGAACCCCATTGTCAGCTCTTTTTGCAAAATTATAGGATAAGTGGATGAAGCCACTAGTCCATTAGTGGAAGCTGCCTAACAAGACTGAAAGATAAAACACCACATACTTCCTCATGAGCTATAAAACATTGACACAAATAAGAAGTAATAAATTTTGAATTGTTTAAAGGTAGCACATGAAGTATTTACTTGGAATGGCAGGAAATACCATGCAGTAGGTAGATATGGTGGACACAAATGGCATAGGTTTGGGTTCAGGTTTGGATGCACGAGAAGCATTCCCTCTCAATACAGGTCTTTGGCTAGCAAGGTTAATTAGCAAGCATAAGAGTTGAGGGAAACAAGCAAATATACATGTGATAGACATAATCATGTATCTTTCTTGTAAGCACAAACAATTTTAACTTCAGAATAATAAGCTATGAGCTAACAAGAAAGGAAGACAATGAAACAACTATATGTATTTCTCTTTTCTACTTAAACCTCAAGGTGTTGTTGCTATTGACCAATGCTAAGTTTGCCAAAACCAAATAGATTTACTCAATGCTCCCAAAGTGCTACCAATACTAAAATCAAGATCAATCATATAATAGAAATTGCAAACTAAAATAAGGTGTGCAATATGTAAATGATAAGACTTCTCATTAATATTTCATAACGATAACTCACACCAAGGGATACATAGACAAACTAAAGGAGAGATACTTCCACACTGCAACCCATCTTATATGATAACTTCCCTACTCATGATATGACACTACTTGATAGTAAAAAGTAAAAAGGCAGTGATGATGTGATACCGCGGCACTCCCCCAAGCTTGGAACAAACCAAGGGGATGCCAATACCGATGATGAATTACTCCTTTGGCGATGGTGGTGATGAATCCCTCCCGCGCTTCTTACAGATCTCCTTCAGCTTCAGCTTCTCAGCTTGGCAATTTTGCACTAAGACTCGAAGAGATTCATTGTTATCTGAAGTTGGCGGTGGCGACCTTGTGATGGGTATCGAGTAATATTCCAGCATTCTATGGAGTCGGTAATTCTCCTCCTGGAGTATCTCCACTTCTCTTCTTAGTGCCCGATATTGACCACAAAACTCATCAGTAGTCCGTAGAGCTTCTTCCAGCACAGGGAAAGAGTCGAGGCCAAGAGCAGGTGGTAAGGGTCCCTGCAAGTTATGAGAGAAAGAACGTCGAGTGTCAACAGATCCCACCAAGATTTGCTTACTCCCAACAACTTGTTGCTCTTGTTTTGACGACACCCTTTTCACTTCTTCCTTCGAAGGCCCTTTGCCCTTGTTGTCGGAGGCCATGGTGCTCTAGATCAAAGACAGATCCTGGCAGAAACAGCTCAAAACAAAACACGTCGAGAAAACGATATACGGCCCTCCAGGGGTCCGGAGGATTATATAGCAGGAATTTTTATGTCATAAGGAAAGTACCAGGTCGAACCAGAGTCGGAGAGGGACAACGAGGCGGTGTCCTCATAGGGCGGCGCGGCCAGGCTGGGGCCCGCGCCGGCCTATGGGGGCACGCCCTCGTGCGTCTCCTCCACTCCGTTTCGATCTCGTAATTTTTCATATTTTCCAAAAACAGTAAAAACATTGTTCGGAAAGTAAATCGCGAACTTTTTATTACCTGTACTGTTACCTATTCAAAGTCGAGTTCTGGCGGACTGTCAATTTGACCTTTGATGAAAGCCTCCGGTGTTTCCACTTGAATAACATCAACATCTACATTATAAGAATCACCTGAGATATAATGCTTGAGTCTTTGTCCATTCACCACTTGCGTGGCATTGCCTTGGAGAGAACTAATTTTAATTGCTCCTGATCGATACACCTCCTCAACAACATATGGTCCTTCCCATTTCGAGAGTAATTTCCCTGCAAAGAATCTGAGACGAGACCGATACAATAGGACTTTATCCCCAATATTAAACTCTCTTTTGATAATCCTTCTATCATGCCATTTCTTAACTTTCTCTTTAAAGAGTTTAGCATTTTCATAAGCTTCACTTCTCCATTCATCTAGAGAACTTAATTGCAGCAACCTCTTATTACCGGCTAGTTTAGGATCTTTATTTAGTTCTCTAACAGCCCAATAAGCTTTGTGCTCTAGTTCTAAAGGTAAATGACAAGCTTTTCCATAAACCATTTTATAAGGTGACATTCCCATGGGGTTTTTATAAGCAGTTCTATAAGCCCATAGTGCTTCCTTCAATTTACTAGCCCAATTCTTTCTAGTTTTATTAACAGTCTTTTGCAAGATAGATTTAATTTCTCTATTTGATAGTTCTACTTGCCCACTAGTTTGAGGATGATAAGCGGAAGCAATTCTATGATTAATACCATATCTAGCAAGAGTTTTTCTAAAACCACCATGAATAAAATGAGAACCTCCATCTGTCATAATATATCTAGGAACTCCAAATCTAGGAAAAATAATGTCTAAAAGCATTCTTAAAGAGGTCTCACCATCAGCACTTTTGGTAGGTATGGCTTCCACCCATTTAGTAACATAATCAACAGCAACAAGTATATGAGTGTTACCTTCTGAAGAGGGAAAAGGTCCCATGAAGTCAAATCCCCAACAATCAAACGGTTCAATAACAAGAGTATAATTCATAGGCATTTCATTGCGTCTGGAGATATTACCAACCCTTTGACATTCATCACAAGATAAAATAAACTTCCTTGCATCTTTGAAGAGAGTTGGCCAATAAAAACCTGATTGTAGAACCTTTTGCGCGGTTCTATCTCCGGCGTGATGTCCTCCATAAGCACTACCATGACATTTACTCAATATCTCTTGTTGTTCATATTCGGGAACACATCTTCGCAGAATACCATCCACTCCTTCTTTATATAAGTGTGGATCATCCCAAAAATAATGCCTCAAGTCATAAAAGAATTTCCTCCTTTGCTGAGCTGAAAAGGTTGGAGGCAAGTACTTGGAAACAATAAAGTTAGCATAATCAGCATACCAAGGACTGTCTCGCGAGCTCACCTTTATTACAGCCAATTGTTCATTTGAAAAACTATCATTAACAAGAACAGGATCATAAGTAATATTTTCCAATCTAGACAAATTATCAGCAACAGGATTATCAGCACCTTTCCTATCTACAATATGTAAATCAAATTCTTGCAAAAGAAGTACCCATCTAATAAGCCTTGGCTTAGCATCTTTCTTTGTCATAAGGTATCTAATTGCAGCATGATCAGTATGAATTGTAACTTTTGAATCAACGATATAAGATCTAAACTTATCACAAGCAAAGACTACAGCTAACAATTCTTTTTCAGTAGTAGCATAATTTCTTTGAGCAGCATCAAGAGTTTTACTAGCATAATGAATAACATTCAGTTTTTTATCTACTCGCTGTCCAAGAACAGCGCCTACAGCAAAATCACTAGCATCACACATAATTTCAAATGGTAAGTTCCAATCAGGAGGTTCAACTATAGGGGCAGTTGTTAAGGCTCTCTTTAGAGTTTCAAAAGCTTCCTTACAATCATCATCAAAAACAAAAGGTACATCTTTTTGAATAAGATTAGTAAGAGGCTTTGAAATCTTAGAAAAATCTTTAATAAATCTCCTATAAAACCCAACATGACCAAGAACACTACGAATACCTTTAACATCCCTAGGATAGGGCATCTTCTCAATTGCTTCAACTTTAGCTCTATCAACTTCAATACCTCTCTCGGAAATTTGATGTCCCAATACAATTCCTTCATTAACCATAAAGTGGCACTTCTCCCAATTAAGAACAAGGTTAGTTTCTTCACATCTCTGCAAAACTTTATCAAGGTTTCGCAGGCAACTATCAAAAGAATTTCCATAGACGGAAAAATCGTCCATGAATACCTCTACAATACTCTCACAAAAGCCATGAAAAATAGCAGACATGCATCTTTGAAAAGTAGCAGGAGCATTACATAAACCAAAAGGCATACGTCTATAAGCATAAGTTCCATAGGGACAAGTGAAAGTGGTTTTCTCTTGATCTTTAGTTTTAACAGCAATTTGTGAAAACCCAGAATAACCATCAAGAAAGCAAAAATGAGTATTTTTAGATAACCTTTCTAACATTTGATCAATAAATGGTAAAGGGTAATGATCTTTCTTAGTAACCTTATTAACTTTTCGATAATCAATGCACATTCTATACCCTACAACTACTCTTTGAGGGATGAGCTCATCATTATCATTAGGCACAATAGTCATTCCTCCTTTCTTAGGAACACAATGCACAGGACTAACCCATCTACTATCAGCAATAGGATATATAATACCAGCTTCAAGGAGTCTTAATACCTCATTTCTTACCACATCCTTCATCTTAGGAATTAGACGACGCTGAGGTTCAACAACAGGCTTCGCATCATCTTCCATATTAATGGCGTGTTGGCAAATAGAGGGAGAAATCCCCTTCAAGTCATCAAGAGTGTAGCCAATAGCTCCTCGGTGTTTCTTCAGTATTTCCAATAACCTTTCTTCTTCAAACTCTGAAAGCTTAGAACTAATAATAACAGGATATATTTTCTTATCATCAATATGAGCATATTTAAGATTATCAGGCAATGGTTTTAAATCAAAGACAGGATCTTCCTTTGGTGGTGGTGTTGTACCCAAATCTTCCACCGGTAAATCATGCTTAAGAATAGGTTGACGAAGGAAAATTTCATCAAGCTCATCTCTTTCTTCCCTAAAAACTTCACTCTCACTATTCTCCAAATGTTGCTGCAAAGGATTATTAGGAGCAAGAGCAATAGATGCACACTGTTCATCTTTAAAATCACTATTAGGCGAATCAGTTTTATAAGGAGTTTTGGTAAATTTAGAGAAGTTAAACTCATAAGATTCACCAGCAAATTTAGTCAAAATTTTCTCTTTCTTGCAATCTATAATAGCTCCACAAGTATTTAGAAAAGGTCTACCAAAAATGATAGGACAATATTTACTAGCAGCAGAACCAAGTACCAAAAAGTCAGCAGGATATTTAATCTTACCACATAAAACTTCCACATCTCGAATAATACCAATTGGAGAGATAGTTTCTCTATTAGCCAGCCGAATAACCACATCAATATCTTCAAGTTCACAAGAACCAATTTCGTGCATAATCTCCGTGTAAAGCTCATAAGGAATAGCACTAATACTTGCACCAATATCACATAAACCATAATAACAATGATCACCAATTCTAACAAAGAGCATAGGAACACTAGCTTTCCTAGACTTATTAGGATGCGAAACAATATTAGAGGCATCTTCACAGAAAATAATATGACCATCCTCCACATTTTCAGTCACAAAATCTTTAACAATTGCAACAGCAGATTCAACTTTTATTTGTTCTTCAGGTTCTATAGGTTTCTTTTCACTTTTATGAACCGCACTATTTATAACAGAGTACTCCTTCATTTTAGCAGGGAAAGGAGTTTTTTCAATATAAGCTTCAGGAATAACATGATCAACAGTTTCAACAACAACACATTTATTTATAGATGAATCAATTTTATCTTTATACGGTTCATGATACTTATCAAAGTTCTTCTTAGGCAATTCATAATGAGAAGCAAAAGCTTTATAAAGATTTGCAGCAACTTGAGAATCAAGACCATAAGTAGCACTCATATTACGAAATTTATCAGTATCCATAAAAGCTTCAATGCATTTATAATCATAATTTATACCTGATTCTCTATCCTTGTCGTTCTCCCATCCTTCAGTATTTTCTTGGATCCGATTAATAAGGTCCCTTTTAAACTCTTCCTTGTTGCGTGTAAAGGATCCAGAACAAGAAGTATCCAGCAAGGTCTTGTCTTGAAAAGAAAGTCTTGCATAGAAATTATCAATAATAATATTACCAGGAAGCTCATGAATGGGGCATTTGAGCATTAAAGACTTCAATCTCCCCCACGCTTGGGAAATACTCTCTCCTTCATGAGGCCAAAAATTATATATGCGATTCCGATCTTTGTGAATCTCACTTGGAGGATAGAACTTAGAATAAAACCGGGGCACAATATCATTCCATTCAAGAGAATCCCCATTATCCAGTAATTTATACCAATGCGCCGCTTTACCAGACAGCGATACAGAGAATAGTTTCTTCCTCACTTCATCCATAGCAATACCTGCACACTTGAATAAACCGCATAATTCATGTAAGAACAGTAAATGATCTCCAGGGTGGACAGTTCCATCCCCTGTATAACGGTTACCCACTACGCGTTCAATAATTTTCATAGGTATTTTGTATGGTATTTCTTCCTTACCTGGCGCCTCATCCACTACCTTTGCAGCAGTAGTAGATTTCCCAAATAAACACTCAAGAGAAGATCTCTCCATAATGAATTATAGCAGCAGGCAGAAATAAAATCAGCACAAACAGTAGAAATTTCACTTACCAATTCCACTTACCAATAGCGCTTCACTCCCCGGCAATGGCGCCAGAAAATAGTCTTGATGACCCACAAGTATAGGGGGTGTATCGTAGTATCTTCGATAAGTAAGAATGTCGATCCCAACGAGGAGCAGAAGGTGTTGACAAGCAGTTTCGATGAAGGATTCACTGTAAATGCTCACAGACAAGTATTCAGGGGGTTTTGATGTAACAGATGAATAAAGTACGAGTAAGTAAAGTGCGAGAGTAATAATTGCAGCGAGTGGCCCAATCCTTTTTAGCACAAAGGACAAGCCGGTTTGTTTACTTATAATGACCAAACGTTCTTGAGGACACACGGGATTTTAGTCTAGTGCTTTCGCTACATACGGCTAATTAATCTTCATTGTTTTGATAAGTGTTGTGGGGGTGAACCTATGCTAATGTACTGCCCTTCCTAGGACTAATACATACTTGTGATTATACCCCTTGCAAGCATCCGCAACTACAAGAAAGTAATTAAGATAAATCTAACCACAGCCTTAAACTCTGAGATCCTGCTATCCCTCCTGCATCGATATACCAACGGGGGCTCAGGTTTCTGTCACTCCGGCAACCCCGCAATTGGCAAACGAGTACAAGATGCATTCCCCTAGGCCCATAAAGGTGAAGTGTCGTGTAGTCGACGTTCACACGACACCACTAGAAGAATAACACCACAACTTAAATATCATAACATTGAATATTACTCAACCATACTTCACTACTAACATTTAGACTTCACCCATGTCCTCAAGAACTAAACGAACTACTCACGAGACATCATATGGAACATGATCAGAGGTGATATGATAATGAATAACAATCTGAACATAAACCTTGGTTCAACGGTTTCACTCAATAGCATCAATAACACGTAGAAATCAACACCGGGAGAGTTTCCCCTATCAAACAATCAAGATCAAACCCAAATTGTTACAGCGGTGACGAGGTGCAGCGGTGGAGTGATACGTCTCGGACGTATCGATAATTTCTTATGTTCCATGCCACATTATTGATGATATCTACATGTTTTATACACATTATATGTCATATTTATGCATTTTCCGGCACTAACCTATTAACGAGATGCCGAAGAGCCGATTCTTGTTTTCATTGTTTTTGGTTTCAGAAATCCTAGTAAGGAAATATTCTCGGAATTGGACGAAATCAACGCCCAGGGTCCTATTTTGCCACGAAGCTTCCAGAAGACTGAGGGAGAGTCGAAGTGGGGCCACGAGGTGGTGACACACCAGGGCGGCGCGGCCCAGGCCCTGGCCGCGCCGGCCTGTCATGTGGGCCCCTCGCGTCGCCCCTTTACCTGCCCTTCCGCCTACAAATAGCCTTCGTCGCGAAACCCCCAGTACCGAGAGCCACGATACGGAAAACCTTCCAGAGACACCGCCGCCGCCAATCCCATCTCGGGGGATTCTGGAGATCTCCTCCGGCACCCTTCCGGAGAGGGGATTCATCTCCCGGAGGACTCTTCACCGCCATGGTCGCCTCCAGAGTGATGAGTGAGTAGTTCACCCCTGGACTATGGGTCCATAGCAGTAGCTAGATGGTTGTCTTCTCCTCATGTGCTTCATTGTCGGATCTTGTGAGCTGCCTAACATGATCAAGATCATCTATCTGTAATTCTATATGTTGTGTTTGTCGGGATCCGATGGATAGAAAATACTATGTTGTTTTGATTATCAATCTATTACCTATGTGTTGTTTATGATCTTGCATGCTCTCCGTTATTAGTAGAGGCTCTGGCCAAGTTTTTGCTCTTAACTCCAAGAGGGAGTATTTATGCTCGATAGTGGGTTCATGCCTCCATTAAATCTGGGGGATGACGAGAAAGTTCTAAGGTTGTGGATGTGCTGTTGCCACTAGGGATAAAACATTGATGCTATGTCCGAGGATGTAGTTATTGATTACATTACGCACCATACTTAATGCAATTGTCTGTTGTTTTGCAACTTAATACTGGAAGGGGTTCGGATGATAACCTGAAGGTGGACTTTTTAGGCATAGATGCATGCTGGATAGCGGTCTATGTACTTTGTCGTAATGCCCAATTAAATCTCACAATATTCATCATATCATGTATGTGCATTGTTATGCCCTCTCTATTTGTCAATTGCCCGACTGTAATTTGTTCACCCAACATGCTATCTTATGGGAGAGACACCTCTAGTGAACTGTGGACCCCGGTCCATTCTTTTATACTGAATACAATCTGCAATACTTGTTCTACTGTTTTCTGCAAACAATCATCATCCACACTATACATATAATCCTTTGTTACAGCAAGCCGGTGAGATTGACAACCTCACTGTTTCGTTGGGGCAAAGTACTTTGGTTGTGTTGTGCAGGTTCCACGTTGGCGCCGGAATCTCTGGTGTTGCGTCGCACTACATCCCGCCGCCATCAACCTTCAACGTGCTTCTTGGCTCCTCCTGGTTCGATAAACCTTGGTTTCTTTCTGAGGGAAAACTTGCTGATGTGCGCATCATACCTTCCTCTTGGGGTTCCCAACGAACGTGTGAGTTACACGCCATCAAGCATATTTTCTGGCGCCGTTGCCGGGGAACTGAAGAAAAGCTACACCACAAAGATTTCTAACTCCCACGTCAACTACACGCCAGCATATTTTCTGGCGCCGTTGCCGGGGAGATCAAGACATGCTGCAAGGGGAGTCTCCACAATCCAATCTCTTTACTTTGTTTTTTTCTTGCTTTATTTTATTTATTTTCTTGTTTGCTGCATTATATCAAAAAATTAGTTGCTAGCTTTACTTTATTTACTGTCTTGCACTCTATATCAAAAACACAAAAAAATTAGTTACTTGCATTTTACTTTTGTTACCATGTCTAGTTCTGCACTTGTTACTTCTTCACCTGAGGAATTAGTCTTCACTTTTAAACAAGGGGATGAGGAGAGTTTTAAAGATGCTTGGTCCAGAATTTTTACTTCTTATCGTAAAACTGAACCTCAAATGACTCTAAGCTTGCTCCTTAGTAATTTTTATTTTGGTCTTATGATTCGCTATAGATATGCCTTGGATGCTATAGTGGGAGGAGAATTCCTTCATTGCAATGGGGATCAAGCTTTTAATGCCATAAAGAAGTTGGTTGCATCACATGATTCGGCTAATAAATTCGATTCAGCTCTTATCAGCATTTATAATAGATTAAACACTCTTGAGACAAATGCATCTCGCTTGAATGAAAATTATGGATATGTTCGTAACCATATTGATCAAGTTTTAGTGAGCTCTGAACCTTCATTATGGGATCCTACTATTAAAATTGTTATAGGTGACCAAACTCTTCATGCTAATTGTGATATTATGACTGAATTTTGCCTAATGCCTAAGAGTATTCATAAATCTTTGAAACTTTGGGAATTCGCTGAAGGGGGAGAAGGAATAACTCTTATTGATAACTCTGTTATAATTCCTAAAGGAATAGCTGCGGGTGTGCATACAACCATTCTTGGGAGAACAATATCCATTGATTATCTCGTTATTGAATGTGCAGGAACAGGACAAATCACACTCGGAAGATCCCTGCTGAAACTATTGGGAGCAGTCATAGATATGGGAGAAGGTACCCTAAAATTCACCTCTACACCCGGGGGTAGACATATATTCCCTAAGCCAAAGGGTAAGAAAAAGAACAAGAAAGGTAAGGGTAAAGCCCAAGGTAATGCCGATGTTCCACCTCTTGATAACACTTGATATACACTTTCTGCGCCTAGCTGAAAGGCGTTAAAGAAAAGCGCTTATGGGAGACAACCCATATTTTTACTACAGTATTTTTGTTTTATATTTGAGTCTTGGAAGTTGTTTACTACTGTAGCAACCTCTCCTTATCTTAGTTTTGTGCTTTTTTGTGCCAAGTAAAGTCTTTGATAGTAAAGTTCATACTAGATTTGGATTGCTGCGCAGTAACAGATTTCTTTGCTGTCACGAATTCCGACCTGCCTCTCTGTAGGTAGCTCAGAAAATTATGCCAATTTACGTGCGTGATCCTCAGATATGTACGCAACTTTCATTCAATTTGGGCATTTTCATTTGAGCAAGTCTGGTGCCTCAATAAAATCCATCTTTACGGACTGTTCTGTTTTGACAGATTCTGCCTTTTATTTCGCATTGCCACTTTTACTATGTTGGATGAATTTCTTTGTTCCATTAATTTCCAGTAGCTTTGTGCAATGTCCAGAAGTGTTAAGAATGATTATGTCACCTCTGAACATGTTAATTTTTATTGTACACTAACCCTCTAATGAGTTGTTTCGAGTTTGGTGTGGAGGAAGTTTTCAAGGATCAAGAGAGGAGAATGATGCAATATGATCAAGGAGAGTGAAAGCTCTAAGCTTGGGGATGCCCCGGTGGTTCACCCCTGCATATTTTAAGAAGACTCAAGCGTCTAAGCTTGGGGATGCCTTGCATTATCAGGTTCCTCCCCTGAAACTATATTTTTATTCCGTCACATCTTATGTACTTTGCTTGGAGCGTCGGTTTGTTTTTGTTTTTGTTTTGTTTGAATAAAATAGATCCTAGCATTCATTGTGTGGGAGAGAGACATGCTCCGCTGTTGCATATGGACAAATATGTCCTTAGGCTTTACTCATAGTTTTCATGGCGAAGGTTGAATCTTCTTCGTTAAATTGTTATATGGTTGGAATCGGGAAATGCTACATGTAGTAACTCTAAAATGTCTTGAATAATTTGATACTTGGCAATTGTTGTGCTCATGTTTAAGCTCTTGCATCATATACTTTGCACCTATTAATGAAGAAACACCTAGAGCTTGCTAAATTTGGTTTGCATATTTGGTCTCTCTAAAGTCTAGATAATTTCTAGTATTGAGTTTTGAACAACAAGGAAGACGGTGTAGAGTCTTATAATGTTTACAATGTGTCTTTTATGTGAGTCTTGCTGCACCGTTTCATCCTTGTGTTTGTTTCAAATAACCTTGCTAGCCTAAACCTTGTATCGAGAGGGAATACTTCTCATGCATCCAAAATCCTTGAGCCAACCACTATGCCATTTGTGTCCACCATACCTACCTACTACATGGTATTTCTCCGCCATTCCAAAGTAAATTGCTTGAGTGCTACCTTTAAAATCTCCATCATTCACCTTTGCAATATATAGCTCATGGGACAAATAGCTTAAAAACTATTGTGGTATTGAATATGTACTTATGCACTTTATCTCTTATTAAGTTGCTTGTTGTGCGATAACCATGCTCCTGGGGACGCCATCAACTACTCTTTGTTGAATATCATGTGAGTTGCTATGCATGTCTGTCTTGTCTAAAGTAAGAGAGATCTACCACCTTAATGGTTGGAGCATGCATATTGTTAGAGAAGAACATTGGGCCGCTAACTAAAGCCATGAATCATGGTGGAAGTTTCAGTTTTGGACATATATCCTCAATCTCATATGAGAACACTAATTGTTGCTACATGCTTATGCATTAAAGAGGAGTCCATTATCTGTTGTCCATGTTGTCCCAGTATGGATGTCTAAGTTGAGAATAATCAAAAGCGAGAAATCCAAAATGCGAGCTTTCTCCTTAGACCTTTGTACAGGCGGCATGGAGGTACCCCATTGTGACACTTGGTTAAAACATGTGTATTGCGATGATCCGGTAGTCCAAGCTAATTAGGACAAGGTGCGGGCACTATTAGTATACTATGCATGAGGCTTGCAACTTGTAAGATATAATTTACATAATACATATGCTTTATTACTACCGTTGACAAAATTGTTTTCATGTTTTCAAAATAAAAGCTCTAGCACAAATATAGCAATCGATGCTTTTCCTCTTTGAAGGACCTTTCTTTTACTTTTATGTTGAGTCAGTTCACCTATCTCTCTCCACCTCAAGAAGCAAACACTTGTGTGAACTGTGCATTGATTCCTACATACTTGCATATTGCACTTGTTATATTACTCTATGTTAAGAATCATCCATGAGATACACATGTTACAAGTTGAAAGCAACCGCTGAAACTTAATCTTCCTTTGTGTTGCTTCAATACCTTTACTTTGATTTATTGCTTTATGTGTTAACTCTTATGCAAGACTTATTGATGATTGTCTTTAAGTGCTATTCATGAAAAGTCTTTGCTTTATGATTCATTTGTTTACTCATGTCATTACCATTGTTTTGATCGCTGCATTCATTACATATGTTTACAATAGTATGATCAAGGTTATGATGGCATGTCACTCCAGAAATTATTTGTGTTATCGTTTACCTGCTCGGGACGAGCAGGAACTAAGCTTGGGGATGCTGATACGTCTCCGACGTATCGATAATTTCTTATGTTCCATGCCACATTATTGATGATATCTACATGTTTTATACACATTATATGTCGTATTTATGCATTTTCCGGCACTAACCTATTAACGAGATGCCGAAGAGCCAGTTGTTGTTTTCTGCTGTTTTTGGTTTCAGAAATCCTAGTAAGGAAATATTCTCAGAATTGGACGAAATCAACGCCCAGGGTCCTATTTTGCCATGAAGCTTCCAGAAGACCGAGGGAGAGTCGAAGTGGGGCCACGAGGTGGCGACACACCAGGGCGGCGCGGCCCAGGCCCTGGCCGCGCCGGCCTGTCGTGTGGGCTCCTCGCGTCGCCCCTTTACCTGCCCTTCCGCCTACAAATAGCCTTCGTCGCGAAACCCCCAGTACCGAGAGCCACGATACGGAAAACTTTCCAGAGACCCCGCCGCCGCCAATCCCATCTCGGGGGATTCTGGAGATCTCCTCCGGCACCCTGCCGGAGAGGGGATTCATCTCCCGGAGGACTCTTCACCGCCATGGTCGCCTCCGGAGTGATGAGTGAGTAGTTCACCCCTGGACTATGGGTCCATAGCAGTAGCTAGATGGTTGTCTTCTCCTCATGTGCTTCATTGTCGGATCTTGTGAGCTGCCTAACATGATCAAGATCATCTATCTGTAATTCTATATGTTGTGTTTGTCGGGATCCGACGGATAGAGAATACTATGTTATTTTGATTATCAATCTATTACCTATGTGTTGTTTATGATCTTGCATGCTCTCCGTTATTAGTAGAGGCTCTGGCCAAGTTTTTGCTCTTAACTCCAAGAGGGAGTATTTATGCTCGATAGTGGGTTCATGCCTCCATTAAATCTGGGACAGTGACAGAAAGTTCTAAGGTTGTGGATGTGCTATTGCCACTAGGGATAAAACATTGATGCTATGTCCGAGGATGTAGTTATTGATTACATTACGCACCATACTTAATGCAATTGTCTGTTGTTTTGCAACTTAATACTGGAAGGGGTTCGGATGATAACCTGAAGGTGGACTTTTTAGGCATAGATGCATGCTGGATAGCGGTCTATGTACTTTGTCGTAATGCCCAATTAAATCTCACAATATTCATCATATCATGTATGTGCATTGTTATGCCCTCTCTATTTGTCAATTGCCCGACTGTAATTTGTTCACCCAACATGCTATCTTATGGGAGAGACACCTCTAGTGAACTGTGGACCCCGGTCCATTCTTTTATACTGAATACAATCTGCAATACTTGTTCTACTGTTTTCTGCAAACAATCATCATCCACACTATACATCTAATCCTTTGTTACAGCAAGCCGGTGAGATTGACAACCTCACTGTTTCGTTGGGGCAAAGTACTTTGGTTGTGTTGTGCAGGTTCCACGTTGGCGCCGGAATATCTGGTGTTGTGCCGCACTACATCCCGCCGCCATCAACTTTCAACGTGCTTCTTGGCTCCTCCTGGTTCGATAAACCTTGGTTTCTTTCTGAGGGAAAACTTGCTGCTGTGCGCATCATACCTTCCTCTTGGGGTTCCCAACAAACGTGTGAGTTACACGCCATCATGGAGATGGCGGTGATGATGATGAAGATGATGATGATGGTGATGGAGATGATGTCCAGCTCGATGACGGTGATGATGGCGTCGATTTCCCCCTCCGGGAGGGAATTTCCCCGGCAGATCTCAGCCTGCCGGAGAGCTCTTTTCTCTCTGGTGTTCTCCGCCCCGCAGAGGCGGCTGTGGCTCTTCACGACGTACCCCTGGAGCTTAGGTTTTCGGGACGAAGGCATACGCGAAGAAAAGGAGGCGAGAGGGGGCTGTGGGCCCCCTCCTCACAGGGCGGCGCGGCCAGGCCTTGGGCCGCGCCGGCCTATGGGGTGGGCCCACCTCGGGTCCCCTCTTCTCCCCCTTCTGGCTCCCTTCGTCATCTGGAAAAATTTGATTTTTCATATAATTTCCGTCAACTGTTGATCTTCCGAAATATTGCATTCTGACGGTGCTTTTTCCAGCATAATCCAGGCTCCGGTGCGCGATTCTCCAATAATCATGAAACATGCAAAATAGATGAAATAACATAAGTATCATCTCCAAATATGAAATATATCAATGAATAACAGCAAATTATGATATAAAATAGTGATGCAAATTGGACGTATCAGATCCCCATGGTGAAACACTCTCTTGTATGAATCCTTTCTGTTCCAAGTCATCCAATTGCTCCTTTAGTTCTTTTAACTCCTTGGGCCCCATCTTATATGGTGCTTTAGCAATCGGAGTTGTTCCTGGAATTAGGTCGATAGTGAACTCTATCTCCCTGTCTGGTGGCATTCCAGGTAATTCCTTAGGAAACACATCCTGGAATTCATTTACTACAGGTATATCCTCCAATTTCACCTCCTTCATGCTGTTCAGCTGTAGCTCAACTTCAATCTGTGTATGCTTATCACCTTGATAGATCATTCTACTTCCATCGGGGCTTTTCAAAGACACAGTCTTGTTTACACAGTCGATCAATGCTCCGTTAGCTTCTAACCAGTTCATACCAAGAATGACATCAATGTCCTTCATCGGTAAAATGAACAGGTCTGCGTCAAACGCGCATTTATTGATCATGATGACTTGTTTTTGTTTGGTATGGGTTACTACTATCGTTCCCCCCGCGGAAAGTATGGTTATGGGTGTATCTAACTTAGTGCAACTAATCCCATGTTTGATGATGAATTGTTGAGAAATGAATGATGTAGTTGCACCAGTATCAAAAAGTACTTTGCCAGGATGAGTGAGTATCTGGAGCGTACCTATCACTGCCTGATCGGAGTTAACCACCTCCTCCAGGCTGGTGCAGTTCAACTTGCCGAAGGGTTTCTTGTTCTTCCAGTTCCCTCCGGTGTTTCCTCCTCGGCTACCTCCTCCTCCTCCTGATTGACCTCCTCCAGTATTTCTCTTGGGGCAGTCCTTCAGCATGTGCCCCTCCTGGCGACAACCAAAGCATATTATCCTTGGCTTCTTGCAATCCTTGGCAAAATGCCCTGGAAGTCCACAGCTTCGGCAAGTCACTTGATTTGCAGTCTGAAACGCTTGGTTCCTTCTGGTACTGTAGTAGTTGCTGTTGTTGTTGTTTTTGTTGTTGTTGTATCTTGGCTTGAAACTCAAGCTGGTATTGGGCTTGTTACTGACAAACCTCTTAGGCTCAAACTTGGCCTTTTTCCTCTTCTCCTCTTGCAGCTGTTTAAAGTCATCTTCAAGAGTGATGGCTGCATCCACCAACTCTTGGAATTCCGTTGCTCTCATCAATCAGAGTTGTACCTTGAACTGGGGACTTAACCCCCGCAAGAACCTCTTCTTCTTTTTGTCCTCAGTGTTGACTTCTTCAACAGCGTACCGGGACAGTTTTGAGAATTCCCTGACATAAGTCAGGATGGCCTTGTCCTTCTGCTCGAGACTTTCAAATTCTCGACGCTTCAGTTCCACAATACTTTCAGGGACATTGGATTCCCTGAACTTCCTCGCAAACTCCTCCCAGGTGAATACTTTTCCAGCCGGGTAAACGGCTACGATGTTGTCCCACCATGATGCGGCAGGTCCACACAACAAATTTGTAGCATAACGGACCTTCTCCTGGTCGTTGCAACCAACAGTGTTGAGCTTTCACTCAATGTCCATAAGCCAGTCTTCCGCGTCCATTGGCTCGGGCGCGTATGCGAAAGATATAGGCTTGGTGTTCTGGAAGTCTGATAAAGTGACTCCCTGATTCTCGGGTCTCTCCACCCTGTTCTGTTGCACAGCTCCTGGAAGAATTTATTCTGCTGCTCCAACGTTACACGTTGTCTCTCTTCCACCATCTGCATGTACTGGACGAAATTCTGCTGCGTCATGGGTGGTGGTGGTGGTGGAAACTGATTCCTGTCTGCTTCGTCAGCTTCTTCCTTCTGTTTCGCCTCGCGCTCCAAGCGCTGCGCTTCGCTCTCCTCACCCGTCAATCCCGACATTTCCCCCTAGTTCTGCAACACAAAGTGGTACTCATAGTTACTCCATGCGCAAGTTTTCTGAGCTCAACTTTGTGCACAGAACTAGTCACGCAATGGAAATCAAGAAGCAAATCCAAATCATACAAAACATATACCATGTATATACATAATTAAGTGGTCTTATTACAATACTCAAGTCGATGTGAGTATGCAAACTCACTTATTAAAGTATATGTACAAATTTCTACAAATATTACACACTACAATACACGTGGTACTTGTGTATTGTAGTCTTGCTTCCCTTGGTGGTCTCTAGTCGATCCTCATTCCCGATACATCCCAGGCTTCCATCCGGTCGAACGTGTCGTCCTCCTGACAAAACCTGGAACATAAGGTCTTCCCGTCGGCTGGTAGTCAGAATCAGATGATGATCCTAGGGAGAAATCAGTGTTCACGAACTGATCATTCAGTGCATCATAGTCCACCCATCGGGTGTACTCCCATGTGACTCCACCATAGGTATCTCCAACATTCGTATCCGACTCAACTTGTGTCGGATACCCTCCATCTTCTTCTCCATTCCACGGATAACTCTGGTGCTGGGTCGTGGTGTCCTCATTCATCTCTCCGTCATAATACACTGAAGTACTATGGGTTCCAGTATCAGACCCCCAACGTCAACCCGTGGAGTTCTCTATAGGAGTCACGGAACGCTGATTGTTTCCGGATTCCTCTCCACCCTCATATCCTCTATAGGAACTACTAAGATAGTACCCAGGTGTAACGGGTGTAGTTTCTCGTTCAGGGTGGTCAATACTAATATAGTCACCAGCTGAGTAGACTGGTGTGTGCACCTCATTCTCCATAGGTTCCTTCCCCTTAGTCTCCTCCTTGGGTTCAGTAAACTCCTCTAGCATTGTATCAATTGCTCCCGTCAAATGACGGTTCAACTGAAAGAACAATGATAGTAAGTTGCGGCTATTGTCCATGTATTTTGCGGCTTCTGCTGGTTTGCGTTTTGCATATTTGAAGTGGTTAAGCATGGGATCATCGTCCTCCTCCAAATGAGGAATGTGTGTGAATTTGGAACCCATAAGCTCTTTCATCTTATGCTCCCGAATATCGGTTATGGCTCTCATAACGGCTATATGGTAGGCTGTGTTGATAGTTCTGGCTTCTCCTGCTGGCATTACTACGCTCATTCCCAAAGATTCGGGAAGTCGTAGCCCTACCCTACACTTTGCCAATACAGTACCATCGTAGTACATGTATTTCTTTACTAGGATCTGGGGATCACACCCAAATTCAAGTAACATGGCACGAAGAATATCTGCGAGTCCTCCTTCATATTCACTCAGTGTGGAATCCATCACTTTCACGTTTTGTCCCGGACGTGAACTTGCCATTGTTGGCTGTAGAAATAGAAAGAATATAAGATTAGTAATAATGCATCATAATAGAGGTAATAAAGAATTATCGCACTAAAAGATATGATTGTTGTATTCTCAATTGAATATACACCATATTTTTAGAGAATTCTTTACTAGTCCTATTTGACTCCTAACGTTCGGTCCCATTTACTAGGTTCCAACCTAAGGTCAAAGCTTTTGCTCTGATACCAACTGTGGTGACCCTGCATACCACTGCATGTTGTAGTATGCCAGTCGTTGATATAACATTCACGAAGTACCATTCCGCAAACATTACATCCCTCAGAGTAGTACAACAGAACATAGCAGGTCCATAACTCATTCATTTATTATTACAAACATAAAACACATATCGTCTCGGAGCTCCTCTTGGGTCCTAAGAGGGATACTCCTGGGTTCGAGGCGAACCCAACTTAACTTACAATATAGAAGTTTCACTAGGTTATACATTTATTACCTCGAGCAGCTAAATACTAAGAGTTCACACTGCTCGGCTACTACTACTACTCGGTGCTTCTAGGCTTGATCTCATCCGGAAGCCTCCCCGGTTCCGTACACTATGAGGTAGTCTACGCCTTCAAAACCTCCAGAGAGGTCTGGTTCTTCATAGCCGATGATCTCGGCTCCTTCAGGGCTGTCGTAGTCCTCCTCCAGACGATTCAGACAATCTAAGCAAGGGACTTAAGAGTGGGATGAGTACGAGCGTACTCAACAAGTTCATTATAGATAAGAGGTGTTTAATGCACTAGCTACGATATTAGACCAGAAATTCTAATATCAATGCAGGTTTTGATAAACATTTCTTCAAGAGATTGCTTTTATTTCAAAGAACTATGTCCGTCAGCCTTCACCGGTTTACTAGAACTTCATGGAGCTCCTTTCCGGCCGCGTTCGTAGTTCCATATCCCGGAACAGGGAGTGACAGGTCACGGTTCTTTACACTCTGCAGAGGTGTGTTGCTTTACCCATAAGAGATCTTAACCTTGGTGCCAACCGGGCGTACTCCCCGTCCACACTTCCTTTGGTGTGAGGCCCGGTATAAGGTCTAGCCAATCATGTTCCTCCGCTACCTCGAACACCCACCCTTTGTTGCATGCCCCGACCCTGGGTCCACGCCGGTCCCATTATTCCCGTAGATTTCAGGGTGGACCCCGACCACGACAACAATGCAGGGCTCTACCATACATTCCTACGCCGGTAGCTGCAACCCATCATAGACCGCAATACCGTGGGGACTTAAGGCTTCCCCAGCCTACCGCTTGTTCTTCGGGCGACAAGTGTCTACGGACATTGCCGTGGGGACTTAAGGCTTCCCCAGCCTACCGCTCGCCCCCGATAGATACAAGTGTCTACGGTAAAGCGCATCCGTTGATGAACAAGAGGTGGAAACACTTTTGGCTACTTCGTCCCACTCCGGATCTTATGGTTAACACGGGTATTACGGCACAAGAATCACTGGACGACATTTGTTGTTTAATCCTAGATGGATATAAACCCTTGCAATGGAACCTCCACCATATCCACACAATCCATGGTTCCATTGCCAACCACATAGTCATATTCATAGTTATGAAAATAGTGGTTTGGTTTTTTATGCAATAGTGATAATCATAGTACTTTGCAAGTAATTTGATAAAGATACTCAAATGACATGAGCAAGCAATGAACTTGCCTGAACACTGCAAAGTTTTGCAGTTGGATGGTGTGGACTGACCCTTGTCCTCTGTTTCTGGAAAATAGCATCATTGTCCGATAAGGGCAATGGTTAAAGAAGCAATTATGCATGATTTCAGTTTTAGGGTTTGTTCCCCCCTTCCGATGTCGTTATTATTTCATGTAAGAGGTTAATACTAAGCATAATTTGGGGATACTTTATTTAAAGTAAAACACAACCTTGAAATGTTGTCAAGGTGTTTTTAAAGTCCAAAGGCATTAATGGACTTATTTTCATTATTGAAAATAATATGTGTGATTTAAATCATTTATTTCAATCATCAAATTAAGACTTATTCTTAATTGTCTTCAAAAATTCTTTTTTTATTTTATTATGATAGGGAATTTTATGCTGATCAATTTTCATATTTTTAATTATTTTTTTAGACCTTTTAAACATTTCTTATTTAATTTCAAAGTTTCTGTATTTAATTGAAAATGTGAAATATCATATTTACCCCTGGGCCCACCTGTCAGGGTGGCCCAGTGGGTTAACCCTAACCCGAGCCGCACTTGGGCTCGGTTGGCCCACTCGCCCCTTTCTTCCCTCTCCTCGCACCGAAACCCTAACCTCTTCTCCTCTCTAGCGATTTCCTCGTCGCCGCCCCCTTGTCAGAATTCCTCCGGCTAACTCAGGCCGTCGCCGCCGGCGAGATCAGGTGGATCTGATCCGCCTTTCAACGGCGGACACGGTGGTCCGCGCCGATCTGGGATTCGTCCCCGCCACCACGCGGCCCCAACTCGCCTGCAACCCTGGCCGCAAGGGTTCATGGCGATGCGCCGCCTGCCGGCGCCCCTGATGCTGCGGTGTTGCCGTGCCTGGCCGTGGTGTTGCTGGGCGTGGCGGCGCTGCCATGGCCAGGCCTGGCCTGGCGCTGCCATGCCTCCGGTGTGTGCCGCCGTGGCCGCCATGGCCGCGTTTCTTCGCCCGCGTCACCAGCAAGTGCTCCTTGCCTCCCCTCCTGTGCTTGACCTTCTTCCTCCTCTAGTCCTACGGCTGTGCTTTGCTTGCCTGCACAAGAGCTGTGGTGCTCTTCTGCAGCGCCATGTTTGCCTGCCCCTGCTGTGCTATGCTGCTGCACGATGCGTGTGCTACAGCTGTGTGTAGTACCGCCATGCCTCTGTGCAAGAATTCCTAGCTTAATTACTTGCTGTGCTAGCATTTCTTGTCTAACTCCATCCCTGTGCCCCTGTTCTTGTTGATAAGCTTGCTATTTACTCCAGTATATTCATATATGTTGCCCTGGCTTGATTGCAGTGTGCAATTCTTGCTAATTTGCAAGAACCAGTTCACCTGGGTGCTCTTCAGTGTGCTATAATTCATAGACATGATCCCTTGAGCATGCTTGTGGTCTAGACAACACCCTCCCTTGATGATGTGTTACTGCATACAATTATATGTCATATATTTGATTGTCTGCTATGCCATTGTTCCTGTTCTGTGGCCATTTAATTTATCAAGTTTCTGTGTGATGCCAGTGATTGATTCTAGCATGCTTTGATATGCTTTAGCAGGCTCTGGTGATCAATTGATCACCACTTGCTTGTTGATTACATGCTTGCTAGCTGCATGTGCTTATCTGGTGCTCCCTCTGGTGTCTGTGTGACACACATGCTTGTGCTGATGTGTGTTGATGCTTGCTCAAGCATCATCTGATGCTTGCAGTGAGCCATTGGGTCACTGACAAGATGTTGGTGCTTTTGTTACTGGACTGTTTCATTTATCTATAATTCCTTGCTTTACTAGATGGATAAATGATGTGAACTGTTTAACAGTAATGATCATATGGATGAATTTAGTTGAGCTAGAGGGATGCCAGCATCTGTTGGGTACCCTAGCTCATACTAAACCCTCTTGGGTAATGATGTGATAGCTGGAAATGTTGGCTGTGGGTTGAGGTGGCCTTGACAGCCACTTGGTGCTGTCATGGTAGCTCCCCCTTTATCTATGGCTTACTGTGGTGAATTGTTGCTCACTGGCTTGACCATATTTGGTTGCCAGATGCTTTTGATGTTGACAAACCTGGATAGACACATGATAGTCTATCATGTCTGATGGTGTAGTGGCCATAGGTGCTAAGTAAATCTGGCTAGCTAGACAGGATCAACCCTTGTTGGATTTCTTTGTTTATGTCACTGGTTTGGCATAGCCAATGTTCCCAGGTTGCTTTCCTATTGGTTATCCTCTTGCTTCCTTGCACCAACTTGGCTAGTAGCCAGATGATGACTCACATATAGGGTATCTACCCACTTTGCTTTCTGTGACTTGTGCAAATGATGGATTTGTATGAGCAAAACCCTGCTTGCTCATGATTTGTGGTATACCTCACTCCAGCTCCTAGAAATGGTTGTTGATGTAGAGGATGGCTTCTGGTTGGTTGGTTTGCTTTGGTGATGAGCTGGTGCTTGCCCTGCTCCTCCTTGTGAACTTGTGAAGCTTGATTTGTTTTCTGGTGATTGGGGAATAGGTGAAACAGCTCTAGCTGTTCATCTGTTCTTGGTGTTCTTGAGCTGTTCTTAGTTTCTGATGACTTACCCTGCTGCCTGTCGATGGATGAAGCAAATGTCTAGGGTTTTGGCTGTGAAAAGCTTATATATGACCAGCCATTGCTTCCCTGGTCGACAGCTGAGCATGGCATGTGTTGGTGACTCTTCTCTTGCTGTGTGTGTGTACTGCATGCACACATGCTGTGTGTGCAGCCTGTGTGTGTGAGTGTACCAAGCTTGGGACTTGGTCCTTTTGGTGGATCAGCTCGGCTGATCTTTGAGAATATCCTCTCACTTCTCATTTTTCTTCTAATCTGCCAAGTGGTAATACCACTTGGCATAACTAGTTCTTTGCTTTGTTTTATGCAGGTTTCAAGCAATTGATCAAGATGATCCAGAAGATCATCAAGTCCAAGATCAAGTGAAGGTGTTCTTGTAGTATTTAGGATAAAGTTTATCCTTGTACATTTCTTTTTATTTTCTTTTCTATTTTTCCCAATTTGTGTAATGTGTTGTAATATATCATATTACTATTCTGGATATTGTAATTGACAATGTATTATGTGTGATTATCAATAAAGCTCAAGTTTTCCTTAATGAGCTTTACATAATTGTTGTATTATTTATAATCTTGATTAATGATAATTGTTTATTAAATCATCTCAAGTTTGAATTATGTGATAACCATTTGATGTTTGAATTTGAAATTCAAATTCAAATTTGGTTTGAATTCAATCATACAACTTAATTTAGAATTCAATCATGCAACTTAAGATTGTGATGCATATTCTCTTCTCTCTTCTCAAAACCCTAATCTAGTTAAGTAAGAACAAGTTTGTCGCACTCTCGAAACCCTAACCCTGTAGGATGTCGAGAGAGAAACTTGTTCCCTTTCGATGCAGTTTTGTTTTAAAAGCGCGAAATTTCCCCGGAATTTACAATGCAATGCACATCCCTTTCTATAATCTACCCCTCGATCGTCTCCAAACCTGGGACATTACAAAAGTTAACCGGGGGAGCATGACCCTCCACAAGCTTGGAGAATACCGGCGGGCACAGCAAGACGTTGATGTCGTTGTTGGATCCCGGCATACCAAAGAAGGAGTGCCAAATCCAGAGATCATGGGTAGCCACTGCCTCAAGTATCACAGTGCAGCCTTTTTTGTGACCCTTGTACATACCCTGCCAGGCAAACGGACAGTTCTTCCATTTCCAATGCATGCAGTCAATGCTTCCAAACATCCCTGGAAATCCTCGAGCTTCATTGACAGCGAGGATCTTAGCAGTATCTTCGACAGTCGGTGATCTCAAGTAGATGTCCCCGAACACTACTAGCACCGCCCTGCAGAACCGGTAGAAACAATCAAGGGTGGTGGACTCCGCCATCCGAAGATAGTCATCGGTAGAATCACCAGGAGTTCCATATGCCAGCATCCGCATAGCCACCGTGCACTTTTGGAGGGCGGAAAATCCTGCCATGCCGGTGCAATCCAACTTGCATCTGAAATAGGAGTCGTACTCTCGAAGGGCATACACAATTTTCAGGAAGAGCTTCCGGCTCATCCTGAAACGACGCCTAAAAACAGCCTCACGTGCAAAAGATCGTCGGCGAAGTAGTCGGCGTAGAGCATGCAGTAGCCCTCCATTGCGTACTTTGAACGCTGAATATTTCAATAAAATGGCTGTGTGCATCATTTGATGCAGAGGCCGGGGCTCCCTTTATCTAAAAAAAAGTAGCCCTCCATTCGCTGCCTCGGCTTGCACTTCCGGCGACCTGGTGCCGACCCACCACGGCGACCAATGGTGCCTCGGCGTACAAGCCGGACAGGCAAGCTAGGATCAGCATGTGCTCCTCGTCTTGGGCGGCGGCTGCCGTTTCTTCTTCAAGAAGCTCGGCGAGCAGTGATTTGACTATGTAATATGCCATGGCATGGTAATCTCACCCTATTTGTATTGTGGTAAGGATACGAAACAGTGAGTTGAGCAACCAAACAGTTGATTTATGTTTTCTTGCGTGCAAGATGGGCTGGAAACGGGCAACCAAACGATGGGACCTGGGTTGACCCGGCTTTCATGGCCTATGGCCCGTTCGCGACGCGCAGGTGAGCCTATCTCGCTAGCGCAGTGAGCCACGATTTCGATGCAGGCAATCAAACGCGCCCTAAGCAAATTAAAGTTCTTCATAGCTTTGGCGTTACCAGCGTGCTCCGCCGCACCGTGACCCTTGATGAGGACGAGTCCCACGCGCTGCTGGAAGAACGCCGCGTCGATCGGCACCTTGCGAGCGAGCATGGCGACAATCTGGTAAGACTACAATAATTCTAGAAGTCTGCTGCAGATAAAAATGGGAAAAAAATAGCTCGTTATTACGATGTTTTAGTGGCGCTATAGGCCTGTAGCGTATTTAAAAGGTGAACGCTAACGTTAGGCACAGTAAACACATGGCAGTCAATGATGGGTTCTATGATTTGCGTTTTGAGGTTGAAAACATGCCCATAGCAACTGTTGATGCGGATATGCTTGATACAAAAGGTAATGAGGAGACCGTAATGATGGTAATGGGAATTATAGTGAGAATGCTCGAGGCCAAGAGCAGCAGCGTACTGATCTTGGTGGTCAACATAATGTTGGGACACGGATCAATGAGATCCAAGGTATTATAAAAATGATAAGCAAATAACAAAGAACGATAAAGGTAAACGCAGCGGAGACACAAGATTTAACGTGAAAAATCCCTTCGAACATAGAAGGGAGAAAAATCACGGTGTCAGCCAGCAAAACTTCACTATATCGGGGAGTGTTTTTAAACGTCGTGGGTTATCTTATAATATGATAAACCCTAACCGGTGGCATACAAGATGTATATATAGGCGATGCCAACGATCAGTACCGTATCGCGGGAGGTTGCCGCCCCCGCACCCCCCTTTGCAGGCGTCCCTGCAGGGCACGGCGTATGGCTAACTTCAGACTCCGCTACGCTTCGACCCAAGCCTACCGCCGACGGGCCTCGCTCCGCTCGTCAGAAGTTAGTCTCCCTTTAGTATATGAATTTGGATCACAATATAACACAAGGAACGTTTGAGGATCCAAAAAATTCATAGGCGAATGCATCTGGAGTTATCTTTTCTCCTTTAGTTAAGTCCATGATAAAAATCGGCTACCTTTGGCTAAGGCTAGTTATAGTGGAGAGTAATATGTTACTACCTTCAGAGTGGGCAGTAACATATACGTGGTGTCATGCATGTTATATTTATTACATTGTAGACTCATCATATCTTGAGAAGTGTGTTGTTATGGTAAATAACTACTCACTTTTTTTTCATTTATTGGTATATCATGTTATTAAAATGCTTTGAAGCATGTGATGTTACTACCTATGTTGCTCCCACTATGAGTAATCTAATTTGGAGGTGACTCGCGCTGACCAGGTAGACAAGGTGTATTACAAATTTCAAGAAAAACATTAACTACTAATTTAATTAACAAAATATAAATATATATCACAAAAAATATATAATTAGGAACTTCTTTTAAAGATGAATCCAATGATATAATTTTGTGACATATATCATATATTTTGTTGACCAAATTAATGATTAAAAAATTCTCGAAATACGTAATGCCCCTAGAAATCGGTATAGAGGTAGTATGAAGCCGCCATTCGCCATCCGCCAGCACCCTCATATGTTCCCCCCTTCCGTGGCTCCTCTGCTTTTTCTCGGGCAGGCTCTGCGTAGAAAAAAAGTTGAAAAAGTTGTGGCTGATCAAAGCAACGTCCGACCTGACTTAGTAAAGGTATTTTTTTTATAAAATGTTAGACGTGCTTTTATTAAAGGAAATCGTATTATTGAGAAATCTATACTTCTTATAGAACAAAACCCCACTAAGTGTAATTAATATTTGTCTATCTCAACATGCAAGCTATCCACATCACCTACTTCCTTAGCCAATCATTTGTCCACCTCATCCCACTAATAGTAGTCTTTATTTATGATCTACCTCTACATGCAAGATATTTAGATTATCTATTTTTAACCATTAAAATAGCAATGTCATTCTTTTTATTTGCCGCTCGATTGATAATATCGCACCCTCATGCTATATCATTACATAGTTAAGTCATGTGCAACTTCAAACACCAAATAGTTTTAGCAACAAAATAAACTCTTTGCGAATTAAACTTACTGTTAATTATGAGCTCTTATGTATGTAACCATCCAGGATATTTTTTAAAAAGTAATGTCGCAATGTGCATGCATTTTTCATGCAAGCCATCCGTATCATTTAGTTCTACAGTCGGTTGATTTCACCTTATCTGAATCAATCACGTACACCTCTAAAATATACCAATCTTGAAATTTTCAAATAATTATCCATTTCATGGCTATTAAATTTATTGTCTTATCTACTATGGCCAACTAAATATTTCATATTCTAAACTAAATTTTATGTGTTTTATTAGATTTCTTAAAGAGATACCCGCTGCAACGCGCGGGGTATCATTCTAGTATATTTAGACATGAGAAGTATGTTAAACGATTTGGAATTAACTGTAACAACCAACTTAGGTTTAACAAAACCACTGGGAGAAAATTGTTGCCACGTCTCATGGTGGAAGCGTGCCAAGACTTTTACATGTCTCTCGATAATTAGATTCATTTGTGTACTCCCTACGGTCCATATAACTTACAATTTTATATTAAATCAGCAACAACTAATATGAATTGGACGGAGTAATAAAATCTGTGTGGAATATTTAGTATTAGTGCAAATATGATTCGCTGTCCATGAAAAATGATCATATATGTCATATAAAGTGTTCGCTAAATTTTAAAAATTATTTCATAGGGAAAAGTATCAATCTACAAGAGTTGTTGTATCTCAAACAATATGGTTGTAAAATATTTTTTTGGGATATCTATTTTCGTGCCCTGCTTCGTTAGTTGTACTCAGTTTTCTCCAGCCCCTTAGTTTTTCCTCAGCTTTCCCCTCCCTCTAGTTTGGAACCCCTCGAAGACGCGGGTTGCCGTCAGGTCAGAGGCCTTACCGTTACCGTCAGGTCAGTTCCTCTCTGACCGTCTCGTGCTGACGGGTAGCCATCCATCTACCGCTGACGTGTGGGCCGTTTTATTTCCTGATTGTATACGCGGTGCTGCCAATGACAAATGGGGCCGCTCTATGGGGCTGCCGCAGCCAATGACCAGTGGGTCGTCTATTTATTTATAGAAAATTATATATTGCCGCTCTGTGGGGCCTCCGCAGCCAATGACCGCTGTGGCAGGTGACTATTTTTGCAGCTTAATCTAAAGTGACTCTTATGCTAAACATTGTGCATCCCGACGTTGACCTAGCAGTGGCGGCGAGCATAGCCGTTCTGACCATGCCGATATCGGCATCGGCATCGGCATCGTTTGGAGGATGTGGTGCTCGAATAATAGTGAAAATTGATGGCGTGTAACTCACACGTTCGTTGGGAACCCCAAGAGGAAGGTATGATGCGCACAGCAGCAAGTTTTCCCTCAGAAAGAAACCAAGGTTTATCGAACCAGGAGGAGCCAAGAAGCACGTTGAAGGTTGATGGCGGCGGGATGTAGTGCGGCGCAACACCAGAGATTCCGGCGCCAACGTGGAACCTGCACAACACAACCAAAGTACTTTGCCCCAACGAAACAGCGAGGTTGTCAATCTCACCGGCTTGCTGTAACAAAGGATTAGATGTATAGTGTGGATGATGATTGTTTGCAGAAAACAGTAAAGAACAATAGCAGCAGATTTGTATTTCAGATGTAAAGAATGGACCGGGGTCCACAGTTCACTAGAGGTGTCTCTCCCATAAGATAAATAGCATGTTGGGTGAACAAATTACAGTCGGGCAATTGACAAATAGAGAGGGCATAACAATGCACATACATGATATGATGAATATTGTGAGATTTAATTGGGCATTACGACAAAGTACATAGACCACTATCCAGCATGCATCTATGCCTAAAAAGTCCACCTTCAGGTTATCATCCGAACCCCTTCCAGTATTAAGTTGCAAAACAACAGACAATTGCATTAAGTATGGTGCGTAATGTAATTAATAACTACATCCTCGAACATAGCATCAATGTTTTATCCCTAGTGGCAACAGCACATCCACAACCTTAGAACTTTCTGTCACTGTCCCAGATTTAATGGAGGCATGAACCCACTATCGAGCATAAATACTCCCTCTTGGAGTTAAGAGCAAAAACTTGGCCAGAGCCTCTACTAATAACGGAGAGCATGCAAGATCATAAACAACACATAGGTAATAGATTGATAATCAAAATAACATAGTATTCTCTATCCATCGGATCGCGACAAACACAACATATAGAATTACAGATAGATGATCTTGATCATGTTAGGCAGCTCACAAGATCCGACAATGAAGCACATGAGGAGAAGACAACCATCTAGCTACTGCTATGGACCCATAGTCCAGGGGTGAACTACTCACTCATCACTCCGGAGGCGACCATGGCGGTGAAGAGTCCTCCGGGAGATGAATCCCCTCTCCGGCAGGGTGCCGGAGGTGATCTCCAGAATCCCCCGAGATGGGATTGGCGGCGGCGGCGTCTCTGGAAGGTTTTCCGTATCGTGGCTCTCGGTACTGGGGGTTTCGCGACGAAGACCTTAAGTAGGCGGAAGGGCGGAGTCGGAGGGGTCACGGGGGCCCCACACAGCAGGGCCGCGCGGGCCCCCCCGGGCCGCGCTGCCCTAGTGTGGCGGCGCCCCGTGGCCCCACTTCGTCTTCTCTTCGGTCTTCTGGAAGCTTCGTGGCAAAATAGGACCCTGGGCATTGATTTCGTCCAATTCCGAGAATATTTCCTTACTAGGATTTGTGAAACCAAAAATAGCAGAAAACAACAACTGGCTCTTCGGCATCTTGTTAATAGGTTAGTGCCGGAAAATGCATAAATACGACATATAATGTGTATAAAACATGTAGATATCATCAATAATGTGGCATGGAACATAAGAAATTATCGATACGTCGGAGACGTATCAGCATCCCCAAGCTTAGTTCCTGCTCGTCCCGAGCAGGTAAACGATAACACAGATAATTTCTGGAGTGACATGCCATCATAACCTTGATCATACTATTGTAAACATATGTAATGAATGCAGCGATCAAAACAATGGTAATGACATGAGTAAACAACTGAATCATAAAGCAAAGACTTTTCATGAATAACACTTAAAGACAAGCATCAATAAGTCTTGCATAAGAGTTAACTCATAAAGCAATAAGTCAAAGTAAAGTTATTGAAGCAACACAAAGGAAGATTAAGTTTCAGCGGTTGCTTTCAACTTGTAACATGTGTATCTCATGGATAATTGTCAACATAGAGTAATATAACAAGTGCAATATGCAAGTATGTAGGAATCAATGCACAGTTCACACAAGTGTTTGCTTCTTGAGGTGGAGAGAAATAGGTGAACTGACTCAACATAAAAGTAAAAGAAAGGTCCTTCGCAGAGGAAAAGCATCGATTGCTATATTTGTGCTAGAGCTTTTATTTTGAAAACATGAAACAATTTTGTCAACGGTAGTAATAAAGCATATGTATCATGTAAATTATATCTTACAAGTTGCAAGCCTCATGCATAGTATACTAATAGTGCCCGCACCTTGTCCTAATTAGCTTGGATTACCGGATCATCGCAATACACATGTTTTAACCAAGTGTCACAATGGGGTACCTCCATGCCGCCTGTACAAAGGTCTAAGGAGAAAGCTCGCATTTTGGATTTCTCGCTTTTGATTATTCTCAACTTAGACATCCATACTGGGACAACATGGACAACAGATAATGGACTCCTCTTTAATGCATAAGCATGTAGCAACAATTAGTGTTCTCATATGAGATTGAGGATATATGTCCAAAACTGAAACTTCCACCATGATTCATGGCTTTAGTTAGCGGCCCAATGTTCTTCTCTAACAATATGCATGCTCCAACCATTAAGGTGGTAGATCTCTCTTACTTCAGACAAGACGAACATGCATAGAAACTCACATGATATTCAACAAGGAGTAGTTGATGGCGTCCCCAGGAGCATGGTTATCGCACAACAAGCAACTTAATAAGAGATAAAGTGCATAAGTACATATTCAATACCACAATAGTTTTTAAGCTATTTGTCCCATGAGCTATATATTGCAAAGGTGAATGATGGAAATTTTAAAGGTAGCACTCAAGCAATTTACTTTGGAATGGCGGAGAAATACCATGTAGTAGGTAGGTATGGTGGACACAAATGGCATAGTGGTTGGCTCAAGGATTTTGGATGCATGAGAAGTATTCCCTCTCGATACAAGGTTTAGGCTAGCAAGGTTATTTGAAACAAACACAAGGATGAAACGGTGCAGCAAGACTCACATAAAAGACATATTGTAAACATTATAAGACTCTACACCATCTTCCTTGTTGTTGAAAACTCAATACTAGAAATTATCTAGACTTTAGAGAGACCAAATATGCAAACCAAATTTAGCAAGCTCTAGGTGTTTCTTCATTAATGGGTGCAAAGTATATGATGCAAGAGCTTATACATGAGCACAACAATTGCCAAGTATCAAATTATTCAAGACATGTTAGAATTACTACATGTAGCATTTCCCGATTCCAACCATATAACAATTTAACGAAGAAGATTCAACCTTCGCCATGAATAATATGAGTAAAGCCTAAGGACATATTTGTCCATATGCAACAGCGGAGCGTGTCTCTCTCCCACAAAATGAATGCTAGGATCCATTTTATTCAAACAAAACAAAAATAAAAACAAACCGACGCTCCAAGCAAAGTACATAAGATGTGACGGAATAAAAATATAGTTTCAGGGGAGGAACCTGATAATGTTGTCGATGAAGAAGGGGATGCCTTGGGCATCCCCAAGCTTAGACGCTTGAGTCTTCTTAGAATATGCAGGGGTGAACCACCGGGGCATCCCCAAGCTTAGAGCTTTCACTCTCGTTGATCATATTGCATCATTCTCCTCTCTTGATCCTTGAAAACTTCCTCCACACCAAACTCAAAACAACTCATTAGAGGGTAAGTGTACAATAAAAATTAACATGTTCAGAGGTGACATCATCATTCTTAACACTTCTGGACATTCAATAAAGCTACTGGACATTAATGGATCAAAGAAATTCATCCAACATAGCAAAAGAGGCAATGCGAAATAAAAGGCAGAATCTGTCAAAACAGAACATTCCGTAAAGATGGATTTTATTGAGGCACCAGACTTGCTCAAATGAAAATGCCCAAATTGAATGAAAGTTGCGTACATATCTGAGGATCACGCACGTATATTGGCATAATTTTCTGAGCTACCTACAGAGAGGCAGGTCGGAATTCGTGACAGCAAAGAAATCTGTTACTGCGCAGCAATCCAAATCTAGTATGAACCTTACTATCAAAGACTTTACTTGGCACAACAAAGCACAAAACTAAGATAAGGAGAGGTTGCTACAGTATTAAAAAACTTCCAAGACTCAAATATAAAACAAAAATACTGTAGTAAAAACATGGGTTGTCTCCCATAAGCGCTTTTCTTTAACGCCTTTCAGCTAGGCGCAGAAAGTGTATATCAAGTGTTGTCAAGAGACGAAGTATCAACATCATAACTTGTTCTAATAATAGAATCAAAAGGTAACTTCATTCTCTTTCTAGGGAAGTGTTCCATACCTTTCTTGAGAGGAAATTGATATGTAATATTACCTTCCTTCATATCAATGGTAGCACCAACAGTTCGAAGAAAAGGTCTTCCCAATATGATGGGACAAGATGCATTGCATTCAATATCCAAGACAACAAAATCAACGGGGACAAGGTTATTATTAACGGTAATGCGAACATTATCAACTCTCCCCAAAGGTTTCTTTATAGCATTATCAACAAGATTAACATCCAAATAACAGTTTTTCAATGGTGGCAAGTCAAGCATATTATAAATTTTCTTAGGCATAACGGAAATACTTGCACCAAGATCACATAAAGCATTACAATCAAAGTTATTGACCTTCATCTTAATGATGGGCTCCCAACCATCCTCTAGCTTTCTAGGAATAGAAGTTTCAAGTTTTAGTTTCTCTTCTCTAGCTTTTATGAGAGCATTTGTAATATGTTTTGTGAAAGCCAAATTTATAGCACTAGCATTAGGACTCTTAGCAAGTTTTTGTAAGAACTTTATAACTTCAGAGATGTGGCAATCATCAAAATCCAAACCATTATAATCTAAAGCAATGGGATCATCATCCCCAATGTTGGAAAAAATTTCAGCAGTTTTATCACAGGCAGTTTCAGCAGTTTTAGCGGTTTCCGGCAGTTTTCCAAGCTTTGCACTAGGAGTAGAAACATTGCCAACACCAATTATTTTACCATTGATAGTAGGAGGTGCAGCAACATGTGAATCATTAACATTACGAGTGGTGGTAATAGTCCAAACTTTAGCTACATTATTCTCTTTAGCTAGTTTTTCATTTTCTTCTCTTTCCCACCTAGCATGCAATTCAGCCATCAATCTTATATTCTGATTAATTCTAACTTTGATGGCATTTGCTGTAGTAACAATTTTATTTTCAATATCCTTATTAGGCATAACTTTCGATTTCAAAAGATCAACATCAGAGGCAAGACTATCAACCTTAGAAGCGAGAATATCAATTTTATTGAGCTTTTCCTCAATAGATTTGTTAAAAGCAGTTTGTGTACTAATAAATTCTTTAAGCATAGCTTCAAGTCCAGGGGGTGTGTTCCTATTATTGTTGTAAGAATTCCCATAAGAATTAGCATAACCGTTACCATTATTATAAGGATATGGCCTATAGTTATTACTAGAATTGTTCTGATAAGCATTGTTGTTGAAATTATTATTTTTAATGAAGTTTACATCAACATGTTCTTCTTGGGCAACCAATGAAGCTAACGGAACATTATTAGGATCAACATTAGTCCTATCATTCACAAGCATAGACATAATAGCATCAATCTTATCACTCAAGGAGGAGGATTCTTCAACAGAATTTACATTCTTACCTTGTGGAACTCTTTCCGTGTGCCATTCAAAGTAATTAATCATCATATTATCAAGGAGCTTTGTTGCTTCACCAAGAGTGATGGACATAAAAGTACCTCCAGCAGCTGAATCCAATAGATTCCGCGAAGAAAAGTTCAGTCCTGCATAAAAGGTTTGGATGATCATCCAAGTAGTCAGTCCATGGGTTGGGCAATTTTTAACCAAAGATTTCATTCTTTCCCAAGCTTGAGCAACATGTTCATTATCTAATTGTTTAAAGTTCATTATGCTACTTCTCAAAGATATAATTTTAGCAGGGGGATAATATCTACCAATAAAAGCATCCTTGCATTTAGTCCATGAATCAATACTATTCTTAGGCAGAGATAGCAACCAATCTTTAGCTCTTCCTCTTAATGAGAAAGGAAACAATTTTAATTTTATAATGTCACCATCTACATCTTTATACTTTTGCATTTCACACAATTCAACAAAGTTATTGAGATGGGCAGCAGCATCATCAGAACTAACACCAGAAAATTGCTCTCGCATAACAAGATTCAGTAAAGCAGGTTTAATTTCAAAGAATTCTGCTGTAGTAGCAGGTGGAGCAATAGGTGTGCATAAGAAATCATTATTATTTGTGGTTGTGAAGTCACACAACTTAGTATTTTCAGGAGTGGCCATTTTAGCAGTAGTAAATAAAGCAAACTAGATAAAGTAAATGCAAGTAACTAATTTTTTTTTTGTGTTTTTGATATAGAGTGCAAGACAGTAAATAAAGTAAAGCTAGCAACTACTCCCTCCGTTTCAATCTATAGTGCCTATAGATTTTCTGCATTTGTTTCATAATATAAGAGTATATGTGTGTTTATTTGCGAAGAACCCCTTCCACCGAGATGAGCTAAATAGCTGGAAATAAGGACTCCACAGCGGGATCGAGGGATCGGCAGATCGGGAGTATTTATGAGATCGTGGTTCGACTCTTTAGGGGGTTTTGTGTTAAAAAATGAGTTGCGCTAATTACCGTGCAGAAAATCTATAGGCACTATAGATTGAAACGGAGGGAGTATTTTTTTTGTGTTTTGATAAAATGCAGCAAACAAAGTAGTAAATAAAATAAAGCAAGACAAAAACAAAGTAAAGAGATTGGATTGTGGAGACTCCCCTTGCAGCGTGTCTTGATCTCCCCGGCAACGGCGCCAGAAAAAGAGCTTGATGGCGTGTAACTCACACGTTCGTTGGGAACCCCAAGAGGAAGGTATGATGTGCAGGATAACGTTGCATAGAAAACAAAAATTTTCCTACCGCGAACACGCAATCCAAGCCAAGATGCAATCTAGAAGACGGTAGCAACGAGGGGGTATCGAGTCTCACCCTTGAAGAGATTCCAAAGCCTACAAGATGAGGCTCTTGTTGCTGCGGTAGACGTTCACTTGCCGCTTGCAAAAGCGCGTAGAAGATCTTGATCACGATCGCTTCCGGCGCCACGAACGGGCAGCACCTCCGTACTCGGTCACACGTTCGGTTGTTGATGAAGACGACGTCCACCTCCCCGTTCCAGCGGGCAGCGGAAGTAGTAGCTCCTCTTGAATCCGACAGCACGACGGCGTGGTGTCGGTGGTGGTGGAGAAATCCGGCGGAGCTTCGCTTAAGCGTGCGGGATGTGGTGGAGGAGAGAGACCGCTAGGGTTTGGGGAGAGAGGGGGGTTGGGCGCCGGCCCTCTAAGGGGTGCGGCCAGGGCTGAGGCTTGAAGTGGTCAGCCCCCTCTCTATGCCCCTCATTATATAGGTGGAAGCCCCAAGAGTTCTAGTCCAAGTCTTCGAATAAGACCCCAACACTAAAACCTCCCATATGTGGGAAACCTACTCAAGGAGGGAGTCCTACCCAAGGTGGGACTCCCACCTTTCCTTGAGGTGGGTTGGCCGGCCACCCTAGGGGAGTCCACCTTGGACTCCTCCCCTTTAGGGTTGGCTGGTCATGCAAGTGGAGTCTCTTTGGGACTCCACTTTCCAAAGTGCCATTCTTCCGGACTTTTCTAGAACCTTCTAGAACCTGCCATAAATGCACCGGATCATTTCCAAACTTGGAATATGACTTCCTATATATGAATCTTATTCTCCGGACCATTCCAGAACTCCTCGTGATGTCCGGGATCTCATCCGGGATTCCGAACAAATATTCGAACTCCATTCCATATTCAAGTTCTACCATTTCAACATCCAACTTTAAGTGTGTCACCCTACGGTTCGTGAACTATGCGGACATGGTTGAGTACTCACTCCGACCAATAACCACTAGCGGGATCTGGAGATCCATAATGGCTCCCACATATTCAACGATGACTTCAGTGATCGAATGAACCATTCACATACGATACCAATTCCCTTTGTCACGCGATATTTTACTTGTCCGAGGTTTGATCATTGGTATCACTCTATACCTTGTTCAACCTCGTCTCCTGACAAGTACTCTTTACTCGTACCGTGGTATGTGGTCTCTTATGAACTTATTCATATGCTTGCAAGACATTAGACGACATTCCACCGAGAGGGCCCAGAGTATATCTATCCGTCATCGGGATGGACAAATCCCACTGTTGATCCATATGCCTCAACTCATACTTTCCGGATACTTAATCCCACCTTTATAACCACCCATTTACGCAGTGGCGTTTGATGTAATCAAAGTACCTTTCCGGTATAAGTGATTTACATGATCTCATGGTCATAAGGACTAGGTAACTATGTATCGAAAGCTTATAGCAAATAACTTAATGACGAGATCTTATGCTACGCTTAATTGGGTGTGTCCATTACATCATTCATATAATGATATAACCTTGTTATTAATAACATCCAATGTTCATGATTATGAAACTAATCATCCATTAATCAACAAGCTAGTTTAAGAGGCATACTAGGGACTTCTTGTTGTCTACATATCACACATGTACTAATGTTTCGGTTAATACAATTATAGCATGATATATAAACATTTATCATAAACATAAAGATATAAATAATAACCACTTTATTATTGCCTCTAGGGCATATCTCCTTCAGTCTCCCACTTGCACTAGAGTCAATAATCTAGTTTACATTTGTAAAGATATAACACCTTGGCCTTCCGGTGTTTTATCATGTATTGCTCACGGGAGAGGTTTTTAGTCAACAGATCTGACACGCTCAGAAACGTATGTATTTTGTAATTCATTTGCGTCTTCACGCATCACTCATTTTCCAAATGAGTCGGCATTAAATATGTTTGGTCTTCTGGTGGAACCTTAATTCCGCGGTCTGAAATATGTCACTAATATTGTCATACACAATATAGCTTCAAAGTTCTGACACTATCGGAACTACACCAAGTTCTCAAAGAACCTCTTGACTTAACATCCTCAGTCATTGTCAAAACAATGACATATTCTGCCTTCGTTTGTAGAATCCATCACAATATTTAGAACTCTTCTAAATCTAGCATTGTGTTACCTTTTAAACAACACTTAGCCTAATTTTGAGATTGAAATTTTATTTTTATATGTGACAAAACCAATATCGGTGCAACACCTTACAGCGATTTGTTTGTCTTTTCTCCATATAAAACTATTTATATATCCTTGGTTCTTCTAAAGTACACAGGGATATTCTTACTGTCGTCCAATGATCATCATATGAATCATTCTGGTATATGCTCATAACACTTTATAGCACAGGACATCTGATTCTGTACATATTATTCATGATCTATAATCACTCATGTGTTTTTGCTCATTGAGTGTCAGATACACTCAAGTCTTGTTAAAACTTCACATGACAAGAACATCTTCTTAATATTTCTATATTGAACTATTTCAATATCCATTCTATGTACTTTGACTTAAACTTATTTTGTGTTTCAATCTATCTTAATAGATCTTGACACTAAATTTGTTTTAGTCCATATCTTTTCATTGATGTTAATTTCTCAATGAAACCTTTTTAATCAAGTATATAATTACATTATTTATAACCAACTATATGTCACCTACATAAAGTTTTATAAATATGTCTTAGCGCTCCCACTTAATTTTTTGCAAATGCAAGCCTCTTCATCGTCTCTGATGAAATCAAAACTCTTTGACTATTTCATCTGGTGAAGATTCAAACTCCGCGATACTCACTTCATCAAATTGAAGTTTGTATACCTATCTAATATTCCACGGACCAACAAAACTCTTGGTTGTATTTTGTATACACCTTTAATACATACTTCTGATAAGTAATGTATTTTGCCATCCTACTAGAATAATCCATATAGACTATAAGCATTTCTACGGAAGATCTAATCTTATCATAGTCAACTCTTTGAACTTTGTCGTAAACAATTTTTCGACAAGTCGAGCTTCTTCAAGGATATTTCATCCAAGTCTATAGATCCATTTACTTTCAAAAAGTATTCATCTATTATGGATTTCATGGCGCATGGCCATTTTAACGGAGTCAGGGCCCATCATAACTTCTTTGTTTGTAGTTGGTTTATCATTGTTCAAAATCAATCCTTTGTTCACAAATCATTTATTTGATTACAAAGTAAACCATACCTACAAGGTTCAATATGTACTTCGATCTCCATGACTAAAACACTTTTGTAGTCATGGGAGCCATGATCGTCGTGGCCGCTTTCGAAACCAATTCCGATGCTGCGCTACTCTGATCATTATGCTCAGGTTCATAAACCTTATCAAAATATATTGTCCTCCCACTCAAATACTTCACTAGAAACAATTTCTCGGAAATAAGAAACATTGACAAACACTTTTGTCTTTGTCTTGTGGGAAGAACTCCCAATTAAATCTCTGGGATAACCAACAAAGACATTTATCCGATTTTGGTTTGTAAACTCTTAGACCAAAATTTAAAGAAAGGACTATTAGGATTTATACCCATGCCATAACTCGTATGGTGTCATTTCAACGGATCATGATGATGCTCTATTTAGTGTAAAAGCGGTAGTCACTAAAGCATAATCCACAAAAATATAATGGCATCATAATATTTTATCTCATCATTAATCCAACAAGGTTTGGATACATCTCTCGGATACTATATCATCATTGTGATACTCCAAGAAATGTGAGTTATAGAACAATTTCATGAATCTCTTAGATGTTCGCTAAAACTCGTAATTCAAATATTTTCACCATGATCCAATCATAGATATTTGACTTTTCTATTACGGTGATTTTCACTTCATGCTGAAATTTATTTGAATCCATTCAAATGTTTCAAACTTCTTCCTTATTGAATATATCCACATATATACTCAATTCATTGTTGAAAGTTTTTATGAAGTATAAGAATCTCCCGCACACAACTATGCCCAGTGAACCATATACATCTACATGTATTTTTCCACTAAGTTAGTTGCCCGTTCAACTCTTGGCCTATGAACGGTATTTTAATCATTCTCTTTAGAAAAGATTTGCAAGCGCCAAATGATTCAAAAATCAAATGACTCCAAAAATCCATTTACATGGAGTTCCTTCATGCGTTTCTTTCTAATATGACCTAAATGGCGGTTCCACAAATAAGTGGAATTCAAATCATTTGCCTTATGGCATTTTAGCGTCAGTGTTATGTATGTGTGTTTCACCATTAAGATTTATAACAACTTATCCATCGTACATGGAGTAATGTCATAATTTGAACAACTCATTGTTTTCATTTGACCAGAGCAAAATAACAATTATTAAGTTCTTTATTATAAATTCTAAGGGCTAGATAGAATGCCAACGACGAACATAATAACACTTTATTTTGTTCTAGACGTGCATTCCTATCATATTCCTTGTCAGTCACTTAGGCCATTGTATTCTTGTATTGCGTTGTTTTGTATGACACTTCATACCAACCAATATAGTACTAATACCCAAGAATTTCATAGTGTGACTTAACTAGGAATACAACCATGCATAACATGTATATCATTTATATACACCTGAGCTAGACTTTCTAGTCTTTTCTTTTCTTTTTGCCAAAATATCTTTTGCAGTTTCTCTTTTAGCTTTCCTCATTATTCAGAAAAATACTTCAACATCAATAACTTCTAGGTTTGTTGGTCAAATACCAATAACCTTGAGGTTCTTACTTTGAAGTTGATCATCATATGACAAGTGTTCTAGATTTCACTTATTAGTAACTATGATGAACAATTTCACTCATAATTTTATCCATCAATTCATGACAACTTTTTGAGACCATGTCTGTACATGCTAGGCTCATAAAGTTTAACCTTAGTATTCGCATGTACAAATCTGGCTTGCACCCGTTGTATGCACACGTAGAATCTATCACACCCGATCATTACGTGATGCTTCGAAACGACGAGTCTTAGCAACGGTGCATACTAAGGATGATAACTTCATGGATATGCGAATATTATTAGTGCCCCAATAGTTGGAGGATTGTGACGCCTGGCGTCTTCAACCTTCATACATTCCCATAAAACTTATGAGTTTATGTAGTCTCACCAAATTTATATTCTATCATCTTGCAATAAGGTCTTAGATATCACATATATCTCATACCTTGATTATTTCTGAAAACTAAATTTTCAGCTCCTTACTTTTCAAACAGATTTGAACTTCAAGTTTGACGGAGACAAGATAACTTTAGGTACTAATTGAAACCATAGCTCTTTGAATCAACAATGTGAGGTTTACTAAAAGTTTGCAATAGGACTTAATCAATTCTTGATTCTTTAACAATACGGTACCAATCCGTAAAGTTTCTTGTCAGATTTTAACAGTATTTCTATCTCAATAACAAGACTAGCGCATGGTAGAAAACGGATGCCAATACTACAAAATTAATTCAAAATACTACTCAGACTATGTTTATGATAATTAGTTCATGTTTTAATCTAATTACTAATGAACTCCCACTTAATACAACATCCCTCATAGTTGTTAAGTGGTACACGATCCAAATCCACTACACCAAAACCGATCATCACGTGAGATGATGTAGCTTCAATGGTGAACATCAACATGTTGATCATATCATCCATATGACTCGTGTTCAACCTTTCGGCTTCCGTTGTCCCGAGGCCATGTCTGTACATGCTAGGCTCGTCAAGCAAACCCAAGTATTCCGCGTGTGCAACATTGCTTACACCCGTTGTATGTGAACGTTGAGTCTATCACATCCGATCATCACGAGATGCTTCGAAACGATTTAACTGTACAACGGTGCATACGAGGGGAGAACACTTTATTATCTTGATATTAATGTGAGGGATCATCTTATAATGCTACCGTCGCGATCTAAGCAAAATAAGATGCATAAAGGATTAACATCACATGCAATTCATATGTGATATGATATGGCCCTTTTGTCTTTGCGCCTTTGATCTTCATCTCCAAAGCACGGACATAATCTCCATCATCAACGGGCATGATCTCCATCACCGTCGGCGTAGTGTCAAGGTTCATGACGCCGTCTTCATGGTTGTTCACCTCATGTAGCAACTATTACAACTACTTTGAAATACTACTCAACATGAAAATTAAAGACAACCATAAGGCTCCTGCCGGTTGCCACAATACAATAATGATCATCTCATACATATTCATCATCACATCATGGCCATATCACATCACCAAACCCTGCAAAAACAAGTTAGACGTCTCTAATTTGGTTTGCATATTTTACGTGGTTTAGGGTTTTCGAGTGAGATCTAATCTACCTACGAACATGAACCACAACGGTGATACTAGTGTTGTCAATAGAAGAGTAAATTGAATCTTCACTATAGTAGGAGAGACAGACACCCGCAAAGCCACTTATGCAATACAAGTTGCATGTCGAGCGTGGAGCAAATCTCATGAACGCGGTCATGTAAAGTTAGCCCGAGCCGCTTCATCCCACTATGCCACAAAGATGCAAAGTACTCAAACTAAAGATAACAAGAGCATCAACGCCCACAAACCATTGTGTTCTACTCGTGCAACCATCTATGCATAGACACGGCTCTGATACCACTGCAGGATAACGTTGCATAGAAAACAAAAAATTTCCTACCGCGAACACGCAATCCAAGCCAAGATGCAATCTAGAAGACGGTAGCAACGAGGGGGTATCGAGTCTCACCCTTGAAGAGATTCCAAAGCCTACAAGATGAGGCTCTTGTTGCTGCGGTAGACGTTCACTTGCCGCTTGCAAAAGCGCGTAGAAGATCTTGATCACGATCGCTTCCGGCGCCACGAACGGGCAGCACCTCCGTACTCGGTCACACGTTCGGTTGTTGATAAAGACGACGTCCACCTCCCCGTTCCAGCGGGCAGCGGAAGTAGTAGCTCCTCTTGAATCCGACAGCACGACGGCGTGGTGTCGGTGGTGGTGGAGAAATCCGGCGGAGCTTCGCTTAAGCGTGCGGGATGTGGTGGAGGAGAGAGACCGCTAGGGTTTGGGGAGAGAGGGGGGTTGGGCGCCGGCCCTCTAAGGGGTGCGGCCAGGGCTGAGGCTTGAAGTGGTCAGCCCCCTCTCTATGCCCCTCATTATATAGGTGGAAGCCCCAAGAGTTCTAGTCCAAGTCTTCGAATAAGACCCCAACACTAAAACCTCCCATATGTGGGAAACCTACTCAAGGAGGGAGTCCTACCCAAGGTGGGACTCCCACCTTTCCTTGAGGTGGGTTGGCCGGCCACCCTAGGGGAGTCCACCTTGGACTCCTCCCCTTTAGGGTTGGCTGGTCATGCAAGTGGAGTCTCTTTGGGACTCCACTTTCCAAAGTGCCATTCTTCCGGACTTTTCTAGAACCTTCTAGAACCTGCCATAAATGCACCGGATCATTTCCAAACTTGGAATATGACTTCCTATATATGAATCTTATTCTCCGGACCATTCCAGAACTCCTCGTGATGTCCGGGATCTCATCCGGGATTCCGAACAAATATTCGAACTCCATTCCATATTCAAGTTCTACCATTTCAACATCCAACTTTAAGTGTGTCACCCTACGGTTCGTGAACTATGTGGACATGGTTGAGTACTCACTCCGACCAATAACCACTAGCGGGATCTGGAGATCCATAATGGCTCCCACATATTCAACGATGACTTCAGTGATCGAATGAACCATTCACATACGATACCAATTCCCTTTGTCACGCGATATTTTACTTGTCCGAGGTTTGATCATTGGTATCACTCTATACCTTGTTCAACCTCGTCTCCTGACAAGTACTCTTTACTCGTACCGTGGTATGTGGTCTCTTATGAACTTATTCATATGCTTGCAAGACATTAGACGACATTCCACCGAGAGGGCCCAGAGTATATCTATCCGTCATCGGGATGGACAAATCCCACTGTTGATCCATATGCCTCAACTCATACTTTCCGGATACTTAATCCCACCTTTATAACCACCCATTTACGCAGTGGCGTTTGATGTAATCAAAGTACCTTTCCGGTATAAGTGATTTACATGATCTCATGGTCATAAGGACTAGGTAACTATGTATCGAAAGCTTATAGCAAATAACTTAATGACGAGATCTTATGCTACGCTTAATTGGGTGTGTCCATTACATCATTCATATAATGATATAACCTTGTTATTAATAACATCCAATGTTCATGATTATGAAACTAATCATCCATTAATCAACAAGCTAGTTTAAGAGCCATACTAGGGACTTCTTGTTGTCTACATATCACACATGTACTAATGTTTCGGTTAATATAATTATAGCATGATATATAAACATTTATCATAAACATAAAGATATAAATAATAACCACTTTATTATTGCCTTTAGGGCATATCTCCTTCATGATGCGCACAGTAGCAAGTTTTCCCTCAGAAAGAAACCAAGGTTTATCGAACCAGGAGGAGCCAAGAAGCACGTTGAAGGTTGATGGCGGCGGGATGTAGTGCGGCGCAACACCAGAGATTCCGGCGCCAACGTGGAACCTGCACAACACAACCAAAGTACTTTGCCCCAACGAAACAGCGAGGTTGTCAATCTCACCGGCTTGCTGTAACAAAGGATTAGATGTATAGTGTGGATGATGATTGTTTGCAGAAAACAGTAAAGAACAATAGCAGCAGATTTGTATTTCAGATGTAAAGAATGGACCGGGGTCCACAGTTCACTAGAGGTGTCTCTCCCATAAGATAAATAGCATGTTGGGTGAACAAATTACAGTCGGGCAATTGACAAATAGAGAGGGCATAACAATGCACATACATGATATGATGAATATTGTGAGATTTAATTGGGCATTACGACAAAGTACATAGACCGCTATCCAGCATGCATCTATGCCTAAAAAGTCCACCTTCAGGTTATCATCCGAACCCCTTCCAGTATTAAGTTGCAAAACAACAGACAATTGCATTAAGTATGGTGCATAATGTAATCAATAACTACATCCTCGGACATAGCATCAATGTTTTATCCCTAGTGGCAACAGCACATCCACAACCTTAGAACTTTCTCACATCGTCCTGCATTTAATGGAGGCATGAACCCACTATCGAGCATAAATACTCCCTCTTGGAGTTAAGAGCAAAAACTTGGCCAGAGCCTCTACTAATAACGGAGAGCATGCAAGATCATAAACAACACATAGGTAATAGATTGATAATCAAAATAACATAGTATTCTCTATCCATCGGATCCCGACAAACACAACATATAGAATTACAGATAGATGATCTTGATCATGTTAGGCAGCTCACAAGATCCGACAATGAAGCACATGAGGAGAAGACAACCATCTAGCTACTTCTATGGACCCATAGTCCAGGGGTGAACTACTCACTCATCACTCCGGAGGCGACCATGGCGGTGAAGAGTCCTCCGGGAGATGAATCCCCTCTCCGGCAGGGTGCCGGAGGTGATCTCCAGAATCCCCCGAGATGGGATTGGCGGCGGCGGCGTCTCTGGAAGGTTTTTCGTATCGTGGCTCTCGGTACTGGGGGTTTCGCGACGAAGACCTTAAGTAGGCGGAAGGGCGGAGTCGGAGGGGTCACGGGGGCCCCACACAGCAGGGCCGCGCGGGCCCCCCCTGGGCCGCGCCGCCCTATTGTGGCGGCTCCCCGTGGCCCCACTTCGTCTTCTCTTCGGTCTTCTGGAAGCTTCGTGGCAAAATAGGACCCTGGGCGTTGATTTCGTCCAATTCCGAGAATATTTCCTTACTAGGATTTCTGAAACCAAAAATAGCATAAAACAGCTACTGGCTCTTCGGCATCTTGTTAATAGGTTAGTGCCGGAAAATGCATAAATACGACATATAATGTGTATAAAACATGTAGATATCATCAATAATGTGGCATGGAACATAAGAAATTATCGATACGTCGGAGACGTATCAGAAATGCGATATTATTTTTTACATGCATAATACATAGAAAATAGCTAGATCTCTAAATCGATGCATATGAAGCTACATATATATTCTTGGTCATAATCCCCTTATCTAAAGGGGATGGATGCATGGCTTCACGTCGTCGTCGCTTTCATCGTCAGTATCTTCGTCGTCTGAGTAGTAGTACCTCCTGCACATTGTTCCGTCGAACACCTTCACTGTGAGCACATCATCGCCTTCATATTTGAAGTGTACGTAGCAGCCGAAATTCACACCGTGCGCGATGGCGAATTTCTCCCAGCCCTTGTCGAGGTACATCCGGCCTTGTCCATCAAATAGGACCTCCACGGTCCAAAGACGAGGACCGCAGTCAGCTGCTCGCAGATACACCTTAGCTGGCTCCTGGCCATCAAGATAGTCCGCAAACTTTTTTGGGAGTTCCTGCAAAGAGATCGAGCGCCGATCGTTTGAAATTAAAGGTTTTTTAGAACATGCCCATAATTAATCACATGCATCATATATGTGGGAACGCGTACGTACCTTCTTGACCAAAGGGTCTTCATAGACGACGATGAAGAACTCCTCTATGATCAATGGCAGTGTTGACGGTGGTGGTGGCAATGATGATGATCCACTTCCCCTTCCCCTTCCCCTTCCCCTTCCCCTTCCGGTCCGCGTCCGAGACGTGGAAGCCATGGCAATGGATGATCAAGTGTATGTGAACGAAGAAGAGAGAGGCAGAACCTATTGACACAAGGGATGGTCGTGTGGGTGTTTATAAGGGAGAGATGACCGTTGTAGGGGTTTACACAATAAAATAAGGAGGAGGTGAACGTTGGTGGGGGTTTACACAATAAATTAAGGAGGAGATGACCGTTGTGGGGGTTTACACAATAAATTAAGGAGGAGACGACCGTTGTGGGGGTATATATCTCAACAAAAATGTAATGCGGACTATCTTGACGGAAATGGAACTTCGTGATATAGTTTATCATTTTACCATGAAAAGTAATGCCTAAAAGAAATGGTAATTCGTGATAGTTTATCATTTACCGTAATGGCTACAACAAATCGTTGATGGTTTATCATTTTTTGCGTGAAAAGTAATGGCTACAAGAAATGGGTGATGGTGTATCATTTTTTGCGTGCAAAGTAATGGATACAACAAAATCGGTGATGGTTTATCGTTTTTTGCGTGAAAAGTAATGGCTACAAGAAATGGGTGATGGTGTATCATTTTTTGCGTGAAAAGTAATGGCTACAACAAAATCGGTGATGATTTATCGTTTTTTGCGTGAAAAGTAATGGGTACAAGAAATGGGTGATGGTGTATCATTTTTGTGCGTGAAAAGTAATGGCTACAACAAATCGGTGATGGTTTATCGTTTTTTGCGTGAAAAGTAATGGCTACAAGAAATGGGTGATGGTGTATCATTTTTTGCGTGAAAAGTAATGGCTACAACAAAATCGGTGATGATTTACGTTTTTTGCGTGAAAAGTAATGGGTACAATCCCTACAAGAAATGGGTGATGGTGTATCATTTTTTTGCGTGAAAAGTAATGGCTACAACAAATCGGTGACGGTTTATCATTTTTTGCGTGAAAAGTAATGCCTAAAAAGAGTTTATAATTTAGCTCGTGAAAAATAATGCAGAAAACCAAACTTTGCGTGAAGCTAACCGACGACAGAGAGAGTGAGGGTGGTGGCCCCGACCAGAGAGAGAGATAGGGGTTATCCTGCCCGTTAGATCATACGATCAACGGTCGGCGGGCACGATCCGCGTGACATGGGCTAGACCAATCAGGGCAATGTTGGGCGTCTGTGAGAGTTTGTGAAGGGAGAGGGCAAAACTGAGTAGTATCAAGAAACCAAGGGCAAGTGAGTAGTAAACAGACTAAGGGATTCAAATATGAGATTTAAAAAATGGAAAATGCGTGTTTTGTACAATGAAACCCATCTTGGCCTACCTCAAACTATTTGCAATACAAATCTACATGAGTGTGAAAATTATGGCCTCATTCAGACAAAGTATGTTTTGGGGAAAGCTGTTTTGGGTAGGGCTTATTATGGAAAACCATGCACCTTCATAGCTACTAGGTGATTTGAGAAGTGGCAATTTGTGGTGAAACTTGATTTATCTATGATTTGAGAAGTGGCAATTTGTGGTAAAGACTCCATGAGTAAGTGCCACTCTTTTTCGGAATTTTTTGCACATTAAATAACTCATTTAACTAGTTAATCCCATTTGTTGACTCTCTGTTGACCAGCCACTTGAGGGTAAAACTGAGTATATTACACTAGCCAGTATTAGCACTCAAGGAGAAAACTGAGCACACAAAAAATGCTAGTATATGACTCGGGGGTATACCTGAGTATATCTAAATTTCCAGGGTTAGACCCGAGGACGCGTGTTGCGGTGCAGAAGTGGAAGACGTGCCATTGTTGACGCGTGTCGCGGTGCAGACGTGCAAATAGTGGACGCGTAGGACGCGGGTCGCATTTAGGACGCGTAAGCCCCTCCCTCCCTCATTCTGCACACAGTCATCTCATTCTCGCTCACGCACGAAACCACCCCTCTCACGTCCCATCAACTTCTCCAAATCGAAAAAACCCCAACCGCCGTACGCACGCTACCCTATCGGCGATGGAGAAGAAGAATGCGCCGGCGGCCGTCGCCTCCGAGCCCGGCGCCTCCGCGCCCGTCGCCTCCGAGCCCGTCGCCGCCGAGCCCGTCGCCGCCGAGCGCGTCGCCTCCGAGGGCGGCGCATCCAAGCGTGGCGCCTCCGTGAACTGGGCCTCTCTCTCGGCTGATGGACCACTTCACAAGATCGGCCAATGCTTGCTGGCGAACGAGGAGTACGCCGACACCTACTCTGCTATGAGGCAAGTCTGTAGAAATTGGCTCTCAGGTTTGCCTGAGCCCGACGTGCACGTGGACGAATGGATCATGCTACACCACGCCCTTCCATGCGTCGCTGAGTTCACCTTCCTCCAACTCGGCACATCACGCTACGTCACCATAGATCTATCGGACGTTCATACAAGGTTCAAATTCCTCCATATCTACCTTTTTATTTTCAATCTTAAACACATCTTAGTGCTGAATGTTATCTTCATCAATATATTTTAGATAGTACTTCGTCGGCTTTTGCCGTGGTGTCATCGTGCTTGCCCAGAAGAACCCGCCGCACAAGATACGGCTGCTGAACCCACTCACAAAGAAATCGAACACTATGTTTGAGGCGCAGATGCCATCTGTTTTTCTGAAATCAGTCGCTGTTATCAAATCCCCGACTATGGTCTTCGTTGCCGCACATTACCCGCCGGAAATTGGTTGGGTCGATGAGAGCACTCTGATGGCGTGTACAGCACACGTCCGTTGGGAACCCCAAGAGGAAGGTATGATGCGCACAGTAGCAAGTTTTCCCTCAGAAAGAAACCAAGGTTTATCGAACCAGTAGGAGCCAAGAAGCACGTTGAAGGTTGATGGCGGCGGGATGTAGTGCGGCGCAACACCAGGGATTCCGGCGCCAACGTGGAACCTGCACAACACAACCAAAGTACTTTGCCCCAACGAAACAGTGAGGTTGTCAATCTCACCGGCTTGCTGTAACAAAGGATTAGATGTATAGTGTGGATGATGATTGTTTGCAAAAAACAGTAGAACAAGTATTGCAGTAGATTGTATTCAATGTAAAAGAATGGACCGGGGTCCACAGTTCACTAGAGGTGTCTCTCCCATAAGATAAATAGCATGTTGGGTGAACAAATTACAGTCGGGCAATTGACAAATAGAGAGGGCATGACAATGCACATACATGATATAATGAGTATTGTGAGATTTAATTGGGCATTACGACAAAGTACATAGACCGCTATCCAGCATGCATCTATGCCTAAAAAGTCCACCTTCAGGTTATCATCCGAACCACTTCCAGTATTAAGTTGTAAACAACAGACAATTGCATTAAGTATGGTGCGTAATGTAATCAATAACTACATCCTCGGACATAGCATCAATGTTTTATCCCTAGTGGCAACAGCACATCCACAACCTTAGAACTTTCTGTCACTGTCCCAGATTTAATGGAGGCATGAACCCACTATCGAGCATAAATACTCCCTCTTGGAGTTAAGAGCAAAAACTTGGCCAGAGCCTCTACTAATAACGGAGAGCATGCAAGATCATAAACAACACATAGGTAATAGATTGATAATCAACATAACATAGTATTCTCTATCCATCGGATCCCGACAAACACAACATATAGCATTACAGATAGATGATCTTGATCATGTTAGGCAGCTCACAAGATCCGACAATGAAGCACAATTAGGAGAAGACGACCATCTAGCTACTGCTATGGACCCATAGTCCAGGGGTGAACTACTCACTCATCACTCTGGAGGCGACCATGGCGGTGAAGAGTCCTCCGGTAGATGATTCCCCTCTCCGGCAGGGTGCCGGAGGCGATCTCCTGAATCCCCCGAGATGGGATTGGCGGCGGCGGCGTCTCTGGAAGGTTTTCCGTATCGTGGCTCTCGGTACTGGGGGTTTCACGACGGAGGCTTTAAGTAGGCGGAAGGGCAGGTCAAAGGGCGTCACGGGGGCCCCACACAGCAGGGCCGCGCGGGCCCTATGCTGGCCGCGCCGCCCTAGTGTGGCGGCGCCCCGTGGCCCCACTTCGTCTTCTCTTCGGTCTTCTGGAAGCTTCGTGGCAAAATAGGCCCCTGGGCGTTGATTTCGTCCAATTCCGAGAATATTTCCTTACTAGGATTTCTGAAACCAAAAACAGCAGAAAACAAAGAATCGGCTCTTCGGCATCTCGTTAATAGGTTAGTGCCGGAAAATGCATAAATACGACATATAATGTGCATAAAACATGTAGATATCATCAATAATGTGGCATGGAACATAAGAAATTATCGATACGTCGGAGACGTATCAGCATCCCCAAGCTTAGTTCCTGCTCGTCCCGAGCAGGTAAACGATAACAAAGATAATTTCTGGAGTGACATGCCATCATAACCTTGATCATACTATTGTAAGCATATGTAATGAATGCAGCGATCAAAACAATGGTAATGACATGAGTAAACAAATGAATCATAAAGCAAAGACTTTTCATGAATAGTTCTTTCAAGACAAGCATCAATAAGTCTTGCATAAGAGTTAACTCATAAAGCAATAAATCAAAGTAAAGGTATTGAAGCAACACAAAGGAAGATTAAGTTTCAGCGGTTGCTTTCAACTTATAACATGTATATCTCATGGATATTGTCAATGTAAAGTAATATAACAAGTGCAATATGCAAGTATGTAGGAATCAATGCACAGTTCACATAAGTGTTTGCTTCTTGAGGTGGAGAGAAATAGGTGAACTGACTCAACATAAAAGTAAAATAAAGGCCCTTCACAGAGGGAAGCATTAATTGCTATATTTGTGCTAGAGCTTTGGTTTTGAAAACATGAAACAATTTTGTCAACGGTAGTAATAAAGCATATGTATCATGTAAATTATATCTTACAAGTTGCAAGCCTCATGCATAGTATACTAATAGTGCCCGCACCTTGTCCTAATTAGCTTGGGTTAACACGGATTATCATTGCATAGCATATGTTTCAACCAAGTGTCACAAAGGGGTACCTCTATGCCGCCTGTACAAAGGTCTAAGGAGAAAGCTCGCATTTGGATTTCTCGCTTTTGATTATTCTCAACTTAGACATCCATACCGGGACAACATAGACAACAGATAATGGACTCCTCTTTAATGCATAAGCATGTAGCAACAATTAATGTTCTCATATGAGATTGAGGATATATGTCCAAAACTGAAACTTCCACCATGATTCATGGCTTTAGTTAGCGGCCCAATGTTCTTCTCTAACAATATGCATGCTCAAACCATTTGATTGTGAAAACCGCCCTTACTTCAGACAAGACGAACATGCATAGCAACTCACATGATATTCAACAAAAGAGTAGTTGATGGCGTCCCCAGAAAACATGGTTATCGCACAACAAGCAACTTAATAAGAGATAAAGTGCATAAGTACATATTCAATACCACAATAGTTTTTAAGCTATTTGTCCCATGAGCTATATATTGCAAAGGTAAAGAATGGAAATTTTAAAGGTAGCACTCAAGCAATTTACTTTGGAATGGCGGAGAAATACCATGTAGTAGGTAGGTATGGTGGACACAAATGGCATAGTGGTTGGCTCAAGGATTTTGGATGCATGAGAAGTATTCCCTCTCGATACAAGGTTTAGGCTAGCAAGGTTATTTGAAACAAACACAAGGATGAACCGGTGCAGCAAAACTCACATAAAAGACATATTGTAAACATTATAATACTCTACACCGTCTTCCTTGTTGTTCAAACTCTTTACTAGAAATTATCTAGACCTTAGAGAGACCAATTATGTAAACCAAATTTTAGCAAGCTCTATGTATTTCTTCATTAATAGGTGCAAAGTATATGATGCAAGAGCTTAAACATGAGCAAAACAATTGCCAAGTATCACATTATCCAAGACATTTTACCAATTACTACATGTAGCATTTTCCGTTTCCAACCATATAACAATTTAACGAAGAAGATTCAACCTTCGCCATGAATACTATGAGTAAAGCCTAAGGACATATTTCTCCATATACAACAGCGGAGCGTGTCTCTCTCCCACACAATGAATGCTAGGATCCATTTTATTCAAACAAAACAAAAACAAAAACAAACCGACGCTCCAAGCAAAGCACATAAGATGTGATGGAATAAAAATATAGTTTCAGGGGAGGAACCTGATAATGTTGTCGATGAAGAAGGGGATGCCTTGGGCATCCCCAAGCTTAGACGCTTGAGTCTTCTTAAAATATGCAGGGGTGAACCACCGGGGCATCCCCAAGCTTAGAGCTTTCACTCTCCTTGATCATATTGTATCATCCTCCTCTCTTGATCCTTGAAAACTTCCTCCACACCAAACTCGAAACAACTCATTAGAGGGTTAGTGCATAATAAAAATTCACATGTTCAGAGGTGACATAATCATTCTTAACACTTCTGGACATTGCACAAAGCTACTGGACATTAATGGAACAAAGAAATTCATCCATCATAGCAAAAGAGGCAATGCGAAATAAAAGGCAGAATCTGTCAAAACAGAACAGTCCGTAAAGATGGATTTTATTGAGGCACTAGACTTTCTCAAATGAAAATTTCCAAATTGAATGAAAGTTGCGTACATATCTGAGGATCACGCATGTAAATTGGCATATTTTTCTGAGCTACCTACAGAGAGGCAGGTCGAAATTCGTGACAGCAAAGAAATCTGTTTCTGCGCAGTAATCCAAATCTAGTATGAACCTTACTATCAACGACTTTACTTGGCACAACAATGCACAAAACTAAGATAAGGAGAGGTTGTTACAGTAGTAAACAACTTCCAAGACTCAAATATAAAATAAAAGTACTGTAGTAAAAACATGGGTTGTCTCCCATAAGCGCTTTTCTTTAACGCCTTTCAGCTAGGCGCGGAAAGTGTATATCAAGTGTTATCAAGAGATGATGCATCGACAGCGGGGTTTGGAGTTTTCTCAACCATGCATAGTATTTTGGATACATAAGTTTCAGCGGCTCCCTTTTCATTATTCTTGGGCTTGCTACTCTCATCAAACAAATTTTCAGGAACAAGCCAAGCATAATTATCATCTAGAGCTTCATGTATCGCTAGGAGCTTACATGGTATTGGTGCTTTAATCTCCCCACCATCATTAACACTATTAGTGTACTTAATTCTATCCATATCCATTTTTTCAAGTGTTCTTTTAAAGTCGGTATAAAAGCCAAGCCTCTTATGCTTAATAAAAACTTTTCTAGCTTCTTTAGCTATATCTTCAAATTCTCGCACTAAGACTTTTAGAACAAAATCTCTCTTCTCTCCCCGCTCCATATCAGAAAGTGTAAGAAACATGTGTTGTATCATGGGGTTGAGACTAATAAATCTAGCTTCCATCATGCGTACCAAACAAACAGAGGCATCTTCATAAGTAGGGACAGCTTTTGCAAGGGGTATATCTTTAAGATCTTCATGCATACTAACATGGGTGAAAAATTCTTCTATATTATCTCTTCCAATTATAGACCCTTGTCCCACAGGTATATCTTTTAAAATTAAAAGGAAACATGTTGAAATAAATAAAGCAAATGCAAGTAACTAATTTTTTTGTATTTTTAATATAGAGTGCAAGACAGTAAATAAAGTAAAGCTAGCAACTAATTTTTTTGTGTTTTGATATAATGCAGCAAACAAAGTAGTAAATAAAATAAAGCAAGACAAAAACAAAGTAAAGAGATTGGATTGTGGAGACTCCCCTTGCAGCGTGTCTTGATCTCCCCGGCAACGGCGCCAGAAAAAATGCTTGATGGCGTGTACAGCACACGTCCGTTGGGAACCCCAAGAGGAAGGTATGATGCGCACAGTAGCAAGTTTTCCCTCATAAAGAAACCAAGGTTTATCGAACCAGTAGGAGCCAAGAAGCACGTTGAAGGTTGATGGCGGCGGGATGTAGTGCGGCGCAACACCAGGGATTCCGGCGCCAACGTGGAACCTACACAACACAACCAAAGTACTTTGCCCCAACGAAACAGTGAGGTTGTCAATCTCACCGGCTTGTTGTAACAAAGGATTAGATGTATAGTGTGGATGATGATTGTTTGCAGAAAACAGTAGAACAAGTATTGCAGTAGATTGTATTCAATGTAAAAGAATGGACCGGGGTCCACAGTTCACTAGAGGTGTCTCTCCCATAAGATAAATAGCATGTTGGGTGAACAAATTACAGTCGGGCAATTGACAAATAGAGAGGGCATGACAATGCACATACATGATATAATGAGTATTGTGAGATTTAATTGGGCATTACGACAAAGTACATAGACCGCTATCCAGCATGCATCTATGCCTAAAAAGTCCACCTTCAGGTTATCATCCGAACCCCTTCCAGTATTAAGTTGTAAACAACAGACAATTGCATTAAGTATGGTGCGTAATGTAATCAATAACTACATCCTCGGACATAGCATCAATGTTTTATCCCTAGTGGCAGCAGCACATCCACAACCTTAGAACTTTCTGTCACTGTCCCAGATTTAATGGAGGCATGAACCCACTATCGAGCATAAATACTCCCTCTTGGAGTTAAGAGCAAAAACTTGGCCAGAGCCTCTACTAATAACGGAGAGCATGCAAGATCATAAACAACACATAGGTAATAGATTGATAATCAACATAACATAGTATTCTCTATCCATCGGATCCCGACAAACACAACATATAGCATTACAGATAGATGATCTTGATCATGTTAGGCAGCTCACAAGATCCGACAATGAAGCACAATTAGGAGAAGACGACCATCTAGCTACTGCTATGGACCCATAGTCCAGGGGTGAACTACTCACTCATCACTCCGGAGGCGACCATGGCGGTGAAGAGTCCTCCGGGAGATGATTCCCCTCTCCGGCAGGGTGCCGGAGGCGATCTCCTGAATCCCCCGAGATGGGATTGGCGGCGGCGGCGTCTCTGGAAGGTTTTCCGTATCGTGGCTCTCGGTACTGGGGGTTTCGCGACGGAGGCTTTAAGTAGGCGGAAGGGCAGGTCAAAGGACGTCACGAGGGCCCCACACAGCAGGGCCACGCGGGCCCTATGCTGGCCGCGCCGCCCTAGTGTGGCGGCGCCCCGTGGCCCCACTTCGTCTTCTCTTCGGTCTTCTGGAAGCTTCGTGGCAAAATAGGCCCCTGGGCGTTGATTTCGTCCAATTCCGAGAATATTTCCTTACTAGGATTTCTGAAACCAAAAACAGCAGAAAACAACAACTGGCTCTTCGGCATCTCGTTAATAGGTTAGTGCCGGAAAATGCATAAATACGACATATAATATGCATAAAACATGTAGATATCATCAATAATGTGGCATGGAACATAAGAAATTATCGATACGTCGGAGACGTATCACACTCCAACTAAGGATATAAATGAAGATTGGGGAGAAGGAAGATTTTCGATCAAGAACCATTGTCTGCGTTGCATTACCCCGTTCAATGGTGAACTGTATGTAGTAGCTGCGGACAATTTTGAGATCGGAAGAATAGTGTGCACCAATGTACAATTGCAGCAGCGCGCGAGCACTGTCAAGATGGAGACACTAATTTCATTTCCAGAACTTGGACGTCAGAAGTTCTACCTTGTGAAGTCGGATGGTGATCTGCTGCTTGTGTTGTTGGTCAGCGAGGCTTTGGCGGGCAAACCATTGGTGTACCGTGTGGACACTCAGAGCCGCTCTCTCCATCCGGTCAGTAACATTGGCAGTAATGCCTTCTTCGTGAATTATATCCGGTGTATCTCCGTCGACACCGGAGTGTACCCGACACTTCGACCTGGCAACATCTACTACACGGATTTGGGTTATATCAGAGAGTACTCTCATGATACAAAGGCCTGGGATGAGTGGCCAGTACGTGTGGATAGAATAGGAAGCTACGGTATGAGAAATGAACACAATCCATACCGTTTGGAGGATGTATTGGCCGCACACTGCAGACGGAAGGAGTTCAATGAATATTTCCTTGGGGTAATGCACGAATGGAGCGACGAAGAAATATATGAGGAGGAATGAAGAACAAATTCATTCATCCTAATCTTCTTGTTGTCCATACATTGCGTGCGTCTTGTATATTTTTCAGCTTAGTTTGTCGTGAACATTAATAACGTTATTGCCTGCTTTTGGCTGTTGTATGCAGTTTATGTATTATACTTAGTTTTGTGATTATGCTGTTGTGAATTTATCATATACTAGCTTCTAGATTTGCTACTAGATTTGATGCCATATTGGGCAAAAAACGAGGACCAAAAGGCATAAATAACCCCAGAGATTTGCTACTAGATTTCTACTAGATTTGCTGCCATATTGAAGAAAGACAGAAATAGAAGCTTCTCTAGATTTGATACTAATTTGGTGAAAAAGACAGAGAGAGAAAGAGGGGAAAAGGTGCTCTTAAAAATGCCAATTTGGGCCGAGAGAGACAAAACCCAGCTCCTGCTCACGTGCAACCAAACGCTTCTCGTCCTGTCCCATGCGGTCCCTTTCTACCAGCCCCACGCGACGCGGCCCCACACGACGCGGCGCAACACGTCAGCACAGAACGTCCAAATAAACGGATTCCTTCCGTCTGAGCTCCTTCTGCGGGTTTCAGACATAGGCTTGGGGAAAACTGAGAAAAAACTAAGGGGCTGGGGAAAACTGAGTACAACTAACGACCCGAGGGCACGAAATTAGAAATCTCTATTTTTTTTGCCAGGCCAAATGTCTTTATACAGAATGGTTTCTTCAGTTACATCTCACCGAAATACATTTTGCCATTTATGAAAAGATAAGTACTTCCTCAGTTTCCAAAAAGTTCCTATTTTCTTTTAGATGCGGATGAATCTATAGCTAAAACATATCTATATATATCTCTATATATCTAGAAAAAATTGCGAAGCTTTTTTAGAAACGCGGAGAGTAGAAGTTTATGCTCAGAAGACCATAGAAACTAAATGGTGGCTAGCTACGGAAGTTTATGTGAACCAAAACATTGACATAACTTTATAATCTTTAGGATTTTTTTGGTGTTTTTTTTAGGAATATTGAGGCGTCGGCGACGTCTACTAGTTGGAACAAAGTCCTCTCCACCCTATCCCTCGAGGACATATGGAGTCGTCCTAGCACGACGATTTTTCATTTGTCTACTACAATAAATAAGTTCTTTTACGACAAGATTTGCCCAGCTCCAGCAAGGGAGGGGCGAGAATTGCAGTGCTCCTTTGTTCGCTCCACTGCTTATGGTTTTCACTAGTAGTCCTAGAAATTATTTGTAATTTTACTACTTTTAGAGTTTGTTATACTGTTTTGACGATTATTAGTAAAGCGGTGGACTTTTTTGAAAAACAAAGATATTCTCAACCCATGATACAGGGTTCCCTTTCGCAGTCAAACTATTAATTCTTTGGCGCCTCAAAATGAAATGTAGCAATCGAATTTGGAAACAAATGAAGAGATGCTAACTACTAGTGCGGTGCAGTGCGAGTAAAAGAGGATTTATTTGAGAGAGGACTGGAAAGCTGGATGCATCCGTAGATGACAAGATTCTAGGGCGAACAGGTTGATGACAGGTACGTATGTCTTGAGAGACCTGGACCTCAGATTCTTGCAAATATACGTACATAACTCGATTTATGCACCACCATTTGTGGTTTGAGCGACAGAGTAGCAGAACAAATAATCAGTTGGGCCCCCAGCAGACGATGTGGTACGCCTTGCGCAGCTTCTCCTCCTCGGACCGCCTGGGCCGCGCAGTCCTGGCGACCGCGACGCCGGCGCTGCTCGCGGCCTGAGAAGGGGAGGAGGCAGAGAGGGAGACGGGGACGGCGCGGCGGCCGCGCTGGTAGAGCGATCGGAGCGCGTAGTCCCAGCGGCACAGCCCCACCTGGTCCTTGAGCGCCTCCACTGCCGCCATGCTCGTCGCCACCACCAGCGACGACGCCTTCTTGCTCACAGACAAGCTCATTGTTTCTTCTTGCAGCCGGTCGATGGATGGATGTCCCGCGCGTTGAGGTTTTGGGGGATTGTGGAAGTCTGTACGTGGCTTGCTGGTTGTTTGCTCTTGGCTGGAAGCGATCGGCGGTGTGCTTTGCTGGAGGATGGAGAGGGTCGGTCGTGGAGGTGTTTATAGGCGGGCACGGCAAGGCAGGGGAGCGTGGCGGCAGCGTGGGTGGAGGGAAACAGGGGGCGACGGCTGCTAGTTTCAGTCGAATAGTCGAATAGACTACACCCGGGGTTCTCAAAAACCAGGCGCTCGGACGAGACCCGGTGGGTGGCTTGTCAGCTGTCACTCGACAAAGTGAAATCCTAGCACATGTGATGGCGTCCTTTGGTCCTACTCGTACGCGTGTGGAGAATGTCCCTTTCTTCAACGATGAGATCACGAAAGGAGTTCATTTTCACCTGCAGAACAAGGTCCACTGACCGCCCCAGGTGCATCCCCCGCGTCGAGAACGCGCATGGTGTTCGCGCTGCCTTGCGTCCAGTCGACAGTCGTCGTGTCCCGATCTACGGGCCGGCCAAAACCGTGGACGCCCGATCCCCAGTTCCTGGAACAACCCAGTCATCAACCGCCAAACGCGCCCCCTGACTCGCCGCGCACACAGCCACCCGGCCTGGCCGAGAAAAACTATGCCACCGTTCAGCTGTGCACTATAAATTCGGTACGCCGTTCACGTCTTCAAGCCAGAGTCAAATCGAGCGAATTGCGAGTTGCCCCATTAAGCTACTTCATTCAGGACAATAGTCCGGCATGTGCGACGGGCAGGGCTGCAGGCACGAGTCCACCGTCCGCGCCTCGCTGCGCGGCGGCGGCGCCAAGCTGGGCGAGCGGCGGCCTGCAGCCGCGTGCGCCGGCCGGCATGGCGCAACGACGACGGCTGACAAGACCCAGCCGGCGAGACAATTGAGCACGTTGAAGGTGGAGCCGGAGAGGGAGCGGGAGGTGCCACGGCGGATGACCGCCGGAGCTCAGGCGGAGGCAGCAGGGATCGACAAGAGGGAGATGCTCTTGCACCTGCTCCTCTGGGGGCCGAACTGACTGCCAAGTACGGAGTACGACGTGCACGCAGAGTCGATCGTCTCCATTCCCTTCTCCCCTAGCGCAAGCTGCAACCTGCCTACGGATGTGACTTGCTGTTGCATCGTGTCCACTTTGGCACACCCCGACTGTTTTGCACTATAATCTTATTTGATTTGATAGGCAAGTGTTTATAATGGAGTAATAAAAAAGGATAAGAAGACTTCATACTCTCTATCCCGAATTAGACGTCACAGGTTAGTCTAATTTGTTCCGTGTAGCTCTATACCCCAAACCTCAAGCGTGTCCAACATATCTAGACAAACCTACTACAAATAATAATTCGAAACAAAGGGAGTACTACTAATAGATATCGGAAAGCCATACTCTGGCTCAAAAACGCGCCGCGTCAACAGAGTCGCTCTCTCTCTCTCTCTCTCCCGGCTCCCCTGTCCCTCTCCTCTAGCGGCCTCGCCAGCCGGAGTGACCGGGAGAGGGGAGGCTGGATACTCTCTACACATAGTAGATTAGGAGTAGTCTATGTTCCCCTGGAGTTTGGCGCTATGCCGGTGGTTGGAGAGCGCTCGGCGTTTCCAAGCAGCATCGGGTGGCCGGAGTTGGGAGTCTAGCGGGTGCCGTCGGCATGGTGCCGATGGCTGCTGCTTGAGTTCTTCCTCCCCTAGCCCAAGAATAAGCATGATGTGGAGGTCAAATCCCTAGACCCAGGATTTGGGATCTCCCTTTGCAGATCGGCGGGGTTGTGCAAGATTTGGATCTCAAGCAAGATGCTCACCATGGTGGTGAGCACGGCTCGGAGCTCCTCTATTTCAGCAGCCTCCTCTCTAGTTTGCGCCAGGGTACCAGAGAATTCACTCTTCTGAGCCCTGATGTTCGTCGCCACCGACATCTCCTCTGCCTGCCCTCCCGAGTTCGTGACAGAAACTTTGGGCTAGCTGGTAGGTTAATCCTCCTGCCTACGTGTCGACGTTCATCTTCTACTTTGCTTGAGTGGATTTGGGGTACAAGAACCTTCTCTTCTCGAAGCATCTCTCTGCTTTCAGATCAATGGCCAAGATGGTCTCATCAACACAGGTGTGCTCCGGCATGATTTCAACCTCAGTTCGGAGGCCCTGTTTCATCCCATCTTCGTCCAAGCCTGCAACAAGCTGTGTTCTTTGCTCCACAGTGGGGAAGAGGAAGGATTAGATTGCAATTTAGATCTTTTAGCAAGGTCCTTTCAACAAATACTAGGGATCCATGTGTAACTCTCTTATTTTTTGGGGTCCTTTGTAACAAATTTGCACCTCCTCTGTTATTTTACTGAAAGGTTCAAGCCCCTTCTGGGGCGCTCTGGTTCAAAAAATAAAGAATACTACTCCATTCATGACAGAGATGGGCTTCTTCTCGAGGCCTGCTAATTTCGGATGAAATAACCATGTTTTGTTGATCAAATTGATGATGAAAGTTAGACCCAAACACGTGTGCTCCATCTAAATACAGACACAAGGAGTATCATGCAAGCCAGCCTAAAGTAAGCAATTCTGGAGGCCCTCTAGTAGGGAAAAAAAATTGAACATGTCAGTCTATCAATTTTCTCCTCAGGTAAAGGATAGATTGGCGATCCTCATTTGAATGGTCCGAGGGGTATTCTATCTTGGACCAAACTTTACCGAGGAAAGTGCAAGCAAAGAAACAGAGCTCGGCTGAGATCCAAAATTAATCATAAATAAACTAATAAAACTAATCATAAACTGCTATAGAGTTCTGAGTCTTCCAAAATTCCTATCTTTCAAAAAAGGTGGGGTTACATTCACAGCTTATCTGCTCAGCAACAGTGTCAATAATTCGAAGAAGCTACCTTCAATAATACCACAAGTGTAAATTCAATTCATTCATCACTTCGTCATCAACTATCCCTCTTGTGGCACCCAATCAGCTAAAACGTTCTAGGTGTTTGCCTTCACACAAATTTTCTTCCTGCAAACCCCTTCCGGATATCAGAAACCCCGTTGAATTGAATATGGCGATGTTGTTTATATCAAAAAACACGAAAGTCACTCTTACCTCTCGATTGACGATTCTTTGATACCGACTCGTAATACTGCGTGAAGGAAGCATTTCCACTCATCTTCTCGTCCTGCATTATTTCAAACGAGTGTCAGGTCTGCAAGCGTAAACATGGACTGTTTAAAATAAATGTATCACAATAAAGGGGGGAGAATCTGACCTCGAGGAAGCTCTCAACTGATGACATGTCGTTTGGTGAGAAAGAAACAACCTCTCTCTTCCTCTGTACAAAATCCCTGTTCTCGCTCACCTGCAGATTCAGAATAGGGAAGTTATCTATCAAAGGAAACACCCAAAGGTGATCAAAAGAATGAAATGCAGTTCCCGAAAAACTGCACAGACACAAGTTTAAATGTTGTAAGGAATCTGTTGACATTAATTAAAATTTGAAAATATCCACATAATTTGTAGGCCTCCTTATAAATAACTGGTGTACATGTTTTGACTGTCCGCACCTGGTCTATCAGTCGTTTAAGAGGACGGTGAAGGGAATCAATTGTTGTCTGCTCATGCAATCTTTTCAGGAGGATGAGTGGAATGGTGGCCACTTCTGGGAAAGCAACATGATAGCTCCACTGGGCAAAATGAGCTGACAGTACCTCAATAGCTGAAAGAATGCACTGCTCTTGGAAATCTCTTGATTTCAGCAGATTCCTTGGCACCTAGCACATAGAAAATAGTAGCTAATCAAAACCATTATCAGAAGATGAAACCACCACCCCTATTATCAGAAAGTTGAAACTAATCTGCACATAGAAAATAGTACTCTAGCACTCTTTTAATAAACGTTTAGTCATTTGAGATGGGTGACCAAAGAGTATATGCTTCACAAAGACTTTTTTTAGGAACAGAATAATAATGGACATTTTGGTGACTTCAGACAAACATGAGAGCACGCAAAAATTCCAGATACTATAACTGAGCAATACAGGCCAGATAAAAATGCAATACCTTCAATAGTGATGAAAAGTGAATGTTTGTTTTTTCTGTTTGTTCTTTCTGAAAGATTTCCCTAAATTCTAGGCAACCAAATATCAAAGATGGAACTGGAAAGAACATCTGATTGCAATTCAAAAGCTCATTTAGCATCTGCGCAAGCTTCAGTCTCAATGGTAAGTATCGCATGCCTGGCAATAAATAAGCCACTCCTCTTATTATCTGTGCAACTGAGGATAATAATGAATGGACGTTGTGGCAATCCTTGTAATTAACACAAATAAACCTAACCCATAGGTTTATACAGTTAATATATTGCCAGTTATCAATCTTCAAGAGGTCTTCCTGCAATCACAAGCATAAAAGAGAATCAATCAATAATCATGTGATACCAAAAGAATAAATAGAAGCCAACAACCAGAAGGCTAAGACTCCAAGTCCATGCTCAAATGAAAACAACCATTCTGCTTTGTTTTGGGGGTGTGAAAAGCATGTATGATTGCAATACAAAAAAAATCCATTGACAAGTAAAGTTATGGCAAGAACAAATTAGCAAGTATGGTGCAGTTTGTGAATTCACCATCACTGTGTATAAGAAATCAAACAGATGCAATATATATGCCAGGATAAGAAAATAATGGATGGAGAATGGTGGAATCTTTAATGTTTTTAGCAAATGTGAACATTTATTAAGAAGAATCTCCCGAAGAAAATAATGGAGGAAAAAGTTTGCTGCAACTGGTCAATCCAGATACACCTTAAATCCTTGTTTGGAAGCGGGAAAATAGAATATCTCTCAAAATACAAGCAAGTCCAAAGGATCTGTCCACATGGTACGGTAGGAACACTAAAATACCCCTATTAAAGGTAAATAAAGTGCAAGCACAGCTACAAATATAAAGCATTGATGTGTACCTTTTCCTTTGATTTAGACACCTGTCTAAGAATAGCACTCAACTGTCCCACTGAAGTTGCTGCCCTTTCACTTGATTTCTGGACATCCAGCGAATAAAGTTCCACCAGACAGTTCATAAAAAGATCAATATTCTTTATATTTCTGTTGTCCACAAGCTTCGAACTGGAAAGGTATGTATTATATCCTTTGGTCAAGCAGAGATCCAGACAGTCAGGTAACAGTGAAACCACTTCTCGAATCATAAGAAATGAAGAGAGGGACAAGCTCTGGTCACCACTTGCCCAGAAGTGAACTAAGATCTGCAGAGTAAATATACATATACAATGAGATAGTATACAAATTAAAGGGTCAGCCAATATGCATGACAAAAATATTGGACGACCATCTCCAAACAGTCATAGGATGGTTGAAGACCAGGTGAGTTTTGAATATTCAAGACATAAGCACTGTGACAATGCATCAAGGGTTTAAGACCAGGTGGATGTGTACTGGATCCAAAATAGCAACACTACAAATATGAAACTGCAGAACAAACAGATCAATTATGACCTCTTCAAAGTTTTTGAAATATTCATTGCACTACCACAAATATATGACTTGTTCAAAACACTAAAGGAAGGGAGATCGATTCTCTGCAAATAAAAATTTCACAACAGTGTTCCAACCCAAACAACAATCAATTTTTTCCTCTTGTTCACATTCTTTCTTAATAAACAAAAAAAATGGTGCAAGTTCTCTTATATATGGATATTTTCCAAAATAGACATTTCACGGGGAAAAAACAAACAAAATCTCAGTCCAGCAGTCCTCAACCGATCTGATATGATTGACCAGAACAGGTTTGAGAGATGAATTTCCTCCGGAAGAACAAAAATAACAAGCAAAGCCAAATTTAATATGAACAGACAACATCACCAACAAACAGCAATACCTTTAGAAGCCTCCTTGATGTTGACGGATATGCAGAAAAATATACCGCAGATGCTCGAAGCCGAGTCAGGACATTGGTAAGTATTTGGTTATCAGTAAGTTGACTAAGCAGATCAAGACAATTCCGCAAGTAAGACTTTATGAGCGGCTCGACATCTTGCCATTTCTGTCCATTTCTCAGATTCATAAGTTTCCCTTTGTCATCATCAGGAATGTCTAAGAGAGAACGGAAAATGTTGTCTGCCTCAGAAAGAATGAATGTAATTATCTGATAAAATACTTCGGTACTTTGAAGTCTCTGCGTGGAAAGGCTATTTGAGTGCAGACCAAATCGACATGCATCCCGAAAAGCATTTAGTAAGTTACGCAGGGCAGGTGCTTTAGGGTCCTTTGAAACTAACTGACACCATTCACTTATTGTCTTGCTTGTAAGGATCTTATCGCTCGGAGGATTTTTATCACCAGCATCAACACCATCGTCCCCGGAATCCATCTCATCTTGTTCATCTGAATCCTGTTAAAGATTAGAACAAAACAATAGCAAAAGAATAACTATTTTATGAGATCCTTTTGAGTGTGAGAAATACATTATAAAAAGGTTGTACATGAATTGCAGCAGGTAGAACAGGAACAATAAGTAGCACTTACTTCGTCACTTTCATGGCTCACCAATTCTGATTCCCACTTCCCAAGGAAGTTTGCAAACTCAGGGTCCTACAAATACAACAAACACTGAGAACCCTGATAATAGATCACCTAAAATGCAGACCGCAGCCACAGAATTCCAGCAAACACAGCTAATGTAAATATGAACCATCATGTGCTCCATACGATACCGACATTAACAAGCATAGCGAACAGTCATTTCACTACATAACCAGTATCTATAAGAACCTGTGTTATTCCAGAAATCATGTTCGCTTGAGAGGAAAAATCATGCATTAATCTGTATATGTGTAGAAAGCTCACACAAATCAAGAAAATGAAAAGACATACACCGCTTATATGGTTATAGACCAGATTATAATATTGTAGATTAGTTCTAGTTCTAGCAAAAAAGAACAATCTACGACGCTAAGTTCAAGATTAAACAGTTAGTCAACATCGTTTTTTTATAGGAGAGGTGATTGGACACATAACTACAGAGTACAGACCTAAACCAAGCACTATATATCCAGCAAAAAAGATGGCAAGATCTAAGGAAGTTTTCACCTTATCCAACAGCTTCTTCAACTTCTTCTTTTGCTTTTTTACCGCTAAATTCATTTCATTGTTCTGTCCATCGAGACCATCTTTTACAATACAATCTGCAATAGATATTCTGATGCTTAGAAACTAATGCACCACAAAATTCAACATGCGTTAAAAACACACAATTACCTTTGACAACATCGCCATCCTCACTGTCAGAATAGTGCGGACACTCAGGATCCTGCATTTCAAGCATCAATCAGCATTTTATAAAGGCCAATAAGCAATAGCATTATAAACAGCAGATCCAACCACATGACTGATTTTGCAAAGCAATAACGGGCAGTGTTATGTGCCAAAGTTACATGCAGAACAAACACGCTATAACAACATAAAACAAAATTGTTCATCATTTCTTGCCAATAGAAACTACATAGCATACTTGGGATTCCTCGGTGGGTTCAGAATTGATCTAAGCACCTCAGTCAAATTTGTGAAAATATTTCCAACCAAGTGGATTCTCTACCGAGTTCAGAAGGAATGAGAAACAACCGAATTGCTCCTTCTAACCGCGGAGACTCGTCAACTCCTAGAGCTACTTACCAAATTGACATAACAATAAGGAAAAAACCAAATAAAATGCTCAAACAAAGTTATATCCTAAATTTGAAGCAAACTGACTTCGGCTGATGGTGAATTTTTATATGTCTGAGCTTGACATGGAAAAGGAACATTGCGTCAAATCAAGATCGTGAAAACAATAGTAAGGTGTGACAATTCCTAAATGAATATTGGTTGCCAACAGATGAATAAAGAGACTCTGCAAAGGGCAGCCAAGCATACCTCTGAAAGATAGCCATCGCTGTCGGACAGATCCCCATCAAATTCGTTCTCATCTTCTGGAAACTCTAAAGAGTTAGCCAAAGTAGCTACATCTTCCTGTGTGTTCCTAGAAGAAAAGCATATTGAGCTTAGTTAGTTAAATAAATAAATAAAAAGAGTTCAAGCTTCATGAATTAACCAACAGTTTTATCATGAATGAAGTTCTACGGTAAATAGGGAAACAAGATGAAATCCACGCCTCAACACTCCAATTTGCAAGCTGGGTCAAATCAAATTGCTAGAAGCGCCAAACCAGGAGGCATCGCTAATGGACACTAGTGGCAGCAGGCAAAGCTAGACACGCCCAAGCCCTTGCGCAGGGGGCTCACGTCTGCTGCCTTGCTCACACCATGGCTGATCTGGAAACAACGGAATGAGTGCATCTTTGAAGGTGCACAACCATCTGTCCAAAACCTGGTTGCCAGAATCAAGGATGAGGGCATGAGGCTGCCCTTTGTTCTAGGGCTGGCGCCAAAGGTCTACGGGTAGTTCTGCCATCAAACTGGGATGTCCACTCAATGAAATGAAACGCAAAAGTGTTTTCACGAAATTTTTTTTTGCTAGAAAAGTAATCACAGACTGACTTCAAATAATACACTGTCCAATATGCATCGTGGTGCCAGCGCCGCTGCATTGAGATCCGAGTTAACTGGTTTTCCCCAATGCTAGGAGTTAACAGCGGTGACATGCCCCATTGTACCAGTGTGACTAGCAATAGCTGTTATTACAAACCACGGCCAAACAAGCTCGATGAGGAGAGACTAGTACTAAACCAATCCATCCTAATGCTGCAGTCGCATGAACTGGCCAAGTAAAATCACTCGGCACTACCGAGGATTCTCAACACCCTACAGCGTCCGGCAAAGCTATGCAAACAGAGCACGAACGGGGGCAGGTATGGTGGAGAAATACATGGTGGGTTCGCTCCGGCGCATCTCCTCGTCGCCGTCGCCGTCCAGGCGGCCGCCGTCCTCCCGGCCCTTCCCATCTGAAGAAGCAAAAGAGAGAGTTTTGAATCAGCAAGCGGGAGGCGGAGGTAGGGGCGCCAGAGGCGGGGTACGCAAGGACGGACCTTTGCGGGTGCGGCGGTTGAACTGGGAGCGGAGCTTGCGGCTGCGCTTGGCGCCGCCCTGCAGGTGCTTGTTCGCGAACTTGCGGGCCTTCTTCCCTAGCTTCTTGGCCATCGCCGCCGCCGCCGCGCGCTCTCTGTGTGGTGAGGGTGGGGAGAGGAAAGGAGAAGACGGCGACGGTGGGGTTTAAGCCGAGGGGAATTGACCAGGGATGTTGGGGGACTAGGGCTTCCGTGTTAGGACGCCATCTCAACCGTCGATGCGCGATCGGACGATAGATCAAACCACGTTAAGGACGCGTGCACCTATAGTTGTACTACGACATTTGAAGTGCACATTTAAGCTCCAGATCGACAATAAGAATCAAATTATGTAAAAAAATTGACTTTGAGTGAACTACAATCTTTGGACCTTCTTGAGCCATGGATCGAGTTAAAAGTCAAAAGATCTGTTGCAAGGCAGATGTGTCTTGTGTTAACGTTGTTAGCGTGTTCTACACATCTTTCATAACTTTTTCTGGTAATTTTATTTGTAGGTATCACGGAACCGAAGCACCTGATATATCCTCGATGTATCAGGCATTTGCCATTTTGGTTTTGTTTGGCACTAGAGTTTTAGTGGGGTTATTGGAGATAATCCCTAGCAACTCCAAAAAAACCACTTATTCTAAATGCATGTTTAGTGTTAGAGTATTGAGCTAGTTTAATCCCCGCTTAACCCCACTTTCCCCAAATCTTAGGACTCCTTTGATTTATATGATAGAAAAAGCATATGATTAAGATGTCATGCATACTTGAATCCTATGAAAAGATGAAGTTTGTTAGATTGTACCAAAATATTTTTTTTATGAGGTGTGACTTAATGTTTTTTCCTATAGGATTTGCACTACGAGATTTCTATAGGATTAGTTCCTATAGGATATGTTTATATAATCAAACAGCTTGTGTAGGCTCCTACAGAAGCCAAATCCTACACTATTCCTATAAAATTTATATGAATTAAAGGAGTCTTTAGTGTATTTTTCTCAATCTCCAATACTCTACCTCTACCTAGTGGATTGGGGATTGGGTTAGTACTATCCCTATTAATCCCTATAAAAACTCTAGTACCAAACAAGGCCTTAACGTGCTATCGATACTCTCATGTCTAAACACCCTGGGCACTTGTACTCTTAAGGTGATCTTGGTACTCTCATGTCAAGAACACCCTGTAGTAAAATCGTGGAATCTGTAACTTGAGATATAGGAAAGATATATTTGGATGTGAATAATAGGTAACTTAGAATTACTGTTAATTTAGGTGGTTCTCACTATTATTCTATTAACATTGAGAATCGTGCCCGTGCTTCCAAGTTAGGACACCATCTTGGTCATTGACGTGCGATCGGACAATTGGATCAACCAGCATAAAGGACTACCGCTATAGTTCTATCATAATTCAAGTCCGCATCTGACCGCCATGAAAGCATAGAGTTATTCACGACATAGTTGAACATACTTTCTTGAATTGTGCATCAGGTTTAAACTGAAAATCCGTAGCATGTTAGATACATCTTGTGTTAATGTTTAATTTGGCATGTTTCGTGCATTTTCATGACGACTTTGATGGTGGGATTGTTCATAGATACTAGAATGGAACAAAAGCACCGTGTAGGGAGGAAGCCCCTGGTATATATCATCGATGCACCTGGCACTCACACTCTTAGGGTGTTCTGGGTACTACGATTTCCTAAACACCTTTTGTTGAAGTCGTGTAAAGTTATAAAGACAGTTGAACTCATATTTTGATCTGCATCTCAGATATTAGAAAAGGACAAATTCATATGCAAATGACAGCCTTGTATTGGAAAAGAAAATTAAGTCAATTGGTATCTTGACGATATTAATATATTTTATTTGTCCAAAAAATTTGATTTATGTTTCTACTGGATAAATTAATGCTATTTCATTGCCATGTTCAAAGTATAAAAAAAATGTGTTAACATATTATTTAAATGACCACAACATGTAACACACATTTGTGGCCATGAAGTAGCATGCCAACCACTAATTTTTTTTAAAAAGAATACGGTAGGGGAAGCCCCTAGAGTTATCATGCACTAGAAACTACTATCAAGATATTCCATACACTTTACATATACGTGCTGAGATTTTAAAGATGTTAAAATATACACAACCATACACTCAAGTTTAATCAAGTGTTACAAATGAATCCATGAATACAAGTGATTATTTATTTCGTCACATTTAAAAAAAATCCTTCTTGATGTTTGAAGGTTATCATTCAAAAGTGATAATAACTTCTGATACAACGTGTGATTGCATTTTAGCATTATGTGTGTACATGTCAGTGATATATACACGTTTGAAGGGTATAATGAAAAACAAATTAATATTTAGGAACATTGTAATGTAATTAAATTATGAAAACTATAAAGTTTTAGTATAAATGTCATTTGTTTTAAGCTGCATCGAGCCCCCAAATAAGTTTGTACCATCACTGATGTGGCGCCAATGTTAGGTCATCTTCATCCATGGAGAAGTTCTTTTTTATATACTTTGCGGATACGATGGCCGAACTACGAACAAAACTTGCTGCATATTGACTAAAGCAGACGGTTGAGTAAAACTAACAATATGGAGAAAGAGCTAAGCTTACATGACCAGATGTTGTTAACCGTTTTCGACCTCTCGCATGCGTCACATCTCCCTATTACTGACTCAGTTGTAGTCTTAGTCATGAAGAAAGCCGATTTCAAGATCAAGGGAGTAGCAAGTGGCATGGAGACAAGAGAGTAAAGTTCAAATTTGAATCAATTAGAAACAGAACATAAGATGGAGTAAAAAAATAATACACTTTTGTTCCTGGCCCATTATGATCGACCACATATACATTCTCATCTCCATACCAAATCTTCTCTTTCTTAATAGATGGCCCCATTTTGCTGGTCTCACAGCGAGCCACGTCACTGCGTTAAAAGTGTGGCCAGACCGACACGCCCCGCGCCCTTCCTCTCCAGACGCCACGCCCGAACGGACATCGATCGCCTGCTGCCCTTCCTCGCGAGGATGACGCGCGCGGACCCTCGCCCCCATCGATCTGTGCTGCCTTCCTCGCTAGATCGACGCGCGCGGACCCTCCCCCATCCATCTCTGCTGCCCTGCTCGCCAGATGGGCCGACACCGGCTGACTCTCTTCCTCTTCCTCGCATACCCAGCGATCTCTTCCCCACCACGGATCCGCCTCCGTTCATCTTCGTCCATCACCACCGCTCGCACGACTCCACCTCCGTTCCTCCTCCCCACGAATGTACCGCCGCGACTTAATCAAAGCACCTCATAAATTTGAGCATTAAACAACTGGAAACTGCTCAATGAAAATCATCCATCATCGATGTTGCCTCCAGGTTAAAAAGCAGGGCATGGTACCATCCGCATCCGCACCAATGACACCAGTTTGCTCGCGCCGCCACCACGCCCAGCAGCCTTCGGTTGGTGCCTCGCTGCTCCCCATCCTAATTTCTTCTTTATTTTTTTCACAATCCCTCAATATATCTTCCGAATCTTGCAGATTGAGATCCGGATGGGATTCCGCTTGATGTTCTGCCCCTTCACCTGATTCCAATGGATTATGTCTGCTGCTACCTCAGGTTCTCCCAATTTTTTTTTTGGATTTCTTGGCTTCTCAATCTGCTCGCTGGAGATTTCTTTGGGTTGACTTCTCAGTCTGCTAGCCATCATCGCCTCAACTACCGAACACTCATTTCCAAATCCCAATCTTATTCATGTCGAGTGTCGAAGGATTGTGCTGCTGCCTAGGCGACTATTGCAAGTCAGCCCGTGCTCAAAATTTGTCGCTACAAGACATCTCTGACCGTGGTGTCGCTCATAGAGCAGCAACTATATCTTACACAGAACTTGAGTTTTTTCTACAGAAATTATCTGAGTATAATATGTTGGTTATTGTTATAATATTTTAATCTTTCTTGCAGGATGCACACTTCTTATAGATAAATTCGTCCCGTTTGGACCTGTACCGTGCAAACTATCTTTGGTAGTCTTGAGAGATAAAGACGTTGATTTATCCGTGCCTTTTAATTATTTGAATAGTGTATGTCATTTAGAAGAAGCAACGGAAGAAACCGTCATGGTAAATAAGACATGGGAAGTGAGATTCATAAAAAAACTCAGTAATAACTTTACTGCTACCTCCAGTTGTTTATCTGATCCCTACTATGATTTATTTTTCATTGTCAGCCTTCCAGGTGCCTCAATCGGTCCATAATGTAGGCAACAACTAAAGATGTATTTGTATTCTATCGAATAACAGTGGTTCACTTAGTAGTCAGTATACTCCACGAGCAATCTCTCTTTCTTCCAGGAGCATAAGTTAGCAAGAAGATATATTGTAGTCTTTCACAGCTTGCTTTTTGTCGTCCTAAAGCACATGTTTTTAATCCGATGGTATAGAACTACTGATCTTCTTCTCCATGCCTTATACTTCTATTATTTCGCATAGCCTTTTGCATGATACCGGTGATCTGATAATGCATCCTACCTTGCTGCAGCGCTATTGCTGTGGTAAATTGTATTGATCATTTCATTATTACCTGTAAAATATACTTAATGTTATCTTTCTTTATTTTCACCTCAAGATGCATATAAAGTTCTTGAGGATTCATATTGTAATGCTTCTTCTGTCAACTTTGTGCAATATTGTTCATGCCATCCCTGGAACGATCCATCCCAGTTTGATATATACTTCTTTTGTCCCTTGATATTTGTTTGGCTTCAGACAACACATGACACCCCAATCTGAGTATCTACTTGATTGAGTTAACAAAGGTTAGCACACATGTATACTGGGTATGACGCATTGTGTCAAAAACTCATGTCCTAGGTTATTTCTACCCAGGTTTCTAAACACATGATTTTGCATTCATTCCAAATACAAATCAACTAGGTATGCGTCTGTAAAAGCATTAACTAGGTATGCTAGGTCATGTCTTTATAGTCTATGTATACTAACCCATATATATTTATTTATGACATTGCTGCTTTTAGGTCTGCAACAAATTATGTAATCTTATGCAATTCAGTTTTCATCGGTTTACTGACTCATAAATGTATTTTTTCGTGTAGACTTTTCTCTACTGAACCTATGGTGATGTGATTTCAGAAAGTAAAGTGCAGAAATTTGGTGAACATGGTAAACAGTCTGATTTTAGACATAAGGCCGTCAGATTCCGCATGTTTTGGGCTCATTAGACATAAACAACTGACATCGCTAGCTACTCCAATTTGTGCAATTGTTTTCTAAAATTAGTTCTGAACTCCGTTATCATTCAGATGTGTGTTATGTTCTTTATCTTGAGAACTATCTATCGTTCCCCACTTTTATATGTCTTAATTTGGTTCAGACATACCTTTTGCATGATCTATAACGCTTTGCAATTGTTCTCTAAAATTAGTTATGAAATATGTCATCATTGAGATGTGTGTTATGTTTTTTATCTTGAGAGCTATATATCGTTCCGCGCTTCTATATGTCTTCATTCTGTTCAAACATGCCTTTATGGATCTCAAAACATGCTTCTTTGATCTGTAACATCTCAACTAAATTTGGAACAATTATTCTGAATGTACGTGCACACATGTGAAAAATAGATTAGAAAGAAGCTCATCCTTGGTAAATACAAATTTGTTCACTTATTGCAACTCACATTTGTTTTCAACTTCAAAGAAGCTTTGTTACTACCTGAAGTCTATGCAATCCTCTTCAAAGCAGTCAAATGTACAGGTGAACCGCTGAAATTTGACTTGATCAGATGCAGCTACGGGCAGTTTCATGTGCATGCTCTACAACGTGCCACTCAATATTTAACCTCATTACCTTTTTGTTTACTCCTATCAAATCATTGATTTGTTTCCCGCCGCAACGCGCGGGGTATCATCTAGTAAACAATAAATAGTACGCACTTTTGTCGATTGTGAATTTGATTTTTGGTTAGCACATGGTTTTTGTTCCGGTTTAAAAAATAACTTTCTTGCTAGTGATTATTGATTCTCAGGATAACTTCTCCATCCCTATTGTGCGAGAAACACGTATTGCCGTGTCATTTAGGATTAATTAGTTACCTAGCTATGGATGTTTGCGTGTCTAGCTTATAGTAAATGTTGGTCCATCAACGCGGACTCTTCGGAAAACATAGTGTGTGTGTGTGTGTGTGTGTTTTGGTGAGGACACACAATTGTGAACATTGGTGTAGTGGCGTGAGTATGAAGTGTGTGGATGTCCTTCCTTACAATCTCATAATTTTTTTACAATAACCTTTTCCTTATCTCCCCCCTATGAAATCGTTTCCCACTACTTTTCAGGTGTTGCGCCGAACCATTCATTATAATACACGGGAGACAAGACCAGTAGCAGGGGGGCTCCAGGGGAATGGCACATCCGATTTCGAAGGCAGTTTAGCCTCGCAAAAGCGGTAGAATGGGGGAACCTATGTAGGGAGATCCAGGCCTTGCCGTATGAAAAAGAGGGTGGGGTTTCTCGTGTGTGTACTCTACTAGGTCAATGTATCTCAGTCTGACGCAGGCGGCAGCGGTGGCTCACTTCAAGGACGTATGACGCACGAGAGTACCTCCCAAGATCAAAGTCCTCCTATGTGGAAACTCATTAGAAGTAGATTGCCATCATATGAGCGGGTAGCCAAGTGATATGGTGATACGTTGCAAACGTATCTATAATTTTTGATGTTTCATGCTTGTTTTACACCAATTTCTATATGTTTTGTTTACACTTCGTGGTATTTTTATGCATTTTCTGGAACTAGCCTATTAACAAGATGTCATAGTGTCAGTTCCTGTTTTCTGTTATTTTTTGTATTTCAGAAAAGTTGTACAGGAAATATTCTTAGAATTAGATGAAACAAAAGCCAAAGTTCATATTTTACTGTCACGAAGACGGAGTCTAGAGGGGAGACGGAGAATAGCTAGGAGGTGGTCACACCACCCCTAGGCGCGGCACACCCCTGGCCACGCCTAGGTATGGTGTGGGCCCCTCGGGCGTCCACCGAACTTGTCCTTTCGCCTATAAATTCACATCCTCGGGAAAAAACTTAACACCCGAGTCTCCATCCACGAAAAGTTCAGTAGCCGCCGTCATCGTCGATCCTAGTTTAGGAGGGTTCTGAAGCTCTTCCTGGCACCCTACCGGAGAGGGAGATCATCACCGAAGGCCTCTTCATCTCCATGCCCGCCTCCGAAGTGATGTGCGAGTAGTTCATCTTTGGACTACGGGTCCATAGCAGTAACTAGATGGTTGTCTTCTCCTCATTATGCTTCATGTTTAGATCTTGTGAGCTGTCTATCATGATCAAGATCATCTTTATGTAATGCTACATGTTGTGTTTGCTGGGATCCGATGAATATTGAATACTACGGTTGAGTTGATTATAGACATGTTTATATGTTATTTGTGATCTTGCATGCTCTCCGTTGCTAGTAGATGATCTGGCCAAGTATGTGCTTGTGACTCCAAGAGAGAGTATTTATGCTCGATAGTGGGTTCATGCCTCTAGTAATCTGGGAGAGTGAGAGTAACTCCTAAGGTTGTAGATATGTTGTTGCTACTAGGGAGAAAACAACAATGCTTTATCCAAGGATAATTCTATTATTTACTTTAGACACTTTACTTAATGCAATAATCTGTTGCTTGCAACTTAATACTGAAAGGGGTACGAATGCTAACCTGAAGGTGGATTATTTAGCGTCCGCACCCCTTCCAGTATAAAGTTGCAAGCAACAGACTATCGCATTAAGCAATGCGTGTAAAGTAAACAATAGAATTATCCTTGGATAAAATATTGTTGTTTTCTCCCTAGTAGCAACAGCACATCTACAACCTTAGAAGTTATAAAGTCACTCGCCTAGGAAACTAGAGGCATGAACCTACTATCGAGCATAAATATCCCCTCTTGGAGTCCCAAGTGTCCACTTGACCAGAGTTTCTACTAGCAACGGAGAGCATGCAAGATCAGAAATAACATATGACATGAATATATAATCAATCTTAACATAGTATTCAACATTCATCGGATCCGAGCAAACCAAACATATAGGATTACATAAAGATGATCTTGATCATGTAGGGCAGCTCACAAGATTGATACATGAAGCACAAGGTTATGGACCCATAGTCCAGGGATGAACTACTCACGCATCACTTCGGAGGCGGGCATGGCGATGTAGCCTCCGGCGATGATTTTCCCCTCCGGCAGGGTGCCGGGAAGAGCTTCAGAATCCGCCGAGATGGGTTCGGCGATGGCAGCCGCGAAGGAACTTTTCGTGGATGGAGGCTCGGTTATCCAGGGTTTTCCCGAGAAGATGTATAAATAGGCAGAGGATTGAGGTCGGTTGGGCGCCTGGTGGCCCCACACCTGCCCTAGGCGCGGGCCAGGCCTAGGCCGCGCCTAGGGGTGGTGTGGGCGCCCTGGTGCGCCTCTTTGTCCCCCCTCTGGACATTGTCTTCGTTTCAGTAAAATATTGACTTCGGCTTTTGTTTTGTCCAAGTTTTTAGAATATTTCCTATACAACTTTTCTGAATGTGGTGACCCTGCATACCACTGCATGTTGTAGTATGCCAGTCGTTGATATAACATTCACGAAGTACCATTCCGCAAATATTACATCCCTCAGAGTAGTACAACAGAACATAGCAGGTCCATAACTCATTCATTTATTATTACAAGCATAATGTACATATCATCTCGGAGCTCCTCTTGGGTCCTAAGAGGGATACTCCTGGGTTCGAGGCGAACCCATCTTAACTTACAATATAGAAGTCTTACTAGGTGGTACATTTATTCCCTCGAGCAGTTAAGTACTAAGAGTTCGTACTGCTCGGATACTACTACTTCTCGGTTAGTCTAAACTTAATCTCCTCCGGAACCCTCCCCGGTTCCATAGACTATAAGGTAGTCTACGCCTTCAACACCTCTAGAGAGGTCTGGTTCTTCATAGCCGATAATCTCGGCTCCTTCAGGGTTGTCGTTGTCCTCCTCCAGATGGTTCAGACAATCTAAGCAGGGGATTTAAGAGTGGTATGAGTATGAGCGTACTCAACAAGTTCATTATAGAAAAGAGGTGTTTAATGCACTAGCTACGATATTAGACCAGATCGTCTAATACCAATGCAAGTTTTGATAATCATTTCTTCAAGAGGTTGCTTTTATTTCAAAGAACTATGTCCGTCAGCCTTCACCGGTTTACTAGAACTTCATGGAGCTCCTTTCTGGCCGCGTTCGCAGTTCCATATCCCGGAACAGGGAGTGACAGGTCACGGTTCTTTACACTCTGCAGAGGTGTGTTGCTTTACCCATAAGAGATCTTAACCTTGGTGCCAACCGGGCAGCTTTCCCGTTTACACTTCCTTCGGTGTGAGGCCCGGTATAAGGTCATAGCCAATCATATTCCTCCGCTACCTCGCACACCCACCCTTTGTTGCAAACCCCGACCCTGGGTCCTCGCCGGTCCTCTTACACCAATTAAGGATGGACCCCGACCGCGACAACAGTTCTAGGCTCTACCATAAACTCCTTCGCCGGTAGCTACAACCCATCATAGACCGCATTACCGTGGGGAATTAGAATGGGATCCCCACCCTCCGGTTGTTCTCGCAAGATACAACTGCTACGGTAAGCGCATCCGTTGATGTACAAGAGGTGGAAATACGATTGACTATTCCGTCCCACTCCAGATCTTATGGTTAACACGGTTATTACGGCACAAGAATCACTGGACGACATTTGTTGTTTAATCCTAGATGGATATAAACCCGTGCAATGGAACCTCCACCATATCAACACAATCCATGGTTCCATTGCCCACCACATAGTCATATTCATAGTTATAAAAATAGTGGTTTTGCTTTTTATGCAATAGTGATAAACATAGTACTTTGCAAGTAATTTGGTAAAAATACTCAAATGACATGAGCAAGCGATGAACTTGCCTGAACACTGCAAAGTGTTGCAGTTGGATGGTGTGGACTGACCCTTGTCCTCTGTTGCTAAAAATAGCATCATTGTCCGATAAGGGCAATGGTTAAAGAAGCATTGATGCATGATTCCATTTTTAGGGTTTGTTCCCCCCTTCCGATGTCGTTAATATTTCATGTGAGAGGTTGATACTAAGAATAATTTAGGAATACTCTATTTAGGGTAAAATACAACCTTGAAATGTTGTCAAGGTGTTTTTAAAGTCCAAAAGAATTTATGGACTTATTTTCATTATTGAAAATAAAATGTGTGATTTAAATGATTATTTAAATCATCAAATTTGAACTTATTCTTGTTTATCTTCAAAAATTCTATTTCATATTTTATTACCATAGAGTTTTTTATACTGAGTGGTTTTCATATTTTTAATTATTTTTTAGAGCTAGGAAACATTTATTGTTGATTTTTTAAAGTTTCAGCATTTTTATTAATTTGTGAAATGACACAAATGCCCCTGGGCCCACCTGTCGGTGTAACCCAGTGGGGTTAGGTCGACCGACCCACCTGGTCCGGCTCGACCAGCCTCACTCCTCTCTCTCTCTCACGCGCGCGACCTAACCCTAACCCTAATCCCCTCTCTGGCGATCCGTGTCGCCTCCGCCGTCGCCGCTCAATTCCGGCGAGCTCCGCCGGACTTGGCCCTCGCCGTGGGGCGCAATCGACTCGCCTCATGACAGCGCGTCGATCTGTCCGCGTCGATCTGGAGCAAATGCTGCTCCCGCTCGTCCTCGACCTCTTCTGCGGCGGCTAGGGTTACGGGATCTTTGCGATCCCGCCGCTCCTGGCGCTCCTGGTGCTGTGGCGCCGCCGTGGCTTCGCCACCGTGGTGTGCGTGGTGCCGTGGTGCTGCCATGGCCTGGCGCCGCCGCGCTCCGGCGTGTGCCGCCGTGGCCGCCATGGCTGCGCCGGTCTGCTCGACTCCGGGTAAGTGCGCCTCCCTTTCTTCTCCCTCCTGTGCCTATCCTTTTTCCTCCTCTAGCTCTGGTTACGGCTGCTCCACCTCGTGGAGAAGCTTGCCGTGCCCATGATCTACTGCTGCGCTATGCTTGCCTGCGTAAGAGCTGCGGTGCTCTGCTGCAGCGCCATGCTTGCCTGCTCCTGCTGTGCTATGCTGCTGTACCCTGCGTGTGCTACTGCTATGCGCAGCCCTGCCATGCTTTTGTGCAAGAATTTCTAGTCTAATTGTATCTTTGTGCCTCTGTTCTTGTTAATAAGCTTGCCAGATGCTCAAGTGTATTCCTTTAAATTGCCATGGCTTGGTTACAGTGTGTAGTTCTGGCCAATTTGCAAATGCCTGGGCCATTGTGGCTAATTCTTGTGCTCAATTTATGATTATGCTCAATTGAGCATTGCTGTGGCCTTATCAGGGTTATTCAGTGATGAATTGATATATGCTTGGCTGGTGTATTATGATCCAGTGGTTCATCAAGCATTTGATGTGCTTCTAGATACAATCATAAATTATTTATGTGATTAGCTGTGAAGCAACTGTTGATGAATTGGTGTTGTGTTAGTCATATGATTCATGATTTGTTGCTAGGTTGGCTCTAGCATGTACTGGCATGCTCTAGCAAGGTTCTGATGATCACATGATCATCAGTTGCTTGTAAATGATGTTGTTTCATAACTGTGCCTCACTATTGCTCACTCTGTGTTGTGTGTGCATCACACATGCTTGGCCTAGTGTGTGATGGTGCTTGCTTAAGCATCAGTTGGTGCTTGCAATGATCCATTGGATCATCTGCAAGGTTCTGGTACATCTATGGCTTGTGTATTTCATTTATCTGTGTTGACTTGCTTGGCTGAATGGATAAATGATGTGAACTGCTTGCAGTTATGATCATCTTTTTCATTGTGACAGGCTAGATGGATGCCAACCCTTGGTTGTGTACCCTAGTCCATTATTTGAACCCTTCTGGTGATGATAACTGTGCAAGGCTTGTGATTTGGGACTGTTTCAGTGGTTGAGGTGGCCTCAACAGCAATTCTTGCTGTTCAGGAAGCTCCCACCACTGTTGGCTGGCTGTGGCTTGATGAATGCATCACTGGACAATCCCTTGTTGGATTTCCAGTGAGCTTTACTGTTTACAAACAAAAATAGGCACAGGTTGCCTATCTGTCTGATGGTATTACTAGCTGTAGGTGCTAGGTGATTTGGGCTAGGCTAGCTGTGAATCCATCCTTTGCTGGATTCCTTTAGTTGTGCCACTGATTTGACATAACTAGTGTTCCCTTGGATGATTTCCTATTGGCCTCTCCCCTCTTTGCTTGCACCAAATGGCTAGTAGCCAAGTGATGATACAAATAGGGTTTCTACCCTCTTTTGCTTCTGTGACATATGCACATGCTTAATTATGAGCAAAACCATGGTTTGCCCATGTTTATCTGGTATACCTCACTCCAGCTCCTAGAAATTTGGTGTTGGTGTAGAGGTTTGCTTCTGATTGATGACTTAAGCTTGCCCTGCTCCTCCTGGCTAGCTTGAGCTTGCTCTACACCATTTTGTGTTTGTTCACAGTTGACAGTTCTTGGTGAAACTGTCCCTAAATGATTTCTGGTGGTTTGATGTTCTTCCTGTTCTAAGTGTTCTTGCTATCTGGTGACTTACCCTGCTGCTTGTCGATGGATGAGCTAGGGTTTACTGTGGAGGTTTTTATACCTCCCCTACTTTGCTCTCCAGGTCGACAGCTTGGCCTGGCAAGCATGTGGTGACTCACTGGCCTGTGTGTGCTGTTGGGCATGCACACTGCCTGGTGACAAGGTATCAACTTGTCAATGCCTATGGATTGTAGGCTAGGGTTTAGTTAGAAGTAGAGGGCAAGTAGATCTCGAAGGTTTCAGCCGAAAAGTACTCGACGATTACGAAAACTAAGGTTTGTAACAATGATTCGATTATCTCTTCGTCCCTCGACTCCCCCTTTATATAGGAGGCGGAGCCGAGGGCTTCGTTTTGTACAAGTTACAGAGTACGGGACGGTTTCTAACTCACCCCGCCAGATTACAAATAACACTTCCTATTACAACTCTAACTTTCCTTAATATATCTTGGGCTCCCGAATCTTCTTATTCTTCGGGTATTGGGCCTTCAGTAAACCCCGGGTACTATCTTCGGCAGGCCCATTTGGGATGCCTATGTCAGTAGCCCCCGAGATTTTGCTTGAATCGTAGAGTCAGGAAAAATCTCCACTATTTATTTTTATTCGAGAGCTTTAACTTTTTTATATTTCTTCACATAAAATTCTATATTGTACAGGGATACTGGTAGTTGGGGCTAGTTCATCTGACGGATCAGGTACTAGTTAACTGCTCTAGTGGCAATCCGCAAAAACCTACTTCGAGATCACGTCCCTGGACATGATCTCGGGATACTGGTGTAAACTTCGACAGGTGCCGCTTAAGGTCTTACCATTCGTCGAGTCCCGATCAAATTTATCGAGTACCTAACGCGTCCGTTAGATTTTTCTTCGTATCTCGTTGATACGGATAAAAGTAGCGTAGCGCAGATCTTCGGCGATGCCACGCCCAGTAACGGATCTGGGGTCTTACCTTCGCAAATTTGCGGCATTCAGAAATTGATCGCAACTTCGGCGTTCTGAGAATATATTGTCGAGTGCTTTTCCGGCTGTTGGAATGGCACATTTTATCGAGTCAAATATGACTTATATTGCTCTCCCGATGGGAGTATATGTAGAGTTAATTATAACTCGAAATATACTCTCTTGCTTTTCTATCTTTTTTTTTTAAATTTCATCGGGCACGCGAACAGCGTTCCCGATGGGAGTAGCCCCCGAGGCTACAGCCAAGAACTTGTGCTTGGTTGTAGGCTCAACATTTTAGTCCACCTTGTCGCTATATTGTCATTATTTCCCAATATGATCTTTTTTTTATCTCTCGGGTGCGCGAACAGCGCTCCCGATGGGAGTAGCCCCCGAGGCTACAGCCAAGGACTTGTGCTTGGTTGTAGGCTCCCGCAATTTCTATACTGCCATACTCGAAATTTTACTTTTTGTCGAAGTAGCCCCCGAGCATTTGGGCAAAAACTTGTATTTGATCAAAGGCTCCCGAAGTATTTGATAACCTCTCCTGTCGCCAATCTTCTTTTATTTTTCTTATCGGCATGCTTCCCTTAATCAAATTTACTTCATCTCTGTTAATAGTCGTGATTTTTCTACCTTGTGGGTCCATTGTTTCCACCACGTTGACACGTCGTGCAAGTGGGGGACACACGTCCTCCGCTTTTCCTGGCGCACGTACGGTAACGCCTATCTCAGTAAAAATACGTTTTTACCCTTTTATCTAGAAGATCTTTTTTCACCACACGATTTCTTCATCCAACGGTGCATTGCTTCGCCCGATTCTTATATAAACCTTTCTTCAACCTCCGTTCACTCCTTCGCTTGCGCCGCACATCTGTTCCTCTTTCCAAAAACTTCCCCTGCGCCCAACTCTCTTTGATCTTCCGCACGAACATTGCTTTTCCAGTGCCATTGATGCCACCGCGCACGCGACTCACTCGCCACAAAGACTCCAGAGTCCAAGATGGCCGCTGAAGACCTTGAGTGGGAGAGATCTAAAATCTCCAACCAAGACATCAACACGCTGAAGAGGCTTGGCCTGATGAAGAAAGAGGACGCCATCCGCTTTCCCAGCGAAGAAAGCTACCCAAACCCTCCAATGGAGTACCGGGTTAGTTTCGTTGATCACCTCATCCGCGGCCTTTCTGCCCCAATTCACGATTTCCTCCGCGGCCTTCTTTTTGTTTATGGGATTCAGCTGCACCCGCTTGACCCCCAATTCCATCCTCCATATTTCCATTTTTATCACGCCGTGCGAATGCTTCCTTGGAATCCTCCTAATCGGGCTCGTGGAAACGCATTTTCTGCCTCCGCCGCAATGGCTCCCACAACGCCACTTATAACATAGGCGGCGTTGTTATCTCGTGTCCGAACCGACGTTGATTACTTCGCCGTCAAATATACTGATTCTGTCCAAGGGTGGCGCAAAAGGTGGCACTACATACACGAAGAAAGTGCCAACTCTGTGGAACACAACATAGTCCCTTTCGACGGAAGTGCCAAAATTCAGCGCCGCCGCTCCTGGGATGTCAAGCTTTCGAAGAAGAGAAAAAGGCGACGTAAGCACTTATGTCTCGTATTCATCGACTTCAAAATACTCGAGGCAAAGAACCGTCCGGTGTTCAAATCACTGCCTACTTCCTTAGGATTAGAGTGCAGCCTCTTCAGGCTCGCAAAAATCCCCTTTGGACGTATTACGGTGAAAACGACGCCAATAGACTCTCCGGTGATCTTTACGCAAAGGACTTGGAGAAGCTGATTCGAAGAATTTCCCGCTTGGCCAAGAAGGATCCTATTCCCTCCTCCTGCCGCGTGGAACCATACTGACTCCGCCAATCCTCTCCCTGAGGTATTTTGTCTTCTCGAATTTTTGTCTTGTTCCGAACTTTCCGCATCTCATTAATTTTTCGTTGTCGCTATTTTCCCGCAGAACCATCCTACCATGGCTTCCTTCCTCCTCTTCCCGAGGATGGAGAAGTCGAAGAACAGTGCTATCGTTGCCGAAGACAACCAAGGTTCTTCTCTTCTGAAAGTGAAGTCGCAGGTTCTCACAAATCTGCGGCTTCCCATGAAAAAGAAGTTGAATCCGACGCGCCGAGTCGACGCAATCCCTTCCTCCCGCTGTTTCCCCAAGGAACAAAAGGAAAAGGAATGACGCCGAGGGTTACGGCACTTCTAAAGCCGAAAAAGTTGTTCCTTCTCATCCGAAGGCAGCTTATGATCCTTATATTGAATCCCTCGTCAGCTCGTAAGTCATTTTTATTTCTCCTTACTTCGTACTCGAAATGTTTATCTTGTCTTGCTTTTATACTTGTCGATGTTTAATCAACAAAGTGATGACGAGGAAGAAATACCAATCGTTGACGTGGCTCCTCGGACAAGCACGTCACATACTCGTACTTGCCTCGTACACGCTAGTTGAAGGAGAAGAATCCTCGCCTCCTCAACGAAACATCGTCACCACAACTCCGCAAGAAGCCCCCTTGCTCCTTCACCAAAAAGGACAAGGATTGAAACGATTGTTGAACCTGCCCCTCAATTGGGCAGCTCTTCGACTTCTGCTCTTAGACGATGTAAGTTTGTCGATATCTATATTTCCTCTATTTTGCTTTTTCACGCCTTCACTCTTTTTTTCATGCCGATGTTTCTCTTGCTGTGTTCTTCTTTGACAGCCCATGATCAAAGAGCTTCTCCGCATCGGATCCCAATTCATTGGGTACCGTGAGTATGCGAGCAGAACCGAAGGTAACAATTTTTATACTTGCCGTTTTTTCTTGACTTTTTGCTCCTGTTGTTTGTCGCGATTTTTGATCTTTCTTCTTTTTATTTTTTATCTCGACAGAGAAACTTGCAGAGGCCAACAAACGTGCCGACGCACTTGCTCAAAAACTTGAGCAAAGTGAGGCGGCTCGTAAGAAAGCCGAACTTGTTGCTAGCGAAGCTAAAGCCGAGGCTGATGAAGCCAAAGCAAAAGCTGCTAGTGTCGAGGAACTGCAGAAAAAACTTGAGGATGCTGAATCTGCTTTAACCGAGCATATAGCTGCACAAGCTGCTCGTGAACAAGGGATCCTCAAGCGCCTGAAATCACAAAGTCGATGCACGCTGATAATACCATTGATCCCTTCTATTTTTATGAGAACCGCTGTTTCTTGTTGTTGACCAATGTTTTGTTTCTGTGGCGAGACCAAACAAACCAAGATTTTGATCTGGAGAATCCCGTCAATGACCCTCTCCTTGATGCACTTTCTTATCTAGAGCTTCATGGGTCCGAAATTCGTGAAGGCGTGGCAAATGCTAATGCAGGATTGTCGGCGCTGTTCCCCTACTTCTTCTCGAAGAAAGAGGAGCCCCCGACTTTCCTTACCCTTGCCAAGAGCTTCAATTCATCAGAAGACCTTGGATTGAAGATGCGTCAAGAAAACATGAAGATTGTTGTCGAAAGCACTGTCGCCTGGTTCTTTGACGATACCAGCAGATCGTTGATTGGACGAAAGTTGGCGACACCGATCAAATAGAGCAATCGAGATGGAGGTCACTGATCAAGGCAGCCAAGCCCAACACGAAGAAAATCTTGGCATATCTCGGGATCAAACCAACTTCGACTCCTAGCTCATCAAGGCCGGAGGTCTAGTTGCATGCCTCTTTGTTTTTCTTTCTCTGTTTCTTTTGCTCTTGTCGCCAAAGTAGTTATTTGGCGACACGTACTTCGTTAGCTCCACTGTAAGGGCTTTGTAATTATTCCGAAAGATTAATGAAAACTCTATCTTTTGCTTGTTGATCGATGTTGTCTTTTAAATTTCAGTTGGTATTTGATAACTACACTCCATCTTCCACTCCTTCCAATGTTTCGCCTTCTTCTTCTCGCTCAAAGAGAACTCTTGCTGATGCTACACCTGTCGAAGATTCCTTGCCGCGAGAATTGAATGAACTTCGGCAGCAACTTGATGCAAAGAAGCAAACACTTGTGATGATGGAAAAATCTCGTAAGTCATCTGAAGCCGAAAAAATTGCACTTCAGCAAGCTCGCGAGGCCGTGGCTGCTAAGGAAATCGCTGCTTCCGAGGCTGAAAAGGCGACTACTCGAGAAAATTTCATGCTCGAGTTGATGAATGAAGCAAGTGCGGATATGTCGGGTATGCTTGTTTCATCCTCAATATCTTCCGTCTTCATGCTACGTCTCTTAAAATTTTTCTGCTCCGTTGTTTTAATAGGTTCCTTTACTGATGCTGTTGCCGAAGAAGAGAGGGTAAATACTAGGACGAACCTCCTTGTTAACCTTTCCCTTGATCATGGTTCTCTGTTTTGGGCTACCCCAGAGAGGACCCGCCAGATTGTCAGATTTCAGGATCGCGCCTCTCAAACTCGCGACTTCCTTGATTTCTGTACCAAGACCTTGTCTATGGTTTATAACTCCATGTTTCCTCGGAACGTTCAACCAAAAACTCTTCCCGAGTTAATGGAGCAATTCAAGGATGCCCACAGGATCCATGATTTTGTCAAAGCTCAGCTGGTAGCTGGCGCCAGATTTGCTCTTATCATGCTTCAGATCTGCCACTCAAATCTTGACCTGACCCAAGTTGTTGCGAAAGTTCATCAGAAGGTAAAACGCCGAAGAGTTGGTGTCGACCGAATTAACACGAAGGTTTCGCCTATAGCCGAAGAAATGATTGAAGACCTTCTTCGGATGGATGCCGACTTTTTTGCCGATGGTCATTATGCTGATTTTCTTGGCGCTGCTCCTGAAGAAAACAGAATTACCCTTGATGACATACTGAATCATGACTAATTATTTTCCTTTTGTAGATAACTCTTCTTTGTAACCCATGATTGTGATTATATTGTGAAGCAATCATTATATTTCTATATTTGTCTAGCCCCCGAGTGTTTCGGTGGCTATTTCTTTGTATTTGTATATTGCGAGGTTTTGAACCAAGGCATTTATTTAATATGTATTTATGGCGAATATCAGCCCCCGAGCTTCTTTATTGAGTACTATTTTGTATTTTTATTGACTCACGAGGTATTTTAATACCAAGGCAAGGCTTTTTTTCTTTTTCGATGAACTATATTGAAATTCGTCGGGTCAGAGACTTTGAGCATGTCGATAAAGAAAAGTTATATTGACACTATCTTTATTATATTGCAGCACCGCGAGCCCGCCTCATTAAAAACCTTTCCCGGCCCCACTCGGTGCCCCGAAAAAGGAAAAGAGTGCGTCTGAAAACTCGCGGGCGTTCCAAAGACGTTGAAGTTTTACAAGGACTATATTTCAACTCTAGGCATAGAACCGCCCGAGTTGCGCCACGTTCCAAGGGTTTTGCTCCTCCACCCCTGTCTTCTTGTCCTTTATCCTGTATGCTCCTCCTCCGATTACTTCCGTGACAATGTAAGGGCCTAGCCATGGTGACTCGAGTTTTTCATGACTTTTTTGCGTGAGCCGAAGAACTAGGTCTCCCACCTGAAAGGATCTTGGCCGCAAACGTCGACTGTGATAATTCTTCAAGTCCTGTTGGTATTTGGTTACCCGAGACAGTACTTCATCTCTAGCTTCATCAAGTGCATCGACGTCATCTTCTAGCGCTTTTCTCGACACCTCTTCGTCATATTCGACGACTCGTGGAGAGTTGTGCTCTATCTCGATTGGTAATACCTTTCGCTCCATGAACCAAGAAGAACGGAGTTTCTGTGTTGCCGTGTTTGGTGTTGTTCGTATGCTCCATAATACACTGGGCAGCTCCTCTGGCCAGGTGTGTCGAGCTTTTTCCAGTGGCGCTAATAAGCGTTTCTTAATGCCGTTGCAGATGATTCCATTAGCTTTCTCGACTTGTCCGTTGGTCTGCGGGTGCGCAACTGACGCAAAGTGTAATTTGATACCCACTTCTTCGCAATAATCTTTGAATTCGTGGGATGTGAAGTTGCTGCCATTGTCTGTGACGATGCTATGGGGCACTCCAAATCTGAAAACGAGGCCTTTTATGAATTTTACTGCAGATGCTCCGTCTGGTGAATTTATCGGCTTTGCTTCTATCCACTTTATAAATTTGTCGACAGCTACTAGCATGTACTCTTTTCCTCCTGGCCAGGATTTGTGTAACTTGCCCACCATATCAAGTCCCCATTGGGCAAAGGGCCATGACAATGGTATTGGTGTTAATTCTGCTGCTGGAGAGTGAGGTTTTGCGGCAAACCTTTGACACGCGTCACAAGTTCTTACTATTTCCTTGGCGTTCTCGATTGCTGTCAACCAGTAGAATCCTGCCCGAAAAACCTTGGCTGCAATAGCTCGACTACTTGCGTGGTGGCCACATATTCCTTCGTGTACATCCTTCAGAATTATTCTTCCTTCTTCGGGTGTGACACACCTTTGCAGGACGCCTGAAATACTTCGCTTGTACAATTCTCCTTTAACCACCGTGAAAGCTTTGGAGTGTCGAATTACTCGCCTTGCCTCAACTGGATCATCGGGTATTTCTTTCCTGAGGATGTATGATATGTACGTCTGCATCCATGGTATCTGTATCACCATGACCAGGTCCTGATCTTCTTCTTCCTCTTGCTCTTCCTTGGTAGCCCCCGAGGATTTCTTCTCCTTCTTTTTTGATTTTGTTGATTTTGTAGATCTCTCTGTTATCTCTTCCCAAAATATACCTGGCAGAACTGCAAGGCATTGCGACCCGATGTTTGCAAGAACGTCGGCTTCGTCGTTGCTCAATCTGCTAATATGATTTACTTCGCATCCATCAAACAACTTTTCGAGCTCGTTGTACACCTCCTTGTATGCCATCATGCTATCATTGACTGCGTCACATTGGTTCATGACTTGCTGAGCTACCAATTGTGAGTCGCCAAAGATTTTTAATCGAGTTGCACCGCAAGCTTTCGCCATCTTCATCCCGTGTATGAGAGCTTCATATTCTGCTTCATTGTTAGATGCGTTAGGGAACGTCATCCGAAGGATGTACTTCAACTTGTCGCCTTCAGGTGATATGAGTACTACTCTGCGCTTGACTCCTTCTAGTCTTTTGGACCCATCAAAGTTCATGGTCCAGGTTCTCGACAAGTCTGGAGGTCCTGTGTTTTGCAACTCCATCCACTCTGCGATGAAGTCCGGCAGAACTTGCGACTTGATTGCTTTTCTTTTTTCATACGTGATGTCCCGAGGGGAAAGTTCTATTCCCCAAAGGGAGACACGACCCGTGGCTTCTGGATTGTTTAATATATTTGACAAGGGAGCTTCATTGACCACTATGATCGGATGTGCCGAAAAATAGTGGCGCAATTTTCGTGCTGTTGTGAGCACTCCATATGCTAGCTTTTGGTACTGAGGGTACCTTTGTTTTGATGGCGATAAAACTTCGCTGACGAAGTATACTGGCCTCTGTACTCCGTGGAGTTTTCCTTCTTCTTCTCTTTCGACAACTAGCACCGTGCTCACCACTTGGGGCGTGGCTGCAATATACAGCAGGAGAGGTTCCTTTTCCTTCGGCGCCACCAGGATTGGTGGTGTCGAGATTGTGCGCTTTAAATCCTCGAAAGCTCTGTCGGCCTCTTCGTTCCACTGGAATTTATCTCCTTGCTTTATTAGAGCGTAAAATGGTAACGCTTTTTCTCCCAACCTGGCGATGAATCTGCTCAAAGCTGCGACTCGCCCAGTTAGCTGCTGTATTTCTTTCAACTTTGTTGGCTTCCTTATTGTTATGATAGCTTGTATTTTGTCGGGATTTGCTTCAATCCCTCTTGCTGAGACTAGAAATCCCAGAAGTTCTCCTGCTGGGACGCCAAAGGAACACTTCGTCGGGTTCAGCTTGAGGCAGAATTTGTTGAGGTTTTCGAAGGTTTCCTTGAGATCCTCGATCAGTGTTGCCCCCTCTTTTGACGTTATGACGACATCGTCGATGTATACTTGCACGTTTTTCCCGATCTGTGTCGCCAAACACTTCTGCATCATCCTCTGATATGTTGCTCCCGCGTTTTTTAAACCGAAAGGCATTGTTACGTAACAAAACACGCCGTAAGGTGTTATGAACGCTGTTTTGGCCTCGTCTTCTTCTTTTCAATCTGATCTGGTTATAACGAGAATACGCGTCCAGGAAGGAAAGACGTTCACATCCAGCCGTGGAGTCGATAATTTGATCGATCCTCGGGAGGGGAAAGTGATCCTTTGGACAATGTTTATTGAGACACGTAAAGTCGACGCACATGCGAAGGACTGTCGTGTGTTTCTTCGGCACCATCACTGGGTTAGCTACCCATGTGGCTTCTGTAGATATCTCTTTGATAAAACCAGCTTCTTTAAGTCGATTTACTTCTGATAGCATAGCTTTGCGGTTTGGTTCCGAAAAGCGCCGCAAAGGTTGTTTGATTGGTCTCGCTAATGGATCCAAGTTTAGGTGGTGCTCGGCAAGTTCCCTGGGTACTCCTGGCATGTCAGCTGGACACCATGCGAAGATTTTCCAGTTCTCACGGAGGAACTCGACGAGCGCGCTTTCCTATGCGATATCCATGTCGTTTGCGATAGATGTCGTCTTTTTCGGGTCTGTCGGATGAATCTGCACCTCCTTAGAATTTTTCTCGGTATTGAAAGTTGATTCCTTATTTGGCCTTCCAACGTCTGGCAGTACGTCGTAATCAGTCATGCTTTTTGACGCCAAATACTCAGCTTGCATCCCGAAAGTTTCTGATAGCCGATGAAAATCCTTGTCGCATTTATCGGCTAAGGCAAAGCTTCCTTTAACTGTGATTGGTCCCTTTGGTCCAGGCAATCTCCACAACAGGTATGTATAGTGTGGCACCGCCATAAATCTGGCATATGCTGGTCGTCCCAACAAAGCGTGGTACTGCGACGGAAAATCCACGACTTCAAATTCCAGCCTCTCGATTCTATAATTTTCTCGGGTCCCAAACTGAACGTCGAGATTGATCGTCCCCAATGGATAACTTGGTTTCTCCGGTGTGATGCCGTGGAACCTTGTGTCTGTTGGCTTCAAGTTTGCTAAGGATATGTTCATCTTCCTCAATGTATCTGCATACATAAGGTTGAGGCTGCTGCCGCCGTCTATGAACACTCGAGAGACATCAAATCCTGCGATAACTGCTGGTAGAATAAGTGCTGACTGCCCTGGTCGAGGGACTTGCTGCGGATGATCTGCTATTGTGAAGCCAATATCTTGTCCTGACCAATTAAGATACTCAACTGTTGGTGGAGGCATTTTTTCTGCCATAAACACCTGTCGTGAGATTACTTTCTGAGCTCTATTGGACGGCCTTCCCTTCTGAATCATTGACACCGCTCCGTTGGAGTTAGGATCAACATAAGGTGGTGGTGGAGGTGCTGCCGCTATTCTGAGCTGATGCCGATTGTCGTCTGTAATCGCGGGAGGAGGCGGCAAGTGAATCTCACTTCTGGGTTCTCGAGGATTTCTCTGTGTTGCCCGCGCGTTAGCGTTCTCTGCATATCTTAGCATTGCCTGAAAATTTTGACAGTCTTTCTGCAGGTGCCCTGACTGTCTTTTACCGTTGTTGTCGAGAAAAAAGTGCATTTGACACGGCCCATTCATCATCTCTTCAGGGGACACGAAAGGCCTTGGGAACCTAGGCCCGTTATTTTGCCTGTTGTTGCGAGAATCATCCCTGTTATCGTCTCGCTGTTCACTGCTTCTCTGATAATCATCTCTGTTGCTTCCTCCTGTGTTTGCCCGAAAACCTGCCGAAATTTGCCCTGGAGCGTCATAGTTCGGGTACTGCCGAGGAAATCGTCGCCTTGGTTGATAATTTCGACCACGGTCCTCCTCTGGCGACCTGTGCCGTTTGTTGTGGACAGCGTCTTCTCCATCTGCCCACCTGTTTGCTATCTCCATTAACGCAGATACTGTCTTTGGATTGGTCCTTCCTAGGTCCTCGACAAAATCTCCACGCCTGATTCCTGCGACAAACGCATCTATTGCTCTCTCGTCAGATATATTTTCTGCCGAGTTTTTGATGATATTCCACCTTTGGATGTACTTTCTCATTGGCTCATCTGGCTTTTGTCGACACGCTCTCAACTCCTCTAAAGACGCAGGTTTTTTGCACGTGGATCTGAAGTTCTTGACGAACACATCCTCGAAACTTTTCCAGCTGTCGATAGATCCTGGAGTGAGTTTCTTTATCCAAGATCGTGTGGCTCCACTCAAATGCACCTGGATGCTTTGCATAGCTGTTGCCCTGGTTCCTCCTGTGAGCTTCACTGTCTCGAGATAATCAACTAGCCAATCCTCTGGATCTTGAAGGCCGTCGAACTTCTTGAAGTTGTCGGGTAACTTGAATCCTGAGGGGACTCGAGTTTTTCGGACTCTCCTCGTGAAGCATGGCAAGCTGCACATATCTTCGTCATTAAGCTCCGGAGATTGCCAATGATCCCGTCTGCTTTGCCGCGCTCTGTCGACCCTTGCTTGTGCTGCTGTGTCTCTTGCTCCACTTGGTCCTTCGGGTGCTGCCGCTGTTGCTGCTGCGGGTCGTGGACTATTTTGCCTTGCCGCTCCTTCGGGAGGCGTTGATACAAACGCTGTCCCCATAGCTCCAACTCCTGCTACCGCCATATTGTATAGTGTCTCCCTTGGATCGCCTGGAGGTGGTTTAGATGCGAGGATAAAAGCATGTGTCGCCATATACCCAGCCTCTGGTGTCTTAGGGATGATGTTTCCTCTTGTGTCTATCGACATGAAGGACATGTCGAGGTTTTGGACCAAGTGCTCTCTTTCTGCTTCGGGTATATGTTGCAACCTTGATCTTGCTCTGTTCCGCGCCTCTCTATGGCTATCACCCGAAGTTCTAGATTGTCGACTTAGATCTGCCCTCCTCCTGCTAGATGCAGAAGCTGCTTCCTTTCTTCTGTTTAACTCAGCTGTCTGTTTTTCCAATTCTCTTGCTGCTCGTGCGAGTCTATATTGATATGCTTGCAATTCCTCTGGTGTGGCTGTGGTGGCCATTGGTTCTGAACCGTTCATAGCTCTCGTGGCTCTATCCCACGCTGCTTGCGAAAGCTGAACTCTGTCTCGCGGCTGCGGCCCGACGTATTTATTGCCCAGGCCTTGTCGCAGATTGGAGGGATCGACGTATGGATTTCCCAGATCGTCGAAAGCCTCAGATGTTTCCTCTTGATCTTCAATGGCATAAATCTGATGATACTTTGTACTCAGATCTATGTTGGGTTTGGTGACATCATCGTTGAGATTGATGAAGACCTTGCCCACTGTGATAGATTTGTCGATGAAGTCAGAATCGTCGACATCGCTTGAGCCATCGCTTATATATGAGTCCGCAGATGACTCAAACGACATGTCGTTGAAGATCTTGGCGAGTTTCTCTCTTGCTCTGGTGCTGACGTAGCGTGTCGACGAAGTTTCTTCTTCGCCTGACTCGGTTGATGATGTATAGCTTGAAAAATCGGAATCGACCGCCGACGATCCCGATGAAATCGGAATTTCGACACGATACGATCCTTCCTTCTCGACGCGAAAGTGAAACCTTCCGAACGTCATCTCCATGGGCTCCGCCAGATACGCATATGCATCCAAACGGGAGGGTGGGTGAGGAACAAAATCGACAGGACCAGCAGCGATCTGTTTACCTCGATCCATTGTGTTGCTCGCGGTTGACGATGTCGAAGATCTTGAACGTGCCATCGAGATCAGATCCTTACGCCTCTAGTTCCCACAGACGGCGCCAATTGACAAGGTATCAACTTGTCAATGCCTATGGATTGTAGGCTAGGGTTTAGTTAGAAGTAGAGGGCAAGTAGATCTCGAAGGTTTCAGCCGAAAAATACTCGACGATTACGAAAACTAAGGTTTGTAACAATGATTCGATTATCTCTTCGTCCCTCGACTCCCCCTTTATATAGGAGGCGGAGCCGAGGGCTTCGTTTTGTACAAGTTACAGAGTCCGGGACGGTTTCTAACTCACCCCGCCAGATTACAAATAACACTTCCTATTACAACTCTAACTTTCCTTAATATATCTTGGGCTCCCGAATCTTCTTATTCTTCGGGTATTGGGCCTTCAGTAAACCCCGGGTACTATCTTCGGCAGGCCCATTTGGGATGCCTATGTCACCTGGTGGGCTGTTTGGCTGTGTGTGTGTAGCCTGGCTTGGAACTTGGGTTGAGAGTAGATCAGCTCGGCAGAACTGAGCATATCCTCTCCATTCCCATTTCTTTTATAATCTGCCAAGTGGTAATGCCACTTGGCATAACTAGTGCTTTGTTATGTTTGTGTGCAGGTTTCAAGTTGATGATCAAATGGACATGAAGATCATCAAGCTCATGCTTAAATGAAGATTAATTTGTAGTTTTAGGATAGATCAATACATTGTACTTTTCTTTTCTTTTTCTATTTTTTTCCAATTCTTGTAATGTGTTGTATTATTCCTTTATTTCAATTGTGAATATTGTAAAGACAATGTATATTGTGTGATAATCAATAAAGCTCAAGGTTTTCTCTAATGAGCTTTACTTATTGTTTGTATTGTTCATAATGTGTATTATTTATTATTTACTTAATGAATTTCCTCATAATTGAAATGTAGGTATTTATTTAATGTTTGAATTTGAAATTCACATTCAACTTAGGGTTGAATTTACTCATGTAACTTCAATTTGAATTCAATCATGCAACTTAAGTTTGTGATGCAATATCCCTTCTCTCTTCTCCAAAACCCTAGTTTAGTTGAATAAGAGCAAGTTTGTCGCACTCTCGAAACCCTAACCCTGTAAGGTGTCGAGAGAGAAACTTGTCCCCCTTCAATGCAGTTTTGTTTTAAAAGCGCGAAATTTCCCCAGAATTTACGATGCAATGCACATCCCTCTCTAAAATCTACCCCTCGATCGTCTCTAAACCTGGGACATTACAGCCTTTCCCCCTTAAAGAAAACTTCGTCCCGAAGTTGTGGTTGTAATACCTGAAGAGTTCGGGGTATGTTTTCCTCACGTCTTCCTCCTTTTCCCAGGTGGCTTCCCTCTCGGGGTGATGTTTCCATTGTATCTTGCAGTACTTAATAGCTCGATTCCTGAGTTGTTTCCAGTTCTCCTCGAGAATCTTTGCTGGCTTCTCGATGTAAGTCAAATCTGGTTGTAACTCGAGCTCATCATGTGATACTAGCTCATCTGGTGTCTTTAAGCATTTCCTGAGTTGCGACACATGGAATACATTGTGAACTTGTGCTAACCTTCCCGGTAATTCCAATTCAAAGGCTAATCCTCGGTTTTGGCTCAGTATCTTGAAAGGTCCGATGTATCTAGGGCTTAACTTCCCCTTTACTCCAAATCTCTGAAGTCCTTTCATCGGGCTCACCTTGAGATATACCATGTCTCCAACTTGTGGCTCCCATGTCCTTCTCTTCTGATCGGCATAACTCTTCTGTCGACTTTGGGCTATCTTAAGCCTATCTCTTATAATGTCAATGATTTGTTGTTTTTCTTTGACATAATCAGGATTAAACTCTTTGCTTGCTCCAGCCTCATACCAGCATATGGGTGATCTACACTTCCTTCCATACAGAGCTTCGAACGGTGCCATCTTGATGCTGCTTTGATAGCTATTATTGTATGAAAACTCTGCTAGTGGCAAGTGCTCCTCCCATGATCCTCCGAAGTCTAGGGCACAAGCCCTAAGCATATCCTCTAGGATCTGGTTAGTTCTCTCTGTTTGTCCACCTGTCTGAGGATGATAGGCGGTACTATAGTCCAGTTTGGATCCTAAAGCTTCATGTAGTTGCTTCCAAAATGCTGATGTGAACACGGATCCTCGATCTGACACGATCTTCTTGGGCACTCCATGTTTACTTACGATCTCTTTGATGTAAAGTTCGATGAGTTTCTCTCCTTTATCCTGTTGATTTACTGCTAAGAAGTGTGCACTTTTCGTCAACCGGTCCACGATTACCCATATCATATCCTTCTTTTTATTTGTCATGGGTAGTCCGGTGATGAAATCCATTCCTATCTCCTCCCATTTCCATTCTGGAATGGGTAAAGGTTGTAACTTTCTTGCCGGACTCTGATGTTCAGCCTTTACTCTTTGGCAGGTATGGCATTCCGCCACGTATTGTGCTATCTCTCTCTTCATGTTATTCCACCTGAATAACTCCTTAAGATCCATGTACATCTTTGTACTTCCCGGATGTATGGAGTATGGTGTTTGATGGGCTTCCCGGAGTATTACTTCCTTGATCTCAGCAATATCCGGAACGCAAATCCTCTTCTGAAACCATAGCGATCATGACTCTCCTCGGTGGAATTCTGATGGTCTTCCTTCATCAATCCTTCTCATCTCCTCTGCGATGAATGGATCGTCCAATTGACCCATCATTATCTCATTCTTTAAGTTAACATTTAGCTCATCGGCCACTTGTAAAGCCGATAGTCCTTCATGAGCTTCTTTCTCCCAGAGTTGTATTTGGGCTTGGCTTATTTCCTTCCTCAACTCCGGTGATAACTCTGGTTCCACTCCTCCAGTGCTCTTCCTACTCAAGGCATCTGCTACAACATTAGCCTTTCCTGGAGTATAATTGATGGTCAAATCATAATCCTTGATTAGTTCAAGCCATCTTTTCTGCCTCATATTGAGTTCCTTCTGAGTGAAGAAGTACTTGAGACTCTTATGATCCGTATAGAGCTCACACTTGGCTCCATAGAGAAAATGTCTCCAAGTTTTAAGTGCAAATACGACTGCTGCTAATTCTAAATCATGTGTTGGATAGTTCACTTCATGAGGTCTGAGTTGCCTCGATCCATAAGATATTACTTTCCGATCTTGCATGAGTACGCAACCCAATCCATGTTTGGATGCGTCACAGTACACGGTGTAATCCTTGCCAACTTCCGGAACTGCTAACACCGGTGCTGTGGTGAGTTTCTCTTTCAGAGTTTGAAAACTCTTCTCACATTCCTCAGTCCACACAAATGGTGTGTTCTTTCTTAACAACTTCGTCATTGGTCCTGCTATCTTGGAGAATCCTTCAATGAATCTCCGTTAGTATCCTGCCATTCCTAGGAATCCTCGGATTTCTTTGACAGTCTTGGGTGCTTCCCAATCTAAAACTGCTGCTACCTTACTCGGGTTAACAGCTATTCCATCTTTGCTAATGACATGACCAAGAAATTCCACTTGATCTAGCCAAAATTCACACTTGCTGAACTTGGCATATAGTTGATGTTCTCTTAGTGTTTGCAGCACTATCCTCAGATGTTCAGCATGTTCAGTTTTGTCTTTGGAGTATATCAAGATATCATCGATGAATACGATGACAAACTTGTCTAGATATGGCATGAAGATCTTATTCATAAGATTCATGAAGATTGATGGGGCATTGGTTAATCCAAAAGGTACTACAAGGTATTCATGATGTCCATACCTTGAGACAAAGGCTGTTTTCGGAACGTCTTCCTTCTTGATCTTTATCTGATGATAACCGGACATTAGATCAATTTTGGAAAAGACTCCCGCACCTCTAACTTGATCGAATAGATCTTGTATTCTAGGAAGTGGGTACTTGTTCTTGATTGTGACATTGTTCAAATTCATGTAGTCTCCGCACATCCTTCTACCTCCATCTCTTTTATCCACGAAGATCACAGGTGATCCCCATGGTGAAACACTCTCTTGTATGAATCCTTTCTGTTCCAAGTCATCCAATTGCTCCTTAAGTTCTTTCAACTCCTTAGGCCCCATCTTATATGGTGCTTTAGCAATCGGAGATGTTCCTGGAATTAGGTCGATAGTAAATTCTATCTCCCTATCTGGTGGCATTCCAGGTAATTCCTTAGGAAACACATCCTGGAATTCATTCACTACAGGTATATCCTCCAACTTCACCTCCTTCATGCTGTTCAGCTGTAGCTCAACTTCGATCTGTGTATGCTTGTCTCCTTGGTAGATCATTCTACTTCCATCGGGGCTTTTCAAAGACACGGTCTTGTTCACACAGTCGATCAATGCTCCTTTAGCTTCTAACCAGTTCATACCAAGAATGACATCAATGTCCTTCATCGGTAAAATGAACAGGTCTGTGTCAAACGCGCATTTATTGATCATAATGACTTGTTTTTGTTTGGTATGGGTTACTACTATCGTTCCCCCCGCGGAAAGTATAGTTATGGGTGTATCTAACTTAGTGCAACTAATCCCATGTTTGATGATGAATTGCTGGGAAATGAATGATGTAGTTGTACCAGTATCAAAAAGTACTTTGCTAGGATGAGTAAGTATCTGGAGCGTACCTATCACTGCCTGATCGGAGTTAACCACCTCCTCCAAGCTGGTGCAGTTCAACTTGCCAAAGGGTTTCTTGTTCTTCCAATTCCCTCCGTTGTTTCCTCCTCGGCTTCCACCTCCTCCAGATTGACCTCCTCCACTCTTCTTCTTAGGGCAATCCCTAAGCATGTGTCCTTCCTCGTGACAACCAAAGCATATCACTCTTGGCTTCTTGCAATCCTTCGAGTAATGCCCTGTGTATCCACAGCTTCGGCAGACTATTTGCGCCATGTTAGGATTGCTTGGAGCCTTTCTGTTGTTGTTGTTGTTGTTGTTGTTGTACCTTGGTTTGAAACTCAAGCCAGTATTAGGCTTGTTACTGACATACCTCTTAGGCTCAAATTTAGCCTTCTTCCTCTTCTCATCCTGCAGTTGCTTGAAGTCATCTTGAAGAGTGATGGCTGCATCCACCAACTCTTGGAACTCAGTTGCCCTCATCATCCTAAGCTGAACCTTGAACTGGGGATTCAATCCCCGCATGAACCTCTTCTTCTTTTTGTCCTCGGTGTTGACCTCCTCAACAGCATACCGAGACAGCTTTGAAAACTCCCTAACATAAGTCAGGATGGCCTTGTCCTTCTGCTCGAGACTTTCAAATTCTCGACGCTTCAACTCCACAATGCTTTCAGGGACATTGGATTCCCTGAACTTCCTCTTAAACTCCTCCCAGGTGAATACCTTCTCAGCCGGGTAAACGGCTACTATATTGTCCCACCATGATGCAGCGGGTCCACACAACAGGTGTGTTGCATATCTGACCTTTTTCAGGTCATTGCATCCAACAGTGTTGAGCTTTCACTCCGTATCCATCAGCCAATCCTCCGCGTCCATAGGCTCGGGCGCGTATGCGAAGGATATAGGCTTAGTATTCTGGAAGTCTGACAGAGTGACTCCCTGATTGTCAGGTCTTTCCACCTTGTTCTGTTGAAGCAGCTCCTGGAAGAACTTGTTCTGCTGCTCCAACGTTATACGTTGCCTTTCCTCCAACATTTGCATGTATTGGAGGAAGTTCTGCTGCGTCATGGGTGGTGGTGGTGGATATTGATTTCTGGCTGCTTCATCAGCCTCTTCCTTCTGCTTAGCCTCGCGCTCCATGCGCTGCGCTTCACTCTCCTCACCTACCGGTCCCGACATATCCCCCTAGTTCTGCAACACAAAGTGGTACTCATAATTACTCCATGCGCAAGTTTTCTGAGCTCAACTTTGTGCACAGAACTAGTCACGCAATGGAAATCAAGAAGCAAATCCAAATCATTCAAAACATATACCATGTATATACATACTTAAGTGGTCTTATTACAATACTCGGGTTCAATGTGAGTATGCAAACTCACTTATTGAAGTATATGTACAAATTTCTACAAATATTACACACTACAATACATGTGGTACTTATGTATTGTAGTCTCGCCTCCCTTGGTGGTCTCTAGTCGTGCTTCACTCCCGGTACATCCCAGGCTTCCATCCGGTCGAACGTGTCGTCCTCCTGACAGAATCTGGAACGTAGGGTCTTCCCGTTGGCTGGTAGTCGGAATCAGAGGATGATCCGAGGGAGAAATCTGTGTTCATGAATTGATTATTCAAAACATCATAATCCACCCATCGGGTATACTCCCCTGTGACTCCGCCATAGGTATTACCTCCATCAGTATCTGACTCAATCAGTATAGGGTACTCCTCATAGTCACCCCTATTATACGGATTGCCCTGGAACTGGGTTGTGGCGTCCTCATTCATCTCCGCATTATTTCTGACTGAATTGCCAGAGTTTCCTGTGTCTGACCCCCAACGCCAACCTGTTGAGTTCTCTATAGGAGTCTCGGAACGCTGATTGTTTCCGGATTCCTCTCCACCCTCATATCCTCTATAGGAACTACTAGGATAGTACCTAGGTGTAATGGGTGTAGTTTCTAGTTCGGGATGGTCAATACTAATATAATCACCAGCTGAGTAAACTGGTGTGTGTACTTCATTCTCCATGGTTTCCTTCCCCTTAGTCTCCTCTTTGGGTTCAGTGAACTCCTCTAGCATTGTATCAATTGCCCCCGACAGATGTCGGTTCAACTGAAAGAACAATGACAGTAAGTTGCGGCTATTGTCCATGTACTTAGCGGCTTCTGCTGGTTTGCGTTTTGCAAATTTGAAGTGGTTAAGCATAGGATCATCTTCCTCCTCCATGTGAGGAATGTGTGAGAGAATTCGGAACCCATAAGCTCTTTCGTCTTATGTTCCCGGATATCAGTGATGGCTCTCATAATGGCTATATGGTAGGCTGTTTGGGTAGTTCTAGCCTCACCAGCTGGCATCACTATGCTCATTCCTAGGGATTCTGGAAGTCTTACCCTACACTTTGCCAATACAGTACCGTCGTAGTACATGTATTTCTTTACTTGGATCTGGGAATCACACCCAAATTCAAGTAACATGGCACGTAGAATATCTGCGAGTCCTCCTTCATATTCACTCAGTGTTGAATCCATCACTTTCACGTTTCGTCCCGGACGTGAACTTTCCATAGTTGGCTGTAGAATAGAAAGAATATAAGATTAGTAATAATGCAACATAATAGAGATAATAAAGAATTATCGCACTAAAAGATATGATTGTTTTATTCTCAAGTGAATATACTCCATATTTTTAGAGAATTCTTTACTAATCCTATTTGACTCCTAACGTTCGGTCCCATTTACTAGGTTCCAACCTAAGGTCAAAGCTTTTGCTCTGATACCAACTGTGGTGACCCTGCATACCACTGCATGTTGTAGTATGCCAGTCGTTGATATAACATTCACGAAGTACCATTCCGTAAATATTACATCCCTCAGAGTAGTACAACAGAACATAGCAGGTCCATAACTCATTCATTTATTATTACAAGCATAATGTACATATCATCTCGGAGCTCCTCTTGGGTCCTAAGAGGGATACTCCTGGGTTCGAGGCGAACCCATCTTAACTTACAATATAGAAGTCTTACTAGGTGGTACATTTATTCCCTCGAGCAGTTAAGTACTAAGAGTTCGTACTGCTCGGATACTACTACTTCTCGGTTAGTCTAAACTTAATCTCCTTCGGAACCCTCCCCGGTTCCATAGACTATAAGGTAGTCTACGCCTTCAACACCTCCAGAGAGGTCTGGTTCTTCATAGCCGATAATCTCGGCTCCTTCAGGGTTGTCGTTGTCCTCCTCCAGATGGTTCAGACAATCTAAGCAGGGGATTTAAGAGTGGTATGAGTATGAGCGTACTCAACAAGTTCATTATAGAAAAGAGGTGTTTAATGCACTAGCTACGATATTAGACCAGAAAGTCTAATACCAATGCAAGTTTTGATAATCATTTCTTCAAGAGGTTGCTTTTATTTCAAAGAACTATGTCCGTCAGCCTTCACCGATTTACTAGAACTTCATGGAGCTCCTTTCTGGCTGCGTTCGCAGTTCCATATCCCGTAACAGGGAGTGACAGGTCACGGTTCTTTACACTCTGCAGAGGTGTGTTCCTTTACCCATAAGAGATCTTAACCTTGGTGCCAACCGGGCAGCTTTCCCGTTCACACTTCCTTCGGTGTGAGGCCCGGTATAAGGTCATAGCCAATCATATTCCTCCGCTACCTCGCACACCCACCCTTTATTGCAAACCCCGACCCTGGGTCCTCGCCGGTCCTCTTACACCAATTAAGGATGGACCCCGACCGCGACAACTGTTCTAGGCTCTACCATAAACTCCTTCGCCGGTAGCTGCAACCCATCATAGACCGCATTACCGTGGGGAATTAGAATGGGATCCCCACCCTCCGGTTGTTCTCGCAAGATACAACTGCTACGGTAAGCGCATCCGTTGATGTACAAGAGGTGGAAATACGATTGACTATTCCGTCCCACTCCAGATCTTATGGTTAACATGGTTATTACGGCACAAGAATCACTGGACGACATTTGTTGTTTAATCCTAGATGGATATAAACCCGTGCAATGGAACCTCCACCATATCAACACAATCCATGGTTCCATTGCCCACCACATAGTCATATTCATAGTTATGAAAATAGTGGTTTTGCTTTTTATGCAATAGTGATAAACATAGTACTTTGCAAGTAATTTGGTAAAAATACTCAAATGACATGAGCAAGCGATGAACTTGCCTAAACACTGCAAAGTGTTGCAGTTGGATGGTGTGGACTGACCCTTGTCCTCTGTTGCTGAAAAATAGCATCATTGTCCGATAAGGGCAATGGTTAAAGAAGCATTGATGCATGATTCCATTTTTAGGGTTTGTTCCCCCCTTCCGATGTCGTTAATATTTCATGTGAGAGGTTGATACTAATAATAATTTAGGAATACTCTATTTAGGGTAAAATACAACCTTGAAATGTTGTCAAGGTGTTTTTAAAGTCCAAAAGAATTTATGGACTTATTTTCATTATTGAAAATAAAATGTGTGATTTAAATGATTATTTAAATCATCAAATTTGAACTTATTCTTGTTTATCTTCAAAAATTATATTTCATATTTTATTACGATAGAGTTTTTTATACTGAGTGGTTTTCATATTTTTAATTATTTTTTTAGAGCTAGGAAACATTTATTGTTGATTTTTAAAGTTTCAGCATTTTTATTAATTTGTGAAATGACACAAATGCCCCTGGGCCCACCTGTCGGTGTAACCCAGTGGGGTTAGGTCGACCGACCCACCTGGTCCGGCTCGACCAGCCTCACTCCTCTCTCTCTCTCTCTCGCGCGCGACCTAACGCTAACCCTAATCCCCTCTCTGGCGATCCGTGTCGCCTCCGCCGTCGCCGCTCGATTCCGGCGAGCTCCGCCGGACTTGGCCCTCGCCGTGGGGCGCAATCAACTCGCCTCATGACGGCGCGTCGATCTGTCCGCGTCGATCTAGAGCAAATGCTGCTCCCGCTCGTCCTCGACCTCTTCTGCGGCGGCTAGGGTTACGGGATCTTTGCGATCCCGCCGCTCCTGGCGCTCCTGGTGCTGTGGCGCCGCCGTGGCTTCGCCACCGTGGTGTGCGTGGTGCCGTGGTGCTGCCATGGCCTGGCTTGGCCTGGCACCGCCGCGCTCCGGCGTGTGCCGACGTGGCCGCCATGGCTGCGCCGGTCTGCTCGACTCCGGGTAAGTGTGCCTCCCTTTCTTCTCCCTCTTGTGCCTATCCTTTTTCCTCCTCTAGCTCTGGTTACGGCTGCTCCACCTCGTGGAGAAGCTTGCCGTGCCCATGATCTACTGCTGCGCTATGCTTGCCTGCGTAAGAGCTGCGGTGCTCTGCTGCAGCGCCATGCTTGCCTGCTCCTGCTGTGCTATGCTGCTGTACCCTGCGTGTGCTACTGCTATGCGCAGCCCTGCCATGCTTCTGTGCAAGAATTTCTAGTCTAATTGTATCTCTGTGCCTCTGTTCTTGTTAATAAGCTTGCCAGATGCTCAAGTGTATTCCTTTAAATTGCCATGGCTTGGTTACAGTGTGTAGTTCTGGCCAATTTGCAAATGCCTGAGCCATTGTGGCTAATTCTTGTGCTCAATTTATGATTATGCTCAATTGAGCATTGCTGTGGCCTTATCAGGGTTATTCAGTGATGAATTGATATATGCTTGGCTGGTGTATTATGATCCAGTGGTTCATCAAGCATTTGATGTGCTTCTGGATACAATCATAAATTATTTATGTGATTAGCTGTGAAGCAACTGTTGATGAATTGGTGTTGTGTTAGTCATATGATTCATGATTTGTTGCTAGGTTGGCTCTAGCATGTACTGGCATGCTCTAGCAAGCTTCTGATGATCACATGATCATCAGTTGCTTGTAAATGATGTTGTTTCATAACTGTGCCTCACTATTGCTCACTCTGTGTTGTGTGTGCATCACACATGCTTGGCCTAGTGTGTGTTGGTGCTTGCTTAAGCGTCAGTTGGTGCTTGCAATGATCCATTGGATCATCTGCAAGGTTCTGGTGCATCTATTGCTTGTGTATTTCATTTATCTGTGTTGACTTGCTTGGCTGAATGGATAAATGATGTGAACTGCTTGCAGTTATGATCATATTTTTCATTGTGACAGGCTAGATGGATGCCAACCCTTGGTTGTGTACCCTAGTCCATTATTTGAACCCTTCTGGTGATGATAACTGTGCAAGGCTTGTGATTTGGGACTGTTTCAGTGGTTGAGGTGGCCTCAACAGCAATTCTTGCTGTTCAGGAAGCTCCCACCACTGTTGGCTGGCTGTGGCTTGATGAATGCATCACTGGACAATCCCTTGTTGGATTTCCAGTGAGCTTTACTATTTACAAACAAAAATAGGCACAGGTTGCCTATCTGTCTGATGGTATTACTAGCTGTAGGTGCTAGGTGATTTGGGCTAGGCTAGCTGTGAATCCATCCTTTGCTGGATTTCTTTAGTTGTGCCACTGATTTGACATAACTAGTGTTCCCTTGGATGATTTCCTATTGGCCTCTCCCCTCTTTGCTTGCACTAAATGGCTAGTAGCCAAGTGATGATACAAATAGGGTTTCTACCCTCTTTTGCTTCTGTGACATATGCACATGCTTAATTATGAGCAAAACCATGGTTTGCTCATGTTTATCTGGTATACCTCACTCCAGCTCCTAGAAATTTGGTGTTGGTGTAGAGGTTTGCTTCTGATTGATGACTTAAGCTTGCCCTGCTCCTCCTGGCTAGCTTGAGCTTGCTCTACACCATTTTGTGTTTGTTCACAGTTGACAGTTCTTGGTGAAACTGTCCCTGGATGATTTCTGGTGGTTTGATGTTCTTCCTGTTCTAAGTGTTCTTGTTATCTGGTGACTTACCCTGCTGCTTGTCGATGGATGAGCTAGGGTTTACTGTGGAGGTTTTTATACCTCCCCTACTTTGCTCTCCAGGTCGACAGCTTGGCCTGGCAAGCATGTGGTGACTCACTGGCCTGTGTGTGCTGTTGGGCATGTGATACGTCTCCGACGTATCGATAATTTCTTATGTTCCATGCCACATTATTGATGATATCTACATGTTTTATGCACACTTTATGTCATATTTGTGCATTTTCTGGAACTAACCTATTAACAAGATGCTGAAGAGCCAGTTGCTGTTTTCTGCTGTTTTTGGTTTCAGAAATCCTAGTAAGGAAATATTCTCGGAATTGGACGAAATCAACGCCCAGGGACATATTTTCACACGAAGCCTCCAGAAGACCGGAGAGTCAACGAAGTGGGGCCACAAGGTGGCCAGGAGGTAGGGCGGCGCGGCCCCACCCTTGGCCGCGCCGACCTATCTCCTGGGCCCCTCGTGACGCCCCCTGACCTGCCCTTCCGCCTACAAATAGCCTTCGTCGCGAAACCCCCAGTACCGAGAGCCACGATACGGAAAACCTTCCAGAGACGCCGCCGCCGCCAATCCCATCTCGGGGGATTCAGGAGATCGCCTCCGGCACCCTGCCGGAGAGGGGAATCATCTCCCGGAGGACTCTACGCCGCCATGGTCGCCTCCGGAGTGATGTGTGAGTAGTCTACCCCTGGACTATGGGTCCATAGCAGTAGCTAGATGGTTGTCTTCTCCTCATTGTGCTTAATTGTCGGGTCTTGTGAGCTGCCGAACATGATCAAGATCATCTATCTGTAATGCTATATGTTGTGTTTGTTGGGATCCGATGAATAGACAATACTATGTTATGTTGATTATCAATTTATGTCTATGTGTTGTTTATGATCTTGCATGCTCTCCGTTATTAGTAGAGGCTCTGGCCAAGTTTTTGCTAGTAACTCCAAGAGGGGGTATTTATTCTCGATAGTGGGTTCATGTCTCCGTGAATCTGGGGGAGTGACAGAAACCTCTAAGGTTATGGATGTGCTGTTGCCACTAGGGATAAAACATTGATGCTATGTCCGAGGATGTAGTTATTGCTCACATGACGCCCAAGACTTAATGCAATTGTCTGTTGTTAGCAACTTAATACTGGAAGGGGTTCAGATGATAACCTGAAGGTGGACTTTTTAGGCATAGATGCATGCTGGATAGCGGTCTATGTACTTTGTCGAAATGCCCAATTAAATCTCACTATACTCATCATAATATGTATGTGCATGGTCATGCCCTCTCTATTTGTCAATTGCCCAACTGTAATTTGTTCACCCAACATGCTATTTATCTTATGGGAGAGACACCTCTAGTGAACTGTGGACCCCGGTCCAATTCTCTATACTGAAATACAATCTACTGCAATTGTTCTACTGTTCTCTGCAAACAATCATCTTTCACACAATACATCTAATCCTTTGTTACAGCAAGCCGGTGAGATTGACAACCTCGTTGTTTCGTTGGGGCAAAGTACTTGGTTTGTGTTGTGCAGGTTCCACGTTGGCGCCGGAATCCCTGGTGTTGCGCCGCACTACATCTCGCCGCCATCAACCTTCACGTGCTTCTTGACTCCTACTGGTTCGATAAACCTTGGTTTCTTACTGAGGGAAACTTGCCGCTGTATGCATCACACCTTCCTCTTGGGGTTTCCAACGGACGCGTGTCGAACGGAAAGACAATACGTCAACCACGCGCATCAAGCAAATTTCTGGCGCCGTTGCCGGGGAGATCAAGACACGCTGCAAGGGGAGTCTCCACAATCCAATCTCTTTACTTTGTTTTTGTCTTGCATTATTTTATTTACTACTTTGTTTGCTGCATTATATCAAAATACAAAAAAATTAGTTGCTAGTTTTACTTTATTTGCTATCTTGTTTGCCATATTAAAAACACAAAAAAATTAGTTACTTGCATTTACTTTATCTAGTTTGCTTTATTTACTATTGCTAAAATGGGTACTCCTGAAAATACTAAGTTGTGTGACTTCACAACCACAAATAATAATGATTTCTTATGCACACCTATTGCTCCACCTGCTACTACAGCAGAATTCTTTGAAATTAAACCTGCTTTACTAAATCTTGTTATGCGAGAGCAATTTTCTGGTGTTAGTTCTGATGACGCTGCTGCCCATCTCAATAATTTTGTTGAACTTTGTGAAATGCAAAAGTATAAAGATGTAGATGGTGACATTATAAAATTAAAGTTGTTCCCTTTCTCATTAAGAGGAAGAGCTAAAGATTGGTTGCTATCTCTGCCTAAGAATAGTATTGATTCATGGACTAAATGCAAGGATGCTTTTATTGGTAGATATTATCCCCCTGCTAAAATTATATCTTTGAGGAGTAGCATAATGAATTTTAAACAATTGGATACTGAGCATGTTGCACAAGCATGGGAAAGAATGAAATCTTTGGTTAAAAATTGCCCAACCCATGGACTGGCTACTTGGATGATCATCCAAACCTTTTATGCAGGACTGAATTTTTCTTCGCGGAACCTATTGGATTCAGCTGCTGGAGGTACCTTTATGTCCATCACTCTTGGCGAAGCAACAAAGCTTCTTGATAATATGATGATCAATTACTCTGAATGGCACACGGAAAGAGCTCCACAAGGTAAGAAGGTAAATTCTGTCGAAGAAACCTCTTCCTTGAGTGATAAGATTGATGCTATTATGTCTATGCTTGTGAATGATAGGACTAATGTTGATCCTAATAATGTTCCGTTAGCTTCATTAGTTGCTCAAGAAGAACATGTTGACGTAAACTTCATTAAAAATAATAATTTCAAGAACAATGCTTACCGGAACAATTCTAGTAACAACTATAGGCCATATCCTTATAATAATGGCAACGGCTATGGTAATTCTTATGGGAATTCTTAAAACAATAATAGGAATACACCCCCTGGACTTGAAGCCATGCTTAAAGAATTTATTAGTACACAAACTGCTTTTAACAAATCTGTTGAAGAAAAGCTTGGGAAAATTGATATACTTGCTTCTAAAGTCGATAGTCTTGCTGCTGATGTTGATCTTTTGAAATCGAAAGTTATGCCTAATGAAAATCTTAATAATAAAATTGTTACTACAGCAAATGCCATCCAAGTTAGAATTAATGAGAATATAAGATTGATGGCCGAATTGCGTGCTAGGTGGGAAAGAGAAGAAAATGAAAAAGAAGATAATATAGCTAAAGTTTGGACTATTACCACCACTAGCAATGCTAATGCTTCATAAGTTGCTGCACCTCCTACTATTACTAATAAAAGAATTTGTGTTAGCAATGTTTCCACTTCTAATGCAAAGCGCGAAAAACTGCCTGAAACTGTTAAAACTGCTGAAACTGCCTGTGATAAAACTGCTGAAATTTTTTCCAACATTGGGGATGATGATCCCATTGCTTTAGATTATAATGGTTTGAATTTTGATGATTTCCACATCTCTGAAGTTATAAAGTTCTTACAAAAACTTGCTAAAAGTCCTAATGCTAGTGCTATAAATTTGGCTTTCACGAAACATATTACAAATGCTCTCATAAAAGCTAGAGAAGAGAAACTAGAACACGAAGCTTCTATTCCTAGGAAGCTAGAGGATGGTTGGGAGCCCATCATTAAGATGAAGGTCAATGACTTTGATTGTAATGCTTTATGTGATCTTGGTGCAAGTATTTCTGTTATGTCTAAGAAAATCTATAATATGCTTGACTTGCCACCATTGAAAAATTGTTATTTGGATGTTAATCTTGCTGATCATTCTACAAAGAAACCTTTGGGGAAAGTTGATAATGTTCGCATTACCGTTAACAATAACCTTGTCCCCGTTGATTTTGTTGTCTTGGATATTGAATGCAATGCATCTTGTCCCATTATTTTGGGAAGACCTTTTCTTCGAACTGTTGGTGCTATCATTGATATGAAGGAAGGTAATATTAAATATCACTTTCCTCTCAAGAAAGGTATGGAACACTTCCCTAGAAAGAGAATGAAGTTACCTTTTGATTCTATTATTAGAACAAATTATGATGTTGATACTTCGTCTCTTGATAATACTTGATACACACTTTCTGCGCCTAGCTGAAAGGCGTTAAAGAAAAGCGCTTATGGGAGACAACCCATGTTTTTTTACTACAGTACCTTTGTTTTTATTTTGTGTCTTGGAAGTTGTTTACTACTGTAGCAACCTCTCCTTATCTTAGTTTAGTGTTTTGTGGTGCCAAGTAAAGTCGTTGATACTAAGGTTCATACTAGATTTGGATTACTGCGCAGAAACAGATTTATTTGCTGTCACGAATCTGGGCAAAATTCTCTGTAGGTAACTCAGAAAATTATGCCAATTTACGTGAGTGATCCTCAGATATGTACGCAACTTTCATTCAATTTGAGCATTTTCATTTGAGCAAGTCTGGTGCCTCAATAAAATTCGTCTTTACGAACTGTTCTGTTTTGACAGATTCTGCCTTTTATTTCGCATTGCCTGTTTTGTTATGTTCGATGGATATTTCGATTCCATTGACTTTCAGTAGCTTTGTGCAATGTCCAGAAGTGTTAAGAATGATTATGTCACCTCTGAACATGTATATTTTAATTGTGCACTAACCCTCTAATGAGTTGTTTTGAGTTTGGTGTGGAGGAAGTTTTCAAGGATCAAGAGAGGGAGATGATACAACATGATCAAGGAGAGTGAAAGCTCTAAGCTTGGGGATGCCCCGGTGGTTCACCCCTGCATATTGAAGGAGATATGCCCTAGAGGCAATAATAAAGTGGTTATTATTTATATCTTTATGTTTATGATAAATGTTTATATATCATGCTAGAATTGTATTAACCGAAACATTAGTACATGTGTGATATGTAGACAAACAAGAAGTCCCTAGTATGCCTCTTAAACTAGCTTGTTGATTAATGGATGATTAGTTTCATAATCATGAACATTGGATGTTATTAATAACAAGGTTATGTCATTATATGAATGATGTAATGGACACACCCAATTAAGCGTAGCATAAGATCTCGTCATTAAGTTATTTGCTATAAGCTTTCGATACATAGTTACCTAGTCCTTATGACCATGAGATCATGTAAATCACTTATACCGGAAAGGTACTTTGATTACACCAAACACCACTGCGTAAATGGGTGGCTATAAAGGTGGGATTAAGTATCTGGAAAGTATGAGTTGAGGCATATGGATCAACAGTGGGATTTGTCCATCCCGATGACGGATAGATATACTCTGGGCCCTCTCGGTGGAATGTCGTCTAATGTCTTGCAAGCATATGAATGAGTTCATAAGAGACCACATACCACGGTACGAGTAAAGAGTACTTGTCAGGAGACGAGGTTGAACAAGGTATAGAGTGATACCGAAGATCAAACCTCGGACAAGTAAAATATCGCGAGACAAAGGGAATTGGTATTATATGTAAATGGTTCATTCGATCACTAAAGTCATCGTTGAATATGTGGGAGCCATTATGGATCTCCAGATCCCGCTATTGGTTATTGGTCGGAGTGAGTACTCAACCATGTCCGCATAGTTCACGAACCGTAGGGTGACACACTTAAAGTTGGATGTTGAAATGGTAGTACTTGAATATGGAATGGAGTTCGAATATTTGTTCGGAGTCACGGATGAGATCCCGGACATCACGAGGAGTTCCGGAATGGTCCGGAGAATAAGATTCATATATAGGATGTCATTTTATGTGAATTAAAATGTCGCGGAAGGTTCTATGGAAGGTTCTAGAAGGTTCTAGAAAAGTCCGGAAGAAACCACCAAGGAAGGTGGAGTCCACATGGGACTCCACCTCCATGGCCGGCCAAGCCTAGTGGGGGAGGAGTCCCAAGTGGACTCCCCCTTAGGGGGCCGGCCACCCCCCACATGGGAGGTGGAACTCCCACCTTTGGTGGGAGTCCTAGTTGGGCTAGGTTTCCCCTCTTATGGAAGGTTTTTGGTTCGGGTCTTATTCGAAGACTTGGACACCAACACTTGGGGATCCACCTATATAATGAGGGGCCAAGGGAGGGGGCCGGCCACCCCAAGACCACAAGCTGGCCGCCCCCCTTGAAGTGGCCGGCCACCCCCTCCCAAACCCTAGCCGCCCCCCTCTCCTCCATATAGCCCGCGTAGCTTAGCGAAGCTCCGCCGGACTTCTCCACCGCCACCGACACCACGCCGTCGTGCTGTCGGATTCAAGAGGAGCTACTACTTCCGCTGTCCGCTGGAACGGGAGGTGGACGTCGTCTTCATCAACAACCGAACGTGTGACCGAGTACGGAGGTGCTGCCCGTTCGTGGCGCCGGAACCGATCGTGATCAAGATCTTCTACGCGCTTTTGCAAGCGGCAAGTGATCGTCTACCACAGCAACAAGAGCCTCATCTTGTAGGCTTTGGAATCTCTTCAAGGGTGAGACTCGATACCCCCTCGTTGCTACCGTCTTCTAGATTGCATCTTGGCTTGAATTGCGTGTTCGCGGTAGGAAAATTTTTGTTTTCTATGCAACGTTCTCCTACAGTGGTATCAGAGCCGTGTCTATGCATAGATGGTTGCACGAGTAGAACACAATGGTTTGTGGGCGTTGATGCTCTTGTTATCTTTAGTTTGAGTACTTTGCATCTTTGTGGCATAGTGGGATGAAGCGGCTCGGACTAACTTTACATGACCGCGTTCATGAGACTTGTTCCTCGTTCGACATGCAACTTGTATTGCATAAGAGGCTTTGCGGGTGTCTGTCTCTCCTACTATAGTAAAGATTCAATTTACTCTTCTATTGAAAACATTAGTATCAACGTTGTGGTTCATGTTCGTAGGTAGATTAGATCTCTCTCGAAAACCCTAAACCACGTAAAATATGCAAACCAAATTAGAGACGTCTAACTTGTTTTTGCAGGGTTTGGTGATGTGATATGGCCATAATGTGATGATGAATATGTATGAGATGATCATTATTGTATTGTGGCAACCGGCAGGAGCCTTATGGTTGTCTTTAAATTTCATGTTGAGTAGTATTTCAAAGTAGTTGTAATAGTTGCTACATGGAGGACAATCATGAAGACGGTGTCATTGACCTTGACGCTACGCCGACGATGATGGAGATCATGCCCGAAGATGATGGAGATCATGTCCGTGCTTTGGAGATGAAGATCAAAGGCGCAAAGACAAAAGGGCCATATCATATCACATATGAACTGCATGTGATGTTAATCCTTTTATGCATCTTATTTTGCTTAGATCGCGACGGTAGCATTATAAGATGATCCCTCACTAAAATCTCAAGATAATAAAGTGTTCATCCTTAGTAGCACCGTTGCCAAGACTTGTCGTTTCGAAGCATCTCGTGATGATCGGGTGTGATAGAATCAACAAGTGCATACAACGGGTGCAAGACAGCTTTGCACATGCGGATACTAAGGTGGCCTTGATGAGCCTAGCATGTACTGGACATGGTCTCGGAACACGTGATACCGAAAGGTAGAGCATGAATCATATGGTTGATATGATGAACACTTTGAGTGTTCGCCATTGAAGTCACACCTTTTCTCGTGATGATCGGGTTTAGGTGCGGTGGATTTGGTTCGTGTGATCACTAAGACAATGCGAGGGATATTGTTTTGAGTGGGAGTTCACCTAGATTTTTAATTATGTTGAATTAAAATTTGAACTCAATTTGTCATAAACTTAGTCTAAACTATTGCAAATATATGTTGTAGAGATGGCGTCCCCAATCAATTTTAATCAGTTCCTAGAGAAAGAGAAACTTAAGAGCAACGGTAGCAACTTCACCGATTGGTTCCGTCATGTGAGGATCTTCCTCTCGGCGGAAATCTGCAATTTGTGCTTGATGCACCGCTAGGTGACCCTCCCGCAGAAGATGAAACCGATGAAGTAAAAGCTGTTTACGCGACTCGGAAAACTCGGTACTCTCAAGTTCGGTGTGCCATCCCGTGCGGTACGGAATCCGATCTTCAAAAACGTTTTGAGCACCATGATCCTCATGAGTTGATGAATGAGCTGAAAGCTATATTCGAGACTCATGCGGCCGTGGAATGCTATGAAGTATCGAAACATTTCTTCAGCTGTATGATGGAAGAAGGCAGCTCCGTTAGTGAGCACATGCTCGCCATGACCGGGCATGCGAAGAAACTCAGTGACTTGGGAATAGTGATTCCTAATAGACTGGGGATTAATCGTGTCCTTCAATCACTGCCACCAAGTTACAAGAACTTTGTGATGAACTACAATATGCAGAACATGAACAAGGAGTTACCTGAACTCTTTGGCATTCTAAAAGCTGCTGAGATTGAGATCAAGAAAGAGCACCAAGTGTTGATGGTCAACAAGACCACCAGTTTCAAGAAACAGGGCAAGTCTAAGGGAAAATTCAAGAAGGGTGGCAAGAAAGCTGCCACGCCTCCTACGAAACCTAAGAACGGCCCTAAGCCTGATGCTGAGTGCTATTCGCAAGGAGAAGGGACACCGGAAGCGTAATTGCTCCAAGTATCCGGCTGATCCGAAGAGCGGCCTTGTCAAGAAGAAGAAAGAAGGTATATCTGATATACATGTTATAGATGTTTATCTCTTGGTTCTCGTTCTAGTACCTGGGTATTTGATACTGGTTCGGTTGCTCATATCTGTAACTCGAAATAGGAACTAAAGAATAAACGAAGACTACTGAAAGATGAAGTGACGATGCGCGTTGGAAATGGATCCAAAGTCGATGTGATCGCTGTCGGCACACTTCCTCTACATCTACCTTCGGGAATAGTTTTAAGCCTAAATAATTGTTATCTTGTACCCGCGTTGAGCATGAACATTATATCTGGATCTTGTTTAATGCAAGACGGTTATTCATTCAAGTCTGAGAATAATGGTTGTTCTATTTTTATGAATAATATCTTTTATGGTCGAGCACCACAAAAGAATGGCTTATTTCTGTTAGATCTCGATAGTAGTGATACGCATATACATAACATTGATGCTAAGCGAATTAAATTGAATGATAATTCTACTTATATGTGGCACTGTCGTCTTGGTCATATTGGAGTGAAACGCATGAAGAAACTCCATACTGATGGATTACTTGAATCACTTGACTTTGAGTCACTTGATAGATGCGAAGCATGTCTAATGAGAAAAATGACAAAGACTCCATTTTCTGGTATGATGGAGCGAGCTACTGACTTATTGGAAATCATACATACCGATGTATGTGGACCAATGAGCGTAGCATCGCGCGGTGGTTATCGTTATGTTCTAACCTTCACAGATGATCTGAGTAGATATGGGTATATCTATTTCATGAAACATAAATCCGAAACTTTTGAGAAGTTTAAGGAATTTCAAAGTGAAGTAGAAAATCAACGTAACAAGAAGATCAAATTTCTACGATCTGATCGTGGAGGTGAATATCTGAGTTATGAGTTTGGCATGCATTTAAAGAAATGCGGAATACTTTCACAATTGACACCGCCGGGAACACCTCAACGAAACGGTGTGTCCGAACGTCGTAATCGAACTCTCTTAGATATGGTTCGTAGTATGATGTCTCTTACTGATTTGCCGTTATCATTTTGGAGTTATGCATTAGAGACAGCCGCATTCACTTTAAATAGAGCACCATCAAAATCCGTAGAAACGACACCGTATGAATTATGGTTTAATAAGAAACCTAAGCTGTCGTTCCTGAAAGTTTGGGGTTGCGAAGCCTATGTAAAGAAGTTACAACCGGACAAGCTAGAACCCAAAGCGGAGAAATGCGTCTTCATAGGATACCCTAAGGAAACTATAGGGTATACTTTCTATCACAGATCCGAAGGCAAAATCTTTGTTGCTAAGAACGGAACCTTTCTTGAGAAAGAATTTCTCACTAAAGAAGTGACTGGAAGAAAAGTAGAACTCGATGAGATTGATGAATCTATACTCGTTGATCGAGTAGCGCGATACCGGAAGTTGTACACTGCATCGCCTACACCAAAGAACAGAGGAAGCTAATGATAATGATCATGAAACTTCGAACGAGGAAACCATCGAACCTCGCAGATCGACAAGGGAACGTGCCACTCTGATTGGTATGATCCTTGTCTAAATGTCATGATTGTGGATAACAATGATGAGGCCCTGCGATGTATGAAGTAGCGATGATGAGCCCAGATTCCAACAAATGGCAAGATGCCATGAAATCCGAAATGGTATCCATGTATGATAACAAAGAATGGTCTTTGGTAGACTTACGATAGCCGAAAGGCTGTCGAAAATAAATGGATCTTCAAGAGAAAAGCAGATGCTGATGGTAATATTATCGTCTATAAAGCTCGACTTGTCGCAAAGGGTTTCCGAGCAAATTCAAGGAGTTGACTACGATGAGACTTTCTCGCCTGTAGCGAAGCTAAAATCTGTGAGGATTTTGTTAGCAATAGCTGCATTTTTCGATTATGAGATTTGGCAGATGGATGTCAAAACGGCGTTCCTTAATGGAGACATTGAGGAAGAGTTGTATATGGTACAACCCAAAGGTTTTGTCGATCCTAAAAATGCTGACAAAGTATGCAAACTTCAGCGTTCAATTTATGGACTGAAGCAAGCATCAAGAAGTTGGAACCGACGTTTTGATAAGGTGATCAAAGACTTCGGGTTTATACAGTGTCATGGAGAGGCCTGTATTTACAAGAAAGTGAGTGGGAGCTCTGTAGCATTCCTGATATTATATGTAGATGACATATTATTGATCGGGAATGATATAGAACTATTAAGCGTTGTTAAAGGTTATTTGAATAATAGTTTTTCAATGAAAGACCTTGGTGAAGCATCGTATATATTAGGCATCAAGATTTATAGAGATAGATCAAGACGCCTAATAGGGCTATCACAGAGTACATATCTGGACAAGATTCTAAAGAAGTTTAGAATGGATGAAAGTAAGAAAGGGTTCTTACCTATGTTACCAGGCAAGGTATTGAGTAAGACTCAAGGACCGGCTACGGCAGAAGAAAGAGAAAGGATGAGTAATATCCCCTATGCCTCGGCAGTAGGATCTATCATGTATGCCATGCTATGTACTAGACCGGATATAGCACATGCTGTTAGTTTGACTAGCAGATATCAAAGTGATCCAGGAATGGAACACTGGACAGCGGTCAAGAATATCCTAAAGTACTTGAAAAGAACTAAGGATATGTTTCTTTGTTATGGAGGTGACCAAGAGCTCGTTGTAAACGGTTACACCGATGCAAGTTGGAACACTGATCCTGATGACTCTAAGTCACAATCTGGGTACGTGTTTATATTGAATGGTGCTGCGATGGTGGGCAAGCTCGAAGCAGTGCACGGTGGCGAAGTCTTCAACAGAATCAGAGTACATAGCGGCTTCAGAGGCTTCATCAGAAGCGGTATGGATGAAGAGGTTCATTGTAGAGCTCGGTGTGGTTCCTAGTGCATTGGACCCATTAATCATTTATTGTGATAACATGGGTGCCATCGCCAATGCACAAGAGCCAAGGTCACACAAGAGGCTGAAGCATATCAAGCTGCGTTACCACTCGATTCGCGAGTACATCGAAGATGGAGAAGTAAAGATTTGCAAAGTACACACTGATCTGAATGTAGCAGATCCGTTGACTAAAGCTCTCCCTAGGGCAAAGCATGACCAACACCAGAATGCCATGGGTGTTAGGTATATTACGATGTAATCTAGATTATTGACTCTAGTGCAAGTGGGAGACTGAAGGAGATATGCCCTAGAGGCAATAATAAAGTGGTTATTATTTATATCTTTATGTTTATGATAAATGTTTAAATATCATGCTAGAATTGTATTAACCGAAACATTAGTACATGTGTGATATGTAGACAAACAAGAAGTCCCTAGTATGCCTCTTAAACTAGCTTGTTGATTAATGGATGATTAGTTTCATAATCATGAACATTGGATGTTATTAATAACAAGGTTATGTCATTATATGAATGATGTAATGGACACACCCAATTAAGCGTAGCATAAGATCTCGTCATTAAGTTATTTGCTATAAGCTTTCGATACATAGTTACCTAGTCCTTATGACCATGAGATCATGTAAATCACTTATACCGGAAAGGTACTTTGATTACACCAAACACCACTGCGTAAATGGGTGGCTATAAAGGTGGGATTAAGTATCTGGAAAGTATGAGTTGAGGCATATGGATCAACAGTGGGATTTGTCCATCCCGATGATGGATAGATATACTCTGGGCCCTCTCGGTGGAATGTCGTCTAATGTCTTGCAAGCATATGAATGAGTTCATAAGAGACCACATACCATGGTACGAGTAAAGAGTACTTGTCAGGAGACGAGGTTGAACAAGGTATAGAGTGATACCGAAGATCAAACCTCAGACAAGTAAAATATCGCGAGACAAAGGGAATTGGTATTATATGTAAATGGTTCATTCGATCACTAAAGTCATCGTTGAATATGTGGGAGCCATTATGGATCTCCAGATCCCGCTATTGGTTATTGGTCGGAGTGAGTACTCAACCATGTCCGCATAGTTCACGAACCGTAGGGTGACACACTTAAAGTTGGATGTTGAAATGGTAGTACTTGAATATGGAATGGAGTTCGAATATTTGTTCGGAGTCACGGATGAGATCCCGGACATCACGAGGAGTTCCGGAATGGTCCGGAGAATAAGATTCATATATAGGATGTCATTTTATGTGAATTAAAATGTCGCGGAAGGTTCTATGGAAGGTTCTAGAAGGTTCTAGAAAAGTCCGGAAGAAACCACCAAGGAAGGTGGAGTCCACATGGGACTCCACCTCCATGGCCGGCCAAGCCTAGTGGGGGAGGAGTCCCAAGTGGACTCCCCCTTAGGGGGCCGGCCACCCCCCCACATGGGAGGTGGAACTCCCACCTTTGGTGGGAGTCCTAGTTGGGCTAGGTTTCCCCCTCTTATGGAAGGTTTTTGGTTCGGGTCTTATTCGAAGACTTGGACACCAACACTTGGGGATCCACCTATATAATGAGGGGCCAAGGGAGGGGGCCGGCCACCCCAAGACCACAAGCTGGCCGCCCCCCTTGAAGTGGCCGGCCACCCCCTCCCAAACCCTAGCCGCCCCCCTCTCCTCCATATAGCCCGCGTAGCTTAGCGAAGCTCCGCCGGACTTCTCCACCGCCACCGACACCACGCCGTCGTGCTGTCGGATTCAAGAGGAGCTACTACTTCCGCTGCCCGCTGGAACGGGAGGTGGACGTCGTCTTCATCAACAACCGAACGTGTGACCGAGTACGGAGGTGCTGCCCGTTCGTGGCGCCGGAACCGATCGTGATCAAGATCTTCTACGCGCTTTTGCAAGCGGCAAGTGATCGTCTACCGCAGCAACAAGAGCCTCATCTTGTAGGCTTTGGAATCTCTTCAAGGGTGAGACTCGATACCCCCTCGTTGCTACCGTCTTCTAGATTGCATCTTGGCTTGAATTGCGTGTTCGCGGTAGGAAAATTTTTGTTTTCTATGCAACGTTCTCCTACACATATATCAAGAAGACTCAAGCGTCTAAGCTTGGGGATGCCCAAGGCATCCCCTTCTTCATCGACAACATTATCAGGTTCCTCCCCTGAAACTATATTTTTATTCCATCACATCTTATGTGCTTTGCTTGGAGCGTCGGTTTGTTTTTGTTTTTGTTTTGTTTGAATAAAATGGATCCTAGCATTCTTTGTGTGGGAGAGAGACACTCTCCGCTGTAGCATATGGACAAATATGTCCTTAGGCTCTACTCATAATATTCATGGCGAAGTTTCTTCTTCGTTAAATTGTTGTATGGTTGGAATTGGAAAATGCTACATGTAGTAATTGCTAAAATGTCTTGGATAATGTGACACTTGGCAATTTTTGTGCTCATGTTTAAGCTCTTGCATCATATACTTTGCACCCATTAATGAAGAAATACATAGAGCATGCTAAAATTTGGTTTGCATATTTGGTCTCTCTAAAGTCTAGATAATTTCTAGTATTGAGTTTGAACAACAAGGAAGACGGTGTAGAGTCTTATAATGTTCACAATATGTATTTTATGTGAGTTTTGCTGCACCGCTTCATCCTTGTGTTTGTTTCAAATAGCCTTGCTAGCCTAAACCTTGTATCGAGAGGGAATACTTCTCATGCATCCAAATACTTGAGCCAACCACTATGCCATTTGTGTCCACCATACCTACCTACTACATGGTATTTCTCCGCCATTCCAAAGTAAATTGCTTGAGTGCTACCTTTAAACAATTCAAAATTTATTACCTCTGATTTGTGTCAATGTTTTATAGCTCATGAGGAAGTATGTGGTGTTTATCTTTCAATCTTGTTGGGCAACTTTCACCAATGGACTAGTGGCTTCATCCGCTTATCCAATAATTTTGCAAAAAGAGCTCGCAATGGGATTCCCAGTCCCAAATTAATTAATAAAAACTAGTACAACTGCCCGTGCGTTGCTACGGGTTCTCCAATTAAGTCTCAAACTACCCTCAATACATGTGATCGGAATCAATATTTGAAAAGAAAACTATGCCAAGAAGCTTGAAAATTCAAAGATGTCCTGCTCGTGTACGTGTTTCCTTGTTGACTATTCATCATGTGTTGTATTGGGTAGAGCTAAAACTGAAGGTTACATATACAACCTAGAGCAGTGTGCCGCCTACCCTCGGGGAGGAGCAGAGGCTCGACTATTCCCAAGCAAGCAATAAAAAGTATTAACTTGTGATCTTAATAGAAACTAACAACAACAGCGATCATATTCTAGTTACATGTCAGTACCCCTCTCATCTTAATTCTAAGCCTAGGAATTTTAGGCCTCATTTGAGGAGACTTGATTTGGTCTATTAACCCAATACCTTGAACTCCTTGAGTTTTTCATCACGATTGTTTACTCTGTAATTGGCTCCAATTCTCTTTCTGAAAGTTATGTTATTGTTCAACTTTACTTATGTTTTTGTTTGACGTTCTGAAGTTTTCTCTAAGAGGAGAAATCAGTACGAAACATTGAACCTCTCTTTAACCGAAGATAGATACGTAATGTCTGGTCTGTATTCTCCTTCCTCTGCAAAATAGCATATTAGCAAATTATAGTATATATTGACATGTGCAATCCAAGCTTACCTGGAGGATTACGTCGCTGAGTATCCCATCATCAAGCATGCAAGCAGCGGATCGATCGAAACCCCAACCTGACTGGAGCATCATGTACGCTTGTGAGACCGTCGCCGGTCTCATCGACTCAGCGTCTCAGCTTCTCCCCCTCTCTAGATCACTCCACCCCGAACGCCTCCCTTCCCTCCTGCTCTCTCTGTACTACTCGTCCCGAGGACGCGCTGTGCGAACTGACAACATCTTCCCCTCGCCGGCCAACACAAGTTGTCGCTGATCCCGTCTTCCACTTCCTCACCGAGCATGCGTTCGTCCCTATGGCGAACCCCAGTGGTGGAGGCTTCCTGGCCCTTCATGAAACCGCGACCAGCTCCATTGTTGAATTCAAGTTGCAGTAGTTTGCGAGCAGCGGTTGTCCAACGAACTACTCATAAATGAAGACGGCTAAGAAGTTCGTTGAATCCTTGTCGAATCCAGCAGGGTAGCGGGACCTTGTCTCCACCAGGCTGCACGATGACCAGCTGGAGGTGGCACCCTTTGAGGCCGGCGTACCAGATTGATCGTAGTCGTTGACTTGCCATGGTGAGCAGCCTGCGGCGTGGCCTCGTCGAGCACTCGAGCATCTCGATGTCATCCTCGTCCGGCTGCGACCGCAATCCCTACTCGTCCTTGTCTCATCGTAATACTCGTTGTCGCTGATCATCGGCAGCGTGGACTCCTCGAGCAGCTCGACGATGTTCTTGGCCGGCTGCAATCCCTACTCGTCCTCATCTCATCGTAGTCCTCGTTGTCGCTGACCATCGGCAGCCTGGACTCCTCGAGCAGCCCGACGTCCACGGCCGGCTCCAATACCTGTAGTAGTCGTTGTCGCTGGCCGGTGTGGCGATCCGCAGGCGGCGGGGCCTCCTTGAGCAGCCTGGCGACGTCCTCGTCTCGCCGTATTAGTCGATGTCCCTTGCCAGGCGAGCCCCCGGCCGTGAGGTCTCCTCGAGCAGCCTGAGTCATCCTCGCCGGTTGTGTTGCAGTCATTGTCTCTGTCCATGGCTAGACGCTGACGGGATGTTCGATCAATCAGACAATCACAGGTGACGGCCAAGGAAGCCTATTTATTTGACCACAGTATATCGATTGCGTTTGATCCGGACTCAGCTGCTGCCGTGTCCAACCTGCACTACGATACTACGATGGTTAGTTTCGGGAGCAAGTTCGAGCTGTACTCTGCACGCATCCAAAACCGGCTTATTATTTTTCCACGCTGGCGACGGACGAAGCTAATAAGCCGGAGGGATAGAATTAAACACAGCGGACGAAACTTTTTGGCCGGACGGAACGGACCAAACCACGGAAACATTAGTTTCTTTATTATTAGGTATAGATAGACACTCCTCCATGGTATGTGATTGTTGGACGGCACCCGAAGGATTCGGTTAGCCATGGCTTGAGAAAGCAAAGGTGGGGAGGAGTGTCATCATAATAAAACTAAAATAAAAAGGCACTCCTTCATGGTATGAGATTGTTGGCAGGCACCCGAAGGATTCGGTTAGCCATGGTTTGTGAAAGAAAGGTTGGAAGGAGTGCCACACAAAAATAAAATAAAATGGGAGCCGCTCTTTGAAGGTTTGTCTGGCAAGGGGGTTAGAGTGCCCACTACCATTCGTTGACAACAACAAACACCTCTCAAAATTTTACTTTTATTGCTCTCTACATGTTTTCAAAATCAAAGCTCTAGCACAAATATAGCAATCGATGCTTTCCTCTTTGAAGGACCATTCTTTTACTTTTATTGTTGAGTCAGTTCACCTATCTCTCTCCACCTCAAGAAGCAAACACTTGTGTGAACTGTGCATTGATTCCTACATACTTGCATATTGCACTTGTTATATTACTTTGCATTGACAACTATCCATGAGATATACATGTTATAAGTTGAAAGCAACCGCTGAAACTTAATCTTCCTTTGTGTTGCTTCAATGCCTTTACTTTGAATTATTGCTGTATGAGTTAACTCTTATGCAAGACTTATTGATGCTTGTCTTGAAGTACTATTCATGAATAGTCTTTGCTATATGATTCATTTGTTTACTCATGTCATTTACATTGTTTTGATCGCTGCATTCATTACATATGCTTACAATAGTATGATCAAGGTTATGATGGCATGTCACTCCAGAAATTATCTTTGTTTATCGTTTACCTGCTCGGGACGAGCAGAAACTAAGCTTGGGGATGCTGATACGTCTCCGACGTATCGATAATTTCTTATGTTCCATGCCACATTATTGATGATATCTACATGTTTTATGCACACTTTATGTCATATTTGTGCATTTTCTGGAACTAACCTATTAACAAGATGCCGAAGAGCCAGTTGCTGTTTTCTGCTATTTTTGGTTTCAGAAATCCTAGTAAGGAAATATTCTCGGAATTGGACGAAATCAACGCCCAGGGGCCTATTTTCACACGAAGCTTCCAGAAGACCGGAGAGTCAATGAAGTGGGGCCACGAGGTGGCCAGGAGGTAGGGCGGCGTGGCCCCACCCTTGGCCGCGCCGACCTATCTCCTGGGCCCCTCGTGACGCCCCCTGACCTGCCCTTCCGCCTACAAATAGCCTTCGTCACGAAACCCCCAGTACCGAGAGCCACGATACGGAAAACCTTCCAGAGACGCCGCCGCCGCCAATCCCATCTCGGGGGATTCAGGAGATCGCCTCCGGCACCCTGCCGGAGAGGGGAATCATCTACCGGAGGACTCTACGCCGCCATGGTCGCCTCCGGAGTGATGTGTGAGTAGTCTACCCCTGGACTATGGGTCCATAGCAGTAGCTAGATGGTTGTCTTCTCCTCATTGTGCTTAATTGTCGGGTCTTGTGAGCTGCCGAACATGATCAAGATCATCTATCTGTAATGCTATATGTTATGTTTGTTGGGATCCGATGAATAGAGAATACTATGTTATGTTGATTATCAATTTATGTCTATGTGTTGTTTATGATCTTGCATGCTCTCCGTTATTAGTAGAGGCTCTGGCCAAGTTTTTGCTAGTAACTCCAAGAGGGGGTATTTATGCTCGATAGTGGGTTCATGTCTCCGTGAATCTGGGGGAGTGACAGAAACCTCTAAGGTTATGGATGTGATGTTGCCATTAGGGATAAAACATTGATGCTATGTCCGAGGATGTAGTTATTGATTACATTACGCGCAATACTTAATGCAATTGTCTGTTGTTAGCAACTTAATACTGGAAGGGGTTCGGATGATAACCTGAAGGTGGACTTTTTAGGCATAGATGCATGCTGGATAGCGGTCTATGTACTTTGTCGTAATGCCCAATTAAATCTCACTATACTCATCATAATATGTATGTGCATGGTGATGCCCTCTCTATTTGTCAATTGCCCAACTGTAATTTGTTCACCCACCATGCTATTTATCTTATGGGAGAGACACCTCTAGTGAACTGTGGACCCCGGTCCAATTCTCTATACTGAAATACAATCTACTGCAATTGTTCTACTGTTCTCTGCAAACAATCATCTTCCACACTATACATCTAATCCTTTGTTACAGCAAGCCGGTGAGATTGACAACCTCACTGTTTTGTTGGGGCAAAGTACTTGGTTTGTGTTGTGCAGGTTCCACGTTGGCGCCAGAATCCCTGGTGTTGCGCCGCACTACATCTCGCCGCCATCAACCTTCACGTGCTTCTTGACTCCTACTGGTTCGATAAACCTTGGTTTCTTACTGAGGGAAACTTGCCGCTGTACGCATCATACCTTCCTTTTGGGGTTCCCAACGGACGCGTGTCGAACGGAAAGACAATACGTCAACCACGCGCATCAGCATGCACACTGCCTGGTGAGCTGTTTGGCTGTGTGTGTGTGTGTAGCCTGGCTTGGAACTTGGGTTGAGAGTAGATCAGCTCGGCAGAACTGAGCATATCCTCTCCATTCCCATTTCTTTTCTAATCTACCAAGTGGTAATGCCACTTGGCATAACTAGTGCTTTGTTATGTTTGTGTGCAGGTTTCAAGTTGATGATCAAATGGACATGAAGATCATCAAGCTCAAGCTTAAATGAAGATTAATTTGTAGTTTCAGGATAGATCAATACATTGTACTTTTCTTTTCTTTTCTTTTTCTATTTTTTTCGAATTCTTGTAATGTGTTGTATTATTCCTTTATTTCAATTGTGAATATTGTAAAGACAATGTATATTGTGTGATAATCAATAAAGCTCAAGGTTTTCTCTAATGAGCTTTACTTATTGTTTGTATTGTTCATAATGTGTATTATTTATTATTTACTTAATGAATTTCCTCACAATTGAAATGTAGGTATTTATTTAATGTTTGAATTTGAAATTCACATTCAACTTAGGGTTGAATTTACTCATGTAACTTCAATTTGAATTCAATCATGCAACTTAAGTTTGTGATGCAATATCCCTTCTCTCTTCTCCAAAACCCTAGTTTAGTTGAATAAGAGCAAGTTTGTCGCACTCTCGAAACCCTAACCCTGTAAGGTATCGAGAGAGAAACTTGTCCCCCTTCGATGCAGTTTTATTTTAAAAGCGCGAAATTTCCCCAGAATTTACGATGCAATGCACATCCCTCTCTAAAATCTACCACTCGATCATCTCTAAACCTGGGACATTACACTGAAATACAAAAACAGCAGAAAATAGAGAACTGGCACTGTGGCTTCTTGTTAATAAGTTAGTGTCGGAAATCATGTAAAAATGCAACTAAGTGTAAACAAAACATATATGAATTGTTGTAAAACAAGCATGGAGCATCAAAAATTATAGATATGTTTGAGACGTATCAGTTGTGTTGTGTGCAGGTTTCACGTTGTTGCTGACACCGGTAGTGTGCCCTGCCAAAGTCAGCCAGCAACACCTTCAGAAGTGATTTCTTTCTCCTACTGGTCGATTAAATCTTGGTTTCTTACTGAGGAAAAACTTGTTGTTGTGCTCATCATATCTTCCTCTTGGGGTTTCCCAACTGCATACTCAGCACAACAGCACATGGCCCTTCGAAGGGGCTTTGTGCATTGTGTGGGAAGATCGATGACTGCAATCATTCTTCTTCTCTTGCCATCTGGCGTAGTTTGCATGGGAAGGAGTTAGGGGCTCTTGCATTGCGACTGCAACCCAACAAGGGTTGGTGATTTCCTTGCTATTGCCAAACAAAAAATCAGGCTCCTTAGGTTGATTAGTTTGGTATTACTTTGCAGCCCAAGGTTGGAGCCTTTGGATTATTCGCAACAAACTAACTATAGGAGAAACCCGGCTTATGTTTTGTTTCGAATGTCAATTTATATGCAGCGTTGGAGGATTCTAGTCAGACCAAAGGACCGAGCACTACAAAACGAGGCACTGGGTGAGGACGGGAGGCTACATGCACGGGCTAGATATCGAGTTGTTGATGCCATGATGGGTGTTGTATCGAGTTGTATGTTTGTACTTTCCGTCCTGCCGTGGCTATACTTGTCTCGTGAGATCCGGGTTGGATCAAACTTGAGTATGTTGTGTGTGCGTTCTAACCGTCTTGACGATGTTGTTGTTCGTAGATTTATTTATAATAATCATAAAAGTTGGGCTAAGACCTTCTGCGTAAGAAACTTTTTCCCTTATCTAGGTTCTAGATGCTAGATGCTAGAAGCTCCGGCCTCATGTTAATTTGGAGCCTGCTTGTAGGTTGTACTCCCTCCGTGACTCCGTCCCATGAAGGTTGTCTGAGATTTTTCAAAATTTAGATGTATGGTGAAACATAGGGAGTACTACTCGTCGGGTTTTGGCACACATATGATGCATGTAAAATGCATACATGAATCTTGTAATTTATTGCACTAAAATTGTTATTATATTACAACTTTATTATATTTATTGGGACTAACCTATTAATAGTTGCAAAAGTGCACAATTTTTTTTGTTTTAAACTTTGTTGTGTAGGAAATAGGCAAATATGGAAGAAAATCGATCATTATGGTGAACTCTGGAGTTTCCTGAAATCTGTCCCTGCAGTACTGTTTTTACAGATGGTCCTGCGGATCCCCGAGAAAAAGTGCCAATTGACAAAGTTGTGGGAAATTCCTTAATTTGACATAAATAACGCCCCAATCGGAGTCCGGATGCTCCCGTAGTCGCGATTTACTGAAGGGTACAGATGCAGTTTCGGAAACCCGAAAATTGGTGATGTGATTGACACAAACTCTTACCATATTTGAGGGTTTCGGCCAAGCCACGACTTTATGGACTCATAAAGTACAGAGGGGAGTCCTAGGAAGGTTCTAGAGGTGCACAAGAGCCCTTGGATCAAAGGGCATCAATCATATGGCCAAGACTGCATCTTCAACTCTATATATTGAGGGGAAACCCTTGTTTTGGAGGCATCCATCCATTCTGACGAAATTCCTCCTCCTTGGCAGCCGCCAAGGAGGGGAAAAACCTCCTCAAAACCAGCACCAAGTCCAAGGAAGAAGAAAGAGCAAGGGGCCGCTGCCCCTGAGGGCAGCCGCCGCCCTCCTGCCGCCACCTCCCGTGGGCGCCGCCACGGGGATCTTCAACGCCATCTCCTCCACGGGTTTCACATCTTCATCAACATCTACAACAACTCTTCATCACCCCCGTGTAATATCTTGGCAAACATGATGTATGATGCAATATATTGTTTTCCCATGATCTATTGTATCTCTATGTTGATGTTTGAGTAGTGAATTTTTCATGGCAATTGTTATATAATTTGTTGATGGTTGGATACAAGTATTTGTTATCTTCTATTATGGTCTTATGTATTGGTATATGAGTGGACACATATATCAATGGGATGCATAAGGTTATCACCATTGCATGTTGACATGATGAGGGATAGGGAGCGACAAAAACCTTGTCCCGATTCTTAGATGCATGTTAACAGGGGGACCAATTATGGGGACCTTTAAACTTACAGCGATGGTTGGACTTCATGTCTTAATATGAAGTCTTAATAATTCCTTTGCTTGCACATTCCGATGGCCTTAGGATCAATCATTAGGGGTGCACTTGCACATGTATATGGCTACACCTATTTATGGCTCCTCCCTAGAAGAAGCATTAAAAAGACTATAATGAACCTATTATGACTACCACACAAATGAAATAACAATTTCCCTCAACACTTGCTCTCTTGAGTTACTCCACTTCACTCCACTCCACTTAATCTCATTGCATTTTACTTTATTGCACTTTACTTATTCTTGCACTAGTTTTACTTTTTGCATTTTAATTTCAGCACTTATAGTTTCTAGTAAATACATCTACACATACACACACCATATCACCTAGCTTTGCATAGAAGGTCATATAAGTGGGTTATAGGGATTTAGAGAATAGATAGTTTACATTCCTCCGCGTGGGTTCGACACTCAAATACTTATCGAATTATACTGCGGTGATCCCCTGCACTTGGGCGTTATCAACATACGATTTCAAATTTGGAAGATCACGATCAAGGATCATCATGCTTCACTCAAATTTCCCGACATGTCCTTCTTAGAAGCAGAGGAGTCTCACCTTGATGAGGCTCCTCTTTCAGTAATACTAGTAGGATGCATGTGCTTCGCCACTGCCCTCTAACGTAGTGTCACATGCATAAGCGTGTAAATAGTGCATGTAAATATTGAAGTATATAAAATAAGTATATAATACTTAAAATATTTAAAGATCCACTTCACACAATTCAATTAGTACAAAAGAAAGGACCAACAAACTATTTATTAAAGCCATGGTCCGTTGACATGTCTAACGTATTCTCGCACGATCTCATGAATCTTGTCTGCAACTTCATTAGCCAGATACTTGAGTATGTGTATCAAAAACTTTTTCCTTAGCTCGTAACCATCCGGCACAATTAATCTATCATGTTAACATGAAGTTTTCTTCTCACAAAAACATAAGATTGGGAACATAGAGTACTCACCCTACAAATTGGACGAACAAATCTTTTACCATTCCATGAAAGCATAAAGCAAAATACTAAGTATCCAAACAACTTTCTGCAAAAAATGGAACATATCATTATCTTGATCATTAGAATGACGATAAAATAAGCTGCTTGTAAAGATAACCTGAGAAAATCACCTATCGGAGCTTGTTATTGGTATTGGGATATTGTGAGGATATCTACGTGGCCAAAAATAAATATCGAAATTCTAGCCGGGTTGTGCTATTTGAAGAGCGTCATTTAGATAGAACGGGCACCTCTGTAATTTTAGATGGTACCTCTCTTCTGATAGAGGTTCGGAACATGGGTTTAAAATAGATACACGACACTCATGTTTGTCGATGGTGAACAAGATGAAGTTGCCAAGAAATACGGGTGGGAAATAAATCTGCAAGTGGTGACCATTAAAACACATAAATCATGTTAATAATGGAAAAGAGACCTAACTTACCATGTTGCTTGATGAGATATTATGGTATATCCCAGGCCAGCTATGAAAAAATGTTGCCAACTCCTTAATATCTGGCTTAACACGCCAACGTGGATGTCTTCTACTATCGAGTATTGCTGACTGAGATGAAAAGAAAGTTTAGAACCATGATAGTGACAATAAATATGCGATTATAATAACTTACACAAAATCTTAAGTCCATGTTGTGTGGGTGTGTCAAATCAATTGCGCGTGATCCTTTTGAATTCCCATTGTCAACAACCACTGTTGACATGTGCACACCAACTTATCAATGATCATGTTCAAAACATTTTAATAGGTGCACTTATATACATACCATGTTTCCCTTTATCAGTTAGTTGATTTGGAAAGTATGACATTTTACAATCTGTAAATAAGAATAAAAAAAGTCACTGAATGTAAATAAGTTAAACTAAGGATTGCTCTGTATTTAACATGTCATGAAGAAAGGAATTTTTTGCTAGTAACATGCTGGGAAAATGTTGACAATATCTCATATGCGATGCAGAAAAATACATTGCTACTGCAAGTACAAAATGTTGACAAACATTACTGTTGTTTGTGATGTTGACAAACATACTCATTTTTTAAGATGATTCTGCACACACTTGGATCTAAAAGAACGTGTTTGCAATCATTCCAGGCGTACACACGTGGATAAAAATTGTGAAGATGGCGAGGAACCTGGTTGTATAAGATGACAACCGAGGCAAGGAAGGGCTCCTTGCTTATGAAGACGAAGGTCGTGAGTGATGAAGACGGTGGCTGTGAGTGATGAAGACAATGTCCGTGAGTGATGACGGTGGCCGGCAACGACTTTGGTCAGGGCGATGAAAACAATGACCAGCCGCGACTTTGGTCAGAGTGATGAAGACAATGGATGGCAGCGACGGATCCTGATGCGAGGTAGTGGCGAGGAAGGTCTCCTTGCTCGATGAAGACGATGGCTGTCAGTGTTCTCTTGGTGAAGATGGTGGCCGACAACGTCTTCGGAGAGGGCGATGAAGACGATGACCTGCAGCAGACTTTGGTCAGTGTTATGTCAATCTAATGTTTGAGAGTTAATAGCATAAAACCACCACTTTGATGGTGTAATTTACCGAACACCACCACTTTACGTTCGAGGGACAAAAAACCACCACATTTTGCTTGGTTTTTAGCAAAAGTCACTAATCGTGAATTGAACGCGAATTGACAGGGAAATTTGGTAGGTCGGGCCCACTAGTCAGGGCTGAGGTGGCAACACCATGCAGTAGCTTGCTGATTTGGACAGAGGACCCACGTGTCAGTCCACATTAAAAATAAAAAAACCATAATGGCATAAAATTGGGGAAACTCCTCCCGTGAACACCCGCTACCGCCGCCGCGCCGGAGCAGCGCCACCGCCGTCGCGCAGTCCCCCTGTAGCGCCCGCGCCGCCGTGCCAGGCCGGCGCCGCCGTCCCCCTGCAGCACACGCGCCGCCATGCCCGACCAGCGCCGCCGCCCTGTAGCTCCCCGCCGCCGTGCCGGGCCAGCTCCGCCGCCCCTACAGCACACTCGCCGCCGTCGCCCCGCAGCACCCGCGCCGCTATGCCCGACTAGCGCCGCCGCCTGCAGCGCCCGCGCCGCCGTCCCCTCACTCCACGGCCATGCGCTGCCACCGCCGTGTACGTACGCCGCCCCGTTGCGTACCACCTTGACGCCGTCGCCACCCACGGAAGGCACGGGTCGCCGATGAAGCCGCTGCTCCATCGCGCGCCGCCGCCGACGAGTACGGACGAGATCCCCCGTCGCAGGCGAGATCCTCCGTCACGCCTCGGGATCTAGCGCCCTCGGGCTCGAGCGTGGCGGCGGAAGGGGCTGGGAGCCGGGGCGACCAGGCGCTGCGGCGGGCACGGCCATGGAGCGGGCGCAGCAGCGACAGCCGGCGGTGGCGGTCCCCGGCGCGGCGGCCAGGCGGTGGTGGTCCCCGAGCGCAGCTGGGCGGTGGCGGTCCCCGGGCGCGGCGGCCAGGCAGTGCGCCGGCGGCGGCGGCGGCCGACTCGCCGGTATCGGAGACGTTGTAGTGGTCGGCGGGGAATAAAGTCCTGTGCGTCCGGTGGTATCCACCACTTTCTATTTTTTTTATTATCCTGACATGTGGGACCCGGTCCATCTCACCAAATTCTGCCACCTCAGCCCTGACCATGGGCCCTACCTGTCAGATTCCTTGTCAATTCACGTTTAATTCGCGTTTAGCGCATTCCGCAAAAAACTGGGCAAAATATGGTGGCTTTTTGTTCCACAAACGTAAAGTGGTGGTATACGGTAAATTTCACCATCAAAGTGGTGGTTTTATGCTATTCACTCAATGTTTGAAAAGCTACGCCTAGTCAGCGGGATGCTTTTTTGAAATGTTGTTAAGAAACACCTGTTAGTTGTTGAGAAACACTCGCACCAGTATCACATGTTTGTTGTTTGTTGTTGGAAAAAAAAGAGTGGCGAGCTAGCGGGATTTTTTTTTTTTGCTGAAACATCGGGATGTTTTTTTGAAATGTTGTTGAGAATGTGTAGCACTGGTGTGTGACTTAGAACGTGAAACTTTTTGTTTTTGCGAGAATAGAACGTGTAGACTTTGAACGTGGTAGACTTTGAATGTGTAACACTGGTGCGTGAAGTTGAGAGCCGGTTTGTTGAGAAAATCGTGTAGCACTGGTGCGCGAAGTTGAGAGCCAGCTGTTGAGAAAATCTTGTTTGGATTGGTGAGCCCAGAGTATTTTAGGGAATGACATTTGGTTTATAATTTCTTGATGTGTAACACCAGGCATTCGCATGCTTCATCTTAATAGTAAAGATTTGTCTCCACATTTTTTCTTTGTTTTCATCCCGCCATCATGTGAAAACCTCTCATGGGACTAGCTTGTTTCTTGGCTATTTTTACCTTAAAATTCGAACCTAACATGCATAGGACGTGATTATCGTTGTCCCTCAAGGAATGGCTCCCACGTGAAGTGTGCATAATCACGCACGTGAAGAATAAACAGAAATAAATCGAACCTTCCTAAGACAAAACAACCACACCATGGACGATACGATAGTGCACGTCTCCTAGCAAGCTCCTATGAAAGACCATCTAATTTTTTTTGTTCCGATTCACTACAGCAGGAAATAAGCAAAATAATGCACTAATGTAATATAAATGTCCTATTGTTTGGAACGGAGGTAGTATTTGCCCAATATGAATGGTGCACCCTTACTTATATTCTAGGGTTTTGGACAGAAGGCACAAGGTACCCGGAAATTCAATTCGGCTCCCGGGTGCGTATGCTCCCTATACCAAAAGATTATATTTCGAGTTGTCGAAAAATTTTGACAAAAAATTCTACATGTACATCTGCATAATATATGTGCACTCGTCAAGTTTCACGAAAAATCAATATTTTTTGTGGTCTATGTAAAAAAGAGAAAATTTATTTTGTAAAAAGCATTATTTTTAGGATTGAGTTTTCTCTTTTTTACACACGTCACATGGCAAGTCCATTTTTTATGAAACAACTTTGTGAACGTGTAGCACATGAAGATATACGTGTGAATTTTTCGTTTCAATTTTTTTGAAATTCAAAATATGTGTAAGATAAAATTCAAAATAGAGGAAGCATATGCTCCCATGTTCCAAAACACCACTCCCCAAGGTACCCGTCTTTATTATCTATATCTATACCTAATAATAAAGGGAGGATTGTTTCCGTCGTCCAACACTTTTTTGGACCGTTTTACCCTCCCACCAAAATATGTCCGGATCCGTATATTGGACAGAGTCCTCACCCGCCACAAAAAAGTCTCGTCCGCTACCCCTCGGTGTGTTTCCGTCGTCCGCCACGAGAAATACTGGGGCCGTCGATTGCCCTGTATCTAATCGATTCAGTACAATGAAAAATTACGGTGAAAATCGAGTTCCTCCAATCCATCGGATAAGCGAGCCCCGACGGCGAGTGCTTCATTGCCTGGACTACACCCCACCGCTCGGGAGACAGAGAAAAACAGCGTGGTGTGCCAGTTTGTTGACCGTAACCGGAGGCTAGAGCATAGCCCTATGCGTCGTCGCTGCCGAGCCGGATAACGCCAGCACACTAATTTCGCCGGGAGCGGCCGATGCTGCTCCAATCAACATCCATCGATCAAGATCCATGATCGCGTCAATTTGGCTCCGCCCGTAAGCGTATTCGACACGACCTCAGATACGATCCATGCTTTGCCGTCTCATTAGACGATGAACACGATAAAGACAATGGAAAATTGATCTTTAGCTCGGGATTGGTGTCTCATGTGCTCCCAAAAGCTGCTGTATTCAGGCTCTTGGTCGCGCTGCCTCGCACCGGGAGAGCTCTGCGAGCTCTCCTCCACGATTACCTTCTAGCACCTACCGTATAGCTGCGCCCGCCACTTCTACAGGAGTTCTTCGACCACCATGAGAAAACCAGAGAGCGAAGGCGCCCGTCGTATACAGCGCATTACATATCGTCGAGAGCAGGTAGGTTGAATCTTCAGCATCCAGAGGCGCGGCTGGTGGTCTCTTTGGAAGGTGCAGATTTGGCATCGGCGTTGGTCGGAAGCTGAGCAGGACACGGCGGTGGGCTGTGGGCATCGACTTTACAGTCGGAACCAGTGGCGGGGCTGCTCACGAGCCTGACTGGCGGTGTTCTGGTAGCATCCAGCCGAGTCCATCGTTCCTTCAGGCATGGCTTCATTGGCATGTATTGGGTCTCATTGTGTTGAAAGTTAATTGGATTTCCTTTAGTTTTGCTAATAAAAGTGCTGGTCGGGCAGCTCAAATAGGAACAGCAAAGAGCAGATTCGTCTCAACATATTGAAAATTAATTGGATTTCCCAAAATTTTACTAACCAGTGCGCTGGCCAACATGAACAGGGAAGTGTTACCGGCTTTACGCTGAATCTGGCTTGCTTCAGTATAATGGAAGTGCATAAAAAACCAAAGGTTGCATTAGCCACGGAAGTTGTCGATAATACTGTTCTTACTGTTGTGGCTAGCTTTTATCGTGAGCCGCGGAGTCGTAATCACCGGCTGTGGTGGCCGTATTAGAAGGCACCGCGGTTACGTGTGTCAACGCTTCCCGTGCCACCGTCCATGACCTCGTCGAGTGCGGGAAGATCGCCCGGAAAAGAGCACGCACCGTCACGCGATATATTCTCAGTCCTTCTTCTCGTCGCTTCCTCCCTGATCCAATAACCCCGGTCGCGAGCAGTTAGGATTCTGTCTTTGCAACTATGTCTAGCAGTGGCCAGATCGCCGCCTGGCCCGACGCTCGTGAACTGCACCATCGGGAACTCCACGTCAACTCGATAGAGTCGGCTGGCTGCGCGACATGCCCCGGAAGTGGGTCGACAGACGACATTGTTGGCCAAGATGAGAGGCGAGGTTGAGCAGCAACAGTCATCCTAGGCCGATGAGGCAGCGTTACCCTACGTCGACGATGTCGCAATCCAGGTCTGTGAGACCGCGACCGATCTGCCTTATTAGAGGGACGCCCTCAGGTAACGTGCGATTAAGTAACGTGCGATTAAGGACCAGAAAACATGCTGAATCGGGAGGGATACCGAGCTGTAGTCCGCGCGGATGAAGTAAGCGCACGAGGCCTGCAAGCTCTAGACGGTGAGTGATGTCAATGCAAATACGGAGTCGTGGACCTCTACGTTGGTATCTGAACTAGACCACATTGGAGCTAGGAAGCATGGTACCATTGTCCGTCATGGTGCTTGACATGAGCTTGCTTGATGATTTCTCTGAGATTGAGAAGTTGAATTAATGGTACCCAAACTGTCCGCCGATTCGAATGGCGCTACCGCCAAGATGTGAAGCTGCCCCGTGCCCAACCTGGAGCCGTGGCGCCAGATAAAACTTACTGGAGGCAATCGAGCATTTTCTTTACTCCTGTGAAGGAAGGCGCCGGGGGGTTTGGCTAGAAAAATTATCAGCGGAGGCCTCCTTTTGACAATAATTGTTTCATCTGGCATCAATGGTCATGTGGCACCTCTTTTTGAATAATCTGGCGCATTCTCATTGTGGAAGTCTTAAGAAGAAATGTGTATATATAAGAGTGTAGTTGGTTCTTACTCTTAGCCGGTGGATTCCAAAAGATATTTTAATTGAATTTCGAACTGCAGTTTTCCAGGATCAGAATAAAGACATACTAGCGTTCATCAAATGATACCAGGTATCAGCTTTTTGGAATAGAGCATGAATAAGGCCATTGTATCGTGTTAATTAAATTCTAATCACAATATTTTGCCCTGAACTTTTTACTAAAAGTAGTGTAATTTTTGTAATGAGCTAGACATTTTTAGTTCTAAACTTTGGAACCGTTAGCAAAATAATATGTATATACTAACTATAATTTTGTTTCACATCTTAATAAAATTTGAGGATAGCATCCACATTCATTACAGAGAGAGAATTGCAATCTAATATTACTATTAAAATGAGAAAACATGACCACCATCGATGATTGGTGACAAGGAGGAGAAGTATCAACACCGATGGTTTTCTGGAGCGTTTGAGTATTTGGTTACCCGGTGCAACGCACGGGCACTTTTGCTAGTAAATTAAAATAAAATGAAGTCCCAAGTGGTCAGTGTCCATAATCCATAGTGCCGAAAAACACCTTATATACAACAAGCAAAGAAAATACGGAGTACCAAAAAAGATGAAGCACAGCTAATATGGGATAAAATATTCTTAGGCTGCTCATAGTACGGAACAGAAAAATCATGTCTTCAGGCAACATGAGAAACCCTACCCTCCATGAATGCCTTGCACGAAAAGATGGACTGGTTCATACACGATTCCTTCTTACAGATCAACCTCATCGCATCTGCAGCTACAATTGCACATTTGCACCTTAATGGCACAGTCGACAACGGGAAAAAATTGGATGATTCTCAGGAAAATTCCACCTTGGCCCCCATTCTCCTATCAGCAAATGGACCTGCTATTCGGATACCAAAGCCTCCAGCTTCTTGCGGAACTTGGGGATCGCTTCAGCCTTAACGCACATCACCAAGCCCATCTCCCTGTAATTCTTCAGCTGCAAGGGGGGGACAGAAGATCCTATTTAGGCAACACGTTTTAATTTCGACCAACACATAGGTATAGACACCGTCCGATTTTGATAGACTGGTAGAAATGGGAGGTTTGAAATCATTGTTAGGAGAAAATGTAAAGAAGATTCAAGACAGAATGAAAAAAGCAAGATACGATCCTACATTCCTACTTGGCACGCTTGTCAGCGGCTACTGATTTTTTCTTAAAACATGATAAGCACCACCAAAGGTGCATATGCACCACCAACACAAGTAAAACCAAAGGTGCATATGCACCACCAACACAAGTAAAACCATCAACAATTGCACACAATGAATGGTGTGCTATGCTACCAAGACTATCACATATCGAAACATAATAGAGCATCGAAAGATTAAACACGACCGACCTCCTGCTGAGCCGACTGTTCAGCACGGATTGGGAAAGTGAAAGACCACGAACTAAGATGGGAAAGAAAGAGGTGTTAGCACCTATTTGTCATGGAGATACACAAAGAAACAATAACTCGGCGGAATGTTTTGATAATTTTATCCTCCAACTTCGAATAGATAATAGGTTCGTCGATATCCTTGTTGCCCTTTGATTTCTACTTTGGAGGAGTTTTTCTCTTGACAAAGTGACAGAGATAAGTTTGTTACTATGAACAATTACCAAATCAACAGAGCTCTTCCATACAAGGGGCAAAACATATGGCTTTAACCAGTAATTCTTGAACCAGACCAACACGTATGGCTCTACTTATCCACAAAATATGCCACTTTGAACATTCAGGGCTCCTTTGATTTATAGGATTGATATATGAATTATGTAGGAATTGAATCCTATAGGAAATTTTACTATACAAGTCATTTGATTCATAGGAACATATCCTATAGGAATTATTCCTATAGGAATCTTGTAGTACAAATCCTATAGGAAAAAAGCATTAGCTCATACCTCATGGAAAAATTCCTTTGCTACAATCAAAGACATACCATATTTCTATAGGATTCAACTTAGCATGATATTCCAATCCTACATCTTTCCTATTCCTACACTCTTCATATTCCTATGAATCAAAGGAGCCCTCAAGCAAAGTGGTTACTGTCACAGAAAACCGAAATATACTGCATAGCTCACCTCAAAGATTCTGACAACCAAGAGGTACTGCTTGAACCGGAACGAGTCCTGGAGTTCTTGTGTTGGCTTCAGAGATGCAAGCAAAGTTTCGAAATTCGCCATACAAACAAAATGGACAGAAACAAGTGTTGCTTGACGACAGAAAACCCACCTCATCTTGTGTCGCCCAAGAAACCTCGTCGAAGAGCGAATCATACATCTTAGGCACCATTGATGTCTACGCACGCTTCTATTCCTGTAGACAGTGTTGGGCCTCCAAGAGCAGAGGTTTGTAGAACAGCAGCAAGTTTCCCTTAAGTGAATCACCCAAGGTTTATCGAACTCAGGGAGGTAGAGGTCAAAGATATCCCTCTCAAGCAACCCTGCAATTAAGATACAAGAAGTCTCTTGTGTCCCCAACACACCTAATACACTTGTCAGATGTATAGGTGCACTAGTTCAGCAAAGAGATAGTGAAATACAAGTAATATGGATGATTGTAAGTAGTAATTGCAATCTGAAATAAAGATGGCAGCAAGCAAACATGTAACAGAACTTGTTGAAAATGGTGTTTCAATGCTTAGAAACAAGGCCTAGAGATCATACTTTCACTAGTGGGCACTCTCAACATTGATCACATAACTGAATAAATAAATGCTACTTTCTACACTCTCTTGTTGGATAACAAACACCATTCATTGTGTAGGGCTACAAAAGCACACCTCAAGCCGGAGTAAACAAGCTCCACAACATCCGGAGTTCATATTAAAGTAACCTCTAGAGTGCATAATAGACCGTTGCAATTTAGACCGAGTACTAACATAGCATACACACTGTCAACAATAGCTATGAAAGGGGGAATAGATCGCATCAATACTATCATAGTAATAGTTAACTTCGTAATCTACAAGAGATTACAATCATAACCTACGCCAAGTACTACATGATGCACACACTGTCAATATTACATCATGGAGGAGGAATAGACTACTTTAATAACATCACTAGAGTAGCACATAGATTAATAGTGATACAAAGCTCATGATCACATAAAGATCACACCATGGGAGAGAGAGATGAACCACATAGCTACCAGTAGAGCCCTCGGCCTCGGGGAAGAACTACTCCCTCCTCATCATGGGAGACAGCGATGGCGATGAAGATGGCGGTGGTGTCGATGGAGATGACTCCGGGGGCAATTCCCCGTCCCGGCAGGGTGCCGGAACAACCTTAGAATTTTCCATATCATTAGCAACAACGGTGTTCAAAGTATTCATACTAATAACATTGCCATTAGCATGCAAATAAGGTTCCATAGGTTTTTAAATTTTTGCATCACACCATTTATGTCTTAACTCAGGAAATAGATTAAAAAGCTCACAGTTGTTTTCCATTATGCCTTACTAGTGTTTAACAAGAAACAAAAAGATGAAATTGCAGGATCTAAAGGAAATAGCTTCGAGCACTTACAACGGCGCCGGAAAATAGCTCAGTAGCCGGGATCCGGAGTGTGAGTGCCTTTTACCTTTCCTCCCCGGCAACGGCGCCAGAAAATAGCTTGATGTCTACGCACACTCCTTTTCCTGTAGACAGTATTGGGCCTCCAAGAGCAGAGGTTTGTAGAACAGCAACAAGTTTTCCCTTAAGTGGATCACCCAAGGTTTATCGAACTCAGGGAGGAAGAGGTCAAAGATATCCCTCTCAAGCAACCCTGCAATCACAATGCAAGAAGTCTCTTGTGTCCCGAACACACCTAATACACTTGTCAGATGTATAGCTGCACTAGTTCGGCGAAGAGATAGTGAAATACAAGTGGTATGAATGAATATGAGCAGTAGTAACGTCGCCAGAAAATACTTGATGTCTACAACTGGCATGCAGTTGATGGTAGTAATATTGCAGGAAGTAATGATGCAGTAAAACAGTAAATAAGCGATGATTGCAGTATTTGGAAACAAGGCCTAGGGATCATACTTTCACTAGTGGACACTCTCAACATTGATCACATAATAAAACCACTCTACACTCTCTTGTTGGATGATGAACACCATTAATTATATAGGGCTACAAGAGCACCTCAATGCCGGAGTTAACAAGCTCCACAACATTTGATATTCATATTTAAATAACCTTAGAGTGCATGATAGACCAACGCAATTATACCAAGTACTAACATAGCATGCACACTGTCACCATCAAGCTATGAAAGGAGGAATAGATCACATCAATACCATCATAGTAATAGTTACCTTCATAATCTACAAGAGATCACAATCATAAACTACGCCAAGTACTACATGATGCACACACTGTCACCATTACATCATGGAGGAGGAATAGAGTACTTTAATAACATCACTAGAGTAACACATAGATGAATAGTGATACAAAGCTCATATGAATCTCAATCATGTAAGGCAGCTCATGAGATCATTGTATTGAAGTACATAGGAGAGAGATTAACCACATAGCTACTGGTACATCCCCTTAGCCTCGATGGAGAACTACTCCCTCCTCATGGGAGACGGCAGCGGTGATGAAGATGGCGGTGGTGTCGATGGAGATGCCTTCCGGGGGCACTTCCCCGTCCCGGCGGCGTGCCGGAACAGAGACTTTTGTCCCCCAGATCTTGGCTTCGCGATGGCGGCGGCTCTGGAAGGTTTCTCGTACCGTGGCTTATTCGTATCGAAGATTTAGGTCAGGGGGCTTCTTATAGGCGAAGAGACGGAGTCGGAGGGCTGACGAGGCCGCCAGACAATAGGGGGCGCCCCCCTTAGGCCGCGCCGCCCACACGTGTGGGCCCCCCAGGGCTCCCCTCTAGTGACTCTCCGGTGTTCTGGAAGCTTCGTGGAATTATAAGATACTGGGCGTTGATTTCATCCAATTCCGAGAATATTTCCTTACTAGGATTTATGAAACCAAAAACAGCAGAAAATATGAACTGGCACTTCAGCATCTCGTCAATAGGTTAGTTCCGGAAAATGCATAATAATGACATAAAGTGTGAACAAAACATGTAGGTATTGTCATAAAACAAGCATGGAACATCAGAAATTATAGATACGTTGGAGACGTATCAGCATCCCCAAGCTTAGTTCCTACTCGTCCTCGAGTAGGTAAACGATAACAAAGATAATTTATGAAGTGACATGCTACCAACATAATCTTGATCCAATAATAATGTAAAGCATATGAACTGAGATCAAATCACTCAAAGCAAATGTCTATATTGATATAAGAGATGATAATGCAAGAGTTAAACAAGCTAGAAGTTTTCATGAACTATTGCTTCAAAGACATGAAACCGTACAAAGTTCATTAAAGATGTGTTAAGTATTCAGCGTAGAAGTTCTATCCTTCATTCCAAGCATCAAGTAAATTTTCACAACATAAGAAGGATTCAGTCAAGTAAACATAAACATGAACGTCATGAATCAACTGTTTCGAAGTCTACTCAACCAGTGAGCGCAAGCATTTGGTATTAGCACCAGGATGTTATGGCATGAAGAATGTTAATGGGGGTTTGGAAGGCCAAACGGAAGAAAGTCTTGCAAAGCTATAAGTGATCATTAGACAAGAGGAAGTCTTATAATCGAAGCTATGCAAGGAGTAGTGATTGCCATGCAACGGATGCACATAGAGCTATATGTGTATGAAAGCTCTCCAATGGACCTAGTGGGGGTGCATCCAACTTGGTTGCTCACGAAGACCTAGAGCACTTTTGAGGAGGCTCATCATTGGAATATACAACCCAAGTTCTATAGTGTAAATTCCTCACATAGTTATACTAGTAAAACATGAAAACTCTCTCATATGAAGTGTAGGTGCTAAACATGAGCACAAATGATGACTATGAATAATGCAGGTGCTAAAACATGAGCACAAGTGTGGATAAAAGATAGTAATGCTGCCCCCTTTTTCTTTATTCCTTTTTTTCTTTCTTTTTCTTTTCTATTTTTTTTATTTCTTTTCTTTTTCTCTTTTTGATGGCCTCCATGGCTCTTTTCACTTTTAGGGGCAACATCCTAATATGACAACACACTTTTTGGTACAAATAACTCATAATGAATGAAACATGATGTATAAAACTGTATGCCTCTACCAGTGTAGCAGGATGTGCAATGATCTAGCGTAACATGGGTAAACCACACATTAGCTGTATAGAATCATGCAAAGCAATGTATAAATAATGAATGACAACATGTAATGTAAAATGGAAGTTGCATGGCAATATATCTCGGAACAGCTATGAAAATGCTGTGGTAGGTAGGTATGGTGGCTGTTTTGAGGAGATGTATGGGCTTATGTGTAGGAGAACAAGAGAAAGTCCTCCCACGGGTTTGGATGTACCGGCAAAGTATGCACAATTCTCAATGTGAGCAAAAGGCTATTCACAGTACCGAAGAGGCTAGCAAATTTGGATGGTGGAAGTGCCAAAAATCGTAGCTTAACATTAGTCAAAAAGAACTCACAAGCTTATTGCAAACAACTAGCAGGTTCAACATTAAGAACATGATTAAAATTTACTCCAAGGAGGGCCGTTCACGGTGGCACAAGTACCCCGCTAGCTCCCTCGACCTTCAGCACAACTTAGTTATTACGATGAACTCTCAGACATGGAAAGCTATCAAGTCCAACTACACCTTCAACTATTTAAATAGAGTTTGTAGTACGGCACAAGCTTAAAGACAACAATCCACTACTAATTTTAACTTATTTATCCAGCAAGCCTTACCATCTAAATACCTCAAAACGTTTGCAAAGAATCAAGTTATCAAAGCTCAACGATCTACAAGATTATGCAAGTGTTTCATTATACCACTACCACATGCAGCATTTTCTGTTTCCAACCTTCGCCATGAACATTAAAAGTAAAGCTAAGAACACTAGTGTTCATATGAACAAGCGGAGCGTGTCTCTCTCCCACTCAAGCATTTATTCAGAGAGTGAAAATAACAAAAACGAAAATAAAAGCACACAGACGCTCCAAGTAAAGTACATAAGATGTGACTGAATAAAAATATAGTTTCAAGAGAAGTGACCTGATAAGTTGTCGATGAAGAAGGGGATGCCTTGGGCATCCCCAAGCTTAGACGCTTGAGTCTTCTTGAAATATGCAGGGATGAACCACGGGGGCATCCCCAAGCTTAGACCTTTCACTCTTCCTGATCATATTGTATCATCCTCCTCTCTTGACCCTTGAAAACTTCCTCCACACCAAACTCGAAACAAACTCATTAGAGGGTTAGTGCATAATCAAAAATTCACATGTTCAGAGGTGACACAATCATTCTTAACACTTCTGGACATTGCACAAAGCTTCTGAAAGTTGATGGAACAAAGAAATCCATTCAACACAGCAAAAGAGGCAATGCGAAATAAAAGGCAGAATCTGTCAAAACAGAACAATCCGTAAAGACGAATTTTTTAGAGGCACTGGACTTGCTCAGATGAAAATGCTCAAATTGAATGAAAGTTGCGTACATATCTGCGGATTACTCACGTAAATTGGCAGATTTTTCTTAGTTACCTACAGAGAACACTGCCCAAATTCGTGACAGACAGAAATCTGTTTCTGCGAAGTAATCCAAATCTAGAATCAACCTTACTAGCAAAGACTTTACTTGGCACAAAAATGCAATAAAATAAAGATAAGGAGAGGTTGCTACAGTAGTAGCAACTTCCAAGACACAACAAAGCAGTAGAAAAATAAAAATATGGGTTATCTCCCAAGAAGTGCTTTCTTTATAGCCATTAAGATGGGCTCAGCAAAATAAAGATAAGGAGAGGTTGCTACAGTAGTAACAACTTCCAAGACACAACAAAGCAGTAGCAAAATAAAAACATGGGTTATCTCCCAAGAACTTCCAAGAGACTTCTGTCCCCCAGATCTTGGTTTCGCGATGGCGGCCGCTCTGGAAGGTTTCTCGTACCGTGGCTTATTCGTATCGAAGATTTAGGTCAGGGGGCTTCTTATAGGCGAAGAGGCGGAGTCGGAGGGCTGACGAGGCCGCCAGACAATAGGGGGGCTCCCCCCCTTGGGCCGCGCCGCCCACACGTGTGGGCCCCCCAGGGCTCCCCTCTGGTGCCTCTCCGGTGTTCTGGAAGCTTCGTGGAATTATAAGATACTGGACGTTGATTTCGTCCAATTCCGAGAATATTTCCTTACTAGGATTTCTGGAACCAAAAACAGCAGAAAACAGGAACTGGCACTTCGGCATCTCGTCAATAGGTTAGTTCCGGAAAATGCATAATAATGACATAAAGTGTGAACAAAACATGTAGGTATTGTCATAAAACAAGCATGGAACATCAAAAATTATAGATACGTTGGAGACGTGTCAGCGGCCCAATGTTCTTCTCTAACAATATGCAAACTCAAACCATTTGATCATGATAAATCACCCTTACTTCAGACAAGACGAACATGCATAGCAACTCACATGATATTCAACAAAGGTGTAATAGTTGATGGCGTCCCCAGAAACATGGTTACCGCTCAACAAGCAACTTATAAGAAATAAGATACATAAGCTACATATTCTTTACCACAATAGTTTTTAAGGCTATTTTCCCATGAGATATATATTGCAAAGACAAGGAATGAAAATTTTAAAGGTAGCACTCAAGCAATTTACTTTGGAATGGCAGAGAAATACCACGTAGTAGGTAGGTATGGTGGACACAAATGGCATAGGTTTTGGCTCAAGGATTTGGATGCACGAGAAGAATTCCCTCTCGGTACAAGGCTTTGGCTAGCAAGGTTGTTTGAAGCAAACACAAGTATGAACCGGTACAGCAAAACTTACATAAGAACATATTGCAAGCATTATAATACTCTACACTGTCTTCCTTGTTGTTCAAACACTTCACCAGAAAATATCTAGACTTTAGAGAGACCAATCATGCAAACCAAATTTTAACAAGCTCTATGGTAGTTCTTCATTAATAGGTGCAAAGTACATGATGCAAGAGCTTAAACATGATCTATTTGAGCAAAACAATTGCCAAGTATCAAATTATTCAAGACCATATACCAATATCCACATGAAGCATTTTCTGTTTCCAACCAAATAGCAATGAACGAAGCAGTTTTCAACCTTCGCCATGAACATTAAAAGTAAAGCTAAGGACACCAGTGTTCATATGAAACAGCGGAGCGTGTCTCTCTCCCACACAAGCATGATAGGATCCGAATTTATTCAAACGCAAACAAAAATAAAAGCACACATACGCTCCAAGTAAAGCACACAAGATGTGACAGAATAAAAATAGTTTTACTAGAGGTGACCTGATAAGTTGTTGATGAAGAAGGGGATGCCTTGGGCATCCCCAAGCTTAGATGCTTGAGTCTTCTTGAAATATGCAGGGATAAACCACGGGGGCATCCCCAAGCTTAGACTTTTCACTCTTCTTGATCATATTGTATCATCCTCCTCTCTTGACCCTTGAAAACTTCCTCCACACCAAACTCAAAACAAACTCATTAGAGGGTTAGTGCATAATCAAAAATCCACATATTCAGAGGTGACACAATCATTCTTAACACTTCTGGACATTGCTCAAAGCTACTGGAAGTTAATGGAACAAAGAAATCTATTCAACACTGCAAAAGAGGCAATGTGAAATAAAAGGCAGAATCTGTCAAAACAGAACAGTCCATAAAGACGATTTTTTATGAGGCACTTAACTTGCTCAGATGAAAAAACTCAAATTGAATGAAAGTTGCTTTCATATCTGAGGATCACGCACGTAAATTGGCATATTTTTCTGAGTTACCTACAGACGGGGCTGCTCAATTTCGTGACAGTAAGAAATCTGTTTCTGCGCAGTAATCCAAATCTAGTATCAACCCTACTATCAAAGACTTTACTTGGCACAACAATGCAATAAAATAAAGATAAGAAGAGATTGCTACAGTAGTAACAACTTCCAAGACACAACAAAGCAGTAGCAAAATAAAAACATGGGTTATCTCCCAAGAAGTGCTTTCTTTATAGCCATTAAGATGGGCTCAGTAATTTAAATGATGCTCACATAAGGATGAGAATTGAAGCAAAAGAGAGCATCAAAAAGCAAATTTAAAACAAATTTAAGCTTAACCTGCTTCCTATGCATAGGAATCTTGTACACAAATAAATTCATGAAGAACAAAGTGACAAGCATAGGAAGATAAAACACAAGTAACTTCAAAATTTTCAGCATGTAGAGAGGTGTTTTAGTAACATGAAAATTTCTACAACCATATTTTCCTCTCTCATAATAATTTCCAGCAGCATCATGAACAAACTCAACAATATAACTATCACATAAAACATTTTTATCATGAGTCTCATGCATAAAATAATTACTACTCCCAACATAATCATAGTTATTCTTATTAATTGTAGTGGGAGTAAATTCAACAAAGTAGCTATCATTATTATTCTCATCACCATAATCATCAAATATAGGAGGCATAGTATAATCATAATAAACTTTATCCTCCAAAGTAGGTGGCACCAAAATACCACTATGTTGCGGTCAGAAACCCACCGGCGAGCAACGACGGGCAACACAGGAGAGCCGGGAGCAACTTAGGGCTGCGGCTGGCCCTGGTCCCTCCGAGCGACGGCCCGCAAAGACTCCGGCACGCACGTCCGATGCTGGTGCAAGGGCGTGCCACCTGACCTATACCTGGTCAGGAAGGTGATGGAGATGCCTCGCTTAGTTTCCTGCATGGCATACACGTAAACATTAAATACGAGCCTCGATCGGCTCTCAGGTTGTCCTGTGAATCGGCTCAAAGAGCCGATCCACCCATGATTCGCACGAGGTGTACGAATATATGGTGGTCCTGCTTGATCAAGATAAAGCTAAAACGATCTACGACGATTTAGGGTTTTCACCGCATAATCGGAACATCCTACTCGTGATTGAGCCTCGCGGCCGCGCACGGTGATCGTAAGCCGATCCTAGCCAAGGCCTAAAAACCAACACGAAGTTGATCCCCGGAACATCCTGTCTAGGGCTAGCAAACTACACCCTGCGCGCCGCTGGATCCTTCAACCCTTTGTAAGGCCTAACTATGCAGATATTAAACTAATCCTTGAAGAACAAGGAGCAACCATAACGGATCGGATCTACTAAATAATAATCAAGCGGGGTGCCGCCCCTACGCCTAAGATAGGCGTAAGGGCGGCTAGATGTCTAAGGGTTGCATGACGATAGCATATGATACGAAGAACAATGCTAACCCTAACACATCTAAGATAACTACGTTGCTCGCCATCAAAAAGGCTTCAGTACGAGCAACGCATGAACAACGAATAAACTTGTACTGCCTAGATCGCAAGATGCAATCTAGGCAGCATGATGCTTACCCGGAAGAAACCCTCGAGACAAGGGAGTTGGCGATGCGCCTAGATTGGTTTGTGGTGAACGTGATTGTTGTTTATTTCATAAACCCTAGATACATATTTATAGTCCGTAGACTTTCTAACGTGGGAATAATCCCAACCGTGCACGAGCCAAACTCTAACTAACCGACACGTATCCTACTATATTACAGATACACGGGCAAACTAGCCCAAACTTTGCATATAAAGGCTGATTCATGAATTTCTTCCATGTATATCCTTCAAGCCCATCTTGATCGCGGCCCACCTATGACTCGGTCAAATTCTGGTGATAACACATGCCCCCCTGGTTTTGGAATTGATAATTCCAAAATCACTCTGCTTTTTCTTCGTCGGGTC